>NW_022987683.1:514624-1114624 GCF_902827165.1 Trematomus bernacchii
TGAGCTCTTGGAAGTTCTGATGGGATTTGTTATTATGTCTACTGACATTTTATAGACTTTTTTGCGAAAAATTAACTATCAAGTTATCAGGGAGCTAAATAACTTTAGCTGAAAAGTGCACACAAGGGCAACTTGCAGGAAAATGGCATGTATGGAAGTAACATTTGGGATGTTTGCTTTTGAAGACATATACTGTATAACACACTACAGGAAAAGGGAAAACCCCAAATAGCATAACAGGGCCGCTCTGTAGATTATTCAACTTTTCAAGTGTCTGTAAGAAGACTTCAACTTTATAACTTTAGATAAGTGTCCTAAAAGTTGTATTATTACACACTTTAAGCTGCAGACTTAAGTGACAATGTCTCAAATATGAAGGCTTCTTAATATCATCCTCTAGGAACACTTGAAAGCTCACAACAGGCAGAGGAAACAGCAGCATCAGCATGTCTCCATAAGAGAGCCAGGCTGAATGACGACACAAAGAGGTGAAGCACGAAGCCTGTTTTGCCACCCGTCCTCCCTGCCTCCATCTGAATCCATCTCCTCCTCCGGGGTCAGCGTTGTAAGAGCGTACTCCTCCCGCGGGCCGCAGCGCTGGGACATTACTAACCAGAGAGCTCCTAATGCTGACGGAGTGGAACATTGAGGGAGTGCCGGGATGGAGCACGGCAGTAATTTAGGTCAAAGGCCCCGGAGGGACACAAAGACATATATTTTTAAACTTTCTTTGTGTCCTCTTTTGGCTCTTCTTCTGTCTGTGTGCCAGCTGCAGAAGACATGTGAAGTATGCCTGCTAACACTGAGTCAGGAAGAGATGTTCCATTCATAACCTGTCCCACTAATAGAATCGCAATCCAGTAGAGGAGACTCCTGGGAAATAAGGTCGAGCTGACACCAGTGATATAGCAGAATACATGTTATTTTAATGCTTTCGGACATTTCAATTGCCATCTCTCTTTCAAGCCCCCCAAGCTACAACACCCTCAAAACAGCAACGGCACAATCTGTTGTGTCACCAGAGAGTAACGCCGGAGCGTGTACTGTCCAATCAGGTAAGGGTCTGTGGACTTTTGATTGGATATTTCAATAGAAAGCTTGATTAAGAAAAAATAAACATTTAATAGGAGAAGTGTTTATATCCTTGGAGAATGACTTGTGTTGAAGTGCTGAAAAATGGACTACATTTTCTCCGTTGGGCCAGGGAATTATTTGTAATCTTTTAAAAACTTACTGAAGTTTTTAAAACCAGATGGGGTGAAGTTTTAATAAAGCTCAAAATGTGCCAAATTGAATTTATATTTGACTGCTTGAATCCATTTTTTTATTTATTCACGGAGTGCTGACTAAATATTTAGTAAAATATATAATATTAACAATTTCCGATGAGCAAAATGTACTGTACTTCAAATATCAGAAGTGTAAATGTACTCAGCAGAGTGTTTTTTTCACAGTATTTTCGAATATTAGATTTGACATATCTCTGTCATTATCAGCATCAAATACATGTAACATCATTTGAATGTTGTATTTTGTCAATGCGGAGCCAATTTTAGTTTACTTTGAAAAATACTGGTTAGATTTCTGCATCATACTCAGATCAGCCATAACATTATGACCACCTGCCTAATATTGTGTAGGTCCCCCTTACACAAAAACAGCCCTGACCACTAGATCCATGGACTCCAGTAGACCTCTGAAGGTGTGCTGTGGTGTCCAACACGTTAGCAGCAGATCCTTTATGTCCTGAGGGGGGGGCCTCCATGGATCGGACTTGTTTATCCAGCACATCCCACAGATGCTCGAGTGGATTGAGATCTGGGGAATTTGGAGGCCAAGTCAAAACTTTGAGCTCGTTTTGGTGTTCCTCAACCTGCTGAAAGAGGCCACTGCCATTAGGGAATACCGTCTCAATGAAGGGGTTGGCATGGGCACCCTGACCGGTCTGTGGCTACGCAGCCCCATACGCGACATGCACTGTGTGTTCTGACACCTTTCTAACAGAACCAGCATGAACTGTTTCAGCAATTTGAGCTACAGCAAATTGGATCAGACCACACGGGCCAGCCTTCTCTCTCTCTTCGCGCATCAATGAGCCTTTGCCACCCGTGACCCTGGTGCCGGTTCACTGGTTTTCCATCCCCTGAACACTTTTGGTAGGTACTGACCACTGCAGACCGGGAACACCCCACAAGAGCTGCAGTTTTGGAGATGCTCTGACCCAGTCGTCTAGCCATCACAATTTGGCCCTTGTCAAAGTCACTCACATCCTTACGCTTGCCCATTTGTCCTGCTTCCAACACATCAGCTTTGAGAACAAAGTGTCCACTTGCTGCCTAACACATCCCACCCACGGACAGGTGCCATTGTAACGAGATAATCACTGTTCTTCACTTCACCTGTCAGTGGTCATAATGTTATGGCTCATCGGTGTACAGGACCACATCATCATTAAAGCATATTGTGTGTTATCATATCTATAAACTATAGCAAGAAGAAATGTTAAATAGATAAGGTGGAAGACAATATTTGCCACTAAGATGTAGTAGATAGGAGGCATATGTAGCATCAAATGGAAATACTCAAGTAAAGTACAAGTGTGTTAAAATAGTACTTAAGTATAGTACTTGGAGTAATGTTACTTTACACGCCTTGACACAAGTGTCAATGCATGTGTCTACAACCAAAAGAGCTGGAGGTCAAATTATGAATAAATGAGTAAGAAAAAATGTAATGAAAGTTTAAGAAACACAATTAATCATCTTGAGAAGCCTAGAAAGGTGGTGTATAATTAATGAGAGCTCGCTAGTTAGCATTCTGTGAGGGGAAATTAAGCCTCTGTCGTATGAAAGGAACAGCCTGAGTAGTTCATGAAAGGTTTGAATGATATCCGTAGAATTCCCTATGAAGTGAGTAGTCAACGGATTGGAGGAATACAGGTTTACACTTGATGTATCAGGACTGGCTCCTCTGACGCTGTCCATGGTGCTGAAATGTGAGCTGTTGTCATTTATTGCTTTCTTAAAACCCAGCACAGACTAATGGCGCATTTCCACTACAGCGCGGAGCTCGCTTTAAGCGTGTCGTGCCCGGCCCGGCCCGTTTTTGGTTGAGTTTCCACTTGGCGTAGTACCGGCTAGCGGGTACTATTTCACAGTTTTTCTGGCCCCATAAAATCGAGGTTCTTATGGCGCATTTCCACCGCAGGCCTCGCTCGACTTAGTACGGTTTTGATAGGCCCGGCTCACTTGAATGCTGCGCTTCCATTACAGTTTAGGAACTGGGGTAGTATCTATAGTAACGCAGTGTAGGCGGAGCCGTGACGTCATCCTCAATGAGCACCCCAGAAAAACAACATCAGCCGTTAGCTGTTAGCACTCAAGCTCACAGCTTCTCATATCTGTTCAGAAACTAGACAAAAGTTAAACAAGTACAAACCACATCATTTCTGTGTCATGGCGAATACAGTCAAGGTTCAAGGTTCAAGGTTCTTTATTGTCAATCTGACATAGCTACAGAGTAATTATGCAGTTGAAAATCTTATGTCACAGGCTTCTCCAACAATGCAACATAATAACATAACATAATAACAATAAGAGCATGAGCAATACAAAAATAATAATAGTTATAAAAATGAAATAAAGTTATGATGTGGAATAGTGCAGTACGAGTCTATATACAAGTTATTGGAATGATATATATATATTAGGTATTAGATACATACTACCAGTGGCGGCGCCAGGGTATGGCTGGGGTAGGCTACAGCCATACCAAGAAATGGCTTAGCCCCACCATAGCCCCACCATGAAAAGTGATGCAAATTCAATTAAATAATAAGCGAAATGCTAAATGTTGAGAACACGGATTGCGAAAATATACGGGTCGTGTCCACAGCACACAAACTGATCCTGCTGTAACAACAAGTGCACGTTACTGATGCAATATGGTTGAGACCATTCGGGCTTATGCTATAAGAGGGGTGCAAGGAATAGTCCAAGTAGTGGGGGAGTTTTATACACTAAAGGTGTGGAAATTCTCTGGCGTTATAATATCAGCGCGGCCGCGGTCAGATCAAAATGCCTCCGAATGCAATTTGAATAGACCTACAGCCAATCAGAGCAACGCAACGTTGGATCTGCGTCATGCCTTATTGATTGAGATCGATCGAAACCGCCATTCAGTATCCCCATTGGATCTTCAACGTGTACTATCACACGTCACGTTCACAGTGATCCCTTTTTATTTACTACAAGACAAATGTGCCGTTTTATTTCATACAGTTCCATTTTGATTGAGACAGGGAAATAATCTAAACCTCACGCGTGGCGTTTCACTGTCAAGGGGTGCGATATAGCGTGTATGTAATTACATTGCAAATACTGATTTGAGCACCACCACTGTATGGGTTAGCCCTACCATAGATTACCCAACAAAAATGCTCTGGCGCCGCCACTGCATACTACTGAGTAGCAGATGAATGTTTGATGTTGTTTCAACAGTTCAATTTTTTAACAGTCTCACTGCCCGCGGGAAGAAACTGTCTCCGAATCTTCTTGTCCTTGCCAGGATGCTGCGGTAACGTCTGCCAGACGGCAACAGAAAGAACAGTTTGTCGCTGCTTTATTTATGTCTGTATAGGCTGTTGTTGTGAGTGTGGACGGTCGGAGCATATACTGCGTTAGCTTAGCCGATCTCCATTTAGACAACACGCATTTTAAAAGGTTTTTCGCCTGCCGTCTGTCTGCAGACTTGTCAAAGCATTAATTCATGGTTTTTACTAACCGGTATCAGTATGTTGTTACTTCGGCATCATTTTGAAACTTGTATTACAATTAAATCACGGTCAAATATGTTCATCTTGTTGTAGTTGTAGCCCCCTTGCCAGCGATTCTCTCTCTAGTTTAGCATACTCAGCCCTGTTTGTTGGCCCCGATAGAACCACGATTTTGTCGGGCCAGAAAAAAGGTGACAAAGTAGCCCCGGGCTGGAACTAGGCATAGTGGAAACGCAACCAAAAACGGGCCCGGCACGACACGGCATGCTTAAACCGCGCTCCGCGCCATGGTGGAAATGTGCCATTAGCTGAGTCGGGCTGAGTATGCTAAACTAGAGAGAGAATCGCTGGCAAGGGGGCTACAACTACAACAAGATGGACATATTTGACCGTGATTTAATTGTAATACACGTTTCAAAATGATGCCGAAGTAACAACATACTGATACCGGTTAGTAAAAACCATGAATTAATGCTTTGACAAGTCTGCAGACAGACGGCAGGCGAAAAACCTTTTAAAATGCTTGTTTTCTAAATGGAGATCGGCTAAGCTAGCGCAATATATGCTCCGACCGTCCACACTCACAACAACGGCCTATCCAAACATAAATAAAGCAGCGACTGTATTCACCATGACACAGGCAGTCTGTGGTTTGTACTTGTTTAACTTTTGTCTAGTTTCTGAACAGATATGAGGAGCTGTGAGCTCTGAGGGCTAACAGCTAACGGCTGATGTTGGTTTTCTGTGGTTCTCATTGAAGATGACGTCTCGGCTCCGCCTACACTGTGTTACTATAGTTACTGCCCCAGCTACTAAACTGTAATGGAAACGCAGCATAAAGTGAGCCAGTCCTAACAAGGCCTAACGAGGCCTAGCCATACCGAGCGAGGCCGAGCGAGGCCCTGTAGTGGAAATGCGCCATAAATGAACCCTAGGTTGCCAGACTGACTGCCTGATGCATGGCAGTAGTTAGTTATTTGGTTGGTGATAATTCACTGTACAATCATTTGTGGTCAAATGAAAAGAAGATGCTGGAAACAGAAGTCAATCTAAAACCGCTTTCTATCCCCAGTGGAGTAAAACCCACCAACATCTTGCTTTTATATTTAGCGGTAAAAGTTACAACAGGTATTCATTCTCAGAACAGATGACTTTGCTTTTAATTGTCTCCAGCTCTATGATTCCTTCCTTGAAGCCACCAAACTCTGTTAACAGAAACAGTAACCTTGCCTCGCTGATTATTGTAAAACACACTTAAAACAAACACATCAAATCTGTCTTATTTAGCATTACACTGTTCCCACAATCACCACCTCTGGTTTGATAGTTTGAAAGAGAGAATGAAAAGGGGATGTATAAAAAGAACGTACACTGTAACTGCTTCTTAAACTTGCTTTCCAGCACTTTTGTGACAACAAGGGAGGGACACCACAAAATAAACTGAAATAAATATGTTGTATTTTGATTTAAGCACATTTTTCTGTGTTTAAAAACCTACATTAAAGCCCTATTTTGGTGGAGAAATCGTTTTGGGAACCATCTTTAGGATGATCTTAAATTAAATTAAAAAAAATAACGTTTTAGCTAAAGACAAGATTATGATTTAAAATGGTCATTTTGTAATTTATTGTGCGCACATAAGCATGGATTTAAAGTGTGCTATATCCAGTGTGTTTACATGTGTGGCCCAAGTGTTGGAGCATAGATGATAAGAGTCACAACGCTATGGATTACACTGATGCTCCAGTCATTAATACAAGGTGTCAGGTTGAGCCCAGCAGCGACTCTTGCTAACTAGTGATGAATAGGGTGGAAGCGAAGCATTGGCTTTCTCCAGTGTGAACACATCAGGTGACTATTCCACCAGAGGAGGAGGATAACCTTACCTCCGGATAACCTCCTGCTCTCCACGTCTATTCCTCTCCCCTTCCTTTCTTCTAATCTCTCCCTTTTTCTCACTGCCTTGTGTTGTGGGAGGCACCGAGCAGCGGGACCTGGCAGAAGGAGCTTTATATGTGTGTGTGTGCGCGCGTGCGTGCGTGCGTGTGTGTGTGCGTGCGCGTGTGTTCAGGAGGGCTGATTTGCATTCCCTGCCACCGGCCACCTCGGCTTCAGAAGCCCTGAAGAGATGGCCCTTTGAGCTGTATTGAAAGAGATGGAGTGTGTGTGAGAGGGAGAGGCGGAGGGGAGGTAAGTGAGAAAAGGCAATATATAACTCATAATGCAGTGAGCAATTCATGAGGATGTGTCAACAAGTGTATGTCGGTTTCTGTGTGTACATGTGCCAACAAGTGTTTGTGTGTGTGCGCGCGTGCGTGCGTGCGTGCGTGCGTGCGTGCGTGTGTGTGTGTTCAGTATCAGCCTTGGGGCAAACCAGAGCCATTATTAATCCCCTGACAGCTGAATTATGCTCTTTGCTGTGCGCTTTATAGGGTGCTGGGGCTCTTTGATCTTCCTATATCGCCTTTTTTCCAAGGTTACTTTGTTAAGTACACTTCCAGTATGACCACTGTTTTTTTCCAATTTCCATGGACAGGGAGCAGAGGTCGATATGATCCTGTAAGAGGTCCAGTGTGTACTGTAATCCCTCAGAATGATGTGATTTTTCTTCTTTCTATAAAAGTGAAAATAGATTATATTCATAAGTATATCAATATCATTCAATTGAATACTACAATTCAATAGAACTCCCCGGTTTCTATGCCCAAGCGTATCTCCTTTGCACAGCATTGCTCAGTCATTTTAAAATGGGCTCGGTCTCATCAACAACATGGTAACAGGATAGCTGACCACGCTGTCCTGAAAGGGCCGACTCAGCAGTTCCGCATGTGAACTGTATCAATAAACCGGAGGATTAATTATAAGAGGGAAACGCACCGAGAGCTGAGGACAATTTACGACTTTTCAATCGGGCTATATGTTATATGACAAAGCTGAATGCTGTTTATCCTGAAGTACACAGGAAAAGTTAGCTGAAGTTCGAAGGAGAATGCGTCACTAAAGCACTACGAATAAATATAACTTTATATGTGATACGACATGAAAAGCAACAACTTAACAACAAGAGGATGTTAGGATTAATATATAACCAATAAACTAGGGCACTTTCCCGGGAACAAACAAGTAAATATCAAGTGGAAGGGTATTGAAAGAAAACCCTAACTCTAATACTCTAATAGAGGTCTGGTTGTATAGAAGTCTACGAAAGAATTACCCTCATTCTCACTTCAATTATATTAAAACGTTGTAACTGAAAATGAGTTCAACGTCTGAATTGCTTCATTAAGGTCTTTTTCAACACACCATTATGCTCATTTTGTAAATGATGGTCCTATTCAGAGTGAAATACACGTTATATGTTTTAGGGAGGGGCTACCATGTGATTGACAGGTCACTACAACAGAGTTTTTGACAGCTAAATATATATTTTTCAGCATTAAGTTCGTCCCTGATATATATAAAAAAGATGGGGATGGCAAAAAGACAAACCTTAAAGGTCCCATGTCATGGCCATTTCTACTGATCATAATTCCATTGTTGAGGTATACTAAAATACATTTATATTGTGCAATTTTCCAAACTCACATTGGTTTCTCTTCCAGCATCTCTGTATAGTATGTGTATTCACTCTCTGTCCTACACGGCTTGTTGGAGCTCCTGCCCCCCCCCCCCCTCCCTGTGAGCCCAGTGGCCGTCTGCGAGACAGCGAGACACAGCGATACCCAGCCCGAAACACACACACACCCGCAGCCTGGCTGGGAGTTTGTGTGTGTGCTCAGGCTGAGTTCCGCGGTGTCTCGCTGTCTCGCCGACCCCACACCAGTGAGCCAGCTCACACTGTCCCGCTCCTCGCAGCAGCGAGCCTCGCAACGTCCCGCCGAGTGTGTGTGTGTGAGGAAGTCCGCGGATTGGTCCAAACGTAACGGCTCCGCGGACGTTACGTTACGTCACTATACCCGAAATACGTCACTATACCCAAGAAGTAAACCATGGAAAAAGAGAAATCCCCAACGAGGCGTTCTGGAGCAGCATAGACAGGTCTTTTCTGTGTTAGAGTTTTACTCGCTACAGGGTGTACTTTGAGGGTTTGTGACTCTGCAGACCGTTTACATGCAGAAAAAGCTACATAACACACAAGGGGACGGGTAATAACCAGAAAAGCATGACATGGGACCTTTAAGGATGGAAAACAGCAGTCCACAAACCAATAGGTGACATCATGCTGAAACCAGTCATTTTTGTATATAGACTTTTGTAAATATCCAGCTCTCAAACAGGGGATACAGTGTAACGGTATATATTTTGTAGCTTTGTCAATGCATGTTTACATTAAATACAAATTGATAAATAAGTTAGCTAGTGTCTTTTGGTATTACTAAATATATCAATATATAAATAATACTGTACAGCTTTCAAGTCTTTTTAATGAGTTGGAAAACACCTTTGTGACATTTAAAGAGAGACTTGATCAGAAAGTCTGTGTCAGAAAGCTATGACAGAAGGTGTTCCTTTAGATGACTGCGTCTGAACCGCTGTCCCACCAGAGCCTTTTTATAATGGAATGTTTAATTAATAGGAGCGAGTACATCGGGGCTTCATCGAATCCCATTAGACGTCCTTAATCAATCCCCGAGTTAAATCAGATGATATCCCAGATTGTGCCGGAGCGCTGCTACAGAAGCAAAGCCAAAAGAACATGCGTAGTGAAAAGCCTGGGAGCTTATTATTTAAGTACTGTTGTAAAGTCAATTCACTCTCCTGAGGCTAAAGCCATCATTTAAATGGACTGGTTACAGATAAATCCTATTTCTGCCTCCATTGCTCATCCAAAACATATGGGCATGATGATGGGAAGCTGGGAGAATTGAAGGTGGTAAAAAGAGAAAAGAGAAAACGGTATGCGGTGTGGAATGTAAAGTGAAGAGAGGTTAGGCGAAAAGGGTTGCAATGCATGAAGAAGAGGAATAAAATAAGCTGAGGGAGAAAGAAAGATGGAGGGAGGACAGTGGATCAAACCGATGACCCACATGAATGCGACAAAATGGGTAAAAACACACCGCTGACTGCGATTTTTAAGATCATGTGATGTGCATGCATTCACACACACACCCACTGAATAATAAAAAGCCACACACGCGTCCACACACACTCCCTCTTTCTCTCTCTCTCTCTCTCTCTCTCTCGGGCTTACAGGCTATAAATAGCTGGAACTGAGCCCTCGCTAATTCTTTCATTCAGAGTCTAGTGGAAAGGCAAAATGCATGCAGCCTTTGATGCGCGCCCTGACAGGAAGATACAGGAAGTGGTGGATGGTTGCCAAGACAACCCCCTCCCCCCCCCCCCCCCCCGTTCCTTGGATCTAAATTCTGCACTCCTTCATCCTCCCTCCCTGGTGCTCATTTCAATGCCTCTCACTAACTATACTCCTAACTGAAGGCATTAAAATGGGATCAATATCATAATCTCTCTCCGTCTCAGTGATGTAATCGCATTATGAAAGCGCCACATTCTCGCGCATCCACAATAAGTAAAGATACGGAGTAAATTAAGCAAATCATTCCTACTATTAGAGTCATTATCGATATCTGAGGAGATTATTTTGACACAGTTACACTTAATTAAAATAGGAGCTAAGACATTACTCAGGTCAGTTCACTGGATTTCAATGTATACGATCTGGAAAAAACATTGACTTATGTATTGCATCTTCTGATCAAGCTTAGCAACTGTAAATGACTAGGAGCGTGTCAGAGTGGCACAGTTTTAAATCTGGAGGATGGCCTTTTATGAAACCGAAGGAAAGTCTTTGTTTGTTTCTAAGATAAATTGAAAGGTGGAGTGCCAAGAAGAGAAAATAACCTTAAAAGCAGCCTCTGCTATATGTTTTTCTGGATTTATTTGATTTAACACGTAGCCCCTTTTTGATTCGCAGTTATTTTATTAATTGTTGAAAAGTTGTCAAATATTGTGATTGGTATAAGGGGTGTCAAACTCAATTTCATCACGGGCCACATTTGCATAAAGGTTGCACTCAAAGGGCCGGTTGTAACTATATAAATATATAATATATATATAAAATAATGTATTATATTACACTATTGCCTCTGAATTGGATTATTATTGGATAGGATAATAACTTGGTAATTAACTACGTCTGAAAGCAGAAGTCCAGGGCAAATAATTGCAAGTCTCTTCAGTGTGCATGTCACAAAACCAGATGCATTGTGGGACATGTAGTTTATGGGCAACCTGCTTCTGTAAAGTGGCATGTAACCGTATAATAAACGTATTATATTCTTTGCAAGCTCTTGCGGGGCCACATAAAATGAAGTCGTGGGCCGGATTTGGCCCCCGGGCCTTGAGTTTGAGACCCCTGGTATAACTGCAGTCAGATTTCTCAAAATATTTGTTTTACTATTAATATCATAATGCGAAATACTGTACAGATCTTTGAGAAATATTAAAACTGCTATATACATAATTTGTTTAACTTTAGATATTGATATCGATGATGTAGGAAAAGTGTCTCATTTGATTTTCACCTCTATTTGTTTATCTCTAAATGTCTTTTTAATTGATTATGTTGACACACATTAATACATTGCTTGACTACGGTTCAAATACCTTAACTTTTGTCATGTTATCAACAAATGCCTGTTTGATAAATGAATACTATGGCACACTATGTATCTCTAATGTCGCGCTTTACTTTGAAAAGATGATTCCCTGCAGGATTGCTGACCGCGTTACATGACGCAAGAAGAAATATACTTTAATGAACTCATATTTCAAAACTTTTAAAACCATAAGACATTCCTAAACTCTAGGAATTTCACAGATAATCTATCAAATCCGAATATATCCTACAAAATGTGGAATTAAGTCCATCTCACACAACACAATATTAAGAGCTCTCTTTTCCTTCTTTCTCACCCTCGGACAGACTCTCACGCCTGATCCGGGATCTGCCCAACTCTCCTCTTTCTCCTCACAGTTATGATTCGTCAGCCTCAGTATTTGTAATAACCTTTCCTCCGTTGCAACAGTCCATCAAACCTACGGGCTACACCGGCTTAGCAGTCAGCAATTTAAAAATCCTCCCCTCAGCCCATGTTTCGTGTTGGATATTGTAGATCTGTGCTGGAAGGATGTTACTGTGCACGTGATTGGTAATATCAAACAGAGATAGAGTTGAGTCAACCCCGGGGAAATGTCTTGCCATCTTTACTGACATGTTGAGTAAAAATAACTGTAGAGTATCCAAGAAGGCTTTTACATCAGAGACTCAGGCCTAAATCCGAGCACACTTGGACCCAAAGTCCAGTTTTGTTGGTTTAGTGTGAACACTGTGCACCAAACCCAGGCACGGTTCGTCTTTTGGGGCCACTCAAAGAGGTTGTGTAAAGATGAGTTAGGTGTACTGGTACAGTTCACATCATCTGTATAAACCAACTGTACCAAAACACGGAAGTGGACCACTATTTAAGTCAAATCAGAAAGTAGGAATACAAGGCCTTTTTCTCAACACTGCTGATCTCCGAATTCTGTTTATTCGCGAATGAAGGCAAGCGTTTTCTGACCAATTCCTCCAAAAATATAAACAAAAGGTTGTCTCGATTGGGACTTGTAATTTATCTTTTCTACCCTGTAGCGACAACCTTATCGAAGGTCACGTAGCATAAATGCTGATGCAAGTGCACTACGGTACGAAAAATCATTACTAATGTGAAGAAAGAGTCCTAGGGCACTATTTTACAAGATCAATCATACCAGATATAAAAAACCCCTGAAAAATCTCCAGCTAGCTAAAAGGATCCCTTTCTGAAATTGGCAGGACTTTGAAGATATTGCTATCACTGAACAACTTTCAGTGAGGAGGCCTATGGTGTAGTATCAGAAAAGCAACATCGAGTCTTTAAAGGGACAAACTTTCTGAATTTGATTCTTTGTCAGAGTTTTAAACACCCCTGTGTACTGTAGCCGCCACCGGCCTTTTTCTGCTGTCCTAGATGAATGGGAAAGATCAAAGCGTGTGACCGACCCCGACTGATTTGATTCTCTCTCTTTCGGCCTCCCCCACCTTTCGTAAGACAGAGCCTTTTGAGCGTGCGGGCCACTCGGAGTCTGCTCCACTGCGCCTCAGGGTGGAGCAGAGAGGAATGGAGGATGAAGCAAGAGAGCAGTCGCAAGAGCAAAGATGGATTCTGTCAGATGTGTTTGTAAGGGTTGGACCAGAGGCTGGAGAAGCTCTGACCTCCATCTTCTGTCAAATGATAATGATACGACTTCAAATCTGACTCCTTGTCGTTTTTATGACCGCCTACGTTTTGTCTCCTTCAGTTCTAGCGAGTACATCACAGAACACGTGTGGGTAAGGGGGAAGAAAGACGGTGGATATTTAACAAGTCCCTTTGGGAGCTACAGGCACGCATACTGTAGGTATCTGCAATTGTTCATTTAACGGAAGTGTATTCCGCCTGCAGAAAGATGGTATTCTATTTTTCCCTCGTTTTTCTCCAATTTGTGTTCTTCAGGGTTAGGGTATCAGTCGAAGGAGAAGACATTAAAATAAAAACAGATGGAGCAGAATAATCAAGGTATTTTCTGGCATCACAAGCAATATATATCATATTTCCACTGCTGTATGTTGGCAAGGCTCTCTCTTTTTCCATTATTTATCTGTTTGTTTTATCTTTTTTATTTATGTATTCATCTGTAGCCGTTTGGCGATGCCCATGCCGCAGCGCAGCCCTCCGCCGCCCGTGTGCATTATTGTGTTAGTATTGAACCCTTCTTGATGAATCTGCTCAGAAAACAGAAATATTGCAAGATGGGGAGATGTGGGAGTTTGAGTTTGATGCATGGAGATAGATGAAGTATGGGCTGGAATAATGTATGAGGCCCTAAGCTCGTACCCTGTGGCGCGGACCAAGAAGCTGACAACGCTGAGGTTAGCGGTTCAAATCCCCCAGGATTATCTGGCAAAACTGATGTATATCCTCCTCCGACAGAGCTAATTGAATAGAACATGCCCCTTAAAAGGCATTTTGTAAAGACGTATCAGGGTTAAACTGCAGCCTACCACCAATAAAGTTCTTCTTATTGTTTTGGAATCAATCTGTTTGTTCAAGGTCCATTCTATTTCGTTTGTTTTCATCTGAATTCCATCCTTAAAAAGGGCCCTATTAGGCTAATTAGCTAAACAGTTGGTGTGTGGGAGCGAAACTCCATCTGGAGGGAACTTTGGGAGTTTACAGGCACTGTTGATTGGTGTCAGTGCCAAAAAACTTTTTAGGAGCAATGCGCTCATGGTATAGATGTGGCGCATACATCTTAGTTCCTACTCTTTTCCCTCAACCTATCCTAAGGGAGTGCATGTACGTAGACACGTTGTGCCTCTCCACCTCTGTTCCTTACTTCTTACTTGCTACCCCTTTCCCTCAACCTATCCTAAGGGAGTGCATGTACGTAGACACGTTAGTTTAGCTGCTATAGGCTTAGACTGTCGGGGGACACCTTACTTCTTCCTTCCGTCTGTACCTGTGTGCTCTCATGTTCCGAATAACCCAGCTTCCCCCAAATGTCTTTTTGGTGTCTATATCTACGCCGGGATCCTGAGTCGTGGCTGATCCTGTTGCTGCGGTCCTGTGTCCTGGATCCTCTATCCTGAGTTCTGGATTTGAGTCCTGGACTTCGAGTCGTGGCTGAACCTGTCACTGCGGTCCTGCCTGACTCTCATCATACTACTTCCCTGAAGGCTCCCACAGGATTGTTGACATCCTCGTGGATTCATCTTCTTATTATAGACACATGCATTTCCAAACATTTGGTCTACCTATGCTGTAAAATGTATTATCTCTTCGATTTACACACGGCATCTATTGCACGTCTGTCCGTCCTGGGAGAGGGATCCCTCCTCTGTTGCTCTCCCTGAGGTTTCTCCCATGTTCCCCTTTAAACTGTGGGGGTTTTCTCTGGAAGTTTTTCCTTGTACGATGTGAGGGTCTAAGGACAGAGGGTGTCGTATTGTCATACTGATATTCTGTACAAACTGTGAAGTCCACTGAGATAAATGTAACATTTGTGATATTGGGCTATATAAATAAACATTGATTGATTGAAAACCTATAGGACACACTACAGGAAAAGGACCAAACAAAGAAAAAAAGTTAAAATGGGAACTATTGATACGCAAAATACCAACCACTGCACTAGTCTCATATTTAGATACATTGTTTTTGAACAAAAAGGTCATCTGAAAGCTTGTCTTGGGTTGTTGGACATGGATTGATAATATGCATGATCAATATGCCAATCAGAAATTGGCACTAGGATTGGCAGGAAGATGTATGAAAGAACAGGAAGGAAAGAATAGACGAAAACAAAAACGATGACTTCCTTTAGGAAATGGTGCATTTCAAATGTGATTCCCTGTATTGGAAAATAACCTTCACAAAATATGCAAAAGATAACCTTATGCAAAATAATCAAAGGAAGAATGGAGAGCACTGTTTGATATGTGGTCAGAAAATGTGTGTGTAGCAAAACAAAAGGGTAAAAGGTCACGGTTCTCAATGTTTTGAAGCCTAGACTCCACACAGTGAGTAAGGCACCACACAGCTGGTGTAGACTTTTCAGCAGGGGTTTTGAGTCTACTGACAAGATGCAGTAAGCCTTTCTACACAAACCCAGAAGCAACCCATTTCTATCATCAAAGTGATGGTTTCTCTATCCTTCCTATGCCCTCTGCCTAATTGTGCAAAGGGCAGCCATACGAGATCCTGTATGCTTTTATAGCCAGTTCTCATTTAAGGGATGCTGGGCCCCGGCTACTTATTTACCATGAAGTCTTGCTCTGAGCTAATGGCTGCTGACTGCTGAGAGAACACGTGGTTAGTTTGCGGGGCCTGAGGCGGCGGCAGCAGCAGCATCGGCCGGTCCTTCCCTCCCCTTCCCCTCTTCCATCGATCCACTGTGACTCTGCAGGAGCCAGATGAAAACCTCTCGATATGATTTATGGGATGTCATCTGCAGGGGAACCGGCACAGTCCCCTCCCTCCCCTTTCTGCATTTGATGAGGGAGTAACATGCCAGAGGGTTTAACCAGTTCCCCTGGGTCTTAAGGCCTGATGTTTTACCACAGGGACACAGAAACTAGCTGGCTTTGTAGTCAACGATTTACATTACAGTGGTATTCCAATTACCATTGATGGATTGCAGAGTTGCTGGTAAAGCGAAGCAAAGACTGTCCGTTATTGAACGAACTTAGGGGATAACGCAATGAAATACCCCAAAATAAATGTGTTAGGTCAAACTGATTATTATGTATTTGCACGTATAACGTAACATAATTTCTCTATTTATTAAAACATATATTAATAAGGATTCATTAAGCGTGTCGAGAGCAATGTTAAAACATAGATTTGGTCAAGTAAGTAACAAGACGTATTGCTCCGTGATTTTAATATTTGATTTTGTTAATTAGTGTAATTATTATTGTAAGATAATAAGTCATGTTCCATTTCTTGTTTTTTGCCCTTAAGTATTACACATTTAGACACATATTGAACCAGACTACCATGGAATTAATGAAGAAATGACAACACATGGCTAGCTTAGCATCTTACTAAGTACTTAAGTATTAATTAAGGAGCCATGAGTAACCGCCAAATGTTAGCGTATTTGTTTATCTGTGAACAAACACACATTCATGTCAGTGTGTCCCACTTTCCTCCG
Organism: Trematomus bernacchii; assembly: GCF_902827165.1. Classification (NCBI taxonomy): domain Eukaryota; kingdom Metazoa; phylum Chordata; class Actinopteri; order Perciformes; family Nototheniidae; genus Trematomus; species Trematomus bernacchii. Next base: position 531,135 of record NW_022987683.1, read on the forward strand.
TTTGCACTGATGGGAGCATTAAGAAGTAATTCTGCAGGCTTAATCCACTTAAAATGAGGAAGGTTTTTTTTTCAAGGATTCTGTCTTAAGGGTGCCCTATAAAAAGGAAACAAGTAAAAGGCCTCAGGAGACTTCAAGATGCAATGTTCATTATTTAAAAGCATGCAGGATAGAAGAGGAATCGCCGGCGAGAGAAAAGGGCAAGGGTGTGTTAGTATGTGAACATATTCAGCTTCATGTGGTGTGGTGTGTCCCTGTGGACAGCGAGCCAGGGCTGATTTTTTGATCTGCTGCCCAAAACCTTTTCTGCTCGTCTGCTTTCCTCTTTTCCTCCCCTCCCTCCCAAGCAGGACGTGTAAAAAAAAAAAAGAGACTTAAAATCAATGCGGGAGGAGAAGCAGAGGAAAGGCGGAGCAAAGAGAAAGACAACCCTGGAGTGCTGAGGCTAGCAATGTCATGCCTGACCTGACCAACATCAATCTACCAGTGATATAAAGAGGGATACGTAAAAAAAAAGTTAATATGCAAGTTTTTTTTAACAATAAATAAAGCCATAATGTTAAAGCTATGTGTATATTTAATTAAAGGGGCCCTTTTATGCTAAAATGTCTTTATTTGTGTCATACTGCCTGTGCTGCAGCACCTTTTTTCACCCTCTGTCTGAAACCAGAGCCCAGTCTGCTCTGATTGGTTAGCAGGATGGCTCTGTTGTGATTGGTCAACCACTTAGAGATGTTCCACCCTTTAAGCCTATCAAGTACAATGTGTTGCCCAATTGAGTAGTACATAGTGATGTCACTTTGTCACGGAAGTAAACAAAGGGAACAGGGAATAGCCCAAAAAGCATAAAAGGGCCCCTTTAAACATATTCCCACACCCTCACTCATATTGTGTTATGCTGATGATGTTACGTTGATGCTTCAAATTAAGGAATGAACGTCACTATTTTACACCTGTGTGACATTTCCAGAGAGTGCACTGTACACCAAAAAGACAGTGTGTTAGCGATTGCGTGCGACTCTCTGTATTATGGCACTTGTATTTCCACAGGGTCGTATAACACAAAAAACTGTAAAAACAAGCTGTGGGGAAATGACTGTATAGTGCTCTATACGTGCCCGAGCAGCTATAAGTGGCAATGACGGGGTGCTGAGGGCTGTGGTGTTGGAGTGGAGAGGCGGAAGGAAGGAAGGCAGGAAGGAAGGGTGTTGAGCTGTGAGGGGCTAAAAAAAAAAGTCCAGTCGAGTGATGGAAGTGCTGACAGATAGGCCGAAATGTGTTAGAGTGAAGAAAAAGTGGAAATCAGTGGCTCCTCACTACACTGACATGAACACTGATGTGCACGTAGACAGCAAGAGAGGCATAGAAGAATACAAATGGACATACACGTTGATATTGATTCTCCTATGCGAGGTGGGGGATTCTTTTCTAGCTGAATTGTACATGTCAAAACTTGAGTTATAATATGTGCTTGTAAAAAATGCTCTTTCTGAAGACTTGTAGTTGTTTGAGGTCAAACCAAAAAAGATTTCCGCATAGGAAACTTGATTCTTACAGCCTTCTCTCTGTGAAAGGTTATGGCTTTGTGCAGCTTAGATATAGAAATGAAAAGACAAATGTGAAACACGCTTTAAGATAGGCAAAGAGAGAGTGCACACGCCGACAAAATGGTAATTTTTCTCTTTTTTTTGGCTAACACAGAGCCCCGGCAGACAAAAACGTCCGCGGAAAGATCTGAGATGAGAGAAGAGGGTTCTTGACGGTAAAAAAAAGTATGAAAAATAAAATATCACCTAATCCTTTTCTTATAAAGCCCCTGGAAACTGATTCAGTCCTGGCCTTTGTTCTCTTGCTTTAGAACACCTTGAATGGGATGTAATGTGAAAACCAAATTGAACAGTTCTTTGACCCACAATGGAATATTTTAAATATTGTTCCCTTTTTATGCAACACACACACCCCCTTCATATGCAATTTTTAAAGTGTAAAGTAATGAACCTGCAAAATAATTAAAACAATCACAAGGCATGTTTTTCAAATTAGGTGAACTTTCCATGACTACTCACCCTTATGAGTAGTCCTAATTGACCGTTCGCTAAACCCTGACACTGAAAAGTGATTGTCCAATGACAGATTAGCAACGGTATCTGGGTAGGCCTGTCAAGCTTTGGATTACTCCGTATGTTGACAGGGTTCTTATTTTATACGAGCTAACTGGAAACATTAAAAAGTCATTTCCAACCACCTCCTACCTGCCAGCTTGAATTCAACCGAAAAAATAGACGGTGACTGGCGAGAAACTAGAAGAGAATTTTTCTGCCCTTGTCTGAAATCAAGGAGCACGGAAAGCTTGACAGGCATAGCAAAAGTAACTTAGGCGATGGTGCTTAGCGAACAGTCAATCATCTGTTCATTCTGCACACTGTTACCCACTAAATCCCTCATCTCCCAGCCTCCCCCTAAATCCTCCATGTAATAAAGTCCACTCACCATCCTCTGTGGGCACGTAGACGTTGAGGTAGAGGCAGTCCTCGCTCTGGTTCTGGATGTAACCCGCCGCCACGTCCAGGTTGTCCGTGAACCAAACGGGCAGCATAATCTCCGGGAGCACGCCGTGGACGTTCTGAGGGCACACAGGGGCAAACTGGGTGGCGTTGCGGATCTCCTGCCAGGATCCCGGGGCTTCGGGTGGCTGGAAGCGGCGGTCGCCGATGGGTGCCGTGGCGTAGGGGACGCCCAGGTACTGCTCTACAGGGCCAAGGATCTCGTTGTTCAAGTCCTTCTTGATGCCTCGGATCTTGCCGTAGTTGGTGGTGACTATGGGGTTTTTGGAAGGGTCCATCTTCTGGCTCGAAGCCAGGCTGCAGAGCAGGATGAGGCCGAGCACACCCATTAGGCACCAGTCTGTCATGAGACTAAGGGGTAGCGTCCTGGACAACAAACCCCGTTGCCTTTGTTTACTTCGAGCAAGTGGAAGAGGTTGCATGGTTGGATGCGTACTGTTCAGCCAACTGCTTATAGTCTGTTCTGGAGAAATACAGTCCTTTATATGGGATTATAACCACCAGTCTGGAAGCACCCCTAACCCTAAAAGACCATGTGGAGCTTTTTTGAAGGTTTGATCAAGACCAGGAGTGCTGAGTGAGATGGAGGGCAAAGCAGCTGTTGGGGGAAAGAAGGGTCCTCGGGGTGTCGGAGGAGGAGGCCTGACCTCGGTGTGGGTGCCAGGTCAGTGTTGGTTCAGAGCAACAAGGATCCGAAACGCTTCCCTAGCCATGGTTCTGTTTCGTTTCATCCCTATTGGTCCCCCATTATCCAGATTGTTTTCTACAGCTGCGGAATCCTGCAAGAGAAGAGAAGGAGGATATTTAAAGCACAGTGATACATAAGAAATAATAGTAAGAGAGAGAATGAGGATAAGAGAGAATATAGTTTATCTGAAGCAGATATATTCCATTCGATGTTGTTGGAGGAACATTTTCCTTTCAACTGTTTCCAAGTGAAATATTGTTCCTGAAATAAAAGCAATGAGATGAAAAGCCCTCTACAGACAGCATTGTAGTGATCAAGTCAAAAATACACATTAAGGGAACATTTCATGTGGTGATCAGTGTTGGGTGTAACGCGTTACAAAAGTAACGGAGTTACAGTAATGTATTACTTTTTGCTGTAACAAAGTAAAGTAACGCATTACTAATGAAATTTGGGTAATATACTACCCGTTACAATTCTCAGTAACGCAGTTACAACACATTTAACCCGAAATTAAATGGTGTTTTGTTTTTTAAGAATTTACCAACATAGCGAGACATTTCGACACCAGAGAAAAATTGTGCGGGTAGATTAGTAAGCCTGGTGTTTACCCTTCAGGCTCATCAAGATCGGGTTCCCTGATCAGCCTGTCGGGTGTTCTTTTCCCCATAATGACCGCCTCGCTGCACATTATCCCGCTTATTACACGGCCATATACTAAACAAACTACAGAGCCCATTCCGTGTTCCTGTTATTGTTTACTTCCTCTCTGCCTTCTTCTGGTGATTTATCTGACGTCCAGCGCTCCGTCTTTTAACCTCTTTTCCTTTCTCTTTCTTGATCCTCCTTAGCAACCTTCATTATAGTCCTTGACAGTGGTCTGTACTGTATTAACAACGTGTCACATGTTAAGAATTTACAATCAGAATCGAGTATTCAACTAAGCCGTGTAATAAAAGTTGTTAGTAGCCTTAATGGCCTACACAGTTGTTATGCTATACTAGGGCTGTGCAATTAATCGTATTTTAATCGCAATTACGATTTTGGCCTGCCACAATTACGAAAACAACATAATCGTAAAAAACGATTATTTTGCTTTGCTAGGTTGTGACACTGCAACATATTTGATCTAATTAATTTTGGTCTCATTTATTTGTATTTATCATATTTATATATGTTTAGTAGCTTGTTGAAGTGCGCTCCAAAATATTTGTTGATCTTGTTTATTGGTATTTATTATTTTGATATTATTTATTTAAATGTAAATATAAATGTATCTAATTTATTTTTGTATTGGTTTTTCAGTTGAATTATACGTTCAGGGAAATCAACAGTTAAAAAGATACTGTTCAAATTATTATTTGTATTTGTTTTAAAGTTCAATAAATGGATGTTTTCAAAGTCAATGAATAATCGTATTTAATAATCGTGATATCAATTATTGACCAAAATAATCGTGATTATGATTTTTGCCATAATCGCACAGCCCTATGCTATACCACATCGCCCTTCACTGGATTCTACCAGTCTGTTGTGGCCAGTGCACTCTTCTTTGCTGCGGTCTGCTGGGGGGGCAGCATAAGAGCCGGTGACACCAGCAGGATCAATAAACTGATCAGGAAAGCTGGGTCTGTCATCGGCATCAAGCTGGACCCTTTGAAGCTGTGGTGGAGAGGAGGACACTGAACAGGCTGTTGTCCATCATGGATAACCCCCCCCATCCTCTCCACCTGCAGCTGGAGAGTCAACGGAGCTCCTTCTCCAACAGACTGCTGCAGCTCCACTGTCTCAAGGACAGATACTGGAAAACATTCCTGCCCACTGCAATAACACTGTACAATAAATCACCTCTGGCTGGAAGAGAACTCTCTGCTCCATAGCTTCTCTTGGAATAAAACCACGTTGTACATTTTACACATATATAACCTGTTCAATATTTAATATTTAATATTAATATTCCATGTCATATGTTTATGTATATATATATTTGTATATATAATATCTTGTCAAATTCAACATGTATATTTTCTATTTTCTTTTATTTTCTTTCTATTCTTGTTTATTTTCTCCCAAATTGGGATCAATAAAGTACCATCTTATCTTATCTTATCTTATCTTATCTTATCTTATGTATAATGAGCTGCACTAAACTACATTTTAGCATTTAAAATACCTAGCCATTCTTTTGAGGTTATTTTGGTAAAGTAACTCAAAAGTAATATAAAAGTAGTGTAACTCATTACATTTCAGAGACAGTAATATTGTAATGTAACTTATTACTTTAAAAAGACAGTAATAAGTCATATGTACTGTATTACATTTTGGAAGTAACTTGCCCAACACTGGTGATGATCAACATGTTTTGGTCATCATTGCATCACAGGTTGAAAAAAAACACAGTTTTCCTGCATGTAGGAAATATCAAATGCAAGCTGATTCTACTTCCTCTGGCTTTTGCTACATAATCTAACCCATGGAAATGTCATGTTTACTCTATTTCGAGTGCACATTTCTACATGAGCAGTCTTACTTTTTATGCATGAAACCCTAAATTGGACATGTTCACCCTGTCCTCAATTGACATGTATGAGGATACGCTCCAAAACCTTGTTGTTGAACTGTGTTTAACCTGCCAGCTTACCCCTAACACATCTGAGCAGGGAGCTAATGTAGTCTACATCAAGTCTTACTCCAACAACCCTGCTTCTGATGCCTCAATATTTATGGTTATTAATTTCTTAAAGGCTTTCAGCGCCGCTTCTGGAGATATAAATACAACAGACTGCATGGACGAGGAGTGGAGGCTCGAGATAAGGGTGAGCCTTTCACTGCCCAGTAAGGTCAAAGGGCAATAATGTGCGCATGTAAGCAGCTTAGGACCAGGACCCAGGACCCTTTCGGGCTGCATGCATAGCACAGAGTCTCACACACACACACATGTAAGCCTTAATTGACCCGCACTGTACACTCAATGAGTTCCCACACTGTACACTCATTCATGTAATCTACTGCGGAAAAGTGCAAATCCTCATGTCAGAAATGCACGGCGCATGCAGGAGATTATACCGTCATAACATTGTTGCGTGGTGTTATGTAATGGTCGGGGGCGATCACCCTTGCAGTGATGCAGACAGTGCAGAAGAAAATAAATCCCTTTTATGTTCTCACCCACTCTTTTATTCATGATATCTGATTACAGAAATTCACCGTTGATCTCTTTTTTTTACGTCCTGTCTTGCTTTATCACCACGCCATAATTGTCCCATTCGAAGCTATCATTAACCGTCTTACTGCATCGCCAGCATCCATTGAAGCGACTCTTTGTTTTTATTGTATTTCTCACACTCTCACACTGCCAATAAAGCCATTTAAAATGTGAAAGTTAAGTGTCCCGAGGCATGACGACAGGTAATTAGAGTGTATAGGCTCATGGGACCAGTCTCACTCACACTGATGTAAGACATACAAATAAGGAGGCTCATTCAATGTAAAGTTTCTAATGTACAACAGGCTCTTAGAGGGTGCTCCAGTTTGAAAAAAATGTGGTTAAGACACATTTGCGTCCTCTCAGAGAGCGGTAATTGCGAGCGAGTGCAGTGTAATCGCTCATTGTGTTCTTTTGGTACAGTGCGTTCAGCCCAAATATATTGGTGGCTGCCTTTGTTCCTCTCAGTGTGGACGTTGTCGTTCTACCCACGCAGCCATGTGTGTGCCTGGGAGTGTACCCTCTCGTAGCGGGAGCGGGCAGCGCGGTGTGGGCTCTAATGAAACCGCAGAGGCCGGCGTGCGTTGCTCGGCGCGCAGGGACGAGCCCTCCAACCCACGCACATTTACCATTAAACTTTCATCCTCTAAAAACACATGAAAAGGACTGGGAGATGGGAAGACGGAGATGAAGAGAGAGTGGGAGAAAAAGCAGGGTTGCATGAGAGATGAGAAGTAGACATGTTCTGGTGTGAATGAAAAGCGTCCCTGTGTTCAGCGGAGACTCTTCAGAGTTTTTTTAGTAAAAGCCACATGAGGTGCTTCTTCACTGACCCCTCGACCTCAAGACCAGGCAAAGGAGAGGAAAGGCCAAGATATGCCAGAATCCTTGAATTCAACATGCTGGCGTGCGCATTGAGGGACCTCCAGAATTCCAGGGTGCATCTGAGTGTTTAATTGCGTATTGGCTCAATTAGAAGGCTTAATTGGTCCAGCTTTGCAGTTAGCAGTGGGAGAGCTTAAGTGATTGATGAAGCAGAGAGGGAGAAACGAAAGGGGGAGGAGAGCCATGTAGGAGATATCCATTGGAGTGTGTGTGTGTGTGTGTGGTATTTGGAATGCAGGTAGCGCTGGCACTCAGAGACACAGAGTTAAAGGAGCAGGTTCTCCCGAAAAAACACCGTATCTCAGTGCACTCACGCGGAACGATGGCACACATGCATGCTCATGTATGATTCATGTCATCAGGAGAATGTTTGTTCCGCTCCCCCGGGAGGGAGTGAGGACAGGAGGAGGAGGAACACACTTGTCGTTCAGAGGAAGACCACGAGTACAAACCTCATCTTTCTCTCTCGCACTTTCTAATTTAAATGTGTTCCACTTCCACGAAACCCTCTTGGGGACGACGCGATACAATGGATTCTATTTTCAATTCTTGACCAGCCTGTTAACTGCAGGCCGTGTTGCTACTGGGCGACTTTGTATCATTGTGTATGAGAAAAAGATGCAAAACAATGGTAAGAAAATGTTCTCCCATGACTAAATATTATTCAAATTAGGTTCTAACTTCGCCTTGAGCTGACATTTCTATTCACAGCATTGTAAAATCTGAAGCCTCATGTTTTAGGAATCACAGGATTTAAACCTGTAGCCCTCATATTCTGCAACCTTTTGTTGCTTAATGTGTCTGTTAAATTCCAATAATTGGTGCAGTCATTTTCTTTTTATTAGGCCCTTAGCAAGCCTGTAACAATGTCACCATTGCTAAGTACTGTCGACATCCCCTCTGCTGTTGCAAACAAAAAAGAATGGCGTGGAAAAGAAGAGAGTCGACAGTGAACGCTGAGCATATTACACAGAATGGACAGCTAAATACGTCTCAGTGAGGTGGAGAAGAAAGAACAATGACTGATCTGTCAGGAGTCTGCAACTTCAGACACCATTTTTCCAGCATCCATTAAAAGGAAAGTGAGGCAGCTTAATGTCTCGTGAGCTCGCAAGCGCAGCGAGACAAAGCTTGTTTACAAAACCACGTACAATATAGCAGCAAGTAAACAAGTCAAGTTACATTTGTTTACAAGAAAGCACATTGGAATACTATTTTTGTCAATTGCTTTAGCTATACTTAAAGGAATAGTTTGTTATTTTGGTAAACTCTCATTCACAGTCTTACAGAGCGAACTGAGAAGTGTTTATTCATTCATTCAGAATGAACATGTAAGGTATTCTATGTAAGAGGCACTGGTAGGAGAATTTTGTCACCATTGGACAGAGCGAGGCTAAGAAAACCTACGTTTTAGAGTTTATGCTAAGCTAAGCTAACTCTGTCCTGGTTGTATATATTATTTTTGCCACTAGGGGGCAATCTACCATCAAAACACTGACATATTATTTCCTATGGCAATTAATTTCTGTAAACAGTTGCCTTACCATATATCCAAATAAAGATAATATCTTTAGGAAGTCGATTAATAGAATAAGCATTTTTTACAAAATGTGAAAAACATTGCTCAACGTAATACTTTTCCATTAAAATATAAATGATTTGCAGTGTGGTAATTATGCAAGGGCAGATTTATTTGACCCAATTTGGAAAACAGTGAATCCACAGTGGAGAACTATCACAATAAATAGGTCACCAAGTGCATTGGATAGATGTCACCTCTGAGAGGGAATACAAGACAAAGTAAGAAAAGTCAAACCTGAATTTCACCCAGAAAAGACTTGAAGCCTAAAATATACTTAGTTTTAATATGAACTGCTTTTCATGTGTGATTTTATTCTCCGTCTCATTAGTTATAAAAGGACATCATATTGCACAAATGATGAGTGGTCCTTTATTCTGCGGATCCCTACTTCAAAAACTGAGACAAGGCTTTGATGTTCTTGCCACGAGGGCGAGAGCTGCTTCAGTGCACTTATTTAAGACAAGAATTACATAAAGAGCTTATGATTCCATGTTTTCAACGCTTTGTTATCTCTAATTGCTGTGAGGGGTTTCTGCACCACTTGTATGTGATGTGAGAGAGTCCTATCCTATTAACCTGCAGATCGTCTTCCATGTGATGGCCATGTCTGTGCTCATGGTGACTGTAGTGTGATCAGTGAGTGTGATTTCAATGACACCTCATTTGGGAGGAAATAAACGCACCCTTTGTGTTTCTATATCCTGGGCGTGGATCTGGATTAGATGAGGTTGTGTAATCGACTCATGTATACATCAGAAAGGAAACGGTTTTTGTGCATGTAAATGTTCTGCAAAGGCTAAAATCCCAAAGTATTTTTTTTCCATTGGACCCCTTTGTTTACTTCCGTAACATAATGACATCACAATGTAACACTTGCACTTCTATCTGCTAGCGCTCCCACACATTGTACGCGATATGCTGAGGGGCGGGACATTTCCAACACCTATAAACCGTTGACCAATCACAACAGGGCAGGCTAGCTAATCAATCAGAGCAGGACTGGGCACTTTTTGAACATTAAAGAATGCAAACATGTCATAGAAGAGGCATAAAATACAAATATGAACCTGAACATTTGCATAATATGTCTTCTATAAATTAAAATTGATCTTTGAAAGATTATGTATACACAGCCAAAACTAAAACTGTCTAAAATTGTCCATATTCTAAATATAGACTTATTATATTAATCTTCTCAATAAAAATCTTTGGACCAATCCAAAACAGATCCCCAAAACAAACCTACTAAAAGTGGGATCCAAAGGGAACTAAAGGACAATCAGGACCAGTCTGAAATACACCCAAAGAATATTAGACTGTATTTAAAGCACAATGGACTGAAACTGAGCCTATAACAGAACACTCCATTATTTAAATATCAGTTAAAAAAGTACCCAAAGAATGTAATTTTCCAAGCACTTCACATCTCACTTCAAAGAACCTATATTTCCTCTTGCAATGATAATGACTCACCACTTTAACAGTGTTAACGATCCACTCGATGATAGATATGTACAGTATAGGGAAAATGTTAGCTGAGACCCATGGCTACGGACACATTCTGCCAGGTAAGGTGAAAAACTAATAACTTTCTCCTTTTTTATACTCTCCTCATTCCAAACATAGCTGTTCAATGTGGCTCTTTTGCTAAAAAACTTTCCCCAGTTTTTCTCCAGTGGGCAAATCAGCCCTGGGATCAGAGCCTCGGAATCAAATCCATCGCCATTCTGCCACATAGCTTACCGAGCACAATCTAAATCCCACCACAACCAATTCCACCCAATTCTACTCCAACACAGCCGCAGAAACACCCACTAAGACCTCCCCTGTAATTGCTTGCCACCTCTTCCTGCCTTTTGTGTTGCCGGTCAGTCTGTCAGTGCACTGGGTTCAACTTAATGATAGATAATAACCCAACTTTGCCAGGGTGGTGGTGGAGTTCACTGCCTGGAGGGTGCTGGACGAAGGAGTTACTGCCATAAAATGATCTTGAGGGGTCCGTACGGAGAGAGACAGATGGACAAAATCAGAGCATGTGAATAAATAAACTGCCAATCGACGTGGGTAATCGCAGAAAAAAGCAAGAAGGTATACAGCCCATTTACCATGTCAGTGTGCAGCCGAGCACACACATGCACACACAAAGACATTACCCTCATTATCATCTCGAGCCTTTCAAGGTCTGACGGTATTTGATTTAGCACAGCTCATTTGTTTGCACATTTGCTAATTAACACATCAAGGCAGAGACACGGAAATTGGACATTTGCACGTCGATGCGTCCACGTGACTGAGTGTGTGTGTGTGTGTGTCCGTACACACATGTGAGGTTGTTTGGAGTTTTTCTCAGTATCTCCAGAATGTCACAGTGTGTGCTTTTATCTCTGTGACAGCAGTTTGACGTGTTGATCGCAAAATTATTTTCGAGGGCACGGTAGAGTGGTTGCTGAGTGGTCGGACAGAATAAAAAGGGGGTTGTTTCATCTCTGCAGATGTCACATTAATGCCATTGGATGGGGTTGGTGTAAGTGTGTGTGTTTGTATGTTTGCCATCCCGCTGACAGCCGCTGTGTGCTGCGAATAGAACGACCCGGCGGCCAGGTCATTGCTCACTCACGCTCCTGTCAATGCCTGGTTTTTTTGCGGGTAACAATCACCAGATTCAGGACACGTTTCAATACATGCAAAAATGTCAAGGGCGGACTAATCAACTTATAATTAGCTCTTCAGATATATTAAACAGCAAAATAAGAAAATAAACAACATCTGAGGAAGCTAACCATCCTTCCATGATATTACACATCATAAGTTTCAATGTATTACATTTTCAAATTGTGTATTTTTAAGTAGCTTCAGAAATTGTCTGCTGATTTACTGTGAAAAACCTAATTACTCCAACGCAAATAAAGCTTTCAAGCAACATTTTTGTTATTAACCATGACTGTTATGTGCTGGCTGCACTCTAACAACACTATTAATTCAACAGTTTTGTAAGTATGGCTATTAAGATGCAAATGCTGCAGTCCACAGTCTAGCTTATACATAAATAAGCATGGTTTGTTTTACTGTAATCAATCAAGACACAATTTAATAAAGGATGTTGAGTTGTGGATACGGTTAAATTAGAATAGGGTGGATTTGAGGTGAAAAGAAAGGCATCTATAAAGAGTAACCAGCCACATATCACACTGCCGTACACATGATGGATAGTTTACTTTTTTTAAACTGGGAAATCAATGCAAGATATATACTTCCCTAGCTCTGCGAGAAGCATATTTTGTAGCCTTGAGTTGTTAGCCTCAAGCCGAGATGAGGCCCGGGCTTCAGAGGTCTGGTAATCAAACGTATTTCTAATACCACACGCTCAGATGTTTTCAACCCCAACTTCAGGCAACTTTTTCCACATATGCAGTAGTAATCCTTAAGACCTTAAAACAGAATCAGAAAATGTGGCCTTTACATATAGGCAACGTTCTGTTTTGAGGACATCTAGATTACACAGGCTTTGCAAGGCTATAGGACATGTATTTTATATAAAGTTCTTAACACATGTCTAATTGCGCGTTACTGCAGTAAAAGCAACATTTTACAGACACCAGAATACCAAATAGCTATTAAAAGAATATTTGGAAACATTTTGTATGCCCCACAAAAGCATAAAACGTTCCTGTCGTTTTGTAGCAATCCGCGCGGACTGTACTGTTTCTATTCAGCCTCTCTATCTGTATACATTGTCTTCCTTCCCTCCACCCCCAGACTCTATTCACGCTTTATGGAGCCTAGACTGGACTGACAGTGGAAGAGAATGGGCTGATAGACTGCCAGCTACAATACAGACACAATGGGAGGATGCAGAGACAGAGGGAGGAGGAGGAGGAGGAGGAGGAGGAGGAGGAGGAGGAGGAGGAGGAGGAGGAGGAGGAAGAGGAAGAAGAGGAGTTTAGGAGCTGACAGTGGACTTGTTGACAACACAAAGATGTGCATAGACATCAGTGCTAGGTAGCGGTGGTGTAGTGTGTGAAGCGAGGGGTGTTGGGGTTGCGGACCACCGGAGCGCAAAATTGGAAACAATGTGTCGGCAAGAGTTAAAAGCAAATATTTACAGGGCTTTAATTTGCATGGGGAGCAGTGAGTTTCCGGTGTGGGTCAGCGCGTCTACAGGCTGCGGCGGAGGAACACGGAGGGGCACGGGTGGTAATTAGACAGACAGTGGTAGATTAATCACAGGCTGACAGTGCAGCCTCGCAGACACACACACACAAACACACTCGCAAGCTATTCGCAGCCCCGTCACTTCATCTGGCTCGGCTGGCAAAATACTCCGGACGTTTTTCCTTTCCGACATCCAAAGAGGAAGAGTGTATCAGACTTGGACGAGTCAATTCTCTCCGCTATTCCTTTAAACACACACTGGTAAACACTCCCCTTCCATCGTGCTATAGTAACCTGCTTCTTAGTGCAGTGATAACGTTTTGTTGTAGGCCGACACGCAAGTTAGCATAAAATAACAACGTTTATTTGTATAGCCCAATATCACAAAACACGTTTGTCTATGTGTGCTTTAGAGATTAACAAAGATAAGTAACAACATAAAAATCCATACAATGTAGGACTCAGGAGGACAAACATAGGGTAAATCATCAAATCGCAAATAGTCCCCTTTGACAAAGAGAAAAGGGATTTTCCGATTTCAGAATATTAAGCATCACTGTCCGTGCTGCGCATCACCACCGCTAAACTAAAGGCGGCTAGTGTTCGGCATGATAACGTGTATTGGTCTTATTTGTTAGCAACTGTTGTTTTTATGATAAATAGAAGTGTCAGATTGAAAAAGTAGGGTATTTACTGATGTGAAAACACTTGAAAGTCTCTAAAGTTTGTGTTATTTCACCCAACCAAGAGCAAGTTCCAAAAAAGTTGACATGCTAAGTTGACAACTAAATTCAAGTATTTTAGACTCATTCTTGTACTACTCTATAAATAACTAGCTCCAAATTCCCCCCTCCCTTGGCTAAAGGACAGCCTGAGGAAGGGGGAGTCCATGAGAAGAACAGCAAGGTCCTGCCCCAGGGGGAATAGCTCTCTTTGAAGGACACTGCCACTATGGGGGAAGACATGGTAGTTGGCCCGGGGAGCGCTGCCATTAAACACGTTCCATACATCATTAAATATTTTACCGTCTTCTAAGTGGTTTTGACCTTGCATCACTGTAGGTCCACACTTTGGGGACGGGACAAGCAGAAAACTTTTTTAACTTTTCAACAGTATTAATTCAATTGTTCGACATGATCAAAAACGGACTTTAACTTTAGATTTGAACACAAAGGAGCTACACTTCTTTTATAGACAACCATCATCAAACGCTGGGTTTTACCATTCATGATAAGTCTGATGAATACTGAACAGGTTTTGATAAATGCTATAATGTTAAAGTAAAGAAAACTGCTTTTAACTTCTAAGGACGTCAAAGTGATGTCTGCGCAATGAATGCTGAAATGCAGCTTTAAAGGGGTACGCGCCCGCTCCTCTAACACCATGGGGTTAAGGTTAGGGTTAACCACTTTTTGAAGTACTGTGGGACGTTAGCATTTTAAAAAGCTACATTTTGACTTGATCTCTGCGAGAAAATATACTGATTGCAGATTTTCTAGCAAGTGTACTTAGTCATTAAAAGAAGTATTTCACCAACTAGCACTGCCAAGCATCAAATATTAAAGGTCCCATGTCATGCTTTTCCGGTTATTACCCGTCCTCTTGTGTGTTATCAAGGTTTTTATGCATGTAAACGGTCTGCAGAGTCAAAAACCCTCAAAATACACCCTGTAGCGAGTAAAACTCTGACACAGAAAATACCTCCCCAAAACGCCTCGTTGGAGATTTCTCATTTTCCATTGTTTACTTCCAGGGTATCGCTACGTAGGGATACCCAGTAGCCACGCCCAGAGCTATGGCCGCACCCTCTGCCAGCCTTTCACGTAACAAAGCTTCCCAAAAGCTTTCAGCGATTCATGCCGGATATGTACAGCGTAGGGCACTGAAGAACGATGCTGTTCCTACTTTGTTTGGACCAGTGGGAGATTCGGGTACACAACCTGTAAGTATTCATTGTGGTTTGTGTATTTATGATGTTTAAAACAAACAAGGTATCTACCACGACTGTTTAAATGGGTAAACGTTTTTCGGACTACTAAGTTGAAATGCTCTCCGCAGACCCATGCTCACAGCGTTATAAACCTTTTTCTTACTCAAGCCACACTTATTGTTTTTACTTCGGCTGTGAGTGTTTGTGTGTGCTCAGGATGAGTTTCGCTTGTTCTAGCTGTATCTCCAAGCCTGTCTGGGCTCCTCCAGCAGTGTGTGTGTCTGTGTGTGTGCAAGCAGTTGCTAGCGTTTCCATATATCAACTCCAATGTTAGCAGATGGCCTTACATGTATCTCATTGCTGGAGAATGTCTGCAATCACACACAAAATACTCATAGACAGTATACTCCGGGTGATTTACCGTACGGTCAGTACATTATAGTTGGCGTTCCTGGCGTGTATGCTACTGAGCTACCGTTCATAGCGTGTATGCTATATAGCTAAACAAGAAGGCTACCTACAGCTAGACATGCTAGGGAAAACATTGTTTTCATGCCAGCTACAATGAATGACCGAACGTAGCAGACTACCCGTATAAGATTGCAATTGTAAACATGTTCTTGCTAGCCTAGACTAGCTGTTGTTCATAGTAGATTGGCATATTACACTGAACAACTAGCAACCGTAGGTTAGCATATTAGCTGGCAAGCTAACTGTGTTGATTAGATAGATAGATTAGATAGATACACACTCCTACCACAACTACTACTAACGAATCTAAAACAACTAAGTTTCTCTAATATTTTGTGATTTGCATTTGATTTCGTCCAGCCAGATCAGGAAACTCCTGGCGTATCTGGCGGACAACACACACACTCTGATGGCTCGTCCTAAAAAGCCCCGGCAGCCGCTTACAAAGCTGCGATAGGCAAGATGCCGAAAACGCCTATAAGGGGAGGAATGGATGATATACAGTGTATATGTATATTTACGCATGTTCATTTTGTACATTTCTAAAAATAAAGTTTGATGGAAATACTTAGTATCCTTTCTTCCCTGAATTATTTGCTGCTCCTATAACATATCATTCATATATAGCAAACCATGATTTGATTTCTCATCAAACAGTAGTAGTTTATTACAGGTAAAAATAACTTACTCTTCTATAACAACAGTTGTACAGTTCGGTTAGTTGGCGTATAAAATATACGGCTGTACCAACACCAGAGGTGGGGACTCGAGTCACATGACTTGACTCGAGTCAGACTCGAGTCGCATATTTTTTGACTTGAGACTTGCTTGACTAACATTGATAAAAGACTTGACTTTGACTTGGTATTCATGACTTGAGACTTGACTTAAGCTTGAGACAGATGACTTGAAAGGACATGACTGTTTAAAATTAAATATTTGCGTTTGTTTTTGTAGTGAGATATTACGTTTAGTTTTTTCAAAAAACGTGATTGGGTGATTATAGCGCCGTGCGCGCAAACCTGGCAACCCACTAGACGGCAGGAGTGTCAGTTAACATGGCAGCGGCTAGCGTTACTCCACAAATAGTGAAGTTTGGATTCAAGGATTATGTTGTCGATGACGCTAATAAGAAGAGAACAGCGGTGTGCAGGGTCTGCAGCATAAAGATCAGTGACACGACCACCACAACATCCAACTTCATTCGTCACTACAAAAAAACCCACAGAGAAAGGTGCGTGAATGTGTTGTGTTAGCTAGAAAGCTAACGTTAAGTTTAAGCTACGTTAGACTTGGTTTCAAATCGATTAAGCATTGCAAAGAGAAGACAAAACGGTAAATGAACACTAGAACCGCCAAGGGATTCATTTGTACTAACCCTGATACTGACGGGCTGTCAGGAGAGGGAGAGAGAGAGAGAGAGGAAAAGAGATGCCTCGTTTATTTCCCCTGTGTTATCAGAAGTTACTGTAAACTGTTGAATAATGTAGTTCATCTACTTTTAGTAGTTTGTTTAAATGTTTTAATTATGTTGTTTTTGTTTGTAGAAGTGCATCATTCCTTGATTTATTGTAAAATGAATCTGAACTTTTTGATCTGTTATGATGATAAACTGAAGCAATTTCTAAATTAACCCAATTAAGTGAGTTTCAAATCGTCCTACTTAGTTTATAAGGAAATGATGAAGAGGAACAAATTAAATGATTTGAAAATGATATCTATGTAGGTGCTGACGCTGTTGGCGGTTCTAGTGTTAACAGACATTTAAATTAAATATGTGTAATGGCAAATGCCATATACGATTTTCTTACCTGGAATTCTGCCTTTTTGGACATACTTTTTGACTGAGTCCTACAGTAGCTATATTGTCTGCAGTTCTAGGGTTAATATGAATCTAATATGATTGTCATCGGTCTAAATTAGATTTCAAATGATTAACTGTGTATGTAATGAAGATCATAGTGTGGGTTTAATCCATTTTCATAACCACTGTCTTTTAACTGATTTAAATGCGGAAACTGGGCTTATTCATCAGAATTTTGTATGACTTGACTTGACTTGACTTGAGCAATGACTTGACTTGACTTGCTTGACTCTCACCACAGTGACTTGCTTGATACTTGTAGGTCAAGACTTGAGACTTGCTCATGACTTGCACATGTAGGACTTACTCCCACCTCTGACCAACACCATTATAAGACTGATGTTCCGCCTCTCTGGTGGTTGACTAATCAGAACAGAGTGGCCGAGCTGACCAATCGGAGCACACTGGGCTCACAGGGAGGGGGGGGGCAAGAGCTCCAACGAGCCGTTTAGGACAGAGAGTGAATACCGGTGAATACACATACTTTACAGAAATGCTGTATGCGAAACCAATGTGAGTTTGGAAAATTGCACAGTATAAATCTATTTTAGTATACCTCAACAATGTAATTATGATCAGTGGAAATGGCCATGACATGGGACCTTTAAGCAAACGTGCAGATGAATTTATTTTGTTCCACTTTCTGGTGTAATCTGGCTTTATAACTCTGAAAGGTTGTCTGCTAACTGTCAATAATGTGATGTAAATGGCCTAAAGTAGGAGTGAATGGAGGGTCACATTAAAACTGGGTGAGTGGGACGCACCAATGCACCAATGGTGAGGTTTTAGCCCAAGGCAACGTAGGGCACAGTTAAAAAAAATATCTACTCTGTGTTTGGGAGACGGGGTGAATGAGGTGTAATTGAGCAAATGAACGCTGCTGAATGGGAAGTGCCACATAGAAAACAGCAGTGGCAGAATGGAGGGCACATAAGGACAAACGTTCCCCAAGCCCAGGCTAACGTAAAGATGATGAATGTCAGTTGTAGCTTACAGCCGCTCACTTAACAAGCGGAAAGCCACTTGGAATTTGTTCACAGGGATTTTGCGACCTGGGACGGATAAAAGCTTTCCATTAAAATGTTGACTTAGAGGATTAGGAAGGTTGGAGAAGTTGTGTAAAGTGACAGAAATATGCAATTTTCCGACTGAGATGCCATCGAGTCTCGAGAGGACATTAGTAGTTTAATTGAACGTTACATTTGTAGATTACAATACAGCAAATATACAGAAGATAGTAATGATCACAGCCCTCTTAAAGTTATTATCAGTGAAGCGAAAAGTTGTTTTAAAGGCTTTCCTCACACAAGAAATAAATAGAAGACTCTGGATATCTGGTCATTAGAGGCAATATTAGTGTTTTTGCTGGTTATTTAGTATGTTGAGGCAGTAAGGCGAGATTCTGTTTTAATATTAAATGACTATTTTAAAGTTAAGGGTTAGAGAAATGGGGTTAGGGTCAGGGTTAGGGTTGCCAATCTGCAGAATGAGTACTTTTACTTTTGGTACTTATATTTTGATGCTAATACGTTGTACTTCTACTTAAATAACATTTTGATTGCAGGACTTTTACTTGTAACAGAGTATTCCCTTGAGTACATGATCGGAGTACTTCTTCCACCTCTGACTAGCGGAGATTACAGTGAGGACACTAAAAGCTGAATGGCGGGGCCAACTGAGGATGTGACACTGAGTAATGTAGTGAGCGTCATTTGACTGGTAACGACCGACTATGAACCTTGAGCGGGAGTGATATACATAAAGATGAATGCCACTGAGAGTGATAAAGACAGAGGAAGAGGGAGGGCTTGGAGCGCTGCCATCCTGATCTAGTTGTCCCTGACAGATGGCCGGCGAGACACATGAGCAGCCAATGTGGACCATCGTCTGCTCCTAACAACGCGAGGACATGTCAACACGTCCCTCTCTACCTGTTCTCTGCACCCTCATTTGTTTTTAATGTAATCCGGAGAAGACGTTTGTTCTGCATCCTTCTGAAGCCAAGGAGAGGATGAAGGATACATATCAAAAGAAAGGGCACGGTGAGAGTTACCCTCCGATTCTAATCAGCATTATTATTAATAACAAGCATCCAAACACTCTCCCCCGCATCTTCCGCCCTCTCTTCGTCAGCTATTACCATGTTGAATATTCATGGGGTGCTTTAATCTATAGCTGAGCTCATGGAGAAGAGCCCGTGTTTGTTTTACAACCAGGGGAGAGCTGGAGGAGGAAGAGGGGCTCATAAATATACTGATCAGCGCGGTAGTATACTGTTTTTCTCTCAAAAGTATGTGATGTGCATGATGATGCTGGAATGTACAGCACAGTGTGTTCTATATGTGAGCCAGTACATGCAGTTATTTTCCATAGGTGGCTAATTATGCTAACGTTAGCTCATGTCTGATTTAAATATGTAAAAGATTGTAGAATACGGGCCAAATGGCTACATATATCTCAGGGTTTATAGACTGAGGAGACATGTATACTCTTTTGTAATAATAGAAACATTAAATTAAATACAGACGGGCAGTGGTGAAAAGTTAATTTACTCAAGTACTGTACTTAAGTACATTTTTGAGTACTTTACTTGAGTATGTTCATTGTATGCTACTTTATACTTCTACTCCACTACATTTTGGCCCCAAATATTGTACTTTCTTCACACAACATTTATTTGAAAACATTAGTTATTACTTTTGCAGGTACATTTTTATTAATACAAAAATGGAATCCACTAAAACACTTTAATGTAATATTATGGAAGGAGAATTCTAGCAGTATAAAAAGTTATCAATGTTTTCAACAGCTGCACAATTAAAATGATAGACACATGAATACATCACCAATTATACTCCGGTGATATAATATATATATTTAAAAAAAATTGCCACTTTGAGTAATGAGTACTTTTATATTTGTTACTTGGTACATATATAGATGGTATATTTTGCTACTAATACTTTTTACTTAAGTAACATTTTGAATGCAGGACTAGTTGTAACAGAGTAATTCTACATCATGGTCTTATTATTTTTACTTAAGTACAAGATCTTAGTACTTCTTCCACCACTGTCTAAGGCAGTGGTTTCCAAAGTGGGGGGCGCATATTATGATAAGAAAAAATCATAATTTGAAAAATTATTGATTCGAAAATAATATGATGCAGTACTATTACGTCTGGGTCTCTGTGTTTCATTAAAGCTCGGCTCTGTGTGTGTGTGGAACGAGCCATTTTGTGTGCGTGCGCGAGCGAGAGAGAGCGCACCGGTACCGGAGATCGTTGTTGTTAGCTTCTGGTGCTAGCGAGCTACACTAACGGATATAAGGAGTTTTTTCAACAACAAAGTGGAGGAGAGTCCTCTCCTGTCAGACTGAGAGACTCAGTGAGCTAAAGGACTCTCTGAGTGTTTAGATAGTTAACTTTAGTCTAAGTTATCGCAGTGGGTCTCAAACGTTTTGGTCACCATTAATGTAAACAATTATTTCCGAGGCACACGTTTATATGATCATTATAGTTATGTGAAATCAAAAACAGGTATGAAATACTATATGACAGTAAAAAAAGAATAAAGTTTAAAAGGGTGATTAGTAAAATATCCATAAAGAAAAAGTAAATCTGTTTACAGTTCTGTCTCATATAGGTGTTGAGAGAGGTATCCATAGATCTCTTCATTTTGCTCTCAAAGTGCACCAGATTGATGCTTTTAACTTCAATATTGAAAAATAAATCGTCCCGGGGGAGTTTGCCCCCGGACCCCCCTATGTGAGGTCCACACACCACCTATAAAAATAGCACTTTACCCCTGCTTACACCTATATGCCTCGAGCCTTCATTGTAACTGTCACACTGTGTATTTGCGTGGGGATTGTTGCAGTAGAAAATTCCACTGTAGCGACCGGTACATTAATGGGAAACCCTAAATGTTTGAGCACCCTCTATGAAACGTCAAGCTACCCCAAAGCACCCCAAAATAAATATCTGGCGCTGCCACTGAGCCTGACTATTTGTGTTGGGGGGGCCCGACTTTTTTTTTTCTCCAAAGGGGGGGCCTGACAGAAAAAGTTTGAGAACCACTGGTCTAAGGGTTTAAATGACTGACTGAGGTATGTTAATTTGCAGCAAAAATAAGCATGTCTTCAGCTACTGCCAGCAAAAGTTTCACTTACTCCGTCTTCTCTGTCTTTCTTCCACACTTCCCCCCGCTCCTACTCTCTTTTTAGCTGAGCTATCCCCCCCTCCGAATCCATCACAGACAGTTAGTCTGTTCCCTCCTCGCCGTCTCAGCCTTATAATCTCCCCTTTTCCCTGAGCTGCTACTGTACTTCAATGTGTGTGTGAGGCATGTTTGAGGTGTCACAGCAGTGTGGCGCAACGCAGCGGGTTATCGAACGCCGCCTCTACCCGTTCACTCTTTCTCTGCATCTAAGGAATTGAGAGTATTTGCCCCCCGGCTGCCGAGGAAATAATGAGGTGCAAGCAGAGAGCGCTGAACAGAGGCCGACTGAAGAGTGAGGGTAGCAGGAGGAGGCCTGAGAGACTTGTTCCACTTGGTGTTTGGGGGAGGGGGGGGGGGGGTCAAGCTCAAGCTTTGGGTGTGTGCATGTTCTTATAAGTTCCCTATTTTATCAGCTTGAGTGTTGCTTCAATCTTACAGGGGGAAAAAAAGCTTTCCATGTGTGTGTGCATGTGTGTTGCTACATCTACATAGATGCAATGCAAACAAATAAAAAGTAGGTTACTCAATTCTTTTTTGAGTAACCTCTCAGTTTTGTTGCCTCTCACTCCTTTCCTTTGCTTCCTCTGTGCAGCGGCATGAAAAATGAATAAGACTGTGCAGCCTGTTTGATCCCCTCTCTTTGTAATTTGAGACGGGCGGGGCGGGTGAGGGGGTTAAGACGACTACTTTTTAAAAAGATGACGCAAATATAGATGCGGAAACTGCAGGCCATTAAGCCCCGAACTCGTCTCGTTTTCCTCCCATAACTGTCCCACTTTTTTCCCTCCCTTTGTTTTACCCTCTATTTAGCCCTCGGTGCCTATTCCTCTTCTCCCCAGGGTGCAATTTTCACAGAGATATATTCAACGCTCAATACTCATCTGCTGCTCTCCTAAATCTTGGCGCCTGTGTGTGTATTGTGAGTTCTTTTTTCAGTGTGTGGGCAGGCAGCAACAGCCCTCTGACCACAAGGAGAGGACAAATCCCCTGCTTACAAACCCATAATCTTTATGGCCTCTAACAAGAATAAGTGCCCTTTGAGGCCAACGGCAGGCGCTTCCACTGACTGAGAAGTCTCATTCCCAAATGTATCAATATTTTGGATTGATAGCTTCATTGAATTGTCAATATGTAATGTTGAATCTAAGCTTGTGATATGCACAATAGCTATGGCGTAGCTTTAGCAATGAAAATGGTCCCAGGCTCCTCCAACAGTGAAACATAGACAATACTCATAAACAACAACAAAGAAGACATACAATTGTGCAATACAATTACTGGCGCAAGTAAGAAATAAAAAAAATAAAATAAGAGAAAAAAGGATGTAAAATAAAATACTGCTCAGTAGAAAAATACTGTATCAGTATATATATATATTTGTATATGTAGCAGATTATACTGACATAATTCACTATTGTCTGTGGTTAAACACTAGCAAGCAACTTATTTGACTTTTTATGATGGTTTACCTTCACACTAATACAGTTCCAGTCGGAAAGGGTCAGTTTGTTCCTATGGAAACCTACAATGTTAATACAAATTGTTTCCAATGGTGTTTTTTTTGGAAGTCAAAGATAGAAATTGTTCAATAGAAGTTGAGCGTTGATTTTCCACAACTTCAACATGTATACATCAGTCATTCTAATATTGAACCATATGCGAGTCCCTAAAACTTTGCCTAATCAAAAGTGAGCATCAAACTGCAAAGTGTGACAATTAGCGCAGACACTTGCCGTTTGTGGAAAAGCCGCTCCAAACGGGGTCGCCCGGTCTCAGGGACAGCCGCCACACTGGGACAGTCCCAAAAATAACACCAAATGACACCACTAAAATCAGAGAGCGAGCCTAGATTATATCTGCCGGCTGCTCAGAGGCCCTGTAATTAATTACAGCAGCCAATAATAATTAGGGCTGGCCACCAGCGAGCGGTCGCCGAGCAGAATGCGGCGAGCTGGCGACGGATCTGGTGTCCGTCCACAGGCTCCAACCCTGTGGGTGCTTCCATGCCATGCTAGCACCTGCTCGAAAAACCGCGGCAGCTAACAGCTTTCAGTGTGTGTGTGTGTGTGTGTGTGTGTGTGTGTGTGTGTGTGTGTGTGTGTGTGTTGGCAAGGGAGCTGGGTGACACGGGCTGTAAAGGGAGGGAAGAGGGGACACAGTGAGCTCTGACAGGGTGGTTGATTCACAACAATACGCTAGCGTCAGCCTCTTGGGCTCACTGAGCTGTGGAGCTGTGATTCATCTGCTTTAATTCACTGGAGCTGGATAGCTTTGTGACTGGGGAACACACACACACACACACACACACACACACACACACACACACACACACACACACACACACACACACACACACACACACACACACACACACACACACACACACACACACACACACACACACACACACACACACACACACACACACACACACACACACACACACACACACACACACACACACACACACACACACACCACACACACACACACACACACACACACACACACACACACACACACACACACACACACACACACACACACACACACACACACACACACACGTTGAGCGAACAGGTGTGTGAACGAACAGTGTACACACGAGGGCCATAACATAGCACACATGTTCAGAAATTAACAGAAAGTACAATGTGAATTTAATTGTCTCGCACTGATCGACCTGAGGATGTGTAACATACACACATGATGAACACACACAGTGCATCAAATATGAGCATTCAGCCACACGGTTCATACAGAGATGTGTGTGCTGCTGGGCAGAGATTGCTGTCATGGAAACTATGTGGAAGTGTGCGACGGTGTGCTAAAATGTGTTAAATTCTGTTCTTTGTTCATTCAGTGGGCAATTACCAATATGAGCAACTGTTTGATGTGCACTTTATTATAAATAGGATTATAAACATTTATCTTTGCTTGTGTTTACACACATGGGCTCTGCAAAATCCCTGCAATAAAATGTGTTTATTTCGGTTTGTACTGTATAACCCCCATTTGAGAATCTGATTAAGGGTTAGCTTAGTTAGCGGTTTGCACATCTGCACAGCTCATTAAGGTTAAGAACAACCAATGCCCACTGTCACATTTGCTTGTAACCTATAAACCGGTATGTTGTATTTGACTGCGTTATTTTATATATTTGCATTCATTTCACAATGTCTGATTGTTATTCGCGCTTTGATAATAGTTGTTCTGCCTTTTTTTAAACTCTGTGGTCTCACAATTATCATTGAGAATGCTGATTAAAAGGCACTACATTTTTTCCAGTTGCATTATTAAAGCTGCATGTACGAGAACAACATAAATAAAATAAGGGTTTTCTCTGAATTCAAGTGTACCAAGAATAATATGTAACTTATCAGAAATAATAATAAATTATTGAAAATACATTTAATTTATAGAACAAAAAACGGCTTTAATGTATAGTTTTTAATCAGCTTTAACCCCCATACGGAATTAGTTTATTGTATTAAAATATAATTAATATTAAATGTAATTGCTCTCAATCTGCGTATGTGTTAGCTCCCTCCTGGGATTTATCAGTGCTTACATCACCATGGTCTAAAATTAGCATTTAGCATCACTGCTACATTAGGAATGGCTTCGCACTGCACCTACCACAATTCAAGCTAACAGAGGCAATTGCCAAAATATTCAGCGCTAATCGCACCACATATGAACCCTCTCCCCCACTGCCTCCCCCGTTTTCCCCCTCCTCTCTCTGTAACATCTCCCTGACGACCTTTGGACCCTGCAGCATCTGGAAAGCTTGCTCGAAGGCACGCTGATCTGCATATCACTCCCACTAATGCAGTCGCGAGGGTGCTCATTTGTTTTGCCAAATTAGGATCTTTTTTTTTTTCTTTTTTTTAAAGCTGTTAGGATTCTGTTTTTAGCAAAAGGATCACCCCCCCCCCCCCCCCGTCTCCCCTCCCTCCCTAGCTGTGATCTTGCTGTGGCACAACAAGTCAGAGAGAGGCAGACCCGGGGACATTTGGCTCACTGGTGAACACTATTGCGCAATTATGTAATTCATTGGGTGTCAATTTGTGGGGGTACTTTACATTCACCCCACCCACTCACATATCAATGTTAACATACAGCCGCAAAAACATCCTGCATCATAAATACTGTGGTTCTGTTTAACATGCATTTAATGGGATGTCTAGCATTTCTTTAAATGCTTATCGATAGCTTTAAATAATCGAAAGAAGGCCGTAGGTGTGACGGTTAAAGGCTGCAAATAAAAACAAGCCAAGTGATTCATGGGTAAGAAACACTTTCAATGAACACACTCAAACACATGTGTATTGTCACTCCTGAGGCTTTGAAGGGGTTTTGTTGTTACGTTTACATATGGTGCCTAGAGCGCTGATAAGGTACCACAAACTAATATTAATACATTGTGTCATATTGTCTTTTAATACTAATCAAGTGTATTTTTTATAAACAAATAATTGATTGAAAGTTTAATAAAACTGATGACATACAGTAATGTGTTTCATAAGGTGCTTTTTTGTTAATTGTGTGTGTATTTTTATGTGAATGTACTTTGTTACTCAGTTTGAAAGGTGCTGTATCAATAAAGTTAGTTAGTAGTATATGATGTTGCATCTGATTCCCCAAATAGACATTATTTTTAGGATCATACTTGCATTTGGTGTTAGACTTAAAAATGTTTTACTTGCTTTAATGTCCAAAAAGAAATGTATGGTCTCATGCGGAATCCTCCACTGTAGATCATGGCATTAATGCGTGTTTGGAATATGACACCAACGCATGATGTCTTATTCTCCTGTGAAAGAATACGTCTGACACAAGTGGATGAGTGTGCTGGTACCACATTAACCAAGATAAAAGGGATTAGTATGATATTCAGAGGGATGATTAGAGAAGCAGGGCTTAAGAGTGCATCTGGACACTAATGATGACTGCAGGATAAAAAGGGATTCCATTTAAATTAACATGTTGCAAGTCATATGATCATCAAGAGAAATATGGAGTTTTCTTATTTAAAAAAGGCTATAGGAATATATGATTTCTCACCAATTGGAGTCAGCTGGCCTGAATATTAAGTAATCAAAAGGAAATCCTGGTTTAATAAAAGGTTAAAGGTTAAATGATACAGTTCTCAATTAAGACTTGAAATACTGCAGTTCATGGTAATTCATGTACGACTTTAATTAGCAGGGAGATTGCCTCACATTAGTCAATGTCATTCATACTGTAGAAATACATACATGTAGTTTCAGGCATTGCATGGTTGGATCTCTTGTTTTGCCAAAGAAATTCAGTTGCATATTAGATTCAATAGAAAAAAGCAGGACATTTTGCTACTTGAAAAATACAAATTCTTCCCATTTCACATGAAAAATGACTACGATTGATCTATAATAAAAGAAAATGTGGAATTTGTCCGTTAATTGACCTATCAATTAGTCAACAATGTTTACAAATATTAAGAAAATTGTCATTGAGGAGTACATTTTCTTTGAATATTCACATTCAGAAGGTGTAATCATAGTATTTTGATCTTTAATAATGACAAAAATACTTAAATCTAGTATTACATTACCGAAATATTGAGCAATTTATGTAATAGAAATTGTTATTTCGAGTAGTTGATACATTTTGCAACTCTGCATGTAGGACACTTCACAGTATGGGTCCTCCAATGTGTGTTTTGGAAAGTAATAAAGCTTAACTAAAACTTGGAGAAAGTGTGTCTATGTCACATGTCTAACAGTGTGTGTGTGTGTGTGTGTGTGTGTGTGTGTGTGTGTGTGTGTGTGTGTGTGTGTGTGTGTGTGTGTGTGTGTGTGTGTGTTCGCTGCATGGAGCACGAGGGACCAGCGCTGAGAATAATTAACTCAGCTGACCCAGTCACCGCGGGGACAGGGCACCCGCTGTGACGGGAACGCCTGTCAAATAGACCGGTCATCACACTCCTCGGGCGCCACCGGATGAAGAGGAGGCTTCTCACACACTCAAACACACACACACATATATAAATACATATGCACACACACACACACACACACACACACACACACAGAACGGCAGGCCGAGGCTCATTTCCAGAGCTACTGTATTAATTAACACATTCAACAACTCTATAGGCTGGATATACACACACCATGTGACACCTGTAAAATTGTCTCCACACATCGGCTTTATATACACGTGTACTTGTCTGTTTAGTACACTCAGCACACACTCGTTCACACCGTGCTGCAGCAGCGGTATAGACGTGCTCACACACACACACACACACACGCACACACACGGGCATATGGCAAGAAACTGGCTGTTCGTTAGCACCCTTGACATCTCTGACAAATTGACTCCTTTATGCGAGTGGAAGTGTGCGGCAGAGAGTGGGGTGGAGGAAGGGGGGAGGGGGCGGTGTTGGAGGCAGGGAGGCTCAAGAAGGTGGATCATCTCATTCAAATGGTACAGGCAAAGCGATATCATTCTGAGACACACACACCCTTAAGCTACACCTGTGACATCGACAGGATTGTACAAAAAATGACGAGATAAGAAGGAGGAGCAGGTTGGAGAAGGAGGCGAGGGATGAGGAGGTGGGCTGATGGGAGGGGGGAAATGAAGGGCAGGTGGAGGAGGAGAAGGACAGATGTCAAGGATACAGTTTTGAGGATGAAAGGAAGTAAAAGGAGTGAATAGAGACTGATAAAGAGGCTATTGAGAGGAGATTTAAGGGGCGGAGCAGCAGGGATTTACTCCATCTCTGTTTACCATGCCGTTTAGTTAGGAAAGAAAGTTAGCTCATTTTTAGTGAACTTATATAAAACTACATGAAAAGAGTTCCTAGCATCAGATACAAGAAACTCTTTGACCTTCCATGAGATCAGAGTGTTCTTTAGGCAGGGATGTGAGTTAAAGCAACGTTTTTCCGGAGGGTTCCATTTTACCCTTATACATGTTTGAGAAAATATATTTCTATAATATTAGATTACTTTTATCCAAAGCAACTTTATAAGACGAAAGACTTGCCTATGAGCAAATTGGGGTAAATGTCTTGCCCAAGGATCGAACCGGTGACCCTCTCATTGTTATACGCCCAATTTCGTCTTAACTACGCACCTGGCAACTACTTGTAATCCAAATCCTTGTTAGTCTTTGCCACACAGCAAACAAAGGGACCAAACACAAAACCGTGTAAAAGTCAACTTTTGGTCATGTCTTTAAAAAAACCTTAATAAAAGCTTGCATTTTGAAAAAAGACCCTACATTTTACATTACATTACATTACATTGCATTTAGCTGACGCTTTTATCCAAAGCAACTTACAATAAGTGCATTCGACCAAGAAGATACAAACTTGAAGAAAACAGAATCATATAAGTACATCAGGTTTCTTAGAGCCAAAACATTTCAAGTGCTACTCAACTGGCTTTATTAGTATATAAGTGCTTTGTTAGCAATTCTTTTGGGCAAAAAGATCAATTGACTCTGGCAAAACCATCAGAAATGGTCAAACCAAATCTGTAAAGATTCAGATTCAGCTGAAGCACCTGAGGTCATCATGGATACTGCAGTTTTTTTGTACATTTTGAACTTGAAAGGAATTGTAATAATTGCCGGTCTGTGCTAGGAAATGAACTCCAGTGACCTGTATAAAAAATAGATGCATTACAAGCTCCTCCACCACCCTGACCTTCAAAGCCATACTTTCCACTCCACCACATAAAAGCAAACACTACTTCCTGCATGGGTACATGTACAGAGAAATGACACCAGCTGCAATATTTAAACATTTCAAGAGGAAGTCGTGTCAAGAATGACATCACAATCTTCTACAACTCTGACCTTGACGCCTTGTTGCACATTAGAATTTCATTTTATTAAACTGAGATAGCACATCAATCATAATTCAGTTTCCATTTCCGTTAATGTGCCAGAAATAGCTAATGAGCTAATTGTAATCTGTAGTCCCTGGGCAGGTTATTACAAATGAGTTGCCTAGTCTTAGTATAGAGCTAATTCTCAACTAACGCAAACCTTTGGGCCTTTTTTTAATTTGATTAGAGGTGGAGGAAGTACTCGGATCTTTTACTTAGAAGTGTTATTGTGCTTTGTGGGGTTTTCCCTTTCCTGGTTTTCCTTTTCCCTTCTACACTCGCGCTTCTATTGTACGTGATAGGCTAAAGGGTGGGACATCTCTAAGCGGTTGACCAATCACAACAGAGCCGGCCAGCTGACCAATCAGAGCAGACTGGGCTCTGGTTTCAGACAGAGGGTGAAAAGAGGTGCTGCAGCACAGGCAGTATGAGAAAAATAAAGAGCTTTCTGAACATTAAATCATGGAGACATGTCCCAGTAGAGACACTACATACTAATATGAACCTGAAAATTAGCAAAATAGGGCCCCTTTAAGTAAAAGTAGTAAAGCCACAATGTTCTGTCCAGTATGAAAAACTACAAGTACTTATTATGCAGAATGGTCATTTCTGGAATAATATATATTAGGTCCCTGGATTAGATTTACTGATCCATTATAATGAGAATCAGTTGAATTTTGCAGCTGGTAAGAACGAGCTGACTGAATAATTACTTGTTATACTACCAGGTATCTTAATGCATCTTAATACACCATCATTTAGCAGTTCATTTACATTTTGTATTAATAATTCAACCTACAAAGTATCAAATTAATGTAGAGGAGAAACAATACAAATATGTGCTGCCAAATTCTAGTGGAGTATAGATTGGCATGACATAAAAATGTTTACCTTAAATGTGTACTTATGTACAGTACAAGTTAATATAGTTAGTTACTTTTCAACACTGGATTTGACAACATATGAATAAGCTTTAGATATTAAAAGGGGAAGTAATTTTTTCTAAAGATATTCCCAAAAAAGTGTCAACTTAATGATGAGACTTTACTCAAATTGAAGGAGCAGGTTTTTAGTGTCGCTGGAAACAGAGATTTCAGACACAAAGAAAGTGCATCATACAAAAGGCACTATATGATTTGGGTTGCCATGCAACAGTAATCTCCACTGAAATAAAAAGTCCATAAAAAAAAATCCATCCCTCTAGGTACAACTTAATTTCTGTCTCACAGCGTGCGGCATCATTTAGGCACGGCCTGAAGGATAAGGTGCCAAAAAGCCACCGTGGAACAGGTCGATGATGTCTCAGTTTGGAATGAAAGTGGCGTGTTGCTAATTATCTCATTTTCCTCTCATAATGGATTTGGCTCCTTCTCTGTTTGTCTCTTAATCTTAGTCTTATTTGTAAAGTAAGACGTACATCGCACCTCACTGCTGATGACAATACATCCGAGCTTTAGAAACACAACCTGAGGAAGACAGAGATGAATGAGACGGGGGGGAAATGGGTGCGGGATGGGACGGCCTCACAACTCTTAAGTAATTCCTTCAGCGGGGGACAACACGGAGCATGATTCATATCCGGCTTTATGAAGAGAATGATGAATCTGGTGCCGTTGGCCGTGCATTGTCCTCCGCTCTGTAAAAGATTTAGAGTATTCCTACATCTAAAACAAGCTGTAAACTCTATCACGTAACGATAACACAGTGTGCTGTTGAATATATTCATGAAATTCTAAGCTCTGGGAAACAGAACTGAATTACAACTTTAGTTGGATTAATATTCCCTTAAGAGTGATACTCGTAATAATCGACTAGATAGTAAAGAGCGGGAACTTGCCTTAAATTCTGTCTTTAGTGTGATTACATTATATATTATTGAGCTTTTATCCAAATTGGCTCACTCAATACTGTATGGCTATTGGAACACATTTGGGTTAAGTGTCCAGCCCAAGGACACTGACCTTTTCTCAGGTGGGGGGTTCGAACTCTAATTTTACAGATTGGCGCACTAAACCCTTTATGTCCTAAATCCAACGTCTAAAATATTTTGGAATGATGTACATTTTAGACATTAATCAACAAATGATTGTGCACTTTAAACCAATCACCTGATGATGTGCAATTTCTTAGCTTATATGTTTATTTTATAAAAAAATGTGCATGTTTTTTGAGGGTATAAAAAAGAAAGGTAGTCTCAGCCTACCACGTTATTAATGTAAAACATGAATGCATTTTTATTTGTTGTATAGATTATACTTAGGTATATTTTTTGGTCACTGACAGTTGTGAAATACATTAAAAGTGTTCATTTGTTGAGTTGTTTTGAGTCCATTTTGAATTAAATCACGTGCCCTGAATCAACATGTAATCCAATCTAAAGATAAGGAAATATTAACACCCCCAATTTACACTGTTACTGCACACTTACCCTCCCATTGTTCCCATTTAGAAACCAACAGTTTAAATTGGACAGCTAGTGGTTCATGAGGAGACATTTGCTGTATTCGCCAAAAAAAGTGTATCTGATAGTAATCGCTGCTCTCTGGTATTGTCTTTTTATAAAGCAGTAATATAATGATGCAATGACGAGAAACACAGTCATTTAAACAGATTCCCTGTGTGTGCCCCCATCACACCTGTACCACATCCTACCCCGCAAAAACACATCAAACGTTTCTTTATGAGATGGTTTGACATTTCCAATTTGTTTAGCCTTCCCTCCCCCCCCACCCTCACCTGCTGAGGTGGCCCCGGGGCTGTTTGGCAGTGGCTGGCTGCACAAGTGTTTGTTTGTGGCTGCTGCTTATTGCTGATGCTGTTTGATATCTTGGCCGGGGTCTTATCTGTTCCGAGGTGCTGCAGTCACTCCGATATCTGCAAAAGGCTGCTCGGTTTGGGCAGCTGTCAATGTCTGCGCCTTCCTCTCTTCATATCGCTCAATCTCCCCCCAGCCGGTTCAATCATTCAGATCAAAACAAGAGTGGCAAATCTGATAGTGGAATAATTGTAAATGTGCAGCTTTTACTATGCCAATTTGAAACCAATCATAAACATCTCAAGTTGTAGATGCATCAGCTAATTCATTTCCTTTTCTACAAAATTAGTGACTGTTATAGACTCTCCTAAAGTGCCATTTTTATACATCGAACTGTTGTAGATCCGAAATCTTACCAGGAGAATAAAGAATAACACAAAGGAAATCTTAAAACACAGACACAGATGTGGTTGAATTGAAATGTTATATTGCTGTACAGCAGTATAGGGAACAGATTACCTTGCATCAAGTTAGTCAAGAGTACGTGTCCAAAGATGAGAAGAATCACACAGATTGTATACACCTCTTTATGGTTTACACAACACTATACCTTTAAACCAGGGGTGGGGAACCTCCGGCCTCCGGGTCGTATACGGACCGCGAGACCATTTGGTACGGCCCTCGAGGTCATTTATGAACACACGCAAAAAAGAAAAAAATTTAAGAAATCTAGACCGCAAAAGAATTAAACAAGCGAGTGCCTGTTTTTCCTGGCCAAGGTCAGGGTCCTTGAACACAACACGAGCCTAACGTGTCATCACGTGGTGTAGTGCTGACGGAGAGCACCAGAACGTTGCTCCGGCACTTCCAAAAATTGCAGTACCCATAAGGAGCCGTACACATGCCGCAGTTTCTGCGTGGCTGTGTCTTTAGTTGAAAGCCCAGTGGCGATCTGTTCATCTGTCATACTGATCATACAGTCAATAACTTTGTTGTTATTAGCATCTGGTTAGCTAGCTATGCTAACGAATATAAGAAGCTTTTTCTACAACCAGTGAGGTAGAGGCACATCTTTATATGATCATTATAAACAAATAAGAGAATAAAGTAAACGGGTATAAAATACTATATGACAGTAAAAAAAAGTTGTTATCAATAAACAAGAATACAGTTTGAAAGGGGAGTGATTTGTAAAATATCCATAGAGAAAAGAAAATCTGCTTACAGTTCTGTTTCATATGGATGTTGAGAGATGTATCCATAGATCTCCTAATGTTGCTCTCAAAGTGCACCAGATTGATGCTTTTAACTTCAACATTTAAAAAAAAATCTTCCACGGGGAGCATGCCCCCGGAGCCCCCTAGAGGAGGTTAGGTCCCCCCCCCCCCCACTTAAATCATGTTTACATGGATAGGAAACTAAATACATTTGCACACATCTTGTGTCCATATCTTTCTGTTTTGGTGGTCATGCCACAACCGTGCACGTGCATGCATGCGCGAGTCAAGGTAAAATATCTGGATTAAGAGGTTGCTTTTTCTTTGTACAGCATGAAAGAAAGGCCAAATGAATGGGCTGTGATTTTAGTATTTTTAAGCAGAGGTCAATCATTTGTACGGCCCTCGGAGGATGTTGAAAAAATGGAAAAAGGTTCCCCACCCCTGCTATAAACCTTTCACAATCACATGTTACAAAACCCTATGCTCAATAACACGTTGCAAACAGACATGTGTACATTCATGCTACAAAGGACTTATTTAATCAAACTGAAGGGTGAACAAACTAGCATAGCTTGCAAACCATGATCATATAATATATATCATTTCTACAGAACCTTTGTTTTTGTTTTTATTATAGGGGAAGGTTTTTTTTTTGGAGTATAGATGCTGCAGTGGCTGCTGTGTACCGTAGCCTACCTCAGGGAGAAGCCTAAGTTCCTAGCATGCTGGCGCTAACACGTAGCTCTTAAACAGCAGGAAGCTATTGTAGCATAGGGAGAACACGGAGGGAAATTAACAAAGCATGTGGAGGCTCGCATGACATGAAAGAGTAACAGCAGAGGGATATGTGGCTCTCTACTGCGGTCTGATGGCGAGCTGATTTTCTTTTTGCCGCTGCCTTCTATTAAATCAAATAAATATTCATATCCTACACTGCACTGTAACTTATATGTTGTATCTTATCCAGGTTGAGCTTGTTTTATTTGGGATTACTAGGCTTTTTTAAATGTATTTTATAATGTGTTTATTTTTCCATGATACAGTATATACCTATGCATTGTGCTCTATAAATATACTGCCTTGCCTACTGTAGGGGCTTGTGGATTCTAGGGATGTAATTGTGGTTTTCTGAGTGGTGGCAGAAATATTCAGATCCTTTGCTTAAGTAAAAGTACTAAAAGTATCCTGTAAAGATACTAAATTACAAGTAAAAGTGCTGCATTTAAAATAGTACTTACTGTAAGTAGGAAAATGTACTTAAAGTTGTTATACAGTAGGAGTAAAAAGTACTCATTGCAGATAAAAAAAAACGACTCAAAAAGGTATTAAGAACAAATTAAAAGAACAAAAATAAAACGCTGAACATATTCACATTGGAGAACTTAAAACCGAACTGTTTCTACGTAAGAAAATACAGAAACAATTAGCAAAATGGCTGCCAATTACCCACTCCTACTTAAAGGGGCCCTCTTTGGCACAAGTAGTGAAGTAAAAAGCCCAATATTTTTGCTTTGAATTGTAGTGGAGTAGAAGTATGATACAGAAAGACAATACTCAAGTAAAGTATACATCAAATCTTCACTTCACACTTAGTAAATCTACTTAGTTACATTTCAATGGTAGTGGTGGAGGCTAAAGTACAAATCTCAGCAATGCGGCACATTCATTCATAATTAAATTTATGTATGCATCATAAGTAGAACATAGCTGTGTCCATGCATGCTTTTACAATTCTGAAAGAATTATGAAAACGGTGGGCAGAGCCTTTTTCCCCCCCGCTCTTCATTTCCTGGGCTCTAAACAAGGCAATCAGCTGGTTAAACGTTATCAGAGCACCTCGAGCAAAATGAGTGGTAATGCCCCGTACATTCCTCTCTCGGGCTGATCAAAAAGCCGTCACGCCACATCGCGCCCTGTAATGGATTTTGTCTGGACTCGTTGCTATTCAAATGAACAAAAAAAGGAAATGTAGTGCTCGAACTGTTGGTGTGTATTCAGAGAGAGGGATGGTAATTTGAGGCGTAATATTATTTGTGTGAGGAAGAAATATTAAGAAAAAGGGTGCTTTAAGTCATCGCTTGTGCCGATTACAAATGAGTTAGCACACACACAGGTTGGTGTTTTTGTGTCTGTGTGTCAGAGTTTGCTCCATCAAAGCGTTTTCTATTAATAGCAGCCGCGGCGCTCGCCAGCTACGCAGCATGATGTGTTATATAACCTTGTGGAAATGCATAGTGAGACCACATCAGCATCAACAACTAGGCTGCTACCTGCTCTGATGCTGCTCAGCGCTGCTCTCCAACAGGCAGCAACACCCATTACATGCTCCTCTTCATTATTCATGCAGCGTTCTGTCTTTACTAGAAGGCACACAGGAAGGAGATATGAAGTGTGAAATAGCAGGTTTACTGCCATGGCTGCCTTAGGAACGAGAATCCATAAGTGATTATAATGTATGTTCCTCAGTTCACTTGGAATAGAAATGCAGCCTTAATAGCATTGTTGCAGTATGTTCCGGATAATCCAATGGGTTTTTGAATTTTTGCGGAAGCATTTCCTTAATCCTTCAACATCCTTTTCAAGATACAAATTGGACTGATTTTCAGAATCAGAATCATCAAATTCAGAATTATTTATTTATCCACGGGGAAATTGGGTTTGGTGACAGCGGCTCCATTTGAGAATGAAAAAATAAAGATATTTATATCAACAAAAGGAGGTTAAGTTAGATTGTGTAATAAAAATAAAAAAGGTATTTATATGACAAATGTAATTTAAACTAAAATATCCAATACAAAAATAAGATAAAATACAAACAAATATGGTTATAAACATAAGATTTTAAAGTAGGAATGCACATAAAATAAGTAAAAATAAAATAAAGATATTTATGTACAAGTAAGAATTTAAAGTAAAATGTCAGATAAAAAAAAAAAAAGATTTGAACTTAAAGGTGGGGTAGGTAATTTTGGAGAAACCAGCTCGAGTGCGCTACAATTTGAAAATACACAACCGGAGAAAATCTGCCACTTCCTTACAGAGCCCCTCCTCCAACACACATGAACACGCACAGGACCAATGAGGGCACGAGATAAGTTTGTGCACAGATGGAAGGCTGACAGGCAGGTAGGCCATTCAGTTATTGTAGCCGGGCCGGCTAAAATGATTGGTCGTGCTTTTTACAGTGCTACGGCTTCCACAGATGACATTTTTTTATGGATTTTTTGTCAAAGCACTTAAGATATTCATTGCTATCGGGATGTTAAGAGCATTCCATGGAATATAACAAAAAGTGTATCTCGAGCCGGTTTCTCAAACTTACCTACCCCACCTTTAAGTTGTACTACAAAACATACATGTTGTTTAATAAACATTGAAGTAGTATTTTGAGATTGTAATATCAGTGCCTCTGTGAGAGTTACGTTGTCCATAAGTAACTTACTTCCCACTACAGAGTTTCTAACACTTGTCATATTTGTGAGTGATCCACTCCGTTATCTATCCCAACTCGCTGATCAATTTTATTTCCTTTGAAGAAAAACATTTTGAAAACCATTTCAGGATTCAGTGACTTTCATTTCATGTTCTGGATGAGCCCCCGCACAGTGTATGGATTAACTACGCGCCTCCATAAAACACTCGGCACCTCACAGGCATGGGGTGCCACACACACACGCACACACACATGCATCCCTCTGCCATCTTCATCACCCCATTGGCCCGCTGCATGATTCCCTGCATACTTTTAATCCAACGAGGTGTGTAATGGCTGCGCTGACGGGGGCTGTTGGAGATGACTGCTGCCGTCACGGCTCCTCTGCCATTCCTCCTATCTCTAACCATTTAGCACGGATCCAGCACAACATGATGGAGGGGGGGGGGGGCTAATTGGGCTAAATGTCACCACTGGGTCATTTAAGAGCCAAATGAAGCTGTATTTACTGTCAACAGCTCGGAGCGACCCCTCGGAAAAAATACATGCATGTTTCAAGAATGTGTAATGCGAGGTGGGAAGTAGTGGAGTACAAATACTTCGTTACTGTACTTAAGTACATTTTTCTGGTATCAGTACTTTACTCCACTACTTATTTTTCTGACGACTTTTGACTTTGACTTCTTACATTTCTAACACAAATACCTGTACTTTCTACTTCTTACATTTTCAAAACAGGCTGGTTACTTTAGTTTGAATGTGTGTTTGGTGGCGTGATCATTATTATTTAGAGTCATTGCGTGCCTATTGATTTGAACACGATCCGTGTGTCCATCATTTCCAGGTCTTCTCTAAAGAAGAGGGACCAATGAAAACGTTGTCATGTTGCCGTTGTTCAGCATGGAAACATTCATTAGCTAACAATGACATTATTGTTCTATTAATATAAAGGGAGGTCAGGTACTCTTTAAAACAGCTGCTAGTTATGGGTACTTTTTACTTAAGTACATTTCAAAGCCCATACTTCTTTACTTTTACTTGAGTAAAGAAGTTTAGTCAGTACTTCTACTTTTACCAGAGTATTTATAAACACGAGTATCTGTACTTCTACTTGAGTAAAGGATGTGTGTACTTGTGCCATCTCTGCAGTCAAGAGATAACATTTGTCTGTAACGCGGTAATGTAATGCGTAGTGTAGTAATTTAGTAATGTAATAACTTTTTCTTAAAGTAACTAGTAATGTGCATTACTTTTTTGAGGTAACTACCCCAATACTGGTCTCTGGTCAGCGTAGTGTAGTCAGATGCTGCCATCAAACAAACTCCACCCCCACACTGTCCGACTGCACGACAGGAACTGCTGACTCAGCACTCACACACACACAGATAGAGAGAAAGTCATAATTGGAGGAGGGGATCTATATAGGGACAAGTGTGTGAAGTGGATGGATTATGAAGAGTGTGTGTAGTCATGCGGGAAAGATATGGATGGGTAAATGTAAGGGCATGCATGTGTGTGTGTGTGTGTGTGTGTGTGTGTTCAAGTGTGCCCTTATCTTAATTGAAATTTGCATAATCAATTTGGGGTTTATCCAAACTTAGATCATTTGATGTGCTTTTCTGTGTGTGCACTGCATGGAAATCTCCCCAAAAACTGGAGTTAAAAGTTTCTACTTCTCCTTTTAGTGTCCTACTCCCTTCTTTGCAGTCCACCTTGTAGCCTTCACCCTGTCTGACTGCTCTCATCATACTCTACTCTTGGTTCAACCGCTATGACTTTCACCTCTACCTTTCTGTATTCCACCGTTACCCTCTCCATACCTTTCCTGCTCGTGTTGTTACGGTTCAGAACACACATGGAGCCAGACATGCCGAACCAGTGACCGAATATCCACTCAACTGCACCATGTCAGGGCACACCACACACTCATGTTGGAGAATACACACACCTTAACCCTAGCTTGGGCTGTTGCAGCTATATTAACCATCTTTATAAATACACATTTAACTCACCGTCCCCAAATCGCTAGCTTGTTTCTCGTATTTGACATTTTAAATAAAAAAGTTTAAAAAAAATCGGAAATGATTGCCACATTACTGATTAATAAAAAAAGTATTGATTTAAGGCTTGTAAGAAATATTTACTTTGAAGCAGCTTGATTTATAAGTGCGATTTTCCCAACAAAATCCAAGAAAATACTCAATTAATTGAAATGTCATCGAAATCGGGACAGTATTCTTCGGTGGGAAAATGTGTGAAAATATCTGAATGAAAAATGGTGGTGCTGCAGAAACGTCCAGGTATTCTACAGGCTTAATACAAAAAAATCCTTGCTTGGTAATGCTCCTCTTAAAATAAAAACAATCACTATATGATCATTATATTCTACTTTTCAATGATAATCACAGTTATGTTTCAAAAACGGTCATTTCCTTTGATAATGTCAATCATATTGCAGTGAAAATAATGAAAATGTGTTATTTTTTCCAAATTGTGCAAGCCATAGTAAGTACAAATAAATACACTGATAATGAATCATCAATAAAGAAATAATTGCTGTTGAATTCTGATTAAACAAAGCTTTATTCTTATGTCACTGAAAAAGCATAATCACCTGACTCTCAGCCTGAAGCCAACATGACCCGTTTCATTGACTCTGATCCAAAAATGTACACACATAAATAATTTAAACTTTCCTACAACACGCATCTTAAGTGACAAAACTGTTTCCCCATGTTCTTTACACAGCATTGAGATCAAATGCGGCACCGGGGGCATTATGCGTTTACCGACAAAGGGAGAAAATGGAAGTGTGAATAAGAAAAAACACGGCAGAGTGCGGCCAAGATCAATAAAGACATGTGTTTATTAGATTGA
This sequence comes from Trematomus bernacchii, assembly GCF_902827165.1. NCBI lineage: Eukaryota > Metazoa > Chordata > Actinopteri > Perciformes > Nototheniidae > Trematomus > Trematomus bernacchii. The sequence goes on from NW_022987683.1 coordinate 570,867, forward strand.
GGCGAGCTGTGACAGAAGCTGGCCCAGGAGTGGAACACTGGCGTGTAATCTTGTACTGTTTTCTCTCTCTCTCTCTCTGCGGAGCGGCAAACTCAGTCACTCGCGCCTCTGGCCGTAGAGAAGTATGCAATATACAGCCGTCAATCTGGTTTGGGACTATCGACTGGGTAGGGGGGGGGGGTAGTGGAGACATGGGGAGAAATGTCTGACGTCCTGCAGGTTGGCTTTGCTGCTGTTATTAGATTCAGGTTACTTAAATCACAGGCACATTTGGTAGAGATCTATTGTTAGTGTACCGCATTGTGTTCAAGATCTCATTTAACTTAACACTTAGAGTTAAGTATTCAACTCTTGAGTGGCAGACAGTTTTCGATAGTTCTGCCGCCCAATTAGTGCGCTGCTACATTTGTTTCTTGATGTCCATTGGTCATTAGTCTGGGTGCCAGTATTGATGCTTGTGATTATTCCTCAGCTAAACGCACCATCGGTCTCTCTAAACTCAGCCAAAAGGGCCATTTGTAAAAAGAGACTTTTGGCACGCGCTCACTTTTTATTCGTGTAATGAATACGTGGACTATTATTCATTTGCTATGCTTGGTAACATCCACAAAATAACTGAGCTGGAATGATAATGGAGGAATCTGGTGATTGAGACAAATGGAGCTCCACTGCGCAATGTACAGGGACAATATATCAGGCACAGGCAGCAGGCATGTTGTTCCACAGAGGATTGATGGGGAAAATAGTGTGGAATGTGTTCTGCCCTTCATTACTATGCTTATTCTTCACAGCAGTGTGCCAATGTGTCTAAAGCAGAGGGTTTACCAAATGGCTTGGACTCGAGCCCACTGTACGTACACGGACCAAAAGGAGATAGCTTGTGACATCTGCTGGCTTCCGATAAAGTCTTAAAAGAATGGGGAATATACAAACACAAGTCCAATGAATTCAATAGGGGGTGTAGGGATGTGTAACAAGTCCTAAATGGGTATGCTTTAAGGTAAATAGGCAGACAGAAATCAAAAGGTACCCAATTGGAATGGCAATCCGCCAAGGCCAATGGTACATTAACAGTTCTTAGATGGCACCAACTGCTGAATTGGGAAGTCGTTTTTTCCAATTATTTCCAAGTTGTTGTTTCGATTTCCCAGTCTGGAAGTATTTTGTATGAGGAAGGCAGCACAAATGCACTTCCTCGAAAGGTTAATAAAAGTCCAACATCCTTTTTGATTCGGATCCACTCCAGAATTCCTTGGCCAATGCAACAACTTTCCAACAAGTTTCATTAACATCAGGACAACAGTTGTTTCCATTATTCTGCTAACAGACTTATAAAGCCAAAAGCATGACCTGCTTGGGGAGAGGTAATGAAAACATTTGAAAGTGAATCAGGTCATAACTAACCAACACAATTAGCTTTTAACAATTACCCAGCTTAGGCAATTTAGCCTTGCATCGAGTCAAAGCGTTCAAATCATGTTTTATGTTATATAGCCAAATGATTTGAGGCGAGACAACTTCATTAACTTGTCAAATAAATCTAGAGGTTTGAATGAGGGGCGATTCTATTTGCCTAATTGTTACAGTATTGTCTTGTTAGTGAACACTCATTACAACGAGATAGGAGGTGCAGCTGTAGTGGAGGCAAGGAAAGTAGAGTTTCTTTAAAAACACACAAAATGTAATTTAAGAGCTTATTAAGTCATGTATTGAGATGGCAGGATGCAACATGCACAGCTCATTCATCTTGTCTGAGAGTGAATTTCTATGAACTGCTTACACTATCGGAAAAATCGAGCAGAAGTCCAAAATCTGCAAGCCTGTCGGAAATCAGCACATTTATTACGGGATGGGTACTGATGTGGCTCCGCTCCACCAGTGATTTAAGTCCATTCAGCATCTGTTCTGTCTGTGAGGAAACATGACGTGACCTAGGAATGTAGCCATATTGTCGGCTATGTAGGTTAATGGGCAGCTTCTTCTAAATAGGGCTAGTGGGCAGATGCCTGAGTAACCCCCCACTCCCATACCGGCGTCTGTGCGAGTGGAGGTGTGTGTTTGTTCCGTTCTTTTATTAGCAGGGAACACGCAAAACTAATTTAAGTATGGACCCACACAGATACACCTTCACACGATGGCCTTGATAAGCCCTGAACGCAACAAACAAATGCACACGATTACGCCCAAACACAGCTGTTGCATAAGGATATTGACTTCTCAAACAGAGTTGCTGCATTCTAAAAATAAGTTGTATGTGCAAGAAACGGGGTTGGATTTAAGCGCTGAAGACGATCTTAATGCAATGCTTTTTCTATACAAGTTGACATATAGAAGTTTTAAAAAATATAATTTTCGGTTTTCAAAGTAGGGATCCCACAGAATAGTAATGGTACGATTTGGTTAAAGACAATAAAAAATAAAAGGTTAAAAAGTTTAGAAATACAGACATTTCTGGGAATTGTACGGTTTTTTCTCACTTTCCCAGAATCAGAAACTAATGAATGTCTTAGGACAGACCTTTATGTTATTTAGAGTAGGGCTGTGCGATTATGGCAAAAATCATAATCACGATTATTTGGGTCAATAATTGATATCACGATTATTAAATACGATTATTCATTGACTTTGAAAAAATCTATTTATTGAACTTTAAAACAAATACAAATAATAATTTGAACAGTATCTTTTTAACTGTTGATTACCCTGAACGTATAATTCAACTGAAAAACCAATACTAAAATAAATGATACATTTAAATAAATAATATCAAAATAATAAATACCAAAAAACAAGATCAACGAATATTTTGGAGCGCACTTCCACAAGCTACTAAACATATATAAATATGATAAATACAAATAAATGAGACCAAAATTAATTAGATCAAATATGTTGCAGTGCACTGTCACAACCTAGCAAAGCTAAATAATTGTTTTTTTCGATTATGTTGTTTTCGTAATTGTGGCAGGCCAAAATCGTAATTGCGATTAAAATAAGATTAATTGCACAGCCCTAATTTAGAGTTATGTCAAACAACAACATAAGGCTATCACAGCTCACTTTTTGGGTCCATCAATGGGATTAAAAAACATAATCAGATCACAAAACCTCCAGGATTTGCAAGGTAAATGATTTAGACAAATAAAAGATCCCCTTCACTCCCATATGAGTGTATTTTAGGGTATTTTAGTAAATGTGATTAAACATTTGTTGGCTTCACTCGTAGTGATACACAGACTAAACAATCTCTCTCAATGTTCTTTTGTCCTTGACTAGCAGGGCCAACCTCATCCCAGAAGCTATGCCACGTTACACATGAAAAACACACACAGTTACAGTAGGAAAACAGCTCTGGCAGAGCGCACACGTGCTACGGATCTTCTTCGGCACGTGGCACGTACTCCTGCGAAGTTGCCCTTTTGCCTGCTCTCCATACGTCTGACCAAATGTCTCATTGAATATTTAATATGTGCACCAATCTAATGATGGCAGAGACCCAGAGCGTGGCTTTAATTATACAGGCTTCCACCGCTGAGTCATCGGGGCCACTATACGAGGGCTGTGGCTCCTTCTACTAAACCTCCTCACCTCCATTTCCCTCCGCTTCCCCTTCCTCGACCCTCCGTTCCTGCTCACCTCGATAGTCGCCACTTGTGACCTTGTGCTTTTCCGTCTTGGCAGGAAAAAACTCCAATCTCCCTTCCTTCTCTGCCACTTTAAGTCTCTCTGCCTCCCAATGAAATTAAATGTTCATTGCGTGTCTATAAATAGTAGATTGATGGAGGCAGAAAGCAGAGTGCAGTGCAGTATGGGAGAGCAGTATTTAAACGCCTGTGTCACCCTGCTGCTCGATGTGGACTGCTGCCACATCTTTGGCACAAGCACATCTATGAATATGCAAAGCAGCTACAATGATGTGTAATTTACAAAGAATGTGTGCTTACAGTGTGTGTGTGAGTGAAAAAGGGGCATCTTTTTGCTGGAATTAACCCATCCTCCAAAATCCCGTTGCTAGAGAGCCACTCATCTACACACAGTGATGCAGAGCTAAAAAAAAATACACACATGTAGCTGCCCTGAATTAAAGATGACAGGAGAGCAAGGCCCCCACAAAAGCCATCCTGAGTGCATGCATGTAAATGTGTACATGTGTGTTCATGCGTGCAGGCTAGCATGCTAGCACTGTTCAACACGTCCCCAAACCGTATGCCCTTGAGCTAGGGGTCCCTTTCTGCTCTCCTGCATATATGCAGAGATAAATAGAGTATAAAAATAGAGAAAAAGTGTCCTCTATGCATGTTAGCACGCATGAGTAATTCCTTTTCATCTCCAGCTGACCAATCACGTGCAGTGAACCGGGAGAGGATAATGACAATAATGGGAGAATGTATTTGTATTTCCCTTCATGCAATGAAAAGTTACAGACAAGACAACAAATGAAGCTAAGGAAATTGAAGGTTTCGAACATGGAAAACACAATTGTTTATCCATTCCTCTCCACACATGACCGCGCACAAAAACTTGAAAAGCACCCTATGGCCCTCCTGGCTAATCTGTATGCCTTCCAATAGGGAGGCTTAGCAGTCTGACTGCAAGCCGGGGAAAACAAAGCCTTCACCTAATAATGAATCCCAGCCATATTTCACACAACACTTTGATTTTTTCTTTGGTTACCCAAGCACGAACTCGCCGGCTGCATCGGGGATTGTGGGGGATAGGAACTGAGGGGCGGAAAGAGTGTGTGTGTTTGTTTATCGGGGCACGAGTTAAGCAGGTAATTAGGCAGATGTTTGTGTGTGTGTGTGTGTGTGTGTGTGTGTGTGTGTGTGTGTGTGTGTGTGTGTGTGTGTGTGTGTGTGTGTGTGTGTGTGTGTGTGTGTGTGTGTGTGTGTGTGTGTGTGTGTGTGTGTGTGTGTGTGTGTGTGTGTGTGTGTGTGTGTGTGTGTGTGATAGCAACTTGCTTTTTTAACTTAGTGACCAGAATTTGGGTCGCATTGGGTAATAAATAGTGTAAGTGCGTAGGCCTGTCGCGATAAGCAATTAATTGACTTATCGTACGATAAATAAAAATGAACTCGATAACTTTTCTGAGCTCGATAAATTGCCGTTTACATGCGTGTTTGTTTACATAAGGACGTGACCAACATTTTAGCTAGGCGCGCTGTGGCTGCCGGCCCGGCGCGCTGTGAGGGGCGGGGCTCACACACAGCCAGGTCAGCACACTCCGTGTGCAACAGCGTAGCAGCCAAATGAATAATATAGAGACAAGCAGGAGACAACGTGTGACTTACTCGAGGGGAATTTGAAGTTAAATGGAATTGGTTGCAAAACCTAATGCCACATCTCCGGTGTGGGAATATTTTGGATTTAAGCCAAATCAACGAGGCGAACCTACGGACTTGAATGAGCCGGGAGGTGTGTCGCATATGTTTTAAAAAGGTAGCAACAAAAGCTAGCAATACGACCAATCTTAAACTGCATCTGAAACACAACCTACCCATTCCATTTTCCCAGCTGGAGATGGAGAGCCCCCATCTTCCCGACAGTTTACAATCAAAGATGCATTTGCCCGACAATGCAAACATGTTGGTGTTCCTTGCTCGAAATCTTTGAAATACAGATTTGGATATGGCCTGTTGAGGCATCTGGGTCTTTGTATGGACTGTGTGTGTATATATATATATTATATATATATATATATATATATATATATACATACATATATATATATATATATATATACATATATATATACATATACATATATATATATATATACATATATATATACACATATACTTCTCTTCTCTCTTCAGATGCACTTTTGAAATATTTTGGGTCACCTGCAGACACCTTCTCCACCTCAGCACAGCCCAGCACTGCAGCAGCATCAATTATACTGTATATTAGGTTATTTATACTGCAGTTTACTATATTTAGAATATATTATAATTTGTTGTGTCTGCTCTAATTTATCACCTTATTTGTATTGTATTTATAATTCATTTTATGTTACTTGGTTTTGTATTTAGGTTTTAATTTTGTATTTTCGTTGATTTAAAATAATACAAACTCAAAAAAACGTATAAAGCTTCTGTGCTTTTATTAACATTGGAATTTACAGTGATGCAAGCGGCCTGGGGAGGGGTGGGGGGGGGGGCGCCAGCTAAAATCTTGCCTAGGGCAGCAAATTCACTCGAGCTGGTTTCTCCATTCTTACCTACCCTACCTTTAATGTATTTATTATAAATAATTTATATATTTGAATAATATTTCACATTTCATTTGCAATGTTGAATGTTCAATAAAAAGTTATGTTTGAAAGGATGTACTTGAATTATTATTGTATATTGTCATTATGTCAGTGGTCTAAAATGATCTTACAACGGTGCCGACAATATTATCGTTTATCGCAATAATTTCCGGGAAAATGTATCGTCCAACACAATTAATTATCGTGACAGGCCTATAAGTGCGTTTTAATTAAGTTGAAGTTAATGGTGATATGGTACCTTTCCCTAAGAGAGAACCATTTTCTTACTCTGTTATAATCAAATACAGAGGACCACACTGTGATGATGTGACTGCTGCAGATGAAGGACTTAAATAACCTCTTCCGCTTTTAAATCCTCATTTTAAATGTCTGCTATCTATTATTTACGCCAACAGGCTGTTCCTTAACCTTTCAAGACCATATCAGCTAGCATTTGCCAGATTGTCCTTAAGCAAAACACGGTTTCCCAACTAGCTCCAGGGTGCTTTTTCTGACCTCTGTCGTCAATTTGGACAGTGAGAAAACTTCCCTTCAGGGGTCAATAGAGAAAGAGTTGTTTTTTCTCATTTCAATTTTCATCCTGCATTTTGGAAATGAAATGGCCTCCAGAGTGATGTTACCTTCAAAACCCATCTCACCTAAACTTCGATTTCATTTTTAACTCTATATAAATTAAACCTATTATGTGTTATTATGTAATCTATTTTTGTCATTTAGCAAAGCAGAGTTGGATAACTTTAAATCACTGTCACAAACTGTTCCCTGCTAGCTGGAGCCGCACTGTGCTAGTCTGTTTAAATCCAATTGAGAGTGTAGCGAGCAGGATAAAAGTGACCTATAAATAGTCTGCGGCTTTATAGCTGAAGGTTTTTGGATGATGCTGACATTACCGATACTGCAAAGTTTTTGTTTATATTCATTACTGTCTTAATTAATTATGTTGTCAATACGACAAAACGTATTTTCTGATCTACGGTTCTGATAAAGGAGAAACATTTCTAAGTACAGGACCGAATATTCTGTTTCTTCCCTCTCCCTTCACTGCAGCTCTTTGTAGTGAGTGAGAAAGGCGTGTTGAGAAAGAAAGGAGTGCATGGTGAATCTATTATTCCAGGAGACTTCAAATCTTTCGCTTGGGGCAAATGTGACTACGCAAAAGCCAGTTTTGAAAAAGCCTGGCGATTCTGTGCTATATTTAGCTTCTACCTTCCCCCTTCTTCTTCTTCTCTGCTCTTAACCTGTGTCCATCTTATTATTATTCTGAGGAGGGCTCACTGCTGAAACACTCCTGTGCACACAGGTATTACCGAGTCCTCACAGTTCACCTCAACACCCTCCGTGCATGTGTGTGTGTCTCAGAAAGAGAGCAGGACAGATAGAGTGATTTAGCTTGACAGACAGGTTTTGTAATACAGTGCTTTAAATTATATTCCCTCTACCCTCACCTGCCTAAGTCACTTATTCACAGCTGGTCCTGGTCTAATGGAGACTACAGCCCGGGTTCATGACATTTTCAAAGAATCCTTAAAAACTGTCTTTGAGAAAGGCGATACATGCTGCCTTTTATTTAAGCGATAGCGAAAAAGACTATGCAGCCATTTCAGTCAGTGGGGTTCATCCTCTGGGGACCATGAGTAGACCACAATTCAAAGAAATATCTGAATCTGGACCAAAGTAATGGACAAAAAAACGTAGTTCATCAACCTTTGACATGTTCTTTGTACTTTCTTTTTTGTCATGCTTATCCCGTGTCATATTTGGAAGTTGTAATTGACATTGAGTACAAGGGTTTTAATGTAAAGGATTGAGGGAGGTTTAAATGAACGGATTTGGCTCTGATGTTGAAGAGTCTGCAGCATATTAAATCACTGTCAGATGATTCTTTCTTCCTCCTGTTTCTGGAACGGAGCCCTGATGTACAGTTCTGAGCAGTATTGCTGAACGTTCAATTGCAAACGCAATATATCCTTAATGTAAAATATGTGTCCACTTTAATTGATAGATGTCCGGGCTTATATTCTTCTACAAATGTAAGAAAACATAATTTTGGTACAGACCCCCCAAAACAATTATTATGTGATAAATATCAATCTCTCTAACATCCCAAGTCATATAACAAGTGCAATATCAGTCAAGATAATCACAAGAACGTATTTTTTCAGAATTGTCGCCCTACCGAGCAATCTGACACATTGTTATAGTGGAGCAGTCCAACATGGAATCCTGTGAGACCCATTTACTTTCTCCCGTTCGATATACTCTGCCATAAAAAGGACAGTTTTCAGCGACGGTTAACGTGTGCTGGGGTCAGAGCGGGAAAGTACGATGAGTGATTCAGTAAAATGAAAAATCCCCTCTCATATTCAACCCTCCCTCATACATCAAACATGTGTGTCACACATTGTCGATTAATGATTTAATCACCCAACAAATTCAAGTTCAGTCCGCCCTTCTGGGGACACAATATGACATCACTGGCAGGGGTGTTGGATTAACTCAAGTTAAATATTCATGAATGGTATTGGTTTGAAGGATTTAAATTAGAGCCTATTACGAGAGAAAGTTATACTTATTGGGGTTTTCTTAATCAGAATCGAATTGTATCCTAGTCGAGTGTTGTTACAGTAGTGAATACGTTGAGAGAGAAAAGGAGAGATGCAGAAGGAGAGGTGATGGGGGTTACCAGGTGCCTGATGGTATGGTGGACATACAAGGTGGGGTGGAGGTAGGGCTGAGGTGGAGAGTAATTGTTATTGAGGAGCCATTTGAGGGAGTGTGATTACTGGTTTGGGAGTTGTTTAGATGAGCGAGGAGCCGGGGTGAGGGAGGCAGGGTGTGCTGATGTATTGGTCAGGCCCTGCTGCACCCTTACCCCCAACCCCTGCCACATGAGACGGCTGAGCCAGCCAACAACGTCTCTCTGCCGCACCTCCCCCACCTCCCTCTCATGTACTAGTGTTTACTTACTGCTTCTGTAGAGTGGCGCATGAATGAGTCCTAAAATCGGGAAAGAGTTAGCATTTTAGCACTTCCAGGCTCCCTTTTTTTGGATATATTTTGGGGATTTCTTTGGACCAAAATAAGGTCTGTGATTGAAACAAGCTAATGAAATATTCACATTTTGTTCTACAACATATCATGTCAGTAAATACTCCAAAAACTGTGAATGGCTGAAGCTTTTACGTGTCTTTAAAACAGCCATTGCATACAAGTGTCTTAATGAGACTGCTAAATGTCATCATGCTGAACATTAGCCGCCTTTAGCTTAGCCGCATGTTGATTGTTTTTAGCATGATGTTAGATATTCACTTCTGGCGATTGTAATTACACTTCAACTATTTTAAGAGTGGTGTTAATATGTTGCAATTATCCTGCTGAATTAAGTATCATAAATGTGTCTTTGCCCAAGATCCTATTTTGAAGAGCCATTGCGATGCTAACTTCTGGGTTGGCCCACAAAATGAAGTCATCACCACACCACTCTATTGAGATATGGAATGAAGCTTTCAGTGTCTTATTTTATGACCTCATCACCCTTAAAGGGAAATAAAATAGATTATTTTGTTATAGTGGTTGTATAAATGTAATTTACGGGTAGCTGGTCATGCGCCTTGATAATACAGGTGCCCGCCTCCCTTCGTGTGCAGCGAGCAAACGGGTTTATGACCTCAGTATTTGAAAGGCTTAAGGCCAACAAATATGGATTTGAGTAGAATATTTTCTTAGATAAGAAAACATGTGTGTTTTTACAATGCTCCAAAATTCAGAAGACCGATTATATCCCTTGTTATCCTTACAGCTAATGTTAGCACTTTTCAAGATACTCCACTGTAAAACAGCTCATTGAAATATATATAAATATGTTATTTCCTGATTTAATCATGAGTAAAACATATTTCTGTGCAAATGTATATGCACATTTGAATAACTCGATACTAGGATAATGGGTAATGATACACTAAAATGTAACAGTGGCACATAAAAAAGACAAACTGACTCAATTTAGCTGGCTTGAAGTAGCAGCATAATTGTCAGCTGATGTTTTGTACGGACATTATAATCACACATAATGTTTCTACATTAATCGTGCCTTTCCTTGACATGCCTTGATAAGGATTCAGTGGGGAATTAGAGTCAATAAACCTTAAGATGAAGATATTTCCTCGGCTGATCCTAGTCTATATCCTTATTGCTCAGCGAGTCATGCAGCATTTGTCCTTGTTCAATCAATCCGTCCCTCCCCTCCTCAGCACTCATTCAAAGCCTCTGAGTCGATCCGTCTCCTTCTGTTTGCTGTCCTTGGTCTCTTTCTCTGACTCACTTTCTGCTCATCTCTCTCCTCTCCGCTCTCTTTTTTTATCTAATCCCTCTCCACATGCACTGCTGCATTGGCTCCAGCCTTCTTAGCGGCACGGTTATAAAAAAAAAAAAACGGATGGAGAGGGGGAGCGTGTGGAAGGCAAGTGGTGGGGGAGAGGGCAAGGGTGAAAAAAGGAAGAGAGGGTAAAACAAAAAAGGCTAAATGAGTGCTGTCGGTGGGGAAAATGAGGGAGATAACGCGGGCTAAGACAGGTTGATGAGAGAGGGAGGTTGCGTCACGGTTCCAAACAGATATGGCAGAGAGACAGCGAGGGGGGGGGGGAGAAGAGAGGAGAGGATTGATGGGTTTAGGAGGCGTAAAGCCATAAAGAGGCAGAGGTCTATTAAAAGTGGAGTGTTGGGACGTACACGGGTGCAGCCGTGATTTAAATTAAACGTGTGTATGTGTGTGTCGGGCTGTGTGTGTGGCAGTGGTCTTTGTGCATTTTCATGTGTCTGTATATTTCCCTCAGTTTGTACTTCAATGTGTCTGTATGTGATGTGTGCATATGTGAGTCTGTTTATCTTTGTGCTGTGTGTGTGTGTGTGCTGATGAGTCTTGTTGGAATAATCAGCCTCTATTTGAGAATGTTTCGGTTTGAACATACAACTCCCTGAGCACAGAGGGGGTGGGGGGGGGAGAAGCAGTGGGTGAGGAAGAAGAGAGGTGATTGAGGACAGGCAGAGATGGAGGGCTGGAGCGGTAAAAGAACTGCAGAGCAACATGGTGCCGCTCACTGTGGCTCCCCGCCAGCTGACCACAGCTCAGAGTCTATTTCATCCACCGGTGCCGACTTTAGGAAGAGTAATGAGTGTGTTTACACGCATACCGTACTCCGGTAAGTAGTCCCAAATAAGTGTTCATTCTCTAACACATTGTTAAGAACTGCTGTGTGGAGAGAAGCATCAAAGCCTGCACATAAATAAAAACATTTCCAGATTAGAGCAAGACTGCCAGCAGCTTTACTGTTTCAAAGGCAGCGAGTAACGCGCGGCAGACATCATTAGCTGCTAGCTAGTGGACAGGAAGCCAGATATTTACTCAGCAAAAAGAGAGGGTTATTTGACTATTTATCAGATGTCTAGAAAAACAATGAATATGAATGATGCTACATAACTGCTGTATTTAAAATAGAAAACCCTTTACAAACATGTCAACTTCATTCCAAGTGACCCAGAAGTAAATTAATGAAAGTACCAAAAACATTTTTACAAGATCCTTAAAGGTGGGGTAGGTAAGTTTGAGAAACCGGCTCGAGATACACTTGTTCTTATATTCCATGGAATGCTCTCAACATCCCGATAGCAATGAATATCTTAAGTGCTTTGACAAAGAAATCCATAAAAAAATGTCATCTGTGGAAGCCGTAATACTGTAAAAAGCACGACCAATCATTTTAGCCGGCCCGGCTACAATGACTGGATGGCCTACCTGCCTGTCAGCCTTCCATCTGTGCACAAACTTATCTCGTGCCCTTATTGGTCATGTGCGCGTTCGTGTGTGTTGGAGGAGGGGCTCTGTAAGGAAGTGGCAGATTTTTTCCGGTTGTGTATTTTCTAATTCTAGCGCACTCGAGCTGGTTTCTCCAAAATTACCTACCACCTTTAACCAAATATTTTATGTTAACTGTTTTTAAAATGTATTTTTTTATTCCTCAAGAATCCAGTAAATGCTCAACTGTCCTGCCTACACATGACTGAAAACCCTGGCATATGACATGAAATGATGTTTGTAAGTTTGAACAAATAACCCCAAAACCGTCAATATTCACATTTATTATTTTTGCTCTGAAAAATAATTATCAAACGAACCATTTAACTTAAAAAAAAAAAGCCACTTAAAAGATGCGTTGAACAACAATATTGCTCTTTCTGGGCTTATTACTTTTGCATATGAGCAATTACAGATATTGTTTTTTCCCTAGAACCAGATTACTGTAGCCCCAGTATGACATGTAATCAATTTCCTCCTAAATCTTTGTTGGCAGAAGCAGGTCTCTGCTGTCCTCGCTGGTGTCTGCCCTTCAGTGCCTACTGAAGCCCAGCCAAGCCTCGCTTCAGCCCCCCCCGCTCCCCCCGGGTCCGTTCTGCTGATGGCGTGGCCAGCTAATAACTGCTTATCTTGCTCCCACACTGCGCTCTGACACGGGGACTATTGGTAATATCTGGATGGGAGGTGCCGAGTCAGGAGAAACGGAAGCCATGAGGGAGCAATAGGAGCTGCCAATATAAGAGAGTCATCCGCACAGGAGAGGGGAAACGCTGCTGTCACCAAAGAGGAGAGACAGGGAAAAGTGCTGTGGCGTTTTGTACTGAGCCAATATAAAGGGTTTTATTCTATTCATGAGATATCTATCTTTAGGGGGAAATGTGGCACCTACTCTAACACAAGGATTATCCAAACAATACGAAATATACGTTTTATATTTCCTAGGTCAGTGGGTCACCATAGACAGTATTCTATTCTAAGTGGTGTTGAAAATCTATTGGAAAACAAATCATAGTAAATGATGTAGATATATATTTAGGAAAAAGGGCAAAATAAACTCCAACATGTTTGACATATTAAACCATAGGAATGGTTATGTAACAGGTAAATGAACCTTGTTTTTAATTTGCTGTCAAGATGTCAGATTTTTTCAGTGATTTAAAATAGCTTTAGTGTATTGACTGGTTGGAAAATCAATCATATTTCCATAGGTGGGTTAGGGGATTCAATCAACATAGTTATTTCGATCAACAGCACACACTTATTTAATAACTCCTGGCAACTGGTATATTAATAAATAGGAAAGTGACTTTGAATTGATGTGTTTTGAAGGTATTGGATTAAGTTACTTGTTACAAGAAGCATTGTGGTAACTCCATTCATATTTAACAACACTCGACAGACTTCACTCCTGCTCTATCCTTCACTATTCCCAGGGCGGCCCTGGACAACCCACAGCTTGTTAAACAATAAGTCAGCCCCCGGTATCGCTGAGCAGCCCTCAACCTGAAGAGCCCGGCCTCTGCCCACCAGCCACTCGGGCCTCTCTTCAGCGGTCCTCAGCAGTGGTCCGCTGTGACCGAGGGGCTCCTAGAGATGTCATTATCATCTTTACACGAGGAGGTAAACGACTCCTACTTCCTAATCAACCGGGGCCATCTTGACTCCGAGCCTCTCTAACTATTTTCTCAACCACTTGTGTGCTGACAGGTTTGGCGTCAAGAGCACGGTGAGAGCTAAGACTGCGTGTGTGTTTTTTGGGAGGCATTTGTGCTAGTCTTTGTGCAGGTACACTTCACACATAGTTCCAAAATAAATTATTGTTCTCCGACAAATTGTAAGGAACTGCAGTGCGGACAGTAAAAGCATCAAAACGCGTAAAACTTGCACATAAATAAACATTTTTCCAGATTAAAGCAAGACTGCCAGCAGCTCTACTGTTTTGTTTCAAAGCAGTAGGATCATTTCAGTGAAAATAACCTGCAGCAGACAACGTTAGCTGCTAGCTTGAGAACATGAAGCCAGATATTGCCTATAGGAGGTGGTGGGGACCAAAAAGGAGCAAAAAGAAAGAAAACGTGTACTCACATTCACCAGATGTAAAGAAAACTGACTATTTGAATGATAAAAATAGATCCTTATCCAAAAGCACAGTGAGAGATAAAACTGCGTTTGTGTTTTGTTAAGTGTAGCCTTTGTGTCTTTGTGCAGGTACGCCTCTCTTCGCATCACTTCCACCATGCACATTTCGAATTTGTAAGGACTTGTGTTTCTGTGTGTACCTGAAAGTGTCTTGTATGTGTGTTCACGCACCCTTCAGCGTCTCCCAGCACTGCTCTAAGTGTGTGCCAGAGCCGAGTACAAAAGAGCTCTGCTTCAATTAATGAAGACTGGCAGAGCTAGTTCCATTTTGCCCAGCAGAGCACTCTAGTCACCACAGTGCAATTTGGAGACATCTGCTTATGTGGCCCATTCTTAATCAAGACACCGAAAAACTTTTCAAAGTCAAACATGCCAAAGCCCAAGTGAAAATGAAGCAGAGAAGACGTACTTTTGTTCCTGTCCTCGGTTCAAATAAGTGTGTTTTTCGTCCTTATATAACTCCCTCCTCCTGAGTTCTCTCTATCCTCTGTGATCGATTGAGAGGTTATTGCCGGAGCGGCCAGCGTTTGGTCTCCTAGGCGCCGCGGTGATGGTGGCCCGGCGGAGTCGGCTCATCTGAGCTCATAAACAGAGCATGCTGCCCAATTACTTTAATAGAGCGGATCCACAAAGAGCATTGCAACTCGTAAAGAAACGGGACAATTAATATCGGCGACAGTAAAGCTGTAATGAAGAAGCAGGCCCACCTGATGAGATGGAACATAATGTACCCATTTATCCTGTTGTCTGTGCAAATGCATGACAGAGTTATTTGTTATCTGAGGAATAAGAGAAATCCACACATAGTCATGGTTGCTTATTCCCTCATTTGCTGTCTAAATGCTGATCCTTCAACATTTAAAGCGGTACCAGACTGTTCAAATACAGACTGCATTACGTAAAACCTCCCAACATCAGTGTCATTTACTGCAGTGTTATTAGTGATGTGTTCCACGTTCAATGTGTACCACTTTAAAGGGAAAGCGTCCCCTTAATGCATTCAATGTGGCCTTTCACATTCTGTACATGCACTCCACTTGATGACTCTATTTATTTGTTGATAACATTTACATTACCAACTCACACACTACACATTTGCTGTTGCGCAGCGCTCTCGCTATACTTGGTCTCTCCATTAAATGTGTTGTGCACTTTATGTAAAGAAGCTACAGGAAAAAAAGCAATTTCACACGCCTGTATCGTAATGTCTTCTTCTCTTAAAGGATTTAAATTGTCTTCCGGGAAATTAGTAGGTTGAGAAATACAACCAATACTCTATCACGGGTGGGATTGTGGAAGTGAGACAATATGACTCTAAATGCAAAATTGGACAGATTTGTGTTGAGTATAGGGTGTTTAAATGCCTTATAATATCTAATAAACAGTAGTTGTGTTACACTTCCTGTCCCTCTCTGTTACTTCCTCTTTCCTAATACTCTCCAGTCAATCTCAACCTGGCCCAATCTGATTGTTTTGTACCCAGCAGCCCACAGAGAAGAGACCACTATGAGGTCCCTGAAATGGCTTAATTGATCCAATGATTGGCACAAGCATTGATGTCTAATTGCATCAACCCCATTGGCCGAGTGGCTTCCGAGAATCATCGGCTCCCTATCGACTGGCACATAGTTGTCCCTAGCTACCTCTGTGGGCAAAAAAACAAACAAATGCTCAACTGTCTGAGGCTTGGAGAGATCATTCAGATACAAATTAAGCTTCCCAGAAAGTCAGGCGAGGCGGATAGGGGGGGGGGTGGGGGCAGATAACAGCATCCTTCTTGGCAGTCATTGGACTAACATGTGTGTTCCATGTTGGAGCTGTGTCCTATTAATGTGTGTGCAGTGGAGTTCAACATGCAGTGTTATGACTGGCTGACATCTGCCACATGTTCTCTCTGTTTCTCTGTCACCCCGCCTCCTTTGACCGGTGTACATCATGTTCTGGCACAGCTGACCTGCATGTGCAGCTTACTGTAAGGTACATTGAGACATTACGTTATTGTATACACATATTATAAAGTATTACATTCCATGGTCAAATGGCAAACTCCTGATTAAACTACATAAATGTAAATTATTTTTGCAATTTAGTTTAGTGTCTTGTGTTATATTGTCTGTGCCTTGTACATTTCTGTTTCTTATTATGCTACTTTATCATTTTAATCGACTACATTCTTAAGGAAATGTTGTGCTTTTTCCTCCACTACATATCTTTTAAGTATTTAGTTAGTAGCTACTCTGCAGTTTACATTATTATTACATAACATTTATAAAATAATGAATTATCCTATATTATTATTATAAGTTAAGCAACCCAGTAGTATATAAAGTAATTCAAATAATTTAAAGTGATTAACACATTATTGCATCAATCATTATAAGACAAAGAATACAAATATATGGTGCCTAAATGGGCCATTCTGCATAAAGTGCTTTTACTATTGGTACTTAAAGTACGTTTTGATGTAATACTTTTACTCAAGAACAATTTTGAATGCAGGACTTCTACTTGTAACTGAATATTTGTACACTGGCGTATTGCTACTTTGATTTGAGTACTTCTTCCACCTCTGCTATGAATAGACTAAACACAAATCGAAGGACATGTTATTTATTTCATCATCTGCCATTCTAAAAGGTGCTTTAGAGTGCTTTATTCCAACAAAAAGTAAGCCAGTGGCTTACTGCTTAAAATATCAAAGTTCCCAGAAGAGAAGTTCAGACTTGCTATATATTCACAACTTTAACTACTGCCCACCAGAGACAGAGGTGAGGCGTAATGTGGCATGACTCTACAACTCCAATAACTCTCCAGGCCAGATCTATGGTCACCTATGAAAGGACAAAGTTCTACACAATGTATCTTCTGCTTTCTATAAATAGTGTGGAGACAGATGATGTTATATACCGTACTCACAGTTCAGACTGAAGTTCCAGTGGTTTTAAAAGTAGCTTTGACAACTTAAAAAGGGCTCACAAGTATCCCTGTACATTTAGCAATTCAACTCTGTATGCAATATCTGCATATAAAGCTCAAGGTGCTGCAAAGTAATGGTTGAAAGGTGCTTTTAGTTAAAAAGTAAGAGAACGCATAATGAGGAAAGTCACTGTGTATAAAGATTACATCTATTTGACTGGAAATACATCTAATCACAGCTTGTTTGGTGTTGATTGCGTCTTCGTTGAATACATTGGAATGACTCAGAGCCATTTAGTGTTTGACATGAATTGTCTCTCTGCGCTACTCGTCTCACACCCACTCATGTTTGGGTGATGGGTTCTAATCGTTTAATTTCTTAAGATATCATCAGATTAAATGATTTTCTTTTGTGTTACTGCATTGACTTACTGGGCGGTTAACCTATTGGCTTTGTCTGACAGAGGCATAACCCACTTAAAGCCAATTAAAAACAACAAACTTAGCGTCAGTGTGCATTTATAGGCTTTAAAGCCATAACAGCTTTTGCCAATACATCCTATTATACTGTTTCTATAATACCACAGATCGAGTTTATTACTCAAAGTGTTCAGGATATTAAGGCCCCGGCTCCACGAGGACGAAAACGGGTTGAATCCGCATATTTCTCATGCGTATAGCCCTCTAAGCTCGACGACGCCGTAAGGGAAACGTAGAAACAGACCCCGCAAACGACAACGGGTCCAAAGGTGGATAGATCTGGGAACGGAGCGCTCTGGGGGGTCCAACGGGGCCGTGGAGTCGCCTATACGGTCATTCGTTTTCATAGCCCCGCCTCTCCCCGCCTCTCCCCTGCAGGGTTGCTATCGTGCTCCAGTCGCTACTGACCATGCTACAGTTCTTTGTGCAACATCTACAGGAGCTCCTCCTTGAATTCAGATTATTTATCTTTATCTCGATATGGACATAAACGCGAGTGAAGTCTAATCTGACAGGACGGAGACACGCAGCTCCTCCCGCTGTGATGCAGCGGGAGCAAAACACACACTTCAAGTCAGATCATCACCCTTAGCTATTTTAATTACCTCTCAAACTACCTAAACTAGTTATAAATATGTTTATTTTTACTGTCGGGTCACTCATTACAGGATCAGCTGCTGCATGAGACAGACACTGACGCTGTCAGAAGAGAGGAAAAAGAGACAGGCTCCGTGTATTTGATGATTATATATCATTATATAGAGTCGTTATTCATTTGTTTTAAAGCTCAATAAATAACAATGAAGACCTTTGACCGGCACTTTTATAATTTTGTCCGGAAGATTTAAACTTTAACACACGCTGACCGGCGAAAAACTCTGCCCGGTTCTGTCGGCCCCCACCGCGGAGAATACACAGAAGTGCAGCCATGACAACCATTCTTCTTCGCTGCTTTTGTGGAGGAAGTTGCTGCTTTTGTGGAGGAAGTTACAGCGCCACGTACAGGCTCGGCATATGTACTGCAGCTTTTCCAGCGTTTGGATGTAAACGGAACCGCCTCGTGGAGCTTGACACAATCCGGTGTATATTGCGTGGGGACGGAAGGTTTTTTGCGGTTGCATTTGCGTTACTCCGATGCGTTTTGCCGTATTTGTCCTCGTGGAGCCGGGGCCTAAGTAACGCAAGGTGCTTTTAACGAGATTGAAAATGCCAACAAATGAAAATCCTAATGATATCTCCAAAGGTAGTCAAGCCCAATGCCACTGACCCATAATATCATTTTCAATACAACAGGTCTCAGGTAAAGCTATTATACTAACAGCTATGTGATGGTTCTGAAAGCAAGGCAGAAACAACGGTTCAAGGTCAAAGATATGCAAAAATACAAATCAAGACTAATCGTTTACCATGAATTAATTCCCTATTTCAAAGAAACATCTTGTGTATATACAGTAGTTAACAAAGAGTTATATACAGTAAGAGAGTCGAGGCCATGCTTGTGAAATGGACGCCACATAAAACCTAGGCTATCAGTAATCTTTTGTTTGTTTGTCCGTTGGTTTACTGTCCTTCTATTTGTCAGTTTTACAGAATAAGAGTCCTAAATCTATAGATTCAGTATGGCTGATAGAAGGTTGTGTTTGGACACACTCAAGGGCATGGATTCAGGCTGTAAACAACGGTGCTGTACGTGTGCGTGTGTGGATGTGTGTGTGTGTGTGTGTGTGTGTGTGTGTGTGTGTGTGTGTGTGTGTGTGTGTGTGTGTGTGTGTGTGTGTGTGTGTGTGTGTGTGTGTGTGTGTGTGTGTGTGTGTGTGTGTGTGTGTGTGTGCGTGTGGATGTACTGTGCACATAACTCGTAAACAACCGGCCAACACAGGAACAGACAGGAGCCCAATCAAATCAATGCAGGTTCAATGTCTATTGCCCCTATGTGTGTCTATGTGTGTCTGTGTGTGTGTGTGTGTGTGTGTGTGTGTGTGTGTGTGTGTGTGTGTGTGTGTGTGTGTGTGTGTGTGTGTGTGTGTGTGTGTGTGTGTGTGTGTGTGTGTGTGTAAGTCAGATCCCAGGATCAATGCAGGGGGGAAAGAGGTTGACAGAATAATGACCTGTCCTCTCTTTTCATCAGCCTTTTCCTCTCTATTTCTCTGTAGCCATGTTCTCCAGTTTCTTACATTTCCCCCCTCTAGCCCTCCTCCTCAAATACACATCACCTTCTTCATCCCCCCCCCCCCGTTCATCTTTTTCTCTCCTCCTGCAACACTGGTCCAGGAATAACTCGTCTCGTTTTTCCCCTTCATTCCATCTTTTCTCCATCTTACTGCCAACCGCAGTAATCCTCCATTTCTCTTTTGTTGCCAATCGCCTTTCTCTTCCCCTTTTTATAAAAATGCTCCTTTCAACCAGCCTCCTCTGCCCCGCTCCCAGCCGCAATAACTCAAACAGTCCTTTCTTTGATGCATCATTCATGGTTTTGTTCCCTAATGCACTCTCTATCTCTTCACAGCCACACTATCAAATCTTCATCATCGGCTTTTATCTAGTGTTCCAGCATCCCCCCCCCCACTCCTTGTAATGTCCCGTCTTCTCTTGCCGCTGCTTCTTGCCCCTTTTTCTATTTCCATCCATGCAGCAGTCTCCGCTCTTTCAACCCTTCCTTTTATGCCCCCCCTCCCTCCTACATCCCTCTCATTCCCTTCTCCATCACTTTCACTTTTCCTTCCTCATTCAGCCACCTCTTCTCATCTTTTTCACCCAACCGCAAAAAACCCCATCACACGTCCCTCCGTTTTCTCCCCCCCTCCTCTCCCTTTTCAGTCCCTCCGTCATTCCCTGAGGTGAGTGACTGAGTGCTAATGCCCAGGTCTCAGTAATGGGATAATCCTTTACATCAGAGCGGCGGCATCAGTCAGCCTACGAGTCATTCTCTAAAAGCCAACGTTATCATTGCAACGGGGGCTATAATCTACCCATGCTGTTCACCGAATGTACACACGTATACTGTCGGGATGTTTCATGGCCGAGGCTCTGTCGCGCTTCAGATCCCATTTTGTTTCTTATCGGACGAGTGCCGCAATCATGGAGAATGGTCCCTCGGTGCATTTACCTGCAGATAAACGTGTAGCCTCCGGGATGTTTATCTTCCCTGTATGGCGGTTAGGAACGCATGTATGATGGAGCTAAATGTATATGCTGCTAAAGGTTAGATATCCGGCCTGAAGCTTTTACACTGGTGTCACAGCAGTATTTAAGTGCAAGATGAATGAATATGTGATTTATGTGTGCAGATATTGTTTTGCTGCCATGTGCTAAGAGTTTTTCGTGCAACACTGATGCACCTAAATGTACACACACGCGTGGGTATATTCCTGCCACAGCTGAAACATCTGGGCTCCCGATTGGAAGGATCGTCTGGGGAGTGTTGATGTGTTGCTTTGACTCTCCATGTCCACCTGTGCCCAGAAATAGCTGGAAAAACACAATCTCTCCGAAACACCTGCTTTGGAGCCTTACATAACTGTAAGTGGGGAGACCACACAGAGAGGCGCGGGAGGGAGAAGAATAAGAGGAGAAATGGATCGGGAAGTTAGGGAGAGCTGAGCCCCTGTGTGTGTGTTTATAAGTGTGTACTGTATGTGTGTGTGCATCAGATGAATGGAAAAAGAAGCTAGGACCATATACAGCTGAAGTTATTTCTCATTATTGTCTTTCTATCATCAATGTTTATTTTTTTTGCATTTTCTGAAATTATTTACAGCCATGGGTTTGGTTTGGCTACGTTTAGGCAATACAAACAACTCTGTTAAGGTTAGGGAAAGAAAACAATCCCGAACAAAGCCATATCAAGCGTTTGGTAGACAGAAAAAGTTGGGTTTACGCTAAGGATATCTTATGGTCATGGTTAAGAGAATAAATACTTTGGTGCACTTAGGAAACAAAAAAACAGGTTTAGGCTTCTGTTATATATCCGTGCTTCTTCTACCTATGCTCCTGAGGGAAACAGACAATATTGGCATGACTTAACAGGGTCACATGCCAGGAAAATGTCTTCTTTAAATGTGTCGAACAGCAGCCAATGCTGTCACTGACTGCTACATCTCCTTTGTACTTATATAAAATGTCAGAAGAATACGACACAGTTCCTATTAGTGGAGATCGAAGTACTAAAGATTGAAAGTACTAAAGATGTATGCGTTGGTATTATAACACTTCGCCTAACATGAAGTAAAAGCCCTGACTTGTGTGTTTTGATAGAGCAGGGTACTTACGCCATCTTTTCAGAACCACATTTTAGTGAAGACAAAGATAACGAGATGTAATGGTGTCAGTGTGCTTCATTTAAAAGATTGGCAAGCCAGCCGTTGATGTGACATGTATGCCACAGAGCGGCAAAACGATCTAAAGACTCAACTGAACCACTTAGAAGCCATTAGGAATATATGTTGTGTGTGGCATCTGTGTAGTGGGCACATTGTGTGGTTGACAGGTGTCAGTGCTTATGCTGAGTGTCATCCATGTATGTGTGCGATCATGCATACGTGTGCTCGTGTGAGTGTACAGTCATTTGAAACACATTCACGCTTGAGTGAGCTTAATGTGTGGAGACTGTGGTTGAGCATGCTCGCCGGTGAGTCTGCATACATTTGCTGTACATTTATTTTTCACAACTTCTCAAATGATCTTGCATGATGTAATTATGTGTGTGTATGTTGCCCGAGCACGGCTTTGTGTTTATTCAAATAGAACTTGCTCCCGAAAGGCAGCGCGATGTAAGTGCTGGGATCATACATACGAAATGTTGTGACATAACAACATGCAGGTGTGTGCACAAAGTGGTGTGTAGTTGTTGTATTGTCTGTGTGTATGGTATTGAAGTTGTTTCACACATATATACAAATGCAAATGATGGCAGTTTGAATTAGAAACTCCATTTGTTTTCCTCTCCCTTTACATGTATCTCCCTGGGATGCTTTCCTGTGCTTCTCAATGTGGAGAAGCTGTTTATATGCGGATGGTGCTCCGGTTGTCTTCCATAATGTGACGCAAAGAGCCGACAATAGTCCTGCGACGCGGCACCTACTCCATCACAGACACAGGCAGCCGAGTGAAGGATGACTCCTGCTTTCTGCCAGGGTCTGTACCCATCATGCATCAGTCCGAGATAACATGATAGACTGGGTGTTGGTTCGGATTTAGTGTGTCGCTCCTCAACACGAGGAGCACTGCCAATCTACCTGAACTTCAATTTGGGCTGAAAAGCAATGAATTTGACTCTTTTAAGCAATAAAATGCTTGGATACCACTAGATAAAACAACAAATATCCAATGCTTCTTCATCAATATGGCCTCAAACGCTTTGAGTATGGATTTTCACAAATATGTGATATGAGAATGCAATAAAAAAAGCCCTTCCCCCAAGTCTGATGCTGGGTACTTACAGCTGGGGTATGGAGGCTCGTGTCAGCTGAATGGAGATTTATGATGATGACTGGCTGCAAGTCATCATTTACCACCACCTTGCTGCTTTCAGGTTGAGGATAATGGTGGGATTAGGGTACAGTAGATGGAAGGGGATGGTTTTAAGGGAACAGGCATCATGAAGGCTCTGCACAAGGTTCTCCATAGCTTACAAGTTAACAAGGCCTTATTGGAGATAAGCTCTTTATGAATCTTCTGGCAATGTGAAGGTATAATAGGTACAATATGTAGGGTGTTATGAAGGTCATTATTCAGTACGTTTTGTTTACAAAGAACATCCCTTTCAAAGTGTTATCAATCTACTTTTTGTAATGGATTTGGGCGCCAATGACTCCAACATGTGGAAGATTTTAATGAATTGTATCTGCAAACTACGCATTTCAAAAATACTATTCTATAATCGCAGGGAACTATTAAAGATCATTCTTTAAATCCAGGGAATTTTTGTATAGGTCAAGAGGAGAGTTGAATATACAGTTTTTATTAAATGCTTAAATGCTTTCAAATTCATAAATTCCACCTATCCCTACTACCAACACACACTGCCACGTTTACATGCTGAATTGAAGTGTTAAACTAAAGAACACACTGCCATGCTTTCGGGATGGATTTCACACTAATACAATGATGATTTGATTTTTAAATGAATGTGCTGAGTCATACATTGACAAACTGTTGGAGTATAAAAGTATATTCTTTACTTTTATGGGGGTTCAAATCTGAATCCATAAGTGGGCAGAGATATGGATTGGTGAAAATATACAATATTGTATTTCCATTGAGATTACACAGGTGATGAAAAGGCTGGATGTAAATGGGATAGAGCTTATTGTCCGTGCCGTGGTAAATAATACAATGAACAAAGGATTGTACAGTATAACATTATGCATAAATATGCTGACTGAGGGCTCACAGGTATGCTAATCTCTGTAGGCTCTGTCACTCCGGAGATGAAGTTGTGATGGTGTTTAATATCCCCACCCAGCCAAATGTGATAGTGTTATCTCTGACCTTGACTTGTAGAATACCTGGGAATCTTTTTCGCTCTAATGCGTAAAACCAAAATGTTTAACTTGTTCTCCGCTCTGCTCTGACTCTAAATCCCTGTCCGTCATGACTGACCTTGAAGCCTGGCTCTGACAAGAGTAAATGTAATAGCTATATAACTGTTATACAGAGAAGACTTGTGTGTTAGAGAGAGCACTTGGCAGATCGGATTATTCCCTGAAACATATTTGCTCATATGCCGCGGTGACAGCTATAGTGAAATGTGCCTGGGGCTAGTGAACCTCCATGTGTGTGTCCTTCCATGTAGAGCATGACAGGCTGAACCAAGAGAGCCATTTAGGCATACAGAAGTCAGCAGTCCAACGAAACGTGGTCACACAGCAATGAGGACTCAGCTCTACAACACTTCAGGCTATCAATCGCATGTCAAAAGTCAAAATATTAATAAAATGTATAAAAAACCATAATGATAAGAAAAACAGTTGTTTCCCCATTGCACATACAAAAAGAAAATGGAAATATGGATAGATACCCCCTTGGCAGACCCCATTAGGGCGATCTCTGAAGTCATACATGGCAATAACATCTTCTGCAGAAGCTTTTTCCCTCAAGCCTTAGCTACAGTAGGCGACCACATGAGCAGAAAGGAATCTATTCACCCCCCCAGGGCAATCTCAGCTCTCTTTCTCCCCCGAAAGGCATTAGTGTACCTTTGAATGTTCACGGTCTTTGCTTTTTTTTATTATTTGCAGAAGGCCACAAGGGATTGTACTATCTCCTGCCAGGTGTTATTACTATTGTAGGAGCCATCCATTCAGAAATAACAAAATGAGCACTTGCCAAGTTTGCAAGGACTATCAAACACAACAAAATGCAAAATGGTCATGTGGTACTAATAAAACCACTGAAAAACATGAGAGCCTTGTCACTTCTTCGGGCCTACACATAGAAATGGGCGTAATGTACCGCAAGGTTGATACTAAAGACGGGTCCATAGAGGCACTTGTGGATCCTTTACTGTAGTGTAGATAATGAACCCCGAACAACTTCCCTTCCATTTGGCCAAAGGTGTTGAGTAAGCACCCAATGTAGCTGGAAGCACTGCAGCCTAGAAGCAAACCCAACTCAGAGGTGGTGAGTATAAGTAAGTATATTTCCCCTGTGCCACACAGGCGCTACCCAATGTGAGCTTTATTGTGACAAAGTTCTTTTCACTACACTGTTAACAGAAAATATTTCTCTTCTATATGCATTCCCCTCAGCAGTTTGCAAAAGCATTCTGTATTTAACGGACTTCCACAAGCACACCCATCGCTTCTGGCTCAGTTAAAATTGCAATCCCTGGCTGTGGCCCTATAGCAGGAGACCTGGGGATATGAATGAATCATGACGCACTGAGGCAAGCCTTTAAATCAAACCTTCCACCCACCCCGAATTGGACCGTAGATAACATATGTTCCCGGTTCGGATCCATTTAGCACCCTTAAACACTCCGTTAGGCAGGGATGAAAACTAGACAGGGTGCAAAGGGTGAGACGCACCATGGGGCAAGGATAAAACATTACAGTGGGGGTAAGGGTGAGAGTAGCACAGTCAGGAGAGTCAGGGAGGTAATGATGGAATAGTAATAAAAGGGAATGAGTGGGCTTGAAGAACAATGCGGTTGAGGTGGAGAATGAAGATAGGTCGGAAGTCATTAAGGGGATTTAAGCAATGTAAACAGGAAAAAGAGTCAGGACCGAAATGAAAGAAATGGTCAAGAGGATGTTGTGAAGGGGCTGTTATAATGACCTCCCTCCATAATGATCTCAGAGATCCCGCTAATTGGCCAAATTAGGCCCCCAGCACCCTTCACTGGACAACGGGTCAGACGAGGAGCAAGGGAGGGAGACGGAAGGAAGGAAGCCGAAAACATTACAGACACAAGGGGGGTGCCATGAAAAGGTTGAGCTATGTGAGTCTGATGAATTGAGGGGTTGTACGAGAGCAGCACTGACCTCCAACTCCCTGCTCCCCACTTGCCTTAATTCCACTTTCCACGCTCTCCAGTTTTGGCCATTCTGCTGTAAATGTATGAGCAGCGGCATCGATAAAAACACACACGGCTCCAGATGAAGACACAACTGAGACCCGGGGTCCTTGTTTGGAGCAGTGTGGCCAATGAACAAATGGCTCTGGGTGAGGGGTGAGATAGGAGGGGAAGAGTGCTCTATGAGGGCCTCTCCGAAGACTAATTTATGAGCAACCTGATCAATGGGTTAATTAAGTGGAGAGGAGAAAATGGAGAGGCTGTCCCGAGTGGTCAGTGGCTGAAAAGAAAGAGGGAGGGATGGGAGGGCAAAGGGGTGGATGTTAGGAGAAGGGTGACAATGGGTGAGGTGAACATATTTTGGCAGGATGTGAAGATAAAAATGGGAGTCAAATTCCCTCATGTGCTTAACGAAATTGACTGGGACCATCCAATAATTCTCTGATGGGAATTACTCCATGTTAGTGATGACGGTGAGCTATTGGCTCACCTACTGGAATCGATACTACTCCACCTCTTCAGATTTGTCAAAGTCGTGCAAAATAAGATGTCAAGAACGCAATCCATGGGCCAGTCTTCCATAGACCTTTGGAAAATCAATTCCGATATTTACACGTCAAAAGATTCTCGGAGGCGGAAACAAACGTGTCAAGCAAACGCATGAGCCGCATTACACAACACACACACTTCCAGCCCTTCAGTCTTAAAGCATGTGAAGCACGTTCTCCAGTGAGAAGGATAGAGCTCATCCTTTGAAATGTGTTTACTCCCCACAAAAGGAGAGAGAAAGAGAGGCACTGAGAGAAACAGGGCCAGAAAATCCTGCTGACTCGCCGCCTTCTAAATCGCCGCCCCCTTCTCCTATTCCCCTTCTTATTTCCAAGTCTCTGGAGTTTTAACCCAAACGGAAAGAGATTGTTTCATGTAAGCACCAGGGGAGCGACGGTTGCTTTCTTCCCAGGTCTTCATCTCTGCAGAAAACACCCCCACCTGACCACGTTCCGCCATCAATACACGTTAACACATCCTAGCAAAGCAATCTCACCACTCATTAGCTGTTAGCGCTAGCATGCGATCAAGGTTATGCTCCCTTACCCTAGCTAATTAAGATGACAAAGCCTTATCTTTCTTGCTGTAATGGGAAGCTTTTTACTCGATATTTTCCACCTATATATTCCCGTCCCTTTTACTTTTATAATCCAAGCCTCCATTACTTGTATTTCTGATCTTGTATATTCTTATTGTGATCCCTCTTGCCTCTAAAAAATCTCAAACCTGTGAACCTAAAATCCCTTTCCCTCTTTCAGTCAATTCCAGACTTTCAGAGGGGACATCTGAAGGGCACAGCACAGGGAAGATGAGTCATTTTCACCAAGATAGTGTAGCCTGAGGGTAGCAGATAAGTGCACTCAATAAAGTTCAGTACGAGTCAGAACACTGGCATTTATGTCCCCGGTGCTGTGAGCTGCTACCTGTACAAGTAAAGTCCACAGAAATCTGCTCATTCAGGGTGTTTGTCCCGAGAGTGATCCCCACAGATTGGAATAAAGCCCCTCTTTCCTGCTCTCATTTGTCACCAGAGCAATGGCTTTAGCCTTGAGAGACAGTGTAAAGAGACACAGATGAATGATTCAACCGAAACACATTGTTTCCCATGAAGGATGCACATGCCGCATCCTTAAATAATGAGAGAAAACCAAGAGAAAGTGTCTTTAGTTCAAACAAATGAAAGAACCATACACTGTGGCGTGTGTGTGTGTGTGTCCCTGTTCATCCTGCGGGTTAGTGTTTTCTTTGCTGATTGTGACAATAACAGCGACCATCATTGCCTGCTTGGCATCATCGGCCGCGGAAGTGTAACGCTGCCATCCTGGTGATCATTCATCACTGTCGCGCCTTCGCTAACACACACTGCCCGCACATACACACAAACACCGCAAGAAACTAGGAAGAGCCTGTCAAGGAAGAGACATCCTAATTCACTACGTAGGCTTATTCTTTCATTAAAGGACGCCATCATGACAGCTGAAGCCCAGCAGCCTAACAATGCATCAACTGGAGCTAGACGGCGTACAGAAATACTTGAAATGCTCCATTAATTTAGAGGTGAAGAGGTCGAGGCTGAATTCTTAGAGTGAAATTGAAGTTGCAGCTTTTCACGCATGCATGCAACCAACACTTCCACTCCTTCGCAATAGATTTCATAGCAGTCGAGGAGGTAGTGACTATGTTGCTGCTAATCCAAAACTCCTCCAGGCAGAACAGTAACCCGTGGGAGATCGACAGCAGTATCACTTCGTCCTCAAGTGTTGCTATTAGCCTCCAGCTCTGGCCATCCGTAAAACCCAACCACTGCAATCCAATGCAACTTATGTACACATATGGACATCAAATGGATGAGGGCCTAGCCTGTACTACGGGACAGCCACTGGCTATTCCGCCACGGAGGGCTCATTACGTTGACAGAGGCACCGGCACACACCAGCAAAAGAGGGGGAAAGATGCGTGTTGTTTTTAACAACCCTCATCATTATACAGTGCAGCCGCGGTGATAACACTTCAGCATGTTGGCCAACACAGCCGACTACTGCCGCTTCTTCCTTTGCCAAGCATTACAATTCCACCGGTCTTTCTCCAGCTAGTTGTTAGGGCTCCGGCTGACAGCTCATACTAATATGTGTGGTGGTGTCTCAGCCCATACTAATGTGCGTGCAGCAGCAGGGGAGGAGGTAGAATGGAGCAGATGTAGAGTGCAAAATCGAGATGGTGGTATTGTAATGTTGTGTCATACCTCTCTCCCAGTTGTACAGTCAACTCATTTACGGCTTGTTTTTCTGAAACACTTCCTGTTTGTTCCGTTCTTTTCCTGTGACAACACTTGACTTTCGGAGCACATCCTGTTCTCCTCTATCTGTATGTGTCTGGGGTGGGAGGGCGGGACTATTCCTGCATACTTGCCCGTCTCTGGACCCGTTGACCCGCGGCTTGTTTGCGATGCTGAGGGTTTACTACGGAGTACTTGAGAGGATGTGGCTACTCCTGACCTTGAGATGCTGTCAATACCATAACTCACTCAATCTCTCTGCGTCCCCATCGATGGCGAAGTGTAACCGAGAGAAAGATTCACTGCAGTGCTGTGTGTGTGTGTGTGTTATAGAGACAACATGGACTGTAATCAATTACATGGAGGGGGTGGGGGAGGGGGGGCAAAGCACATTAATCTCCAAAATTGTTGCAGTGAGATTTGTGCATGAAATCCCTGGACTACGAAAGGGATTGCAGAGAGGTATTAAGGGCAAAAACAGAGCACACAGGTGAAAATTCCCATGGACGCAAGGGAGAAATCCAGGGAAGTCTCTCAGTTTGCCAGAGGGATCAGCTGCACTGCTCAGAGCAACATGGATTCCGAATGTCAGCCAATCTGATTGGCTAGAAAGCAGGATGTATTTAATCCTGGCTGTTGCTGACTCTACTGCTGTTGATTCCATCAAATCTGTATCCCACTTTCTATTCAGGGCAGATTCTGCGACACAGAGGCACGAAATCCCGTTGTAGCTTTGCACCTCTACTATGAATGGTATTATTTGCTCAAAAATCAATCAACAGTGGTTTTGATCCTTGCAGGTTTTTTCTATTGTAGCTGTATCCAACCTCCTGCACTGTCCAACTAAAGAGTGGAGCTAGCAGCTTGGATCTGGCTTTTCTGGGTGGTTTCTCACCTTCTCTGTCTTCCTTTGGCTTTTATCTCTTTGAAGAAAAAAGGAGTAAATGTTCATTGATCTTGGCCGGTGGTCAGTCAGGTTCTAGCGGGAGGCGGGAGGAGTGGCAGTGTGAAGGTGTTGGCTGGAGACTTAGGAAGCCAACTTGAGATTTTTCAATCAAACGTATCAGAGAGTGTTCGACCTTGATCTAACCCTAATGAGCCAACGGGGGACACTGCAGCGCCGTTCGCTTCGGGTTGACTGATGACATGTGGGATTGAAGACAAACGGAGGACACAAAGGAAGAAGTGTGTGAGGGGAAGATATAATAGCTAGGAACAATAAGGCGCCCAATAAAAAAAAAGCAGAAAATGCCGCAATATAGAGGAAAAGAAGACTACGAAAGAGAGGGGGAACTCAGACAAGTAATGGTTCCAAACCCCCGTCTTCATGTTGCACCCCAGAGAGAGAAGATCTCATTCAACAGGCTCAGACAAAGGAGAGAGATGGGCCACTGTGCAGGGACTGTGGGACACCAGCACTCTCAGAGAATGGCAACAAAACAGACACACTGATGGGATGAGTTGATAGGATGAGCAAAGATGGGGGAACTTTCCCCAAAGAACAATCCTCAATAATATAACATACATTGTTCAAATGAACTGGAAGCCCTTTGAGTTACCTGTGTGTATGAAAAGTGCTATATAAATAAAGTTTGATTTGTATGCCCCTATTCCTACTTCAGATGCTTTTTTTGCAAGCTGTAAAAGCTGAAGTAAATAAGACTTGCTAATGGTAAGATTCCTCATTTTAAATGGAATAAAATATTTGGCCGTAACGATTTTATGTCAGCACCAGAAACTGTGTTTACTGGGCTTTAGCATGAAGGGGGGGGAAATGCTGCCTTCAGCAATTTTCAACATTGCAGCAGTCAATAAGGGGATGCAAGTTGTTTTTGATTCATTTTGCAGCCCTAATATACACGCCCATATGCAAGAGCGCACATACGTACAGGCCAGTTTAAAAAAAACAAAAGCTTCAGGTTGTCAAATCTTTGTGGGCTTACCCTTCCAAAAAGATGCTGCCATAGCAACCACACACACTCCTCAAAGAGGACACAGCTAGGCTCCCTTTGAACCAAACAAATGAGTATGCCAAAAATGGAGAGAGAGAAGAGAAACAGATTACTACGAGGAATAAAGGCGATAAAGGAGTCGTGCAGAGTATATATGGTGTTACGAAAGCATACTGTCTTTGGCAAAGGAGGGAGGTAGTGAAAAATGTATTTAAGAGAGCCGAAACATGACACAAACACATGGGTGATTACATGGTGAGACTGGGGCTCAAGGGAGAAGGAGAGGCAAACTCCCCATTGTGAACAGCGTGTTGTCAATTACCAAGCCTTGTTTTATATAAAAAGAGCATCCATTGTTGAACTATTCCATTTAATCAGCTTTATTTTGTACTAGAGAAGCAGAGAAAACAGGTTTCTCGTATAGAAACTAGCAACATATTGAACAACACTCTTGGGTGTTCATTACCACACTGCTCTCAAGTCACCATTTCTAAAGAAATCCCACAATTATGCAATATTCCATAAATTATATAAACACTCACATTGGAACATTCATGTAAGCAGGGAGGTGGAAAACATATTCTTGCTGTTGGGGGGATGAAATTATGCCAGCAGGACTGGATTTACATTTCAGCACCTTCAAAGCATCGACTGACACACATAGTTAACTTCCTCTGCTGCTAGTCACAGAAGGTAGATACGAACAACAGCGCCTCCCTCAGGACGTGTGTGTTCAGCTAGCCTTGGCTTTTCACTAATTAATTTGGAGTGTGCTAAACAAACATTTTTACTTCACTATGATGCTGAAGATATTTCTTACGCAGATGACACCTCTCACCTAAAATTAGAAGCAAGTGGCGGCGTCTCCACAGTCAGAAAACACCCTAACACAATGATGTCACTGATGTATCTCCATTGGGAACAATAGTGAGGGATTTAATTATCAGTTAAAAACAGACAAATGCTAAAAAAAAATGCTATTTAAACCCACCCTGTCACAACACTAGTCTGCATTGGTGACTGCTTAGCAACCCGTCCATCAATCTACCAACAGGCTTCAGCTCCATCTGCCTCCATCTTTGCTGCACCTTGCCCAGGACGGATGTTTTTCTGGGGTGTTTGCATGGGACTCGGTCAAAAAAATGAACAAATGTGTGCATGAAGGGCGCTCACACACACACAAAATGGGCACAAGCCTCCTTGACAAGGCCACCTGTTCTCTGTTTTTGAAAATCAGCCACTGACCCAAAATGAATCACACCATATTGCACTGCTGCAGAAATGCCCTACAATGTCCCCCCCTCCATTCTGTGTGTACATATTTCTCTCTCACACACTATCGCTCAGCACAATGCATTAGCCTGCCACCTTTATCCCTCCTTAAATATCTCCACAGGTCTTCAAAGTTCCCAGCCAGCTGCCATCGAGGTAAATAACAACTCCTCTGTGACAACATCTATTTAGCACAACGACAGTCACATATTTCCCCCCCCCGCCTCCATTCAACTGCTTTCTCCCCAAGAGAAGCAACTATCTGCTATGTAGGGCAGGCGAGATGCTTTAACCGAGGAAGAGGAAGATGAGCGGAGCTGCCTTCCCCTTCTCGTCGCCGCAGATAAGAACAGAGGTCTTCTTGTCCCTGCTGAATTCTATCATCTAGCAGGCCCTGCCGATCCGAATGCCCCACAACACCCGCCACAGCATATAAATGCACCCCATTCTTCAGGCTGTGTGTGTGCATCTGTGTGTGTGTGCGTGGAGGAGAGCATTTAGGGGAATATGTTCTCATGGCCATGGCGTTTCCTGAGTAAAAAGGATTGAGTGAAGAAATGTATTAAGTTGAAGGATGATTTGACTGTTGAAGGGAGAGCTTTGTGAGTTCTGTCTGCAAAACAGGCCTGCTTGCTGGTAAAAAAAAAAAAAAAAAATCACCCTTTTCACTCAAAATCATTTCACTATTATTCCAGACAATGCACAATTTAATCAGTGCACAAGGATCACCATGTGAGCAATGACTGATGCTGCATTGATGCAATCTCAGGCGATGCTCTTTGATTAATAGGCGACATATTCTGCATGTTACAAGGATGGGAAAATGAGCTCAGCCTGAGTGAATAGCAGTCTCTGTCTCTCTCATTCCACCAGAGGAGCTCCAAGTCCAAGTTCTCATTAATGGAACAGAGGATGCATCTTCAGTGTTATGAAGGAGCAGATCGTGTGCATTAAGGCACAACAGGTTTGACATCAACACACAGCAATCCATACAAAAACATTATTGCATAATCCAACTGATTGGCTAAAAAGACATTCATTGCAGACATGTTTTGGACAACTCCAACAAATGCATTTGTTTAGGGGCCTGTTGACACCATATATCTCAAAATAAATAAATATTAAATGTGATTTTAGAAAATTACATGTAAGCAACAGATAGTTAAAGATGATTTGAGGAATAATCAATTTTAGCCCATATTCTGGTGCCGATTTCTTAAGATTCTGTTCACAATAGGTGTCAAAAACACCCCTTGAGCACAGTCTCTTTCACACCAAACACACACTCACACAATTCAAAATGCTAATTAAATGCACACAGGGAGGTGTAATTAAAACAGCGTTTTTAAGTATGCAGACAGGATTTCACAGAGAATTATCTCCTCAGAATTCAGCGTTGACCGTGTAATCTCAGCCTACCTGTTCATTTGTGATCCACGGGTGCAGCTGGGACGCCAGATTCCCGATGATGTGTTCGTCCTCAAATGTCTCCTTCTCCTTGTCCTCTTCACTAAACCTTCCTCCAGCGGTGGTAAATGTCAAGCGAGCAAAAAAAAAGTGCTCGTTTCAGAAAAAATAAATACAAAAACCTCCACCACCTTGACAGCACTTTATCAATCCAACTGGGGAGGCAGGTGGGACTTCATGGGTAGAGACAGGGCACCAAAAAATGAAGCTGCTCTACCGCATTACACAGCACATACGGCAGGCTTTAGCATCATTCCCCGTCCGAGCTTGCAGGCTCGGCTTAGTCCCCGTCTTCTCCAGCTCGGCAGTATTTTCATTAATTTCTCGGCTGACAGCTTCAGGAGGATTGTCTGTTTTTACACAGGCCTTTAACGACCGAAAACAACCCCCAAACAACTCGTGTCTGCAGGCTCTCGGGAGATTTGACAGCCGGGAAGAGTCACCTGTGCAGACCAATGGTGGCTGTTTTTTTTTTTAGCGTTTTTCGTCGGTAAATCCTCAATAAATCCCCTGAAGGAGACCTTTGACACCGCCGAGCACCAATTCAAGCCTCGGTTAGCTTCAGCTCGTCTCGGTAACGGCGGGCACAGACTGCGGGATGTTCCGGTAGTCTCGTGTGAAGAGATGCTGCCTCCGCTGCCGCTGCTGCTGCTGTGGACGCCGTGACCGCCTCGGAGAGCTGTCTCGCGCGCACGTGCGCACCCTCGCGAGCACGCACGCTCGTTCTCGGAGTATGACGCGCGCCGCAGTGTCCTCCCTAGCAAGCTGGTCGCCTTGGCAACGCTTTCCTCTGACCTCAATATGGTCGCTTTTCAACAAAAAAATGCGTGTACCTGCCGTTTCTGTAGCCGTGACGCTCACTCAATGGTGAAAATAGGTATTAATCCGCCAAGAATGTCGTCCGGTATTCTTCATGTTCTCCCTCAGAGAGATGTGAGAAATTAGTGCTGAGGAGTTTCATTTTTTCGGCATCCCTCTCCTCCTCTCATCCGCTCGCATCCAGACGGCAGATCTGCATCAGCATGACGTCAGAAGGAGTTAAAGAGATACTAGCCCATTTTTTCCCCCACCTCCTCTCCTTATTCATCCCTCCATCCTGCTTCTTTCTTTTTACAATATCCCTCTCCCATTCACCCAACAGCCTGAAGCATCCCTCCATCGATCATAATTTACCCTTTCAACACAGAGAACGTGTAATTCTCAATTTCTGCTTGGCTAATCCCTATATGAGGCTAAACATGTTAATCACTGAGGGATAAATATCACAGCAGTGTTTTGAGTGCCAAATGGGGTATTAAGTGAGTTTTATACTGATACCACAGGAGATTTAAAAAATGATACAATTTGATTAGGACACGCAGTCATTAATAAGTCCCTTTTGGAACAGATTTGTACTTATTATTTTACAATCTTGTTCATGAATTTATTGTATTTTTACTTCAGGGGTGATCTAACACCCAGCTAGCTGAGTCCCTGATCTCATTATTGCAGATGGTAATGGCTGTGTGGGGGCAGCACCTGCTCCTCTGGATGCAGCAGCGCCACATGTTTGTTATTGGGTCGTATAACACAACCAAACATCTGCCTCCGTCACTCTCGCACTGCAGAACCATGTATCCATAGTTTGTGGGCTGGTTTCCTGCCAGGAATTCCCAGCTCGTAGGATAAAAAACGTTCATTTATGCTTCATCTTTGCTTGTTTTCATGCTTTAACTTAATCAGAACTATAATGAACGCCTCCCACAGAACTACTCAAATGCCCATGTGCTCTCAGGCAGATCTCATTGTGGAGAAGATTTACTGCTTAACATCCGTGCGCCAGCGTTCATTCACTTCCCTGTATAAACCTCAGGCAGGGGAACAGGCTGCTGCCTCTCCACTCATGTGGGGAGCCAGCCTGTCGTCAATCAGCCAAAACATCATGTCAGCTCGCTGTGCTTTTTACCTTCGGACACATCCAGCTACCTGAGGGACATGGATGAGGCGGGAAGAGAGACTGCTTTGGGCCTACCATCACGGCTATCAAGACAAATTGTCTTTGGTGGTGGATGAACATTCCCCCAGTGATAACCCATCAGGCCAAGGTGAGAAGGCCTCTGTGTGTGTGTGTATGTACAAGGGTAACGTTCATGTCCTGCACTTCATAGATCCTAGCCAAGCATCAGAGGTAATGGCCCACCAGGGAGACCTGACAGGTGAGCCACACTAAGACACACACACACCGAGACACACACATCCCTTTTCCACAGAACTCCTTGTGGTTTGTCAATGATGTACTGCATTG
This sequence comes from Trematomus bernacchii, assembly GCF_902827165.1. Lineage (NCBI taxonomy): Eukaryota > Metazoa > Chordata > Actinopteri > Perciformes > Nototheniidae > Trematomus > Trematomus bernacchii. Next base: position 606,841 of record NW_022987683.1, read on the forward strand.
ATACACGGTAGCAAACCCATGTATCATGATGTAGCACACAGTCCCTTTCGCTCTCCCTTAACACAGAAAAAACACACATTCCCTCCCTGCACACACATTCTTGTCGTGATGTATGTTGTGTTCGAGGTCACCGTGGCTGTGGAGCCCCAGGGGGAGCTGCAGGTCTGTGGAGAATTCCTCTGTTGTGTTTATGTATGATCTTATTCCCCCAAAACCCCATTATAGCAGGCTGGGCATGATTAGCGCAGTTCTACCCACAAGTGACCAGTCAAGAGGCCCTTTCATGTGGCCCCCCGGGGGTCCTGGGTCCCTGCAGACACCTGCCTCTGGGTCTCTTTTCCTTTCTTTTCCAGCTTCGAACAGCTTAGACTTTGCACAGTTGGGACAGAAGAAGGGAAAGTAAGATTTACACGTGCAAAAAAGGTTTAAATTGGGCTTCATGCAGCAACATACTCTCTAATTTCTCTTATATTGTCTCTAATTTGTCCAATAGAGGAATAGGAGAATTTGCATTTTTTTTTTATTAGCACAGGTAATGCCAAAGGGCAGCTGTTGTGCCGTGTGCAAATACTCAGAAAGATTGACAAAAACTGGGGAAATAAAAGCAAAAAAAAGCAGCTGTACGAAGAATTTCAGCAGTGGTGATATTGAGGTAAGCTACTGTTAATTAATTAAACTTAAACATATTAAACATGTTTATTTAGAGAGTCAGTTGCAGAAACATCTAAAATAGGATCCTGAAATAATAGAATAGAATGTGTTGCTCAAATTTCAATTGTATGTGTTGGACTAACAACGTCTGGACACAAGATTCTTTTCTGATCTTGAAGAGTGCCCTTGCTTCTCTGGACAGGAACATTTTATGTTCCTGTCCAGAGAAGCACAAATAAGAAAACACAGGTGAATTCAATAAGTACTAACAAAATTAAAACAAATCGAGTATATGAAAAGAGAAAAAGAGGACGTTTGTTTGTTTATCGCTTCCTGCATGAGGCCCATTGTCCCATATACAAATGCAAACATAAAACATGTACGTGCACCGTGTAGCTTCAAGCCGTTATCACACACATACACATGCCTGTGGATTTAATATTCCATTAAAAACATGCGGCAACAACTACATTCTGCAATATTACAATCAAATAATTGTTTGCTCCGAGGTGTTTACAATAATATGTCATTGCAATCTCATAAAGCCATTAACCTTTCTGTCGAAGGCACCTAGAGCATGCAGAAATCCCATTTTTCTCTCCCCGCCTAATTTACTTCTCCTGTTACCTGACCTATGGAACACACAAATCCCTTCCACCTTCATAAAGATTGAAATATAATATCAAAGAGAAACAAATTATTTGGTTGTTTATTGCAAATGTAAACAATGGTGGGATTGTAAATACTCACCTGTGCACATTAAACGCTTTATTAGTTTTCATCAGTGGGAGGTACGGTGGCCGACAGGGGCCCAAACCTCTTACATTAGGAGAAACACCCTTCACTTTCCAAAAAGATGTAAATATAAAAACAGAAGTGTGCAAAAAGACATGCAAATGAGGAAACAACAACCCGACGAAACACGCCCAGGATTTACTAAAAGCAATATGAATAAACGAAAATCCTGCAAGAAGCTCAAAACACAACAGAAACCAGGGGACACTAAAAAGTGATGCACACAGCTGGGACCAGAGTGCTTCTTGACGTTGGGTTAGTCTGTTTCATAATTGTAAGTGTTTTGTAATTAAATTAAATGACTAGGTTAGCGAAGGAAGGAATCATGTGATCACATTGTTCAAATACGCCAATAAATCGTACATTTTAGGAGCGTTTCCCATGACAGTTATTGTTGGCTGACTTTATAATCCTCCAACGTCAACAAGCGCTCTGGTCCCAGCTGTGTCCATCACTTTTTAGTGTCCCTGTTTCCATTCTGTTTTGAGCTCCCAGCGCTTTTAGGAAACACTGCGCATGGTTTGTCAAGTTGGTGAATGGTTTTCTAAATGCTGCACATGTGTTGTCAAGTTGATGAAGATGTTTCTTAATTCGCATGGTTTTGGCACATTTGTGTTTTTATATTTGCACGTTTTGAAAGTGCAGCATATTTCTCCTAGTGTGAGTGTTCTGGGCCATTGTAGCGCATTTGCCCCTGTTGGCCACCATAGGAGGTCTGCAAAGAAGTCATTCCAAAAAGCTGAGAACAAAGTCTACTTAGAGGATGCCAGGAGCTTTTAATCCACAATTAAAAGGGGAAAAGAGACTGGGCTTTAGCCGGATGCTAGTTTGCCAGGAGAAACACAGGAAGTGCATGACACAATTGCCCTTACAATGAAGTGTTTCATGTTCCTGCAGCAGTGATTATGCTTTAAATGCCTCACAGTCATGACACTGTACGTTCAGAATCTCCCCTCTTTGCCCTTATCGTGTCCTCTGCATTCTCACCCTTACACCTTTAAACCTCTTACAAATGACACCCTGTCTGAATTCCTCACACTGATTTACCCTATTTCACGTTCAAATTCCTCACCGGTAATCTCTCTTGACTTCCTTGTAGCTTCACATTTATTCTCTTTCACTCGTTGCTCTTTCTACCTTCCTCCCCGCGACGAGGCATCCGCCCCCCGGGTCGGTAACCGGCGCTCTCCCAACCTTCCTTTCCCTCCCTCTCTTTACCCTACCTCCTGGCATCCTGTTCCCACATACTCACTTATCACTGTAAGGTTGGGTTTATCTCCGAGCCTTATGTCATTAATTCATTTGAACAGCGTCTGTTGTCGGGTACAGCAGCCTCTGAGAATGTGTTTTATGAGTCAGACGCGGGACAGAATGATAGCTCGGGCATAATGTAGTTCAATGGAGCGTTAATGGCACTTAGCAGTAAACATGGCTGTCCGTTGTCAGTCACCCCGAGGTGTGACCCTAGCTGTAATGCAATAATAAATAAGCATTCAGAATGAACTCTGGAATGAATAGCCGGCAACAGAATGATGCATTACTGCCCTTGAGATTATCACATCTTGTTGTCTGTCTGTTTGACAGTGTTGATATCATTGCCCAATCCCAACGTAGCAGGCTCACAGATTTGGAGGCGAGTTCTGGAAAAGTCTGTGAGAATGTGAGTGGGCACATTTGGATTGGCTTAGGGCCATTCTACAGTGAAATAGTCAATTGCTATTGCACAGTCTCGCAGACAAATCCAACATTTTCCGTAAATACTGTACACAATTTTGAGGGAAATACCCATAATTCATACATTTGGTAGACTAAACACAGGGGTTAGGGGAAGCCCAGCATGACATGGGAAATTACATAGAAACATTATCATTAGGGATTTAAATTGTTGAAGTTAGAGGAATGCATACATTATGTTAAACAGTTTTTAAAACCATCTACCATTTGTTTGAAGATGCTATTTGACTAAATTGATTATTTGACAGATACATCTCATTTTGTATGGCAATAGCCCAAAATGAGTAATTCAAATCAATAAAAAACATAAAATGTAACCCCACAATCTACAACATATCACGAGTTGATAGGCCCAAGGTAACAGGATAGGTCACTTCAAATTGCTGTCTTATTTGTATTTACCATTTCAAGCACTTAAAGTCTCTAACACAAAAACATTTACCAGGTGACATCAGGGCTTCAGGGCTTAAGGCCTATATGTGCTGATTAGATTGATCATTAATACTAATTGCTAAGCCAGGCTAGCATTATTTCCTGGGCAGTAAGCATAACAAAATACTAAGATGTCCCAGAAAGTTGGTCTAAAGCAAGCAGCTGTTGCAAGCAGGCATACCATTTCAAAAAACTCCTACTAACATTTATTTTCACATGGAAATACTTTAAGGCAGCTTGAAACTGATACTTCCACATCACACCGCTCACTCTCCATTTACCTCGTTCACTTCGAGCTCACCTCCCAGTGGAGAGTGGTTTCCTCTGCCACTTCCACCTTATCCTCTTATTTTACATCCTCTCCCATGTAGCAGTAAGCCTGTTCTTACACCTCCTTATCTCTCCCCTCTTCTTCCCTCTCACCTCTGCAAGGATGTGGTGATTTCCTACCATGCTACCGACCTGGCTCCCATTTCCCATGCTTGCTAAGATCTCTTCTACACTAACCACCAGTCTCCTCCATCCCTCCCTTTTCTTATATCTCTGCTCCTCAGCGAGCCTCTTGCCCCTTGGGGTCTGGCATCGTATCCTCCTCCTCTGATCTGTGGCAGTGGGGAGCCTGCCAGATTACTGCATAAGTAGTTCCACTTGCATCGGTTCCCATAGTAAGCCGCCACCCCATCTTTCTGTCGATATAACTCAACAACCCCCAACCACACACAGATACACACCCCATTAACTACAGTGGCATCTGCTTTTAATTGTAGCCCATTTGAGCTCTGGCGTAGTCCCCACCATGAATCGTCCGGTGCTAATTGCTGCGCCACATGTCCCATTGCCACGGCGAGGTATTAAAAAATAGACCCTCACAGTGTGACTTTGCATTTTTCATAAGTTCCTCTGCCCTAGAAACTTTTGGGTTTACGGCCTTCTGATCACATATGCACATGTAGCTATTATTAACATTAACATAGGCTCCACTGTTCTCAGGCCTGTGTGGTGTGTGTGTGTGTGTGTGTGTGTGTGTGTGTGTGTGTGTGTGTGTGTGTGTGTGTGTGTGTGTGTGTGTGTGTGTGTGTGTGTGTGTGTGTGTGTGTGTGTGTGTGTGTGTGTGTGTGTGTGTGAGTAGGACCATGCTGAGAGAGGAGCTCAGGGCTGATGTATTATTCATGCTAAGGAGATAGTAAACTCACATCAAGGGAAATTGTGCTCTCTGTATAAGCATGGAGGAGGCTTCCCCTTCTTATAGAGGTGATATAAGACTGCAAATGTTACTGTAACAATGTGGAATCCATTTGTACTGTATATAGCTGGAATTATCAGAGACAAAATGATGAATAAAGAATTAGTATATTCAAGTTGAAAGTAGAAAAAAATAGGATTATTAATAGAATACACACTGCAAAAAAAAGGATAAGTTAGAATATATATTAGACCAACCTACTACACATAAAATAGAAACATAGGTTACGATTCATATTATATAGCTGTTCAAATTCGATTTTACATTTAAATGCAAGTACTTTGCACACTTTTTATGATAAACATATTCTCAAATCTTAAGCAAAACCACTTTATTTAATATTTGCTGTTGTTTTAGTTCCTCTTGCCATGGGAAAACTCTGTTTGAAAAACCTTTTACTTAGAGCGTCTAGGTGTTTCTGTGTCCACATGCACATTATGAATAACAAGCAGAACCAGACATCATTTTCCAGGTTATTAGGCAGACTAATCCCGGCCTGACATTTTGCTGACTGTAATTGTTTCTGATATATTTGATTTATCCACTGCTCACATCCCCTTTGTTTTTGTCGCAGCTTCCTGCCTGGTGAGCAAAGCGTTGGGAAATAAAGAGTCGGCACAAGGAGCGGAGCTAAATCAACATAATGAAAGCGGAAAGTGGCTCCTCTGGGAAGAGTTTCCAAATGACAGACATCTCAACGACTCCATCACAAGCAACATCTTTGTTCCACATGGATGACGTTCGGCTTAAAGCAACAATTTGCTCGGATTGTTTAGAACACTCAAACTTCTCGGCATTATTAGATCAGCTGATTAGATGAAACCTCAATTGTCCCCATAGGGAAACTAGGCCTGTTGAAGCAGCAGAGAGAGGCTATAGATACAAAGTACTGGAGATGATACAAGCAATTTGTGCAACAGAGCTGATAAATTACAGACGCAATGGACATGGGGGAATAGAGAAGTAGCTGTTCATTAAAAAGGTTGGAGATGGAATGAAATAGAAAAGTAAAAGGGATTGCAGGAGGGGCGTACATGAAACATGTATAGCGGAAAGGTTGGATCTGCCATTGTGTCTCAAATGTTATATTATGTCTTAATTGTCGTGATGTTCACAAGTAACGAGTCCACGTTTAACTTGCAACTTGGTTTAATAACCATTTTATTGAGGATGGAACATTACATACTCTGGGCAGTCATATCAGCATACCTAGAAACAGCCAAGCGTGTTTAACCTCTGTGGACCCTTACATTCAGGTACGGTGTCTGCAGAAGGACAATAGCGACTAAATACAATATCAGCTAATACAGTGGCCAAGTGCGGTGCTCAAAGTTCAAATTATTTCCACTTTTACCTAGTTCCTGCTAAACCTTTCACTGGAAACTAATCAGATGACAGCTGTATGTAGCGGCGCAAGCTGGCAGGGGAAACAGCAATTTATTAAGGTGCGTTCACATACCATGCGATAAAACAGCTGTGGTGACGTTGGCGTTGTTCTATGGAGCGACTCTGAGCGGTGCTTAACTGTTGCAAAGTGTTGCGCTCAAAGTTGAAATTATTTTAAATCTGACCTCGATGCTGCACCTTTCACAGGAAACCAATCAGATGACAGCTGTATGTAGCGGCGCAAGCTAGCAGAGGAGGGAACCATAAACTTATCTGGCTGTTTTCACTGCAAGGAACTGCCCCAAATAACTTATCACAAAAGTGTGTGAAAAATACAACTTAACACCTAAAATACTAAAATACTAAAATATGTATATCTTTTCATATAGATGATTACAAATCAAACCTAATCTACAAATCTACATGGATATACCAATGCAGCTGAGAAGCAAAGGATGTATTTTTGTAATTTAGCTGAACTGAACCTTTAAATTGGTTTATATGAAAAAAGCAACCAAAGCAGGACATAATAGGAAGATAGTTTAAAAAGCAACTGGGCTACACTTTATGTATGCAAGCTGTCTTTATTCATTTTATCAAGCTAGTTTAGAAAACATTTACTTTAGTGAAGTGAGAGAGCAAATGTACAAGAAAAACGGAGTTCTTCACAGAATGATCTGTGAAAACATATTAGCAGAAAAATAGATCAAATCTGAGAACTTCTTGTTATAAATTGCAAAACAAATGTGTTTTCAAATTGTCAAAACCTGCCTCCCTGGGAATGTAGTAGCACAAAATAACATTTCTTCTTTTTAATGAGATAATCTTAAAACTCCCAAATAAGTGCGAGTAAAAATGAAATTCAAAGTATTTGTCTGTCTGCCTGCCAAACCTGGTAAAAAGGTAATTATGTCTTCTTTGCAATTATAGATAGCTGCAGTAAAAATGGACTGTCTGTGGAAGCTGCATACAGATTACCTGTGTAGTTAAGGCAGACAGGGGGTGCACTCATTGTAAGTTATGTTTAGAAAATACAAATGATAAATTAAAATGAAAAGATTTGCTATTAATTGGTGGATGGATGGATCAGAAGCATAGCGTTTGTTACGATGCATGTGATGGGGCTTGAAATGTAAAAGAAAACTAATTTTAGCTTCCATTTCTTAAGAGAGCCGCATTAAATTACCTGCCAGTCACCTTTGGAGCTGATGTATGAAGACGTTCCCGTGTGAAAACGTTCCCTTGATACTTCCCTTTGAGATAGAACCAATAAAATACCTAATTTTGATCCAATTTCCTGCTTCCCATTTCCAGCTTCTCTCCAGGTAGGCCTACATGACTAATGAGCCTAGGATTATAAAAAATAAACCTGCACTCTAAAATAAAGTACACCGGCTCTACTTAAATAAATTGAGGTAACAATTTGCGTTGATCTTTTTAAGTATTTCCAACTGAATCGATTATTAAATTAATCCGAGTACCCATTTATAATCTGATTAACTCAATTAGTTCAGTATACAAACATAATTTGCTTTCACCTTTAAAAACGAAATTAAATTGAACCAACTTAATTTTAATCTTATTAAATTGCAGGTTGAGTGCGTATATTAGCCCCACAGGCACAGGCTCTTGTCGCATCCGAGATTTGAAGGACTTCTGTTCCTTCAATCACTATTCTTGCATCCGCACCCCTGGTCAAGACAATCTTCAGCACCTCATTGCTAACTTCCACTTCACCATCCTGGAATAAGATTAGAAAATACATTTCAGTGTTTTTGGTGTAATCAGATTTGAAAACATTGCATTGTGTTTCAGGTTAACACAAGTTACAGTATGATTTAAGCATCGTCTTTACTTACTTAAGTTTTCCTTGAAGAGATCCTCCTTTTCACGAAGACACACCGCCAAGCAACGGATATAGCAACCTCTTTTATTCTTTCCACCGAATCATCCTTAAAAGGAGAACATTTTAATGTTGAGAAAGAAAAACAAAGGCTTGTTTGCAAAAACTGAACATGCCGAGCATTGTCAGTTGCTGTTCATATTTATTTGAAATCACTTTGTATCAAATGTAACGTTAATTCTAACAAGAAAAAATATATATACATACTGTATTACAAATAATGAACTTTGACTGCAACTGTGAAACAAAGGATACAGGAGGATACAAACAGCTAGCTCATCAGTATGCTATGCATGCTACAGTAGCTTAAAACAAGTAGCTAATGACTATACCTTACAGCTTGTGTTACACTGTATATGCAGTAAGCAGCTGTTGTAAATTAAGCTGAACAAAAAGGGCTACTAACCAGGTAACTTGGTAGATTATTAGGTTAAAATCCTGTTGTTCCACTGCTATCAAGTGTTCCGCTTCCAGGATAAATGCAGATTGCTCCAACTCAACATGCGGTCTAGCAAAGTCCGGGCAAGTCCAAGCGTGTGTTCAGTTATGAAACTATACCGTTGAAACTCAATGGATATGAGTTACTCTAACTTAGTTTATCCCTATAGTTGAGTGAACGCAGAAATATTTTTTCAAAATCATTACATTTGTATTTTGTTCTTTTTCAGTTTGACTGACTTATTAAAATGAGTTGTAAACTAACTAAAATAAGTTGAGGTAAAAAACGAAATGTTCTATGTTGAAAAAGTTTTTTTTTTTACGTGGAATCTACTAACCCCATGACTCGTTTTTTAGATGGCGTGAAGCTGCTGTAATGGTTTTTATTTATTTTCCTCGAGAAAATGACACCCTGATAATGCTGAGCCACTAAAGCACTCTAAAAGGTGGATCAATTCACCTTACAAGAATATTTAAAGCACCATAATTTTGAATTTACCGACACAAACATCCATGCCTCTCACTCCTACTCCCAGCCTCGAATTAGCTCCAGGCGTCCAGAAAGCATCCAACAACAGAATGGATGTTTGCTCGGTAAAAGGCGGGGAATCGCAGCCATCGCTCAAAACAAGTCCGTGGTATAGCTTCACAGTTCACACGCAATACTTGTTGAGCATGATATGATTGTGTGGCATCAGACAATGGCTACTTCATGAAGTCAGGGTAAATGGATTTGCCATTTTTTAAAGTAGGAACTACTATTTGTTAAAGGAAATAAAGTCCTGGGTTGCCGCAACGTAGCCTTTTGCTAATTTTCCAATGGCATTACTTTGCTCAAACACTTAAAGGTGGGGTAGGTCATTTTGGAGAAACCAGCTCGAGTGCGCTAGAATTTGAAAATACACAACCGGAAAAAATCTGCCACTTCCTTACAGAGCCCCTCCTCCAACACACACGAACGCGCACATGACCAATGAGGGCACGAGATAAATTTGTGCACAGATGGAAGGCTGACAGGCAGGTAGGCCATCCAGTTATTTTAGCCGGGCCGGCTAAAATGATGGTCGTACTTTTTACAGTACTACGGCTTCCACAGATGACATCTTTTTAGGGATTTTTTGTCAAAGCACTTAAGATATTCATTGCTATCGGGATGTTAAGAGCATTCCATGGAATATAACAAAAAGTGTATCTCGAGCCGGTTTCTCAAACTTACCTACCCCACCTTTAAGCATAAAACACATATACTTTTAAACTGAAAAAACTGAAACGTTTACTTTAATGAAATGTATTATGTCGACAGATTTCACATATTTGTTATTCAAGACGAGTCCAATGTGATTTTGCACATGGATGATGAGCTGGAAGTCCTGGAGGAGGAGGTGGAGGTCCATGACCAAAAAGGAGGCGGGACGTGGAAGTCTCTGGAAGAAGATGGCATGCTGCTTTTGTGTTTCCACTGAGGAATAAGCCACAGCAATTTCTTTGCAAAATTATTATTGAAATTTATTTTTTAAACACTGTGCATTTTACAATTTGTATCTGTATTTATTGTGCATTCCTCTCAACCCTAATGGTCTGTCTAACTAACTAAGATGGCGGCGCGGATGGCTGCCTCTGTGTTGTGGTGCGTTCTGTTTTGTCTTGTTTTGTGCGTTAATTGTTGTAAATACTTGTCTTTAGCATCCTTTTTTAATGCTAAATTGTTTCTTAAAAATCATTTTTTTTGTTATCCTTATTGTTAGAAAAATATCACTCATCACCGTTTGGAGCTTCAATAATCAGGATACATGTATTTATTTTCCTTGCAAGAATGGAAGTAGTCATCACATACAGAGCATTTGGTTCAAATAGTTCCCCGAACAGTGTCCTTCAGATGCTTTATATACAAGAGAGGGTGTTATTCAGTCACAAGATACATGTATACCGGTTCAAAGCAGTATTCTATGCTTAGTTCAGATTAGCTAAGGCCTACGTAAGCAATAAACATGACAGTCATATGTCTATCTCCCTAGGGGCTGTGTCATCATGTTTAATCGTTGTTACATAGCTATCGTATGTTCAACACAGTGTCTCATGAGCTTCTTCTATGTAATCATACATCCGGTTATGTACACAGTTACAGTTAGGCCTTTGTTATCATGTGCTACTCTGATATTCAAAGAGTACATTCAGTATTTTCCCAACACTTATATTCTCTTTTTACCTACTTTGCAACTTGTTTTTTTAGATTGATTATGTTCGCACCACCAGATACCAAAGCAAATTCCTTGTATGTGTAAACGTACCTGGCAATAAACTTGATTCTGATTCTGATTTAACAGCCACTAAAAAGACTCTTCACATTATTTTCTCACCTTGATATTTAGATTTTTCCAAATTCCAATGCCCTAAGGTGTTGTGCAGTTTACTATAACAGCTGGGCGTTTTCTTTGCAAATATTTCTCAAACAATAGTAACCAGAGACCATCTGGAGATGGGATTACACCAGCCACAGTTATATCTCACACAGGCTCCGCCCTCTACTGGACTCTATGGGTACTACTCTCAACCATGCTATGCGAGCATTCACATACTGAGTTGCATAAACGTAGCCGGCCAATCGGGGCAAGCCTACCTGAATGCGCGCGCAGGCCCACAGTATATAAGGCGGCTACGCCTCCTGACTGTCATCCTTTTTCTCTTCAGCGAGCAGGACAAACAACTGACAATAAATAAACGTGAGAAGAGGAAAGAATAAGAAAGAAAAAGTTACCTTCGTCATGGATTCACCACTCCTTGAGCCCCGGCCCTGTCCTACATGTCCTGGCTTAATTGCGGGTGCCGATCCCCACCGCTTTTGTTTAGAGTGTTTGGGGCCTGACCACGCCGTAGATGGCGTAAACCATTCCCCATCCTGCAATGCCTGCCGATTGCTCTCAAGGTTCAGACGCCAGCACCGTCTGGAGCACTTCCAGGAACACTATGTCTCGCCGGATGAGGCGGAGTACCAGGGGGAACTCGATGTGGTGGAGATGGAGGAACAGGATGTGGCCGGGGAGGTGCCGTTCACATTCACCATTCTGGCGGGCCGGGCGGCCCCGTTTGTCGAGGAGGAAGAAGACGAGGATTTCTCGGTGTCGGGCGCTTCCGGGTTCGGCATCCATGAGGGTCCACCGAGGTCTGCCCGTCAGGATTTCCATTTGGTGATGGCCATGGCGGCGGAGCGTGTAGGACTACCGCTCCCCCGACCACTACCACCGAAGCCGGTGAGCCGCCTCCGTCAGGGGTTCTATGGCCCGGTCCCCGTTACCAGATCTGTGTGGAGGCGACGTGGCGGCAGCCACTGAAGACGAGGGCTCCAGTGGCTGGTATGGCGGGAATCCTCAGGGTGCAGGGCCGCACGGACACAGCGTGTCCCGGCCAGCCCCCCCTTGATGAGAGCCTGGCGGCCCATCTGCTCCCACAGGCAGCAGGTTGGGCGGAGGGGAAAAAGCCTCTGCCCCCGCTGCCTCGTGACCGAGAAACGCTGGAATACCTGGACAAGATATTCCGGCTCGGAGCACAGATGGCTGCAGTGGCCAATAATCTGGGTGTGTTGGGCGTCTCGTTGATCACGCCTCAGCAGGACGCTCCCGCCACCCCGTTTCAGGACCGGAGCGATTATTTGGACCGCTGCATTGGACAGATGAACAATCTGATCTATGGTGTAGCCGCCGCAGCTGGCCGTGTGATGTCCCTGGCCACAGTGGGATCACGTCACGTGTGGTTGGGACTCACGGCGCTTTCCAAGAAGGATCGTGATGATCTCCTTGGGGCCCCCGTATCCACGGAAGGGCTCTTTGGATCGATCACCTCGGTCACACAGCGCTTCAGTCGCTTGGAGGAAGAAAGGGCGCAGCTCAGCCGTATGCTGCCTCTGGTTCTTCCTCAAAAAGGAGAGCGCGGTGCCACGGCCATTCAGGTAGGCTCGCCCCGATTGGCCGGCTACGTTTATGCAACTCAGTATGTGAATGCTCGCATAGCATGGTTGAGAGTAGTACCCATAGAGTCCAGTAGAGGGCTCCGCCTGTGCTTATATAACTAGGGTTACAATACGTAACCCCCCATTTTGTGTATGCATGTTCAAAATATTTCCACAGAAACCCACGCATATTCACACAACTCTAAAGGTGTCGCGGCTGGTAAATAATGCATTTGTTTGTGACTATTTTCAGCTTAATACCCATTTGGTGTGCTAGTTAGTATTTACAGCAGCAGGATGGAGTGTGTGGGATGGAGTCAAAATAATTCTGTTTATAGTGATGAGGGAACATAACACCCAGTGTGGTGTGTTTGAGTGAAGCTCTGCTGCAGGAATTAGATATTTCAGGTACCAATAGTCGTACCTTAAAGCCACGGATTATGTGATAACCAGGAGGGCTGGTACTGAACGTAATTAAACAGACGTTGATTTGAAATGAGGGTAAATGAGAGCATTCATTTTGGATTCTATTATGTGCTCAGTGCAGGGGTAGAAAATGAATTTGTTCCCTGCAACGAAGCCAACGCTGTAGCAGTTTCCCCAGCTAGGGTATTTTTGTTGGCCTAATTGCCGCCAGTGGCTAAATCCTACCCATTTGCATCGATCTCCTTTGAAGAGAGATGCAGATGAGCTTAACGAGTGTGATAATTATGCTCGCTCGGCGTGGGGAGCCTGCTGAAACCGCAACTTTGTGTGTGTGCGAGTGTGTGTGCATATTTCAGATTGTATGCCGGTGCATGCCTGAGTGTTTGTGCAAAAATGCCGGGGACAAACAACATGACATTTAGAAGAGAGTGACTTAGTGTGAATAACATTGAGTGGATTAATAACATGTCGGAGTGTGCTTTGATTGCATCGCACATACAGGCAGAAACAAAAGAAAGATTTATAAGATCATAAGATACAAATCATAACAAAAACTGTATCTCTCTACATTTCTTTATAAAATGTCTGAAAAATAATTTGACCACTGTATGATGCCTGGTTTTCATATTCACTTCAGTGTGATACATTTAAATGTTAAAGGTCCCATGTCATGGCCATTTCTACTGATCATAATTCCATTGTTGAGGTATACTAAAATAGATTTATATTGTACAATTTTCCAAAATCACATTGGTTTCTCATACAGCATCTCTGTATAGTATGTGTATTCACTCTCTGTCCTAAACGGCTTGTTGGAGCTCCTGCCCCCCCCCCCTCCCTATGAGCCCAGTGGTCGTCTGCGAGACAGCGAGACACAGCGAAACCCGCCCGAACACACACACACACCCGCAGCCTGGCTGGGAGTTTGTGTGTGTGCTCACACACAAACTCACAGCCTCGCCGCGTCCCACCATCTCAGGGAGGAGAAATCGGCGGAGCTGCAGCTGAGAAAAGATTGAGTGTGTGTGTTTGAGGAACGGCTCCACGGATTGGTCCATTTGGACCAATGGGTCCATTTGGGAATAGGCACGTCACTGTACCCAGGAAGAAAACAATGGAAAAACAGAAATCTCCAACGAGGCGTTCTGGGGCAGCATAGACAGGTATTTTCTGTGTTAGAGTTTTACTCGCTACAGGGTGTACTTTGAGGGTTTGTGACTTTGCAGACCGTTTACATGTATAAAAACCTTCATAACACACAAGGGGACGGGTAATAACCGGAAAAGCATGACATGGGACCTTTAAGTATAGAATATGTGGTTCTTTAAGTTTGCCATTTTTAATGAATTCAAGCAATTGTGTGCAGGGGTTTTTCTAGAAATATATAGTATGAGGGCCCTAACGTCACTTCTTTTTTTTCAGTGTTGACATGCGATTGAAGACAAATATTGTGTGTGTGTACCTGGGGTTGTGTGTGTGTGTGTGTGTGTGTGTGTGTGTGTGTGTGTGTGTGTGTGTGTGTGTGCGTGCGTGCGTGCGTGCGTGCGTGCGTGCGTGCGTGCGTGCGTGCGTGCGTGCGTGCGTGCGTGCGTGCGTGCGTGCGTGCGTGTGTGTGTATGTACTGCTCTGCCAGCCAGTGTAATGGCAATGACTGGTGTTGTCTCCCCCAGCTCACAAAAGCCTGCACACCCAGACAAAATGTCAGTCGACAGGCCTGTCTCTACTATCTCTCTCGGCCTCCCCATCCTCTTCCTCGCCCCTCATTCTTTCCTCTTCGCTGAAAGGGAATGTAATGACGTGGACGGGTGACAGAGCGGGAGCATGAAAAGCTGTGACACCGGGGTACAATACGAACATTTGTGACTAAACATCTTAGAGACATGAAAGCGCCCTAACGGATAGATAATTGGCCGCGGTTGCTGCTCCTCAGACAGTGAAGGGCTGCGACTGTCAAAACACATCAAGGTTAAATCGAGAATTTCAGAAATGTTGGCTTCATTTATAATCTATCGGAAGGAGGGAGCACGCCACCCAGCATGAAAAAGCTGTTACCTTGGTTGGTGATTGGCTAATGCTTACAAGCCAAAAAATCGTTATGACATCATAGAGTGGCCAAAATCTGATCAGCTCATTTTCAGACAGGTTTTTATATAAATATATCAGAACAAAAAGAGAGGGAATATTTTTTCCTGAAACTTTCAGAATCTCTTTACGCAGAGGGGACTCATATTTATGTATAAAAGACATGAAAAGAGGATTTTGCATAATAGGTGCTCTAACTATTACTAGCCTACATCAAAAATGTAGCAACAGTGATAGTTTACAAATGCTGTTTAAGATTAATATGTATTTATAAAAAAGAATTAAATTATAATCCATAATGAAAATTCATTCATAATGTCTACCTTTAATATATCGATCTTTTTCCAAAATGTATTGTAACACTGTAATCCTGCTATAAATCTCTATGCTGTTTTTGAACATTAATCTGATTACTTATTTTTATTTTTTATGTAATTGTAATCGAGTACCTTTTTTTTGTATCTTGATTACGTAATCTCGTTACATGTAAACCTAAACCTGGACATGACACACCCTTTGGTTTAAACGGTAAATACACACAATCGTGACAGCTTGAACTTAAACATGACCCCTCATTAAAATGGCTCTTACAATTCCCATGCCAGAAAACATCACGAGTGTCTCTAAAATAATGATATCTGAGAGGTCTCATTGCGGTGTTCCCATCTGTCTTGTTACCTGCTAACAAAAAAACAAACTTTACTTTTATTTGGAAGACACCAGCCGCTCCCATTTTATTTGCCTTGCATTAAAATTACCTAAGATGCATCGCCACTGGATAAACCAAACAATATAGCTAACAAGAATAGGAGATTGGCTTTTCAAAACAACCCAAGGCACTACATTAAACTGAGTGGAAATGGAGATTTCAGGTGTGTGTACACTTATTTTAATATGCATGGCAAGGAAGCCACTTTTTGTTTTATTTCTCTTTTTGTTTGTCATTATCCCACCATGCCATTGTCTTACTGCTGCATTTAACAATTAAAAACAACATTTATTTTTATGTATACAATATGCTTATGTTGCTGTTAGTAGATTGGTATATTTGAGAGTATCCTAATTTATTTTATATTGTGTAGATACTCTTCTGAATACATGTATTTTCTACTGATAATATATATATTTTATTATTTTTTAGGTTTATTTGTATTTTATTCTATTTGTAAGACATGTTGTAATTCTTGCACATTGACTGTCAAAATGCTGCTGTGACAAAGCTATTTCCCAACTTTGGATAAAGTACTGTAAGTAAGTATTGTAGTTACTTTGCAGATGTGGATTAATGATGTGAAATATAATCAAGTGTTAAATCAGACTTTAGTTCCACCTGGAGTAAATTCACAAGCTACCCTGCAGTATACAAAGTCATTCAAACTAGCTGCACCTTTACCAGCTTTGAGAACACTTTAATGATCAATCATTATAAAACATATCATATTCTGAAATGGACCAATTTGCACAATGACTACTTTTACTTTAGTATACTTTGACGCTAATACTTTTGTACTTTTACTTGAGTAACATTTTTAATGCAGGACTTTTACTTGTCACAGAGTATTCCTACACTCTGGCACTTCTACTTTTACTCAAGTACAAGATTTGAGTACTTCTCCCACCTCTGGTTATAACTGGGCTTTTCTTCACATTGTACATTTTACATGTCACATGCCACAATATGGCGAAGAGAGGCGAATCTACTTCCGACCCATGGGACCTTATTTCGGAAAAATTATGTATTGAAGTCAATGGGGAGAGAAAGATTATCTTTCGATCCCGTTTGAATTGTGCCATGAATTACACATATGATGTTTTTCAATCTTAAAAAATAATTTCCATGTCAAAAAAGTCACAGTTTGTCGTAAAACTGTTGAAATATAAGACTATGAAAAATACGCAACTAGAAAGACTACAAATCCCAGAATCCCGGTCCCGCATGCTGGCTCTTACGGAACCGACTAACTCCCCTTGTGTGTATGTACAGCTCTCAACATGCCCAGACTTGTAGTGATTTTCACCTCTTTTAATACTTTTCGCCTCATTCTGAAAGAAAGAAGTGAAATATGCCAACGTGACGGCCGTCTTGGTGTGTGGTGCGAGACGGGAGATGTAGTTCATTGAGCGGTTTCACACAAAAAAAAGTGTTACTTCACAGTTTTACGACACATTTTTATTTTTTTGACTTGCAAAATTATCTTTTAAATTGACAAACATCATATGTGTAATTCGTGGCACAATTCAAACGGGATCGAAAGATAATATTTCTCTCCCCATTGACTTCATACTTTTTCCGAAATAAGGTCCCATGGAGGTCCCCCGGAAAGGGAGGGACTTCGCCTCTCTATTCCTTGCACACTTAATGTAAATAAGGCCCTTCATAGTGGCTATTGGTGAGACAGATTGTTATCTTTCATAGTCTATTTGTATATATTTGACTTTTTAGGTCTGTTTTATTCTATTTTGATTATGCCAATATTTTACGTTTGTTAATTTTCTCCTCTTTTTATTTGTCAAATGATGGGCAATGCCTTGATTAAACATGCCGTGGCGAAAAATCTTATTTAATCTTATAACAACTTCCCATTTGCAGGTGGTGCTCAATCTGTTTCCTTGTTTGAAGCGGGTTGTATTCATCTTTCGCCACAGCCAAATGTTTTCTTGGACGGGGACAAGACAGGCCGGGGACAAACAATCCGAGGAGATCAGACACATACATGCTAAACGCTTCTGCTCAAACACCGAGGTTTGTCTGAGAATGAAGCTGTCACCAGAGACGAGAGGAAGCTGGAGTGAGACAGATGTCGGCTCCTGGAGGAACCTCAGGACAATCTGCTGCTTGTAGGTGTCCCTTAAAAAAGAGATCAATGATCTCAATGGGACCTACCTGGTTAAATAAAGGTTTGAAATGAAATGAAAATTGTCTGTGAAAACAGGATGTAAAGCCATACTTCATTGTCCTCGATGTCCCACCTGCCAAGGGCCAAAATCACCTGTGTGTATGTGTGTGTGAGAGTGTATTTAACAGAAAACAAGGATACTTCTCCATACAAATACTTCGTTATTGTACTTCAGTAGATTTTTCTGGTATCAGTACTCCACTATTCTTTTGTCTGACAACTTTTTACTTTTACTCCTTACATTTTAACACAAACATGTACTTTCTACATGATTTAGAGTCAACACACGCCTATTTCCACCTAATTTCATACAGAAAACACGATTGGTGTATATATGACAATGACAGAAATACAATTTGAATTAGAAGTTCTTTAATGTTTATTAATATAAAATGAGGTGAAGTTACCAGCTATAAAAACAGTTTGTATTGATGGCTACTTTTTACTTAAGTACTTTTCAAAGTCCTTCTGTACTGAAAAGAAGTTTAGCCAGTACTTCAACTTTCAGTCTTTTTAAACACGAGTATCTCTGTACTGCTTGAGTGAAGGATGTGTGTACTTCTCTGATCCAAACCAACAAGCGGGCAGAGAAATTATGCCAAAAGGAGAACACGAACAGTCAGTGTCCACAGGTTGGGTTTGATGATGAAGGCTTGTGACTCATCAGGCTTCTTTTTAATACATGGTCATTAGGACGTGTTAATTGTATGCATTGTGTTACTGCTGTGTCAAAGTCAGCTAAGGACGAGGCGCGGCGGAAACTGTGTTTCAGTGACTCCCCAGTAATGCGGTGTGACCCCAACTAATTTCAATATGATAAGTCCTCCCGCCCCCCTCAATATACACACACACACACACACACACACACACACACACACACACACACACACCACACACACACACACACACACACACACACACACACACACACACACACACACACACACACACACACACACACACACACACACACACACACACACAGCACCCCCTTTTGGTAGGTGTACTGCAGGGACTAGTTTTCAAAGGGTAACTCTAGCCTTCAACTTACCATCTCTGCTTGCAGGAAAACATGTCAAACATTATGAGAAATGCACAAAAGCTTAGTCAACATAGCTTCCCAAATTGCACTGCTTTATAAAGGACTGCACACCAATGCACCCTTTGCACCGCTGAGCATGTGATTCATTGATATGTTGCAATTTGCTGCCAACGGTGATGCTGAAAAAAGGGTAGTTTAATCCTTTCTAAAGCCAAGCAACCCCTCTGTGGAGAAAATTACCTATTCATACAGCACAATAGTCAAATTCACCCCTGCCAATAATAATGCAATTCAGAATTGAGGCAGGGAAAACATTTAAATGATTTTCTTTTCCATTTGTGAAATAGTCAGTGAAAGCAGTGAGTTTGCGCTTTTTTACAGCGCTCAAGGCTGAATATGACCAGATTTTACACAGAATGAAATGATAATTAAATAAGGGGCTTTTTTACTTAAATCCTGTGTGCACAGTTTCTCCTGCAGTGAAAGTCTGAACTTACCAGCCATTGGAGTTTGAACTGCCTACACTAACATAGCCTCAGTAGCCTACAGCCTAGGGGTGATTCAAGACTGCTGAAGTGTCGTGTCAGTGTCACATCTATTTGGTAGAGTTGAAAATTGAATATATGAAATTCACCCATGGGCTGAAACTGTAGCACAGCAGTCGCCATTTTGGTTTAAGCCTCCAAAGGGATAGAGTGGCGAAGTCGCACCCATCTACTTCCGGTCCATGGGACCTTATTTCGGAAAAATTATGTATTGAAGTCAATGGAGAGAGAAAACTTATCTTTTGATCCCGTTTGAATTGTGCCATGAATTACACATATGATGTTTGTCAATCTTAAAAAATCATTTCCATGTCAAAAAATTCAGTTTGTCGTAAAACTGTTGAAATATAAGACTATGAAAAATACGCAACTAGAAAGACTACAAATCCCAGAGTCGCGTAAGTGATGTCATAACTGATGTCACAATTGTTTTCCTCCACTAAATAAGAGATAGCTAAGATAAGATAACTTTAACAAGATGCCTGTGTGCTTAGTACCAGGTTGTTATCATACCAGCAATGGGTCTTGCTCGTTCTTTCGCTTACCGTCTGATGAAAGGACCAGGGGCCTCATTTATAACGCCTTGCGTAGGATTGACGTGAGAAGGTTGCTTACGTAGTACAAAGCAAAAAAATAGGTACAGAAATTTTCCGACATTTTCCGATTCACAAAACATTGCGTACCGGTGAGGGAAGTGCGTACCGGCACTTCATACGCCTGTTTCCCTTTATAAATCACAATCGACTCGAAATGCGGCGCAGCTTTTGCAGGCTTCACGTAACGCCCATATTTGCCTATAAATAGTCAAAGAAACGCCCATTCATTCATTCATTTTTGACTGACTGCATGAAGAAGATCGCAGGAAATGACGACCGAACAGCTAAAAAAGACATCTCACACCGTGTCAGATTTTGGTTATTTTGGAGAGGTCGAGATAAATCATATTGTTTGGTGGATGCAGTTTGAACCAGAGTAGCAGCATGGAGGTCGGATCGTCACCAAAATAAATAAATAAGTGGTCCGAAAAAAGTTAATGACAAAAAAAATACACATAACCTTCCTCAGGCAGTGTGTTTGTACCGGGGACAGGAGACACCCCCTTGATGAGAAACTGTAAGAAATGATCGGGGAATCCCTCCGGAGTGGAGTCATGACGACTGGATCTGAATTATTTTTGTTGTATTTGGTGGTTTGTGTTCCAGCTGTCGATCAGCAACTATATATCCATAATCCACCAGTTAAAGGAAATACAACTAATGTGTTGTGTTATATTAGCTGTACAATTTACCGCATATGGTGTTCTTAGTTTCCATACCTCCTGTGTTTTACGAGCGACTTATCAAGTCTTGGCAAACGGCATAAAACACGATTAAACGTGATAGTATATAAAACCATGCTCGTATCTACAACCTATAGAAATGCAAAACGGCGTCAGTTTAGATGTTATTCTGTCCTCCTGCTTACCGCATCATTTATGAGAAAACATTTCATAACATTAACGCAACATATTCGAGGTGGTTTTAAATAACATATCCGTATTTATTTATTTCCCCAAGTTATGTTTTTGTGTGCACTGAGGAGTCTCAAACAGGCGTTTGTTTAATCATTTTAAGATTGGCTTTAATCAATGTTTGAAAATGAATTCTTCATATGATAAATGAGAGATAACATTTTATTTATTTCCACATATTTCTCTCCATTCTTCCTTCTGCCAACGGTGTCGCAGTTTCTCGTCTCTCCCGTTGTTGTGCTTAGTGCGTACGCATGGGTTACAGTTTGCGTGGAGGACCGCACATTTTCCCGTCAAGTTAGTATTTTATAAATCGCAAACATTGCGTAGAAACTGGCGTACGCCATTTTTTGAGCGTATATCCCTTTATAAATGAGGCCCCAGGAGTGGCTGGATCAAGTTAGCTACCTAGCTAGTAGCAAGCACGTTAGTTAGCATTACAGCCTTCTTCACACTCATGTACAGTAGGTGATCACAGCCGGAAGAAGGAAGTGAAGTCGGAGACACGTTGCAGAAAGCTCAGAGAGAATCGGAAAACTCGGATACATACAGAAACGGTAGCATTGGACTGTTATTTTGGCGGATTTGCATAAACTGTACATTGACTGTTTCATCATGTCAACCAGCTCAGATGGTAGGCAAAGAAACGATATGGAATGGATGATATCCAAAGCTGCAAGGAAGAAAAGATCTTTGAGAGAAAGAGATAGCTCAGTAAGAGCTCGAAGTTGGTCGGATTGGTCGGGTGAATCAGACAAGGCTAAGCAAAGGAAAAAATCAAAAGTCAGTCAAAATGACAGCCAAGCAATTTTAAATAAAGAACTAGAACACGAGTGGAAAGTTGTAATATAATTCAATCAGGATGGTGGGCATTACCACCCGATTAAACTTACCAAAGCAATTGAAAAAGAGATTGGAAAAATTAAATTTGCTAAATTCATGAACGACAAGCGGGTATTGATACATGCCAATAACAAACAGCAGCAGGAAAAGATTCTCGGAATGAACTCACTGAATGGGGAGAAAATGAAGGCGCATGTCCCAGGAGCAATGGCAAAACTGAGAGGAGTAATCTCAGGAGTACCATTGGATATGTCAATGGAAGATGTTAAAAGTGAACTAAAAGGAGGCAAAATAGTGGAAGTCACAAGGCTTAAAAGCAAACAGGATGGCACACTCAAAGAAACATTATCAGTTCTCATTCAGTTTGAGAGAACCTTACCTAAGGCAGTACAAATGGGATATTTGAACTTCATGGTTAGGGAGTATATTCCCAAACCTCTCAGGTGCTACGCATGTCAACGAATGGGGCACACAGCGCAGCAGTGTAAAGGACAGCTAAGGTGTGCGAGATGCGGAGGACAACATGAGTATGGAAAATGTGAAAAGGATGCAAAGGTTAAATGTTGTAACTGCGGAGGAGATCACACTGCTGCGTTTGGAGGATGTGAAGTGCAGAGAGAGGCCAGAGAGGTGCAGAGAGTTAAGATTACAAACACAGTTTCATACGCAGAAGCAATAAAGAAAGTAAGGGGGACAGTAACAATCAATAAGACCCCTAGTGGAATGGAGCAGAGCATTACAATACAAAATGTCAGGAACACACCAAAAAGTAATCTTTAAATCCAACCCCACAGCGCCATCAAGAGTAAAGAGGATGATGATGTTCTAGGAGTGAAAAAGGTGAATTTTGTGGTATTCATATGCCATACTGTAAATGTTGCATTACAGTTAAAAAAGAAAAGTGATAGAATCAAAGCCATTGTGGAGGCAGCTGGAAAATTCCTTGACATGAAAGATATTAAAGCAGATCAGATACATGCAATGTTAACTATAAATGGAGCTGGGGAAAATGAAAATCAGGATGAGGGTTAGATCCTTAATCATGGTGCTGCACATACTACAGTGGAACGCAAGAAGCCTCATAGCTAATGGGCAAGAATTCAAGAAATATATGATCTCGAGCAGGGGTAGCCAACACGGTGCCCGCGGGCACTTAGTCGCTCGCAGGGGCAACGTGAGTCGCCCGCGGGGCATGTTCTAAAAATAGCTCGCCAAGCAAATCCAAAATGTATAAAATACTATTGAAGTATTCGATGTTCTCGCGCCCAGGAGAGGAGCTTAGAATGAAGAGACTAATGGAGTCTCCGAAAAGGTTCAAATTGGTTGAGTTTAATTAAATGGCACGATGATACAACAAGCAGAGGGTAAGGGGAAAAGACAAAGCCGGTGTTGTCTCTCGTGGGGCTGCAGCGAAGAAGGAGTGTCGTCTTCCCCTCTCCGATCTCCTTTATCCTCTCCTCGTTCCCTCCCGCTGTGCAGATAGGGGGTACGTCCTCCTCGGTCTTCGATGTTCGACATCGCGTAAAACAGAGGACTTTGACATTCTGTATTCCCTGCCTACTTCCTTAAGCCTTTTCTCCTCCTTATCTCTTTCATGACTTTCTATTTAATACCTTATAAACAGCTGTAATAGTTAATTTAAAACATTGTTCGCGACATGCTACATACTGACCGGATATGAAGGATTTTCAGAATAAAAGCTTGGCATTGAGACTTTGAGAACTTCCGGGTTTTTTCACAATAAAACAGCTTTTAAAACTGACGATATATTTTAGACTAATTATGCTATTAACATTGATTTTAATTTCTAACAATCCCTCCTTTCACACCTTTTAAGGTGTGAACACAATACTGAAATTAATGAGTTCTTCATCTGAACTTTGCATAGTACATAACTCATATCAAAAACATACAATCAGAATAGAATGGTTTAAATAACCGTCATTAAAATACAAAAAATACAACAAATAAAAAAAATACTTTGGCTGGTCTTCAATCATAAAAGTTTTCTTTGTGCATAACTTCTAGTGTTAACATTCAATATCATGAATAGCACCACTTAGCTTGGTATCAGAACATTTCTTACTCCCTCCTTTCACAGAAATCCTTCTCATACTACATTCAGTGTTAAGGCACTTGTTTTTACAAAGTATAAAAGAAACAAACTTTTTTTTTTTTTTTTTTAGAATAGTACAAAGTAAAATAAAAAATACACCATCTTGGAATAGTATAAAGTAATAAAGAATACACCATCTTGGAATAGTATAGTAATAAAGAATACACCATCTTGGAATAGTATAGTAAATTGCATTGATTCCCTTCATATTAGCATTGTAGCTGGTTCTTCCTTCAAATGATTTCATCATTGAAGTATCACATCATTTGGACATTCTTTGAACAATCTCATCATTTATCATCCATATCATTTAACATCATTTGAACTGTTATCATTTTCATCAATATCTGTATATGGGTTGGGTCTTCTTGTTCTGCTAGCAATTGAAACTGTTCCCTTATGAGAAATGTACCCTCCCCCCTTTCATACTTTTTAAAGTATGAAAGTAATATGTTCTCTAGAAAAGGCCGTGGTGATCAATCGGTACGTTAGGGTGCGGGTACATGGAATGCAACTGCAACATCTAGCTCTCCCCTGGGCACCCCTATGCTATCCTTGTACACTGTGGAGCCTAAACTCCCTCCTTTGACTGGTCTCCTAGCCCTACTGGTTTTGGGGTGTTTCGCCATGTTGATTAACTGCCCCACTGTCATTGGTACTGCATATAAAACATCACTGGCTGTACAAGTGCACAGGTCCCCGTCCAATCCTGTGGCAAGACTGCGTACAAGGTTTTAGTTCCATGATACCATCAAACATCTACTCTGGGATACGGCATTTCAGACAGTCATTTCTGGGAGAAGATTTTGGTCAGTTACAACAGTTGGAGAATTTCATCACTTAAAAGTTCCTACTTCAGTACCTTTGGGTAGTCTGTTCTAATGAAGTGATACAGTTCCTTAAATGGTGTGAAAACCGGTGGAATATCAATAACTCATTATACTAATTTCTCTTCAATTCTGGTCTGCTTAAAGAACTATGCTAACCCCTTTAACAGTGTGTGGAACCTTAGGTGTCCGAGCATGCAACAGTTACTCCCTCCTTTATCAAGGATTTTAAAAACAAAATTTCAGGTCATCACTGATTAAATGGATGACCATTAGGAGGTGGTGGCGCTTGTCTTTTAAACTCATAATTTGGTGCCGTGCGCTCCCTGTGAAGCTGCAAGTAAGATTTAAAACAACTGCCTAAACGATATGGGTTGTCAAAAATATGCACCATTGCAATGAGTGATGCAAGGCCCCGCATGTATTACTTAAGCAATAGCTCACGACAGGCCGTGGTATATGCTCATTATATCACAGCTAAGGGGCGTGGTTCGGCCCGACGCGAAGCGGAGGGTCGACAACCCCCTTCGAAGGTCGAAGTTAATCTTAAATGTTTTTGCGGACCTTTTTGATTACAGATTTGAAAACATCGTTGCTTGCTTTAAAAGTAGCACAATTCATTATGTCAAACCTTGGAAAGTATCTAAATATCCCTGCCCTAATGCCAAAGGAACTGCACACTGAATATGTTTTTGCCGTTTGATGTCTATGTCTGGACCGTTGCGTAAAAAGGAGGGTTTCTGCCGCGTTACTTCTCCGCTGCTTTCTTGTTCCAGTTTGAAAAGCAAACTGCAGGCAGTTTGCTTTTCAGCCCAACTGTATACTGTTTATCTCAGACGCGGAGGGATACTGACTTGTTGTGAAAAGTAATTTACAATTCTACCCGTGGTATACGCTCAGTATACCACGGCTAAGAACCAATCAGATTGCTTGATTTTACTTGTCCGTTTTATAATCCCAATTATATTACTTTTTCCAAAATTAAATTTGCAATCGCTCTTTGCCCAGTGTCTTTTACAACTCTCCATCTTAGACGACAAACTGGTGTTATTTCCACTGGTTCTCCTATGGTAATAACTATGCTACAATGGTGAAATCAATACTTTAGATTGGAATACTATATTTGTCTTGGTACTAGCTCTCCCTTTAACATCGTCCAACAAACACAGATTTGTCTGCTCTTATAGAGTGGTCACTAAAACTACCCCTTTAGCTGTAGATCAATATTGTAACATATTAGATCTCTACCAAATTCACCCATGAATAAAATCTCTTAGGGAATAATTCGTTTACATGATGGAAAGATTGAAAAATGTGTTCTACTCTGTACTCCTAGGTCCCAAAACACTCACTGCTTAAAGTGTAAAGTGTAGTGAATATTTCCATCATGTTTGCCCCTTTATCTCACAGTACCCTCAGTGTGTTTTAGGATTATTTCCTCATTTTACTTTAACAGTTTCCTCTTTATTACTATTTTAATTTACCAATTTATTAATTCATGGCTAATAAATCTTTTTGTCTTTTCGCATTTATCAAGTCAATTCAAGTTTGTTTGTGAATAAGTGTGTTTATATAAACTCACTCACTCCCGTTTTCTTTGTTCTCCTCTTGTTGTCTCAAGCCACGACCCCCTCACATTCTGTTAGACCATGCCAACTCCTCTGGTTCTGTCTTCTCCTCAGGTTCTGTCTTCTCCTCAGTCCATCAGCTCTTGAATCCTTCCGCTGGTACTCTTTTCAGTGGCCCAACTGCTTTGCATTTCATCTCCTTCTTTACAGTCTCTTCGCTGTTGTATGGAGGGCGTGTTCCGCTCTCATGTCCCACACTCGGCTCTTGTGCCAAATCTCGTGGCTCAGCTTGGAACTTCATGTCCTGTCTGAGGGACTGATGAGAGTATGCCTCTTTATGTCAGCATGCTGTTCTGGTTCTGGATGCCTCAGGTGGAGATGGTTCTGGATGCAGTCTTGTCGTTGTTGGTTCAGCTCTGGTTCTCTGTCTGTTTGATGGAGAAGGAGGAGGAGTCTCCTGTAGTGAGGTCTTTTGTCTGATAGGGATCGTAGCAGTCTGACAGGCAGAGAGAGAGAGAGAGCGTCCAGGTCTCGGGACGCATTACCTATAGAAATTCTAACACACTGAGGTAAAATAAATCCAACCTTCTCCACTCTATTTGATCTAATCATACTATCTGTTTTAGTTGTTAAATGCCATCTAAACACAATTAATGTCTACTAATAATTGTACTATATCCCTAAACATTGTTTTCACCCACTGTAACACGTATACTCCAAATAACTCTTTCAGGAAACCATTTTCTTCTATAAATTGAAATACTTACATGTTTCAAGCACCACATATTTCACACACTATAAAAGGACGTCCCCATATATTCTCCAATATTTTAAATCTCACTATTACTTAGAGCAATAGTAACTTTTGTGACTGGATACATCTGTGCAATGTCGCCACAATCTTTTGGGGAATTTTGTTCATAGAGTTTGGACATACAGTTGTCCTCGTGGGTTAGTACCCTGTTTCTACTGTAATAACTTTTCAATAATTGTGCTCAGGTCACCAGTCGGTTGTCCATAGTCTTAACAGGGGGTGTTTCTGGTACAGACTAAAACATGGATCCAGTGTATTTGGAGATTCCCCTAATTTGTAAATCCCCATCACTTACATATCTCGATCATTTAAACCCATCTCATCATTTGATACAAGAACTGCATATAGGGGGGTGAATCATCTTGATTGTAACCTCCTCACCTTTGGGGATGAGTATTTCTAACTCCTCCTCTTGTTGCTCAGCTGATCTTTTGGCTCTGGGGATAAGTGAAAGTCTCTGAAACACGGCTGGTGTTTTGTTAGTGATGTGGACATTTTCTATGAGTGAACTAATGGATCCATGTCTTACATGATATTGTACTCCCCATTCAACCAGAAAGGTGCCAAGTGTAATGAACACAATCAACAATGCTATTCCATAACCTCCATAACAGGAAACAGTTTGTCTCCATCAGTGGCTCAAACTCACCCACGGCCCCAGTCCACCACGGTGTACCCCAGGGCTCTGTGCTTGGCCCCCTCCTGTTCACCATTTACATGCTCCCCCTCGGCCAGATCATCCGACATCATGGACTCAATTTCCACTGTTACGCTGATGATACCCAACTGTATCTCAGCACCACTCCATCCTCCCAGCTCCCCCCTCAGTCTCTCATCAACTGCCTGCATGACATCAAAACATGGATGTCCTCCAACTACCTTAAGCTGAACAGCAATAAAACAGAGCTCATGGTTGTGGCACCCAAGGCCCTGCTCCAGAAGGTTGGTGACTTCATCCTTGAGGTCGACGGCTGCTCCATCTCCCCATCTCCTGAAGCCCGCAACCTGGGTGTCATCCTTGACTCCACCCTTTCCTTCCATTCCCACGTCAAATCTGTGACCAAATCGGCCTTTTTCCACCTGAGGAACATTGCCAGACTCCGACCGTCACTCTCGGAGTCGGTTGCCGAAACCCTCGTGCATGCATTTGTCACCACTCGCTTGGACTACTGCAATGGTGTCCTGTTCGGGGTTCCCAAAAAACCCCTGGACAGGCTCCAGTATGTCCAAAACTGTGCTGCCAGGGTACTCACGCACACAAAGCCGTGGCAGCACATCACTCCCACCCTCATCCACCTACACTGGTTGCCGGTCAAGTCCCGTATATCATACAAAATCCTCCTCCTCACCTACAAGTCCCTCCATGCTCTTGCCCCCCAGTACCTATCAGACATCCTTCACCCACATGCCCCACCCCGGAACCTGCGGTCCTCAGACTCTGGCCTGCTTATCATCCCCCGCACCAAACTGCGAACCTTCGGGGACAGAGCCTACAGTGTGGCAGCCCCCACCCTCTGGAACGCTCTCCCTGCGGAGATTCGCAACATCCCCACACTAGACGCCTTCAAAAGGGCCCTCAAGTCCAATCTGTTTGCAAAGGCTTTCGGCCCCTAATCGATCTGTTGTTTTGTCTGTCCGACTTTTGTTTTGTTATGTTTGTTTTTTTCCTATACTAGTTGTAAAGCGACCTTGGGTCCCTTGAAAGGCGCTATATAAAATAAATCTATTATTATTATTATTATTCTGACTCTTATCCCTAGGGGACCCCACAATTGCTTTGGCTTTGTTCTTGACATAATCTCTATTTTATCCATGGTTGTGTCAGTTACAGAATTTAAATGATGAGTACAAAAATAACGTATACAAAAATAGGAACAGAACGTGGTTCTTTTTCAGGTGTAAAACAAAAAATAAGTTTTCACTTTAGTGTACAGTCTATAAAAATCTAAAGAGAATTCGTCTTTTGAGCTGTTTCTATCTTAATCTTATTTCTATTTATTGTTTTGTTCCAGCTCTGCCAAATCAGTCCTAGCTTCCAATAATTTTCTGGAAGTTGCCAGTGAAGGGTGACAATGTGTGAGGTGGTGTAAATTTGCTCCTTTTTCTTTACCTTTAAACCGGAGCGCGTGTGAAGTTCGTTACAACTTGTCATGGTTCCGACCACCGGGGATCAGCCCACTGTCTTTTGGGAACTTTCACCCTCACCCAATCACCTGGCCGAACAGGAGTCTCTTCTGATGTCTCGTCTGGTATCTCTGCAGTTTTTCCTAGCCTGTGTAGACAAAACTTGGATAATATTACTCAGAGCTCTGACATATTCATCCACTTCTATTTCTCTAATATCTAAAACTGGACCACTCCCTCCTTGGAGGAGGCCCAAGCTTTGGTATACCTTTTGTTGTTATGAGACCTATTGTTGACAACATGTTATTATTTATTAACTACAACGTTACCGAAATCAATTATCAGACTAATCATGACATTCCCTCCTTTGAGCATAAAATGCTCAATTAATATTGCAATGATTACCCTATTATGAATAGGACATGGAAAACCCATAACGTTGTACTAAATAAATATAAATTCTCGGTGTACCCACAAGGTGTACAAAGATGTTGTGTGATGTATCGTCTTCCGATGGTATAAATGCACATTGACTAAAAATCTGCCATTAGCACAAAATATAGTTTACTTGTTGTTAGTTTAATAATGGCTTTTGTCATGGTATTATGTATCAGTGTTGCTGCGACAAACCACACCCTTGGTGTTGCTAATGCGTCTTAATAGCTCTAGGATTAGAGGATTGGCTGACACTGCTAAACAAACAAATCATGACAAAATAATATTTCTTTAAACTAGAGGGAAAATACGAACTATTCTCACAGAGGGTTACACGCAGAAGAACATGAAGGGCTGATGTCCCTCACTTAAAAATAGATATTGCCTTATGCACTACTTTATAATTCAGCAAATTCACTTGAACATAAATAAATGAAGACTGATTCTTGAAACTGTTGTAAAAAACCCTACAACTTCTTCATCCAAGCTCAGTGTTATGTTATTTAGTTGGCAGCTCATGCCTTAAAACAAAAACTTCAGACCTATTATAAAAATGTGTTTATGAGAGAAGGTAATCTGACTCCATATATTCCTCAACTAATAATAAATGAAGTTCCCCTTTGAACACAGCCCCGGTCTTCTGACGGGGTCTATCTATGTACTGGCTGGTAATGGTTGTGCCAGTTTCTGTCACTCTGTCACTGTTCTCCCGCTAACAGTCACTCTCTAGTTCTGCTGGGTTCTTGTTGACGTCTTCACTGGTTTGAGACAAACGACCCTAACGGAATGCCTCCCTTTGTAGCCAGACTTCACCACAGCAGATTGGAGTTTCTGTTTTCAGGTGTCAGCAGCTCCACATCAGGTGTATCTTCGCCCCTTGAACTGCAGTCGGTTGTAAACAGGAGGACTTGATAAGGACCCTCCGTCTTGGGCGAGTACTAGGCTTTCATCTTCATCTTTTGGGCAAAAACCAATTGTCTTGACCTCACTAGCTGTGGACACAATCGTTTTCTGTGTGGGGGAACAACATCACTCGTAATCTCTTTCCTTCTCATAATTACAAAAATAGTCTGCTAAATGTTCTACTATGTTTTAATCTTCTTCTACTAATCTGTGGATGATTTATATTTGAATGCAATATGCTACTCACGATTGTTAAATAACATTCAACACATTCATTTTTGGAAATGCTGTTCCTCTTTGACATCCCTGAGACCCCCTGCCTCTGTTGTAGTCATGGAAACCTCCCCTGGGGTAACTGTGTGGAGAGCCGTTGTTTGGTGCTTGTTGCTGTGTGGTGCAATGTTCTGGTACTTGTAGCATCCTGTGTTGCGGACAATCTCTGGACCAATGGCCCATTTGGCTGCAACATCCCTCAAACCGGAAACCTCTTCCACTTCTTTGTTGATTCTGCATCTGAATCTCTGGCACTACTCAAGTTTGAACTGTTGGAGGTGTCTGGCCTGCCTTCTGTGGTTCTATGGCCATCTTTGAAAACTTCTCCTCCCTTCTCCTTGTCATGTTCCTATAAGCTTCGGTGTCTCTCAGCTTCCCGCATCTCCAAGAGTCTTTGGTTTAGTGCCTTCACTGCGTTTCCTTGTTCTGTAATTCATTTGTATGCTTCTTCTTCTCTTTGCCTTTCAACTCCTCGTGTCTTGAGTTCTTCTTCCATTCCTCCCATCCTTCTGTTGAGTTCCGCCTTCAGCTGTGTGGCACTGGTTAGCACTCTTACTTCATACTCCAATTATTTGACACTTTTGTCCGTGGAGACTCCATTCAACTGCAAGACTTCTCCTATAAATTCAACATTTGGAAAGGGAGGTGGGACTTCGGCCAGGCTTAGATACAGCTTCGGAGTTTGGATAACTGGAGCGTCTTTTATTTTTTCTGCTATGTATTCCCTCACTGGCAGGTCTGCTACTTGGACCACATGTATGCTGTCTGTCAATAGGGTGGCATATTCCAGATGGAGTATCAGACTTGTAACTCTTATAAACCTTTGTTCAGCTTCCCTCCATACATTTAGCTGTTGTAGGCATTGTTCATGCTCATAGTTGAGTACTGCTCTTCTATGGGCTTTTGTTGGTCCAGGTTGATCATCTGCTGGAATCAATCCTCTTGTTTGCCACTGTTTAAACAGTTTCTCTATTTGGTTCCATGTCTTCTGACTATCATTCGGATTTGTTGTAGCATCTGATCTGATGTTTACCCTTTCCTTGATATCTGCAGTTGAGCCTGGCACTGTGAATGCTCTTAACTTAGTGTCATTTGGTGACATATTTCTTAAGTAGTTGGATATAGTTATTAAATGTATCAAAGATGAATTACTAATATACTGAATAGTACCTTCGTTCCTGATAAAAAATATCCTATGTCATCCGAACTTAACTTTAAAATCTGTTTTTTTTTTTTTTTTTTTTTTTAAGTTTTTTTTTTTTTTTTTTAAGTTTTAAAAAAAAAATTTTTTAAATTAATAAAGTAAATTAAAAATTATGCAAATGTTAAAATCAGAAATAAAAAATAAAAAAATTGTACAGTGTATGGTTTTGACTTTGAAATATGAAAATAGAAATCTGGTGAAAATCTAAATCTACTGTGTATAGTGTATACTAAAGTGCATACAATTATGCTAATGTCATAAACTGTGTTTACTTCAATTATATGGTGTTGGAATATTCTACAGTCTAGGTTGAAAGACTATTATATAAGGTTTCTTATCTTAAAATCAGGAACCACCTGTGATTCTACCTATGTGTGATGAAGTATGTGTTCATCTATAACACTTGAAATTAAACTTCAGCATATAATTGTAATTTATGTGTGTTGTATTTATACGTTTTTTACTCCTGTCTTGTGCTACAATTCTGTACAACCAGCAGAGTGCGCTGTTGTAATTTTCAGCTTCTTCCACTAGAGGTAGCTGTTCTAAAACTGACTTCTATGTTACAAGAAGAAGCTTATCTTTCTTAAAAAATACCTTTGAAATGGGAAGGAAATTCACTATATGATTAAACAGTAAAGCATAAACCAGCCAAAACACATTTGCAAGCACCATTTTTAAAGATTAAACAGTAAAGCATAAACTAGCCAAAACACATTTGCAAGCACAAATATTTAAAAAATCAGATTGGAGAGCTGGTTCCAATATCTGGGAAAACACTGCTTAGTATACAATAATAATTGTTTACAAACACCAAACTCCAACTACAATATGTATAGATAACCTGATTTATCAAAATGTACTACTTTCTAAATCCAACTGTGACAAGAAGAATGGTTTGTTCTTCACAAGATGGAGGTCAGAAAAATGAATTGGCCTCATGGGAGTGAAACTAACTGGATGACAAAGGAGTCCTTTGAATTTGTATTTCACAAGATGGCGACTGCCATGTGTTTGTTTGTCAACATGAAGTCAAAACAAAATGGCAACTGATTATTTCAAACTCTGATCCCCAGAACAAAAATATTTGAAAGTACACCATGTGGTCCTCACTGATGAGTTTAAAATGGACCTTAACAAATGGAACCACTGGTGTTGGTGAGTCAGAGTTTAAAAATAAAACACAACTCCACTTTGTATTCAAAATAATAACATTTCTATCTAGTTTACTATGAAAATGGGCTTTATCCTAGAGATATCCTATCTTAAAATTAGAAACCCTTACATTATATGCTTTAAGCCTATCAAGTAATATGTGACTTTATAGTCTGGTGATTATCTGTTGTTGTTTAGACACGCTAGTGTGGGACCAATATGGAAACCAATCAGCGACCATTAACAGACCGTCGTCTAGTTTAACGTAATGCTGCTGTAACTCCGATTATCGTAATCCACTCTGCAATATCTTGGTTGAAAACACAACAGTATAACACCTACTAGCCGTACTAGCTTGTCATCCGAAACAACTTTTAACGCCCTAAGCGTTTTTTAATATTGTCCGAAACAATTTTATCGTCCAAAACGACTTTTAGCGCCCTAAGCGTTTTTTAATATTGCCCGAAACTATTTTATCGTCCAAAACGACTTATATCGGCCGAACCGATTTAAAACATTAATATTAAAAACATGCAGTTGGTTAATGAACAAAGAAAGGAAAATAGACTCACCCTTGCTTGCTCTAAAACAACGCAACGTGTGATGGTTTTACATTTAGATATTCAGTATGGTTTGAACAGCTGTTCTCAGAATTTCCTGCTCGCCATAAAACACACAAATCTAATGGTTCTAAGTAAGCTATTGAAGAATTTGATATAACTGGCTTCTTCTCACCTTTTGTATTTGGGCCCTTGTGTGTCTTGTGGTTCGCAGAATCTCCGTTGAAACTAGCCGGTTCCTCTCCCAGATGGCTATCACGTCGGGAAGTCGCCAATTATTGATTAACTGTGATCTTCTCGCTCCCAGGAAAGAAACTTAAAATAATGAGACTAATGGAGTCTCTGAAAAGGTTTAGATGAGTAATTTAATTAAGTAACGAAGTTATAGAACAAGCATAAGGTAAGGAAGAGACAAAAGCCGGTGTTGTCTCTCGGGAGGCTGCAGCGTAGAAAAGAGAGCGTGATGTCCCCCGCGATCTGCTTTTATACTCCTCCGGTTCTCTCCCGCTGTGTAGATAGGGGGACCGCCCTCCGACGTCTTCAATGTTCGACATCGCATGAAACAGAGGATTTCGACATTTTGTATTCATTGCTTACTTCCATAAGCCTTTTCTCCTCCTTATCTCTTTCATGACTTTTTATTTAATGCTTTATAACGGCTGTAATAGTTAGTTAAGTAATCCTAGAAGTACTTTACGACACAGTTCTCATTTACGGTAACTCCTTCTGACGTCATGGCTACCTACGTATGTAAACAAAACTTTACAATCACAATGAAGGTCAACTGTACCTTCATTTAATATTCAGCAGTAATAATATCTCGACGTCTATAGATGTAATGTTAAA
Organism: Trematomus bernacchii; assembly: GCF_902827165.1. Lineage (NCBI taxonomy): Eukaryota > Metazoa > Chordata > Actinopteri > Perciformes > Nototheniidae > Trematomus > Trematomus bernacchii. Next base: position 641,536 of record NW_022987683.1, read on the forward strand.
GTCAGTAGGTTTTGGTGTGCAACTCTCCGTGTCATTTTCACTTCACATTCACATTTCTAGAAACCGTAATATTAGCCACATGCTAAATACTAACCGGAGATGAAGGATTTTCAGAATAAAAGCTTGGCATTGAGCTTTTATTTCACCTTTCTTTATTGATTTTCACTTATATCAAAACAGAACAGGGCACATAAAAATGCAGATGTGTAATCATACAATTGAGTTGAATTACATTTGGACCACAAATAAAAATGTCATTGCAGTACATATACTGTGTAAGCACATACACATAATATATATATATATATATATATATATATATATATATATATATATATATATATATATATATATATATATATATATATACACATACACATATTCATACACACCCACAGATGCACTTAAAGAAATAAAATAAATAATACAATGCCTTAATGCAGTCAGATTGGCACAGGGGAGTTTGTTAAAATAGTCAAGGAAAGGCTGCCAGAGCTTGTAGTATTTGTTAACACATCCCTGGCTACGATACCTCAGCTCCTCCAGCTGCAAATGTGCCATCACATCCCTCACCCAGTGGGCATGAGATGGTGGAGTCCGGTCTTTCCATTTGAGGAGGATTAGACGGCGGGCAAGAAGGGTTGCAAACGCAAGTGAGTGTGACTGGCAATTAGAGAGGGAGACCCCCTCAGGGGCTACTCCAAACACAGCTATTATGGGATTTGGTTGTACATCAATGAAAAAGTTTCAAATATAGAAGACCAAAATGGGGCAATGGACTGACAGGAGAAAAACATGTGCAATAGGGTAGCCGTGGCACAATGACACCTCTGGCATGTGGGATCAACATCAGGGTACAGCCTGGCAAGCCTGCTCCTGCACAGATGTAATCGATGGAACACTTTAAATTGAAGTACTCCATGCCTCACACAGACGGAGGATTTATGTATGTTCTCAGTCGCAGACCGCCATGTCTCATCAGTTAGTTCTATGCCCATTTCTTCTTCCCAGGCACCCTTAAGGTGGTTAAGGGAAGGGCTAGAGATTTCTTGAATAATATTATATAGCTTTGAGATATAGCCTCCCTGACAAGGTTTAAGGCCCAGGCAGTCTTCCATCCATCCACCAGGTGGGGCGGCCGGGAAGGAGGGAAATTGTTTTCTTGTAAAATCGCGAATTTGTAAATATCTAAAATAATGATTCCTTGGGATGTCATATTCTTTAACTAAATGTTCAAAGGATGTGAATACCCCTTCGTAGAACAGATCAGCAACACACTTAAGTTCCTTCCGGGACCACAGGTGGAAAGCGGAGTCTATCAGGGCTGGTTTGAAAGCCGCATTGCGAACTATGGGGATGAAGGAGATAGTTTGTCTATATCCAAAATGCCTCCTGAACTGTGACCATATCCTAAGAGAGCTATTAACCATAGGGTTGTTCGAGTGATATTTTCTACTAAGTGGTAAAGGAGCACACATCAGGGAGGCAGGGGCCAGTGGTTCACACGAGTGTTGTTCCATGCTAGACCAAATAGGACCGCCCCCTTCCCGGAAATGACTCATCCAAAATGCCATTTTGGCATTGAGCTTTTAAACTGATGGTATGTTTAAACTAAATTATGCCATAAAACATTGATTTTAATTTCTAACACTACGTGTGATATTCTAACCTGAAGTGTGTGTTTTGTTCCGCTCACCGCTGGAGGTGATCATGCAGAGCTGCGTGTCGACTCGTCAGCAGCAGCTGATCTCTCTCTCCCGTCAGATTAGACTTTACTCGCGTTTAGGTCCAACAATAAGCCTCGCTATGCAACCGGGTGAGGCCACAAAGTATAGCGCAGCATTATGCATTTGTTTACATGCCCACCGGAACCCCGAGGCATTACCAACAGATCAACGCACAATCAACCCATACAGGACATCTCTTTCTCCACATTAAGTGTTAGACATTAGAATTGACTATTCTTGTCTGTCACATACTCTTTTGTCTGTCACATACTATGCTTGTCTCTCACATAAGTGGCGCAACTGATGCGGTATTCAATACATAATTTTTCAGAAATAAGGTCCCATGGGCCGGAAGTAGATGGGCGTGACTTCGCCACTCTATAGAGGCTTCTCAATTCTTAAATTTCCCCTCCTCGACTCTTCGACTCCTCGGTCCTCCGGTAGTGACCCGGAAATGAATTTCAGCGCGCCATGTTGAAGGACATCTAATTTCTCTAAATGCACATCGAGGACCGAGCATCGAGCATCGAGCATCGAGGAGGCTCTCTGGAGGAGCTATGATCGAGGATACACTGATGCATCCTCCACGGCTCCTCCGCGGATGCATTTCCGCGGAGGAGCGGAAATGCATACTTTTAATACTTGTAAATACAATTTTTGACCCGTAATTTCAATTCCCCATTTCAGCGACCAGAGAGAGGGGGGGATATATCCAGTCTCTGATTGTGTTACGTTATTATGAGAGTGCTCTCATACTTGTTTGATTCTGAAATTGTATATATTTATATAAATATATGTGTGTATATGTCCGCATCTGTAGCCTCTTATTGTCTCATTATACCGCACTGTCAATGAATTAAAAGTAAATATATAAGTCGTCATGAACACATCTGTCCATCAGACAGAGTGCTGCTGTGCCTCCTGTCATCATTAATGGACGTCTCTTTAAAATGAACGCTCAGAGGAGACGAGTTCTCATTTCTCTAACCGCCTGCTGCTTCCCCTCCTCTTTCCTCGGTTCCCCTCCTCAGTTCTCCGCTCGCATCTCCTGTGGGCGGGACTAACTCACGAGGATAGGAGTCGAGGAGGGGAGTCGAGGAGGGGACATTTAAGAATTGAGAAGCCTCTTATGCCGCAGTTCCACTACACGGTCGGCCTCGGCCACGCTCGGTACGGCTCGGTACGGCTTGGCCGCGTTGGGCCGACTCACTTCATGCTGCGCTTCCATTACAGTTTAGGAACTGGGGTAGTTACTATAGTAACGCAGTGTAGGCGGAGCCGTGACGTCATCTTCAATGAGAACTCCAGAAAACACAACACAGCCGTTAGCTGTTAGCACTCAGAGCTCACAGCTCCTTATATATGTTCAGAAACTCGACAAAAGTTAAACAAGTACACACCACAGACTGCCTGTGTCATGGTGAATACAGTCGCTACTTTATTTATGTCTGTATAGGCCGTTGTTGTGAGTGTGGACGGTCAGAGCATATACTGCGTTAGCTTAGCCAATCTACATCTATAAAAACACGAATTTTAAAAGGTTTTTCGCCTGCCGTCTGTCTGCAGACTTGACAAAGCATTAATTCATGGTTTTTACTAACCGGTATCAGTATGTTGTTACTTCGGCATCATTTTGAAACGTGTATTACAATTAAATCACGGTCAAATATGTCCATCTTGTTGTAGTGGTAGCCCTCTTGCCAGCGCTCCTCTCTCTAGTTTAGCATACTCAGCCCGACTCAGCCCTGTTTGTTGGCCCCGATAGAACCACAATTTTGTCGGGCCAGAAAAGAGGTGAAAAAGTGGCCCCGGGCCGGGCCGGGCCGTAACTAGGCCTAGTGGAAGCGCAACCAAAAACGGGTACGGCACGACACGGCACGCTTAAAGCGAGCTCCTGTAGTGGAACTGCGCCATTATAAGGTCCCATAGAGGTCCACCTGAAGGGGAGGGACTTCGCCACTCTATAGCGGATGTGCCTGCCTGGTAGCCAGGAGCAGGAGAATGGAGAATGACCGCAGTGGTGCATTCAAGTGCTGAACAGAAAGTTGTAATAAGGACAAATAGCTGTTAATTGAATTATTTGTGTAATATTAAAACGTGAGATGTGACTCGGATGTGTAAATGCGTCTGACATTATTTTCTATTCTATTTACGCCTTCTGGTGTATTCATATCTTATGAATTGGTGTTTAAACAGTGGCGAGCCGTTAGGGCCCTCTAGGCCCTCTGTGAGGGCCTAAGATATTCCAAAAAATAATATTTAAAAACATTAAAAATATATATATTTTTTTTAAATATATATTTTTTTAATATTATTTTTGTTATATTTTTCATTAGTTTTACCGAAAAAAAACTTGATTTAATAAAATAACATTTCCAAAGAAATAAATCCTTCGAATCTGCCTGTTCAGTCTCTGTTTGAATGTCAGTTACTATAGCGGGCCTCTCTGCGATTCACAGAGGGCCCGCTATAGTAACTGAACGAGAGATTAATGTCAAATGACAGTACAATTGACCAATCATATCTTCCCTCTAAATGGGTGGGTTTTATTATCGCGGACTTTATGACGAGTTCCGCCCGCTGTGAAACTGTTCTTGTTTCCATAGCAACAACAACTTCCTGTCAACAGCGTGAACTCGCCTTCAAAATAAAAGCATGCCAAATTACACTTAAGACATACAACTGCAATGAAAGTAACAAACACAATGCAATATCATTTTCAATGTCAAAGAACACAAATTGGGTTCACAGGTGTTGTTTTGTGTGGTAGAGGGTCGCTGTCATTGATGCGTTTTGCACCCTGGGCCGTTGTTTTGATATTCCGCTGAAGTATACGCTGTGACGTAATAATGTCTTTTTTTCGAAGGAAGGGGTGGGGGTCAGAGGGCCTAGGTATAAAGCTCACGGCTCGCCACTGTGTTTAAAGATATGTGTATACTTAATTTGTGAACTGAATAAGCATTAAGCAACAATGGTATGCAAAAGGACACAAGATCAGCGGATGTTTATATTCTCTTATCTTCTGTAATACAGTTCTGTTACAATGGGTGGAAAATACTTCCGGTTTCGCTATGAGTGGTCGCATTTTCGAGAGCTCCCGCTTTGGAGGTTATTCCTCACGATTTTTTACATATTTCATCCTCCTGACAATATGGATTATGGACTCCTACCTCAACTCATCAATGAGGCAACATCACTTAGAGAAGGAGAGTAGTGAAAGCAGGGATAAAATGAACCACAATGACTTTTACCTTCTCAACGGCTGGGAAAGGAAACACCTCGCTTTTGGAAGTGCAAGCATTCATGCATTATTAACTGCAAACCCGACGCGAAAGTACTTACCCCCGTCAGGCAAACTAGACCGAAGAAGTATGATCGTCTTGGTCTTATTGTTAGCGGGAGACATCCATCTGAATCCGGGCCCGGTGCAGACAAGAAGCCATTCCTGCAGGCTCGAGGAGCTAGCATCACAACTAGCATCACAACTAGCATCTCTTCCGCTACAGCAACAACTACGCGACGACAACAGAGACCATGGAGACAGCGGAGACCGAGGAATCAACGGAGACTTCGACATTCCCCCGGGGACGCCTCGGCAGACAGACACGCATGAGGCAATGACGAGAGGAAGAGAACCGAGATCCGAGGGAACAAATATCCACCATGTTGTTAGCCACCCTGCTAGCATATCGACGGCTAAAGCTACAACGGAGCCTCCCTCCCCCCACCACCCCACCGCTCCAAGCACCACGGCAGGCCGCAAGCCGTTTGCTGTAACGGACAAAGACAAATATCTGCAAGCTGACGACATTATGCATTTAAACAACAAAAATGGACTACATATTTTTCATCTGAACACTAACAGCCTGAGACACAAACTGGCTGAACTCAGGCAACTGTTCATGAACGGTAAGGCAAGCATATTATGCTTTTCTGAGACCAAATTGGACAATTCCATTACAGATTCAGAGATTGAAATTGAAGATTATCTTGTAGTGAGAAGGGACAGGAACGTGAATGGAGGTGGTGTCTGCATGTACATACATAAAGACACCAATTTCAAAAACCGTACTGACCTGCATCATGAAAATATTGAATCTGTGTGGGTTGAAATTCTTTTTGACAATGCTAAATCTGTAATAGTCGGGACAATCTATAGACCACCGGAACAGAGTGACTTTTATGATACATTAGATGGGTGTTTGGCTGATGTGGGGGATGTAGAGACAATTATTATTGGAGACTGGAACACGGATATGCAACGTAAAGACACGTCCGTCTTCAAGTCCTTCAGTAGGATTTGTGATCTGCACGGCTTCAGCCAGCTAATCACCCAACCCACCCGGGTATGTGAAACAACACAAACTACCATTGATCTCATTCTGACCTCTGACAGGTCCAGGATCTCCAGTAAAGGGGTTATAGCATGCGGTTTAAGTGATCATTATATGATATTCTGTACCCGCAAAAAGCTAAAACAAAAGGCCGGCTGTCACAAAACAGTCATATCTAGAGACCTCAAAAACTACTCTAGCGAGGCCTTTAACCTAGAACTGGAGAGCCTGGACTGGTCAGATGAGCTCAGTGGTACACAAGTTGAAGAAACATGGCTTGGTTTCAAAAACAAATTCTCTGCAATACTCAATGATTTGGCCCCCCTAAGAACAACCAGGGTAAAAAATCGCGCTGAGCCGTGGATGCACTCCGGCATACTGACCGCCATGAAAACCAGAGACAAAAAATGCTCTGAGTTTCATAAAAGTCAGTCAATGCTTTCCAAAAGCACGAGCAGTGAACTCCAGGCCCACGTGACTGAACTAAAAATTGAAAGAAACAGACTAAGAAATGACGTAAGCTCCATGATCAAAACTGCCAAAAAGAATTTCATCAATGACAAAAACTGAGGGAAAACAAAAATAAACCCCGTGAACTTTGGAAATTACTCAATAACCAGCTTGGCTGCAGTAAAAAACTCAAAACGAGATTTTCAAACTTAAACATAAAGACAGATAACAGGCTCATCACAGACAAACTGGATGTGGCCAAGTGCTTGAACATTTTTTTCACAAACATAGCCACAACTCTTGTAAATAAATTACCCTCCCACTCAGGGCTTTTTGGAGTAGATCACATCATGACCTACTACAAAAACCTAGGGGTACGCAAAGATGATTTCAGTCTAGCAAGGGTAACAACAGCAGAGGTACTCATTAAACTGAGCGCCCTCAAACCTAACAAGGCCACTGGCCACGACAATATCCCCTCCAAATTCCTCAGAGACACAGCAACCGCCATCTCACCAGTCATAGCTCACATAATTAACCTCTCCATAAAACAGGGAAAAGTACCCAAAGACTTCAAAATTGCAAGAGTAACCCCCCTGCACAAAAAGGGCAGCAAATTGGACCCAGGCAACTACCGCCCTGTTTCTATACTTACCTCCATCTCGAAAGTCATGGAAAAAATAGTATATGAACAGGTCGAAAAGTACCTCGCAGAAAAGAAACTAATCTATGAATTTCAATCTGGCTTTAGAACATCCCACTCCACTGACACATGCCTTCTTTATTTGAACGACCACATCAAACAAGAGGTGGACGAGGGTAAATACTGCGGCATGGTGATGCTGGACCTACAAAAGGCTTTCGACACTGTCAATCACCCCATTCTGATTGACAAGCTAAAAGCAATTGGTTTTGATAAACTATCGGTGAGCTGGATGCAATCCTACCTGGAGGGGAGAGAACAGATGGTGGAGGTAAACGGTACTCTGTCCCCCCCCCTCCCAGTGAGCTGTGGTGTTCCACAAGGAAGCATATTAGGTCCGTTACTGTTCCTAATTTATGCAAATGACATGTCATCAGCATGTGACTGCAACTTGTTCCTGTTCGCGGACGACTCAGCCCTGCTGGTCTCTGACAGGAGCAGATTGCAGGTTGAAAAAACCCTCAGCTCCGAGCTCGGCAGAATCTGCACCTGGCTCGCCGATAATAAATTATCATTACACCTGGGTAAAACAGAGTCCATTCTCTTCGGTTCGAAACATAATCTCAGCAAATCCGACGACTTCTCAGTTGCAGTGGGTGACATTATTGTCACAAGTAAGAAGGAAATTACATACCTAGGATCTATTCTTGAGGCAAACCTCTCCTGTGACAAAATGGCATCCAATGTAATAAAAAAAGTCAATCAAAGAACTAGATTCCTATACCGGATCTCCTCTCTGGTAAACAAAAACACCCTGAAAACTCTGGCAGGAGCACTCATTCAAGGGTACTATGACTATGCTTGCACGTCATGGTACCATAGCACCTCCAAGGCGCTAAAAATAAAACTTCAAACATCGCAAAATAAACTGGTCAGACTACTGCTTGACCTTTCATCTAGAACCCACCTCACCTCTGCCCACTTTGACAACCTAGGATGGCTTAGAGTAGACGACAGAGTACAGCTACTTGCAATGGGCCTGGTCTACAAGATCCACTACACCTCTATGGTACCCATGTACATGTCAAAATTCTTCCCAAAGGTCAAGGAATACCATGATCATAACACCAGAGGGAGCTCCACAAATCATGTAAAACCCAGATTTGGCACAAAAAAGGGGGAATACACGTTTCGCAATTATGCCACATCAAGGTGGAACGCTCTTCCCACAACTGTAAAGGAAAGTAAAACTATACTTACCTTAAAAACCTCTCTTAAAGAGCACCTTCGGGGGAAAGCATTGCAAAACTGGCCCCGGTAATGGTACAAATCTCAACCTGTCGTACAATGGACAGCTTCCCCCCCCCATCTATGTATATACTCGCATTTTAGACTCTGTTACTAACTGTATATCTGTAGACTTGGTATGTCTTAAATGTCCGGTTAGGATGTATTAGAACGAAATCTAAAATGAAAATTGTAAATAAGCCATCTGTATGTAAAAAACCACCTGTATGTAAATTGTAAATAAGCCATCTGTATGTCAAATATGTCTTATATGTCTTAAATGATATGATGAATTGGAAATGGGGGACCCTGATGTAAACAAGACGAAAGTCTTTCTCTGGTCTGCATCCCCTTAACAATTGTATGTTTTGAGCTGTACTGTACTGTACCCAATATACAAGCTGTTAATAAACTTTTCAATCAATCAATCAATGGGTTTGACTATTTGTATTACTTTGTTAAACCTCACCAGCAGAGGTGGAAAGTAAATACATATATTTACTCAAGTGCTGTATAGTACACATTTGGGGTTCTTCCACTTTTTTACATTTTGGAAGCAAATTGTGTACTTTTTACTCCACTACATTTATTTTTAGATATTAATTTACCAGTTACTTTATACATTTATGGATTTTGAGGCACACAACTTTAGAAAACTTTTAAAAATATGATTATTTGGTATACATTAAATCATCTAACATAATATTTAACTAAAACAATGAGTGGGTTAACAGAACATTTATTGGAATTAAGATTGTTTTGTTAAAAAATATGTGCTGCTCTTGCTTTAAAATATTTGAATATTTGTTTTGCAATAACTGCTATTACTCCGAATACTTTAAGTACATTTTCCTAATCGTACTCTTATACTTTTACTTAAGTACCATTCTACATGCAGTACTTTTTATTGAAATTAAGTATTTTTACAGTGTGGTATTATCATTTTTACTCAGGTTAAGAATCTGAATACTTTTTCCAACACTGACTATTTGTGTTACGTAACCTCTGGTATCAGAAGGCGGATTTTCCTTAAGGACAGTAAAGGCAGCATCGCTGGCAGCCTTCCGCTTGTTGGATAAACACGCAGCTTCCAAACATGACCGCTGCTGTTGTTGTCCGGAGGTTAGCAGCTCTGTCAGGGGCTTCTGCGGCGGCAGCAGTGCCATACGGGGCTCACGGTAGGGTCACTGCACATTAGAGTATTCGCCATACTCATGCAATAGTATTTCCTTTAGGTTGGAATCGTAAAACAGCGGGGAAACACGGCCATGTCAAGCTAACCACTCGATTAGCTTCTATAACGGCGCATTTGCTGGACTAAAAAAGAACACGTATCTGCTGCTAATGTTGAATAGGCTAATAGTTAGTTTGGCATACAAATGACACTCAAAGCAGCAGCATGCTAATTTACTAAATAAACAGTTTTGTAATGAAGGTGACCGCCCCCTGTGTGTCATGGAGGAGTCAATGGCAAACGTGCAGTCAGAAAATCAAGTTAGTATTAGCTGAATTAAGCTAAACATTGCTCTATTTTGTTTTTTTACGAGACATCAGACATAATCATGTTTGGGCTGCACTATTTGAGACAGTTATATTTATACCCCTCAATATTCACTACTGCCATTGATCAAAAGCATCAACAAAAGCCTAAACTTAAAATCTTCAGACATTAGTTACTCATTCAAAACAAATGTATTGTGTGGGGAATTTATAAGAAACTGTTGATGCCATTTAAATTGTCATAAAGTGTGTCAACTTGTGTTTGAAAGTAATATTATTTCTTTCATTTTGTCATTTTTCTGTTTTAGGCTTCAAAAACAGCGACCCCGACAGCAAGTTCCGGAGAGCGGTATGTTAATATTGCTGTGATGGCAAATTTTGATGTTAAAAAATTGCTTTTACTTCAACACTTTTTACCTGATCACTGTCACAGTCTCGATCGTGTCAGAGATCATGATCTGGATTATGCAGGATTAGTCTGAGTGCTGTTCTCTCCAGCTATTTGAAATGGCCAACAAGTATCATTTCTACCACAGCCTGGCTCTGCTGGGTGCTGCCCACTCCAGCAAACCTGCTGTGGTGAGTATCAAACCTAATACCAACTGTTAGCCCCCAAGTGTCCCTTTTGAAAAGGAATTTTTTAAGTGCCATAATCCGTCTGTCCCCACTCAGAAAACCAGCATGGAATTGAAAGAGAAGTTGTTATTGTAACTCCTTTACACACAAATCTACAGTACATTTTAGCTACAACATGCATTGCTTATTTGTTATTAAAAAAACATTTAATTTAAATAAAAAATGACTGAAACAATGGGGTAAAAATTGAGACTGGTAGCTTTTTAAATATGTTTTTTTCCCTTAAAAGAAGGAGAAGTAACAATAGGCTGTTATCATCACATTATAAATAAGTAATACTATTATGTATACCTTCAGTACTAAGGGCATGTGTATTTATGCACAATATATAATTCACAAAATAGGCAACCATAAAATAAATGAATTATTCAGAAGTGTACAGATTCTTTCACTATACATTTTGTCCTATTTTCAGATTTATGTTTCTAATTTAGTTTGATGCAGAATCTAAAAAGAAACAAGACCATTTTCTTTCACACTAAGTAGTAGAAGTACGAAATAACTCAATTTAATATATGACAGCTTTTAATCTTCTTAAATAAATGTTTTTGTTTGTGCCGCTGAATCTAAAAGGAACAAGTACATTTTCTGCAACTTACATTTTAAACCTAATAAATGACATCAATTAATCTGCTTTTTGTCAGTAACCTAATTTATAAAATGTTTGTCTGTGTCCCCTCTCTACAGGCGGGGACCCTCCATGACTGGTGGTACAGACCCTGTAATAAGCAAGATTGCTCGCATGGGGGGTGTAGCTATGATCGCTGGCTGGCTGGCTATAATTCTCTGAACTGTAACAGTTCACGTCCCCTCCACAGGGCCGCTCTGTGACGCTGGACTGTCAGACTGTTAATGGATGAACTGCAGAGCTTGGGGGGGGGGGGGGGGGAAGTTTAGAAGTGCGGAGTAATGTCGCCCATCTAATCGCTCCCTGTCCGGGGGTTGTGGGTGTCAGCGGCAGATAAGGTCACAGGATTATCACTTTTCTACCATTGCTGTCTGTTTCTGATCGCTGCCCTTAAGTTAAAATGGATACACAGAGAATAAAGCACGTGTCATCTCGACGAATTGTTGACTAATTTCCACTGGTATGTCAATTTTGAACTTGGAAATAAAATCTAGAAGTTCCCGAAGCTTTACTTAACAGTGAATAAATGCAGTTTCTATTTATGTTTCTGTAAATGTATACAGCAGTGGTATTGCAGAAGTAGAGCAAAAATGAAAGGAATATGAGGAGAAATAAATACTTTTTCTTACACATTGTTGGGTTGCCTGATTTTTACACATGACTTTTTCATTACTTCTCCAAGTACATTTTTTCAATCTGCCTAATACATGTCCTTTTCACCTCACTACATGGTCTTGTAAAGGTTGTACTTTGCTGATTAGACAAACCATGTAATTGGTTTATAAATTATTATTCGTTTTTATAAATGAATATATGTATAATGCAGATTAAACTGACTATACCTGATCAATTACAATTACAATTGTCTCACTTGTTAATACATTAATGACTAATTCACTATTCAAATACATAAAACAATCACCCTGAAAGTGTTAATTCTGCATAATGAGTACTTTTAGGAATAACTCTTAAATGGCAATTATAGTCCAGACTGAAATTCCAATTATTATTAGACCTATAGTAAGTAACATTTATTTATAAAGCACTTTTTCCAGACATAGTCACAAAGTACTTGACAAAGCAACATCAAGCCACTTGTAGCATTGTGCAGGATAGGTTAGATACTATACATGTACATAATATACATTTTTTACTATTTTCTGTCTAGATAATGTAAATTGTTAAATTCCTTCCAATGCATTTATCATATATGGACAGAAGAACATTTTCACTACCAATACAGTACTGCTTATTTGGGTACATGTACCTGGATTAATGCATCCAGAGTAAATTAACAGTTGCGAAACCTGAATGCAATCCAATTCCAATTGAGAAACGCCAATTCCAGTTTAACAGGGGTCTCTTCAGTGAGTGGTTCTCAGTAAAGGTCGGATAAACTCAGGATCCACAGCCTATAGAAGCTAAAGAAAATCCTCCCTCTTGCGGTGCTGAATGTCTTCACAGCCTGGAGCATTTGATCCTCTAAGTGGCAGAACACAAAGGAGTTCATTACCCATGCCTCCCCGTAGCTGGGGCCGTGTTCCAACCACTCCGCATTCAAATTGAAAGTGAAATCCATTGAAACATTAATTTGCCTTCCTGACTGTAGGCCCACGAATGGGAGACCTTTAGAAAATAGCTGTATAAATCTTCGGGTCAATTTTCTGGGGTCGTCACAGGAGCCGAGGCTCTGCTCAGAAGAGAAAGAGCTATCGACTGCACACGGTGCCAATGAGCTCTTGATCACGACTCATACAACCCTCATTAGAATTAAGTAGCTATTGAGAAGCATTCTGCTATTCCAGGACCAGGCAACAGATAACGCTCTGAAACCCGGTCTCATATCTCTGACTCACAACTTTTAACTTGACAGGAGACACATGACTGGAAGTCACAGCGTGTTCCGCACTGTCAGGTGCATAATTGAAGTGTCATCATCAAATTTTCAGCTGTATGTGTTAAATACTTGAGGAGATAATCATGTGACTGACTAGCAAGACAACATTTGACTACTTTCACACAGCAGTCTTATTTTAGGGCTATTTATTTATCAGCTGACATCCAGAAGTGTGGATCCCTGTTGGTGCCAGCACAGCACTCCTGTGTTAAGATCTAGCCGGATCAAGATGTTCTGCTGTGGCCGACCACATCAAATGTGTGAGAGAGGGAGAAATGGAAAATGAGATTAAGGGAGACACTTGTGTCTTCATTAATGTGCTTTTCTGTAGCTTTCCAAGTTATTCAGACAGAGCTAGTCAGTTCTCAGTGTTTGTCTTTTCATACATTTTAAGCAAGTTAACAGTGTCTTCAAATGAGGATTAAAAAGTTATCTAAATAACTAAAAACGTTTTCAACCCCTATTAATTGAGTATTCCCAACATTTGTTTTATCAATTTACCTGGCCAGGAAATAGTCCCAGTCAAAATGTTGTGATGCAAATAGATTTACCGTGTTATTTCCATGTTTAAGGACAAATTCCTGCAGCACCTGCGAAGATTCAGGTGTGTCCTATTTCAGTGATAAGAGTACACATTAAATCCTCTTGTATTCATTATTATTTATAGGCTCTGTATGTTGCCATTTAATCCATATGTCATAAAGCAGGAGGGTCTGAAAGCAAATGCACTGTCTGGTGCTTTGCTTCAGTCTGTAAAGTAGTGAGCGTCGGAGAAAGAAGATACTAACAGTAGATACTGTTAATTATACCTCCAGGGACTTCCTCTGCACTTCACAAGCCTCCCTATGCTTTATTTCTCTTACTCTGCAGTTGGATTTAATTACATCAGCTCCTTCTGGTAGGCCTCGCTGTCCCATTGATTTCTTGGTCAGAGCCTGTTTTGGTTAAAGATGAAGAGGGAGTGTTTGTGTGAGAGTCAGCAGTCATGAACGAGGGAGGTGATAGAGAGCTTATGGGATGAGAAGGGCTGACTGTGGAAATGCGTGCTCCTCTGGAATGAAACGCCGGCCATCTTGCATGATTAGCCACAGTTTCCTCCTTCTTGCTCACATGGACCAGGAGACACACACATATCAACCCACAGGCAATATAGTAAAGTGCATGCCGTATGATACACACAACAGCAGTGCCAAATCCTCTCTCGGGCATCAATCAGGCGGCGGCTCTTCGCACAGTGAAGCGGAATGACTGTAATGGCCGTCCCACATCGCCACGCTGACCCTTTCCAGCCACTTAAATGATGGTCAGCGCTACAGCACACACTCAGATAGATTATTCCCTCACTTCAATGGACACAGAGTCACTACAGCCCCCTTTTTCACAGTTTTATCCTCAATCATTTCACTCCAATCTGCAGCACAGTGATGACGGCCATGCATCAGAGGAGCTAACGGGATGACACCAAGGGGAAGCGGCCATTGTTACGGCATCACCATAACCACTATCAGCGGCGGTCGTCTCGCAGAGTAATGCAGTGTCTGGGTTATTACCCAGCAGGGAGATGCTGGATGGTGGTGATGGTTTGGGTTATGCTGCGTAAAGGGATAACTGTCTGTTATAATAGCGCTGTGAAAGTTTACGACTCTCAAACGTTAGAGTTGTAAACTACCTTTTTCTCCTGTGAGCTGCTTAACCGTAACATTTAAACACTCCCTCATCAGAAGCAAGTTGCATTTCAGAGTGCAGAAAAGGGTTTAAGGGCATGTTAACAGGAAGTAAACATTTTGCTCCCAGAACATTTCCCAATGGGCTGCCAATATAGATCATTTTATCACTGATCAGCACTTGCTCTAGGTGATATCTTTGTACGTGTTTAGTCAAATTACAAATCCATATTGCATACTATAAAATTCACAACATACTAGCATAGTATATTAGGAGTTAGTATACAAAATATCAACATGAATAGTACTCGCACTTTATAGACATTGGTTGTCGATTTTACACAGTTATTCCAAAATACAATTCTCCAATGAATCTACAATTTTGTTTTCCAAGATTAGTTTGGAAGTGCATGTGCTTCAACCGAACACTCGTGTGAACACAATAAAACCTTATAATAAGTATATAGATTGGATTTGTGACATTTGTGGAAGAGTCTACAGCCTTGTCAGCTTGTTGAAAAAACTGAAACGTTGACTTTAAATAAATATATTTTGTCAACAGATTTCACATAACTGTAATTAGTTAATTGAAAGCAATAATATTAAGTTAAAATGAAATATTATGTTAAACTTAATATTATTGCTTTCAAGTTACCTAATACAGTTATGTGACATCTGTTGAAATAATGCATATATTTGAAGTTAACATTTCATTTTTTTCAGTGCAGAAGGAATAAAGAGTTTTAAATGTTTTGTATTGTTAGTAGTTCATTTTGAAATGCGTAAGTACATTTTGAAATGCGTAAACCCCTTTTTGAAACGATGAATGTTTGAGAGATATTTATAGTGTGACAAAGTATTTGGAACAACCTGAATACTCCGATCAAGGCAAGATCTTAAGATGTATTTCTGTATTCCTGTTTGTGCAAAAGGCAAAGAATGAAATCAAAATGATATTTTCATCCATTTTCCTTCCTCCTGCTCTTCCGTCCACCTTTCCCCATTATTATTTTAGGGCACCTCCCCTCTTTCATCACTTCTCCTTCACTAATTTTGCTGAACAAGCACTGACTTCAGAGACTGATCCATGAATATCAGACGTGACACATTCCCATCAAATGCCTGGGATTCGACTTGCAGAGGGGAAGATTTTTATGGTACCAATTCTAGCCCGGGGGGATATATTGAGGAATGTCAAGCGAGCTGGTAATGTTTTTCCATTCCTTTCTGGTTAAAAATAAACCAAAGAAAAAGTTTGAGAGATATTGCGTTTTATTTTTGCTGTCTGTCTCACTATGTCTGCTGAAGGCCAGGCTCGTATCTAACCTCTCATTTTGCAGACAGGTAATGTCACTCCCTCAACTTGATCATTAAGTGCTGTTTGGTACAGCGTTACGTGAAAAATGTCGTACTTATGCTACAGAATAGGCTGATGAATCACACGCTGCATTGTACTATACACAGACAGCTCTTCCCACAATGTGAGACGGTAATGATCCATCGACAGGCTGAGGTGCGACAGGTAATTCCAGACACCATCAATCCAAAGAAGTTTAGCAGGAAAAGAATAACTTGGAAGTGTAATTAAGGAGGTTTATGCGTACTGTATAGACAGGAAGTATTTTATATAGTGGAACCTGTTTTTTAGTGAGCATTGGAACGATAACAAAATGCAAAAAGAGGTAAAATGGTTGGTTCTTTTACACAATCTATTCAAATTGAGAAACAAACACTACCAGAAGCTCCCCTAATAAATATGATTTATCTTGTGACTAGTCTAATACAAAAGATGTGATTGAGTTGCATTATGGCACTATTGCACTAGGGGCTATAAATACAATAAAATGAAATGAAATCTCTCTCTTTACTTTATAAAATGTGAGAAAGAAATGCTGTAATAAAAGCCAACACACTGTTATGGTAAAAGAATAAACTGCAATGAGATCCTTTTCTCGTAGTGTGTCCCATGGCCATTTCCACTGATCATAATTCCATTGTTGAGGTCTACTAGAATAGATTTATATTGTGCAATTTTCCAAACTCACATTGGTTTCTCATACAGCATCTCTGTAAACTGTGTATTCACTGAATTTCACTCTCTGCCTTTAACGGTTCGTTGTAGCTCCAATAGCTCCAGCCCCCACCCTCCCTGTGAGCACAGTGTGCTCTGATTGGTCAGGACGTTGTGAATCGCGCTGAGCTCCGTGGAGGTGTTGTTTCCTAGCATACACACAGCCAAACACAGCCAAACTCATCCTGAGCACACACAAAGTCACAGCCGAAGTAAAAACAATAAGTGTGGCTTGATATTGAGTAAGAAAAAGGTTGATAAACGCTGTGAGAATGGGTCTGCAGAGAGAATTTCGCCGCGATCCCAACTGTCTGTTATCAGCCTTGCCATTTTCATAATGTCTTCCATTTTTGTAAAGCACTTTGAATTGCCTTGTGTTGAAAGGTGCTATATAAATAAACTTGCCTTGCCTTGCCTTGCCTTGCAGCCAGGGAGGAGAAATCAGCTGAGCTGCCTGCTCCCTGCACACAGATGTGTGTGTGAGGAAGTCCGTGGATTGGTCAATTTGGACCAATCAGCGGGGGCTTAACGTAACGGCTCCGCGGACGTAAGGTAATGGCTCCACGGATTGGTCCATTTCGTTCCGGGTACGGCTTGACATCATGCCGTACCCGGAACGAAATGGAAGAATCAAATGGACAATGACGTATCTCCAACGAGGCGTTTTGGGGAGGTATTTTCTATGTTAGAGTTTTACTCGCTACAGGGTGTACTTTGAGGGTTTGTGACTCTGCACACCGTTTACATGCATAAAAACCTTCATAACACACAAGGGGATGGGTAATAACCGGAAAAGCATGACATGGGCCCTTTAAGACAATATGTAAGAGGCCAGCTATTTATTTGCATATTAATTCTATATATGTTGGGTATATTGCATATCATTTATTTATTCAAATAAATTGAATGTAGGTTAAGATTGAATATTCAAAGCATTCTACCTGGTATGCAATTCCCTCCTCCTGTATGCATTCACAAAGTCAAGAGTTATTTTAACACATGTAATTATATAATAGGCTTACTCATTTATAACCATATAATACCATCATTCATTTAAGGATGATTATATTAGGCGGATCTCTTCAGATGGATTGTGTAATCCACTTTACATACCCTCCCTCCATCAACAGGTGGTCTATTATCATTATATAGGGGTGGGTGGGCACTGTGGGGAGAATCAGTGCTTCCACATGCAGCCCCTTACAACAGGAAGGACTCCTCACATTCCCATGCATCTAAACACTGGCTGTTCATTGGTGAAACCGCCCTGCCTTCTACTACTAAACCTCAGCACAGCCTTATCTTATCTGCGAGGGCACGGGCACAATTTTTAATCATAACCTGACCTCACAAATCCGTGTGTAGTCCTCCTGTAATGTGGGGCGTTCGTGGCACACATACTACTAATCCCTGGATCCTCAGAGAAGGACCATGATGATTTCTGGGACGGTGTTGCCAGGGGGAAGGTGGCGACTGGGACCTGTTGGAAATGACAGCTGAAGAAGGCGGATTGAAGCACAGGAATCACAATAACAGTAAACATAGAAGATAGCGGAGAGACTCCCTCGGATCACTGTGTAAAGGGTGTGTGTCTGTTTGCGATACTTGGCAGCTTTAGCCTGATAGCTAATCGTTGCACTGTGATCCGCTACTCGCAAGCTAACGAGTGCATGTGGGTGCAAGCGTGTGTGTGGCTATAGATTGTGTGAATGTGAGTTTGTATACGGGGATGTGAGCTCGCATTTTCACTATCCCCACCTGTCATGTTAGCTAGCATGCTAATTTTATAAAGCTACTTAGCTAATAAAAGAAATTAGCTGACTGTGGGCGAGGTACCAAACCGACCCTATTACTGGAAGTCTAATGGTGTGCTTATACAGTTATACAGCAGTCATATGCACCTAGCTAACGCTGCCCACGCTATTGTGCTGTTTATTACGAATGATCTAATTAGCTAGCTAATGTTAGACAGCAGGCTGGCTAATTTGCTGTGCTGTTAGCTTAGCGGCTAGGAGCTTGCTCGCTAATTGACCTAGTTTGGTAGGGCAGAGGCCATGACATTCCACTCTCCACTGAACTGTGTTTACATTACAAGTTTGTAACTTGTTACTAACAAGACACGGTATTTAATACAACTAGTTAAACATGTAATAACTCAATAAGCGTAACGCCCTTTCCACTTTACGCTAATTCCTTCAAGAAATATGCTGTCCCTTTAACAGGCTACATGTTACCCATTTCTTAAGCACGACCAACTTACTATTTGACATGCTATGATACAATGAACGATACAATATACGTCTTAAAGGCATTAACTATTTACAAAAAGTATTTTATCAGGTTAGAAGCATGTAGTAAGGGAATAATACATATTATTAATTATGTTATAAGTGCATTTGTGGGCTGTTAGAATATCAAACATTAGCATCAGGTTTAATGACTGGATGTTAATCAAAGCTGTAATTGCTACAGCATATTTTTTTGCCACTAAAATGTAATTTCAGTTCTTCCCTGATGTCATGTGTTTCTCCAGACTTGCCCCTCAAAGTCTCATGATTCACATGGGGCTTTTGAAAACAAGGCCAGCATTATATGGAAATAACACAAAGGCTTAAGAACTAAATCAGTCTAAAAATACAGTTAGCCGAACATTGTGAAAACAGGTCAAACGTAGACCTGTGCTTTGTTCAAGGGTGCTAAATAGTTAGCTTCAAATCCAAAAGTTGTTATTGGCACTGTGACAGCATAGTTTATTTGAGTTGGCAATGAAAATAGGGCACTTGTGATAATAAAACCCCCCAATCTAGCTAACCAAACAACGGATATATTATCTCTACCCTACAGGGTTGTAGACATGGAGTCCCTGATGAGTGCGGTGGCCCCGCGCTCCCCAGCCCCCGCCAAGAAGCTGTCAGAGGTCGACTTCCGGTCGGGGGCGACCCTGGAGCAGTTGTCAGCGCAGGTGTCCGAGCTGGTGGTACTGGAGCAGGGAGAGTTCGGAGACCAGACTGCCTTAGAGGTCCACACCGCCAAGGACTTTATCTTCAACATGCTCGGTATGTCTGCAAAAAAATGCTCTCCATTCACCACTAAATAATTGTAACACCTACTTCCTTACTTAGCTGTTGACCATTTGGTGTTGGAATCACAATCTTTACTTACCATCTGGGATAAACGTGCAGAAATATGTCACATTGTTTTTTAGAAAATCTGTTCTCCTAATTGTCACAGATGAATCTCCTTATTATGCGCTTGTCTCTGTCGATGTCTATTTTTGCCCCTCGTTCTCTTAGTATGCACAGGTTTATATTTTTTAAGTGTGTATAGGAAAAAAAAGAGCATATATTATCTACTTTTTGCCCTTTATTTACCCAGGGTAGTTCTGGGAGAGCAATGAGTAATCATTCCCAGCAACGCCTTGCTGCCCAGTTGGCTATTTAACATGCTTTAACATGTAACAAGCTGGGCTTGCACTCAGTACATTTTATGTGACATCAATACAATCTAATGGAACAAATTGTATGGCTAAATCCATATCATGTTGAACACGTAGTTGTCATGATACTAAAATGTATAACTTAAATCTAAATTGACACAACATTGAGGGCACAACATTTTAGATTTCTATTAAAATTATGAATACAACAAGGCTTTAACATGATACTAAGTTTTATTTTCTTGGCCAGTAGCATAGAACAGCAGAAATGACTTAAGTAAACGTTAACAATGTTTAAACTTTCTTAAATTTAACAAAACTATATTATTCTTGAAGGTAGTTCACTGCATTAAATATCCTTTTGTATTCAAAAGGCAAACAAGAACATTTTTGACAGTTGAATCTGTTTTGAATATCCAGACTCAGACAGAAATGGGCAAGAACCGACAGGACTAAGGACAAGGACAGCAGAATATTTATTTATTTATGGTTGCTTTTGATTTATTTCTGTCTGTAGAAATGTGACATTCAATTTTAGCCAAAGGAAAAAAAGCAGCACAATCTCATTTAAACATGATGGGACACGCTTCTGTTTTGCAGGCACGTTTTATGACTCAGGTTGTGAGACGGCATGTGTGACAAACACGATCAACACTGTATTCTTAGTATGTGTTGAAATGACGTATGTGAAAAGGTGCAATATCTGCCATTTAATCCCCTTGAAGATTATCACATGGTTGTTTTATTTAAGTGCCGAATGCAACATTAGATATTTGTAATAAGTGGCAATGGGGATGCATTCAAGCACATCCATTAGAATCCACACATGCACACCCTGAACCAATGAGAGATGGCTTTGCTAGGTGTGACATGAAGCTGTTTCTAATGTATTCTATTGTATTTTTCAGAAGTGAAGTGTCTTTGTTATTCCAATAGGTGGCACTCTCCCCCTCCCTGCTGTCATCCTCATGTCACCATCAGTCTGTCCATCCTGAAAAGTTTGGTCCATTTTGGTTCTAGTTTCACACTTCATTCACTGTGTATTTGGAATATTATTACACACAATCACTGTCAAACTAGTACTATTACATTGGTTGAGACACAGCTCCTGTAGGATTCAAAATAGCCTCATCAAACAGGTATTTTATTTATTTCCCAGTGGATGAAGTAGCCTGTGATCCTTATTTTATTGTAACACCATTACTGTACATGCAGAGATTATATTTGTGCGTAAACTAGTTTTTTGGTCTTTTAGATTTGTCACGTTGCCAGTTGAGCTGCCTCTTTGTCTTCTCCTACTTTCACACTCTCAGTTAAGAGTCTCCTTTTTGTTTTACTCTAAGAGGCACCCTCTCCTGCATAATCACCAATGGTTTGCTGGTATTTCTTACACCCCGTGCCTCACCGCTCACTGTGACAGCTCTGACTGTGAGAAGAAAAAAGAAAAAGTTTGCAGCGTTCCACAGAGGGAGACGCTTTGGATTCTAGGAATATAAAGTTTAGTATGCGTCGGTAGCTGCATTAGGAGCATCTCAATGCTCTGCAGAGGATGAAAGGCCGCACTTAAAGGAAGCACTGAAAAGCAAATATCATCCTTTTGATGCAGGGACCTTGTTACCGGCCTTCTGGATGAGCTTTATCATGCGGCAGTTAAAGTTTGTGTGCATGGATGCTGTCGCGATTGGCTGTTTTTGCTAAGTTCGATAAAGTTACCGCTGCAGTAGGATCCCCACTGTGCTTTGTACACTGTCAGGAAAAAGGGTAGAGAAAAGATATTAAATAAATACACCCAGTGAGTTTCTTCACAGTGTGACTGATCTAAAAATAAACTCTTATTTACCGTGCCTTTCGGTAAACACTGTTGAACCTTCGGGCAGGCGAGGTGGGGGGGCCACAGTATCTATGTTTTGAAAAAGTCTGATGAAGGCAGAAATAGATCTAGAGTGCCGGTGAAGCAGAAGATATATTGCTTTGCCTAAACCCAACTTTTTGTCAAAGTTTGTTGGCCAGCTAAGTTCAGGAAATGTCATCTCTGTTCCTTTTTGTCCAGATTTTGAAATGTTTCTCTCTGAGACTACAGAATAACCTATTGTCTGTTGATATTTTGCGACAAGAAATGAGTTTATCTGTT
Organism: Trematomus bernacchii; assembly: GCF_902827165.1. Lineage (NCBI taxonomy): Eukaryota > Metazoa > Chordata > Actinopteri > Perciformes > Nototheniidae > Trematomus > Trematomus bernacchii. Next base: position 663,940 of record NW_022987683.1, read on the forward strand.
TATGCAGTGCACACAATCTTCCTTTTGTCCTCCAGTGACCTCACATTCTTGCCTTCCTGTTTGTCTTCTTACATCAGCCCCTTTGTTTTCCACTACTCCCCGCACTTAGCACTGTTCAAACATAAATGTGCATCACACTAACAGGCCCTCAGTGAAGGCGTTTCAATAGGGAAGGGGGATCAGTTTTTTTTTTCTTCCAAGTCAGGAGATTCAAAAGTACACCTTGAGCTGTAACAAAAACTGAAAAACAAAACAAAGCCTATCTGCGCGTGTTTGTTGGTGTGTGAGTGATGGTGCATGACAGCCTGCAAATGAATAATTCCCTCTAAAATCCCAAGATCTTTTCGGGATTGTTGTGGCTCTTAACATTTCACAGTTGTTCCAAAACAGAGGGATACAAATTCCAAACTTTTCTCACCCCAAATGTCCAAAATCCTGACATTTCCATTGGACAGGGTTCCTTAAACTCAAATGTTATCTAGGTTGGTAGGTTCTATAAATAAGGCCTTACATTTTTTTTTACATATTTGTCTGACATTATGCAGAACTTAATAACCAAAAAAGGCGTAAAATTGGTCTTAAATTATATTCTTAGTGCCATTAATAAAGTGTTGAATCTTACTCGCCTTAGGCTGTAGGAAACCTTCATAGGATGTTATATTCAGTGCCATACACACAAGTGAGTAAAACTTTTCCATGAGACGTTAAGGCTTTAATACTGGCTGCTTTTATAAGATACTAAATATCTCCTCCCAAACTTTCTAACCTTTCCATGGCTGCTCAGACTTTAAGCAAAGTCATGCATATTTTATTTCGGGGAATAAGAAATCCCTCCTGGTTAAATTTTAACCACCAGAGTGGCGACTTTATCTCCTTTGGGAAACCAGCTGACTCAGTTTTGGTTTTCTAGCTCAGGACCCAAAATTGATGCTTTGGCTGACTAATTCTCTGCTAATGTCATTTTGGATTTGAGAGGCAGCCAATCCAGATCCATGGCAGTGCAACAGTAGATGAAATATTGTGTTTGATTAGTTTGGCTACACACACACACACACACACACACACACACACACACACACACACACACACACACACAACACACACACACACACACACACACACACACACACACACACACACACACACACACACACACACACACACACACACACACACACACACACACACACACACACACACACACACACACACACACACACACACACACACACACACCAGCACAGCCATGCCAAGCAGCACAGATGAGATGCGGCTTTCCTGCCATAAACGACGGTCATTGTTCCTCACTGACTCAGCATTTTTTGGCAGCATTAAGCCGTAATTGTCGGACAGCTGGCACATCAGTGAAAATGAATGCAAAACACAATTTAGATGATGTTAATTTAGCTCAGCTCGCAACCTCTCTTACATAGTGCTCTGTAACTAATCAAACTGTCTGTCATTTAAACACAGTAGAGTGTCCTGTGACTGAACATGGCCTCATCCATGAATTCTTTCATAGTATCTAATTAAATACGACTTACATCATTTGGCATGTTCTCTAAGCAGTGTTTTGACACCGCATGACATATTATCTACTGTGGTGTTCGTTTTAATAAGCACGGCTGACATAGTGATTTTTTTCCTCTCTTTCGTAATCACACTTGAAGTATTCCTGAGGCAAAGGGGGAGGAATAATTTGGTCTGTGGCTGTCAAATGATAACATAATTGTATGCGCAGGCTGTGGCTGCCTGAGTTGCCGGGGAAAAAAACAATTAAAAAGTGAATGTTTGCAGCACACCTCGTCACTTTCAGTTATTTTTATCAAGGGATTTAGAGGGCACAAAACAGACATTCCCCTATTTCCTTCAAATCAGATAAGTGAAGTTTCTGAAAACTTCAAATAACATTTTTATAAATGCTGGGTGAACTAAAGGACAAAGCGAGTGTTTGTGACGCACAATTTTTTGTAATGTGCAGATATGATTTTCAGATTAAAACAGGGGACCCAGTAAAGCTTTAACATGATTCTGTGCTTGTTTTATTCTCTACTTTAAACAGTTTAAAGGGCTGTTTATAGGCATGGGCAAATGATTAGATAATGGGCCCCTGGTCAAAGACATGCATCACCTTTTGCTATATAGGATCATGCCAGACTTTATACTTACTTAGCTGCTTTTTGTTGTGGTTTTGTTTCTCTTGGTGATAATTTTTTGTCTTTTTTGTAGTTTTTTTGTGGCACTTTGTAATTCGAATGGTTGTTTTGTAGATTTGTTTTTCTATTGGTTTGCTGGTCTTTGTTGTGTTTCAGTGTCCCTTTGTGGAAGTTTTGGTCCTTTCAATTGTTGTTTCGAGTCTTTTTGCAGTTGTTATGCTCTAATTTGGTATTTTTTTAAGTTTCATTGTGGTCATTTTAAATCGTTTCCTGGTTGCGTCCCAACCAGGAAACGATTTAAAATGACCACAATGAAACTTAAAAAAATACCAATGTCTCTTCAAGTGAAAGCCAGGGGGGGCCTGTGCCATTAGGCCAATTCAGTATTCCATCCATATTAATAGGCAAAACAACTGTAACTGATTCCGTTTGTCCTTTATCTTGAAAATAACAAAAAAAAGTATTTTGTAATGACATAAGTAGGACTGCTTCTGATAATGTAATGGGGGCTCATTATTTTATATGAGACTTTCTCTCCTCCTTAATAGTATATCAAGGGATCAGTTTTGCATGGCTTCACAAGCAACTAGGCCGCTCTAAAATGTCAAAGTCCACCTGCAGTTTTTCCTTTAGCGATAATTGCCTGTCATTTAGCGGGACATGGCATCAGAGTATACCTGGCATCAAGAGCTGGAAGACCCTGACAGCTTCCTGCATCCTCCCTCTGCAGGTGGTGTGTCTTTCATCCCTCTGAGCGACTGTTTGTATTGAACACACACACACATACACACACCTGGCTCAGTGGTTTAAACCCATCCCGCCAAGTGAGATTAAAATGGAACTTCTCCATTTCATCTCTAAAAAGGGCCTATTTTTTAGCTAATCTCCTGCCTTGATATGAATTCATAAACAGCGAGTGGCAGGATTAATCTGCTATTAGCCTGCGAGGTGAGGCTGCAAGAAGCACTGATAACATCCGGGCGAGACTTCATTTGTCGGGAGTCTATTGTTACGGATTGAGATGCTCCTTTCGGGATGAGGCTGCTTTTTAAGATTAGTGTTATGGCACGATCCACAGCTGAATTTGAGTTTTATTGTCTGAAATAACAGAAAGGTCGCATAGAGGAGCAACAGGAATTGTGAATATCATTCAGACTCAGACAACTTCCTTTTTAATCATTAGCCCTTTGGTAATGAATTTCAACTTACATTTTCAAAGGATTTGTTGAACATTTCAGAATTATATTGCTTTCTTTTCAAGACTTGTATGACAATACAGGAGACAGTCAAGGGACAGTTAGCTTAACTTAGTAAAAAGACGCAAAGCCCTCCATAGTGTGTCTAATCCTGGTCAGGAAGTAGTTCAGTGCATAACCTCGTCCATAAAACATAAAAAACGTTGTCTTTTGATGAAAAAAAGCTCATATATTGGTGAGCTATCTAGATTTGCTTTTTCAAAGAGCTAGGCTAATGGTTTCCTCGTTTTATGCCAAGCTAAGCTAACAGATAGCTAGTTGTAGCTTTGTTTTTAGCATAGAGACCTAAGAATGCATCTTTTAAGAAGTAGTTGGGAGCATAACTTTGTCCATAAAACATAAAAAGAACCTTGTCTTTTGATGAAAGAATTACTAGATAAAGCTCTTTTATTGGTGAGCTTTAGAGGTTTATTATCCAGATTTACTTTTTCAAAGAGCTAAGCTAATGGTATTCCCGGTGTTATGCTCAGCTAAGCTAACCGATAGCAGGTTGTAGCTTTGTTTTTAGCATAGAGACATGAGTATGCATCTTTTTATGTAACTCAGAACGTAATCAAACAAATATTAAACTAGTTTTTAACATGTTGGTATTCCTCACTTATGGATCTACGTGAATGTAAGTTCAACTGTCTTTAGATAAATAAACGTTAAAAATAATCGCTAAATAAAGCGATAACTGGCTTTTCCTGCATGACCAGTTTTGGCTCCTCTCTTTCTCACCTCCAGCAACAGCAGATAGAAGTCACCAGCTTATTTAGAGGAATCCCATTTTCCAGGGAGATTTACAGAGCTATTGTTGGAGTCCATCAAACCAGAGGTGTGTGGCAGAAACCTCTCATTCTGGCTGTGATGAAAAAAGGCGTTTTTCCCATGATGCCGCTGCTCTGCTTCAGAGGGATTTCTCAGCAGTGCTTTGCAGAAGGTCTTGTACTTTACTTGTAAATACAGATGCAACTATTAATCCATTATTTTCTCCCATTTTGAGGAGGCCCTGCTTGGTATAAATGCTCTCGGACCAGATTTCCCGTTTATCTTTCTCAAAGAAAATGTTTCTTGTCTTCCTTTTTTTGCTTCTAGTCTTCAAAATAGCTTCTACCAACCCTTATCCAAACTAAATATGCATACAGATATCTAGACTTGAGTTTATTTCTGCATTACTTTCATTGTAAGAATTCAAATTCAGAAATGAAGATGCAGTGCAGAGGTCGGCAGCAGCTGCAGATCTGTGCTGTTGGTTTATGCTAATTTAAGTTTTTTTTCCTAGCCTCATTTCCTGGTGCAAGTCATTTTGAGACTCTAGCAACAAAATATTGTGCCTTCATTACAGCATACATGATTTATGCCCTTGAGAAATTGTGTTAGGATTGAAATTTGAATATACTGCCATAGATGTAGGTAGGCTGTGCTGTTACCAAACACTGAGTAACCAATAGCCATCAAATAGTGCTTCACAGACCTGAAATTGGGTGTATTCTGAGAATAGCTCTTATCGGAAAACGTCCCTCCAATGGAAATCTACATTCAAAGACATTTCTTATAGGATTACGTTTAATCCGTGGCTGTGAAACCAGCCTAGACTGTCTCCATTCCAGCTCTATTCTCAGACTGTGAGTCTACAGGCATATATGATGGAGTGTGTGCATCCACGTGTGTGTGTGTACACGCTGGCGGGTGCCCAGTAAAGCACTGTCGGTTTGAGAGTTTGGATTAAAAAAGCAGATTGTCTTCCTTGGAACAACCTCAAACTTCTGGCAGCCAGTGTTTGAGATTAAAGAAGCCTCGCTAATTGATACAGTTTTTCCTCTCTAACTGGAGCCCTTGCCGGAGAGATAATAAGCTCTTTCTTTATTTTTCCCCCTTTTTTCCCCAATTTATCAGTGACAGATAAAACCAAACAAATCAGAGGAGCCGCAGCTTCAAACTTGTTGCCCTTTGGCTGGTGTCTGATTCTTTCCCCCTTCCAACACGCTCTTTTCCTCACTCTTCCTGGCTTTGATCTGCCCATAAAGTCTTACTCCCCTCTTCCCGAAGAGACTTCAAATTGATCGCTCATAATTTGTTTTGCAAATCTAATGCACAAACACTCACCTCAGATTTAGTGTGAGTTAAGTATGAAGCACTTTTTGCCATCACACAACTCTACTGTGATTACCTTAGACATCAAACCAAATTATGTTACAGCAATCTGAAGTGCTGTGTTTTTGCCATCACATGACAGTGCATTCAGACCTGTTTAATAAGTAAAAACGGGGAAGTGGGACTCTTCACCAATCAATATCAGAGAGGAGTGCACACTTTTTGAATTTTAATCCTAGTTCAGACATCACTTGAGGAACTTCGGCCAGGCAGGATATATGTACAGTATTTTAATTCAATAAAAATGTTCTTAACCTGCTAGATTAGATAAGATTGCATATATGTTATAGCTATAGGGTTTGGCTTTTTCAACCTGGCTCTTTCAAAAGTACCAAAAAGCGTAATCTCTTTTTGTCTAATTTAGCCACTATCTGCCATGCGAAGACAAATAAAGGCTTAACAATTCAAGAGTTGGGGTCGATTTGATTTCGTAGAACCAATAAAATATACAAAGAACGGTTCTATCTCACACAGGCTCCGCCCTCTACTGGACTCTATGGGTACTACTCTCATCAATGATACGCGAGCGTTCACACACTGAAGTTGTATAAACGTAGCCGGCCAATCAGGGCGAGCCTACCTGAATGCGTGCGCAGCTCACAGTATATAAGGCGGCTACGCCTCCTGACTGTCATCCTTTTCTCTTCAGCGAGCAGGACAACACCTGACAGACAAAAGTAAAACGTTTGAAAGAAGAAGAAAGAAGTTATCGTACCATCATGGAGTCGCCACTTCTAGAGACCCGGGCCTGTCCTTCGTGCCCTGGCTTAATAGCGGGCGCAGATCCCCACCACCTCTGCTTCGAGTGTTTGGGGACCAGGATATGGCCGAGGCGGTGCCATTCACGTTCGCCATTCCAGCGGGGCGGATGGCTCCGTTTGCCGGGGAGGAGGATGATGAGGACTTCTCGTTGGCGGGCACTTCCGGGTCCGGCGTCCATGAAAGTCCACCGCCCAGGTCTGTCCGCCAGGACTTCCCCCTGGTGATGACCATGGCGGCGGAGCGTGTAGGGCTACCGCTCCCCCCACCACTGCCGCCGAAACCGGTGAGCCGCCTCCGCCAGGGGTTCTACGGCCCGGTCCGCCTGGTGCAGCCAGCCTTCGTTTCGCCCCCAAACATGTGCTGGTAAGGAGCGACAACCTCACCACAGTGGCTTACATCAACAGGCAGGGCAGAGTCCGCTCCGCCGTCTTGTTGAGCGCAGTGGAGAACCTGTGGTTGTGGGCCTCAGAGAATGTTTTTATCTCTAAAGGCCCCTCACATTCCGGCTATCCTATTTACATGCTCTACGCCTTTCCACCGCTGCGTCTCATGCCCCACTCCTGGAGGGGGTGAGACGAGAACAGTTGTCGGTCATTCTGGTAGCCCCAGGTCGCCGCTCGTCGCCACACAGATGATGGTGGGTCAGCCCTGGACAGTTCCTCAGTTCCGGGGGCGCTGTCTCAGGAAGTGGGTGCATTAGGGGCGTTACCCACTCAAGGCCAACCTCTCCAGGCTTGGCTCCTGAGAGGGACAGGCTGAGAAGGGGTGGACTGTCTGACAAAGTTATACAGACTATCCAGGCAACAAGGGCGTGATCCACCACAGCCTGTTACAGGATGAAGTGGTTGGGATTTCTACAGTCACTGGAACTGGTACAGCCGGGCGATTGGTTCACAAACCATCGACCTGAGGGCCGCTTACTTTCATGTCGAAATTGCTAGAAAGCCAAAACACAGGAAGTATTTGCGTTTTGCCTTCCAGGGGATAGCCTACGAGTACAACAGACTACCGTTCGGCTACTCCCTGTCCCCACGCACGTTCAGCAAATGTGTGGCCACAGCGCTTCGGCCGCTTCGCGACCATGGCATGAGGGTTTTATTTTATCTCAACAACCTCATAGTCATGGCTAGGTCCAGGGAATGGGCAGATGTTCCACACAGCCCAATTGATCTTACACCTAACCAAGTTGGGGGGTTGCGGTCAATTGGAAGAAGAGCAGTCCCATACCTCACCAGCAGGTGGGGTATCTGGGGATTTTGCTCAATTCAGCCCCCATCGAGAGCGAGGGGTACGCCCCCATCGCGAGCGAGGTGTACGCCCCATTGAGAAGGAGGGCAGGCTACGTGCCACTCTGTCAGAGGACAGACAGACGTGGTGTGAGGAAGGGAGTCTAGAGCCTCTGTCCGGTACATTGGGCTCTATTCTATCCTGGCTATAGCTACTGGTGGATAAGGGGCTTGCTCATGCCACAGTCAAGGTGTATGCAGCAGCCATCTCGTCCTGTCATGCGGGATTTGGCGGCAGACCAGTCTTTAGCCAACCGCGTTTTAAAGCTTCTTTTTTTTATAGGGGATCAGGAGACAGCGCCCAGTGGTGCATGTCTCCACCCCGCAATGGGAACTGCCATTGGTGCTCGAGGCTTTGGTTACAGAACCATTGAGCATCTGGAGCTCTCCTCCCTGTAGGTGCTATCATTGAGAGAGAGAGAAGCAAAAGGAAACTTGCTTGCCTTCTGCCAAGAGAGTATGCGAACTGACCGCTCTATTGGTGCACCCGAGTTGCCTTCTGGTTCGTGGTGACCGTAGCAGGGCGACACTCAGACCGAACCCCTTCTCTGTTCCCAAGAACCTAAGGAGTTCTTCCAGGTCGAGGGTTATACAGCTAGACGGCTTTAGTCGTCCACTTATGCACGGCGGCGTCTTGGTCTACGCCAGGCCCGTTCATAAGGTAAGTATCTCTTAGACATGTCTGGCTCCTTTTTCATCGTCAGTGCTTGCTGGGGCAACACAGGACTGGTGAAAGGAGGAGGGCTGTCTGACCCCCTTGGACATAATGCACTTACGTTGTCCCATGCTCCTTAGGGACCTGGGAAACGTGGTGCACAGTGTGTAGTCACTTGCGCTGGCACCTGCAGGGTGGAGCTATGGGCTTATTCAGACCAATTAGGCTCTACCCAGCCAAGCTGCGGCCCCAACTTCTCCACGGTCTCAACCGGGTGATAGGAAGTTGGGGTGCGATGGTTAACCAAAGGCCGTCAGGGGCAGTGTGGTGGGTCGATGTTGTGGGACGACAGGGCGTTTATCCATCGGGGCTCCACCCACTGTACCCAGAGTCCAGTAGAGGGCGGAGCCTGTGTGAGATAGAACGGTGTGTTATGTATTGTAACCCTAGTTCTATAAGCACAGGCGGAGCCTAGGGGCCTCTTTCCTATGCCGCTCGCTGAAGAGGGTGTTGGATGACAGTCAGGAGGCTGCGCATGCATTCAGGTAGGCTCACCCTGATTGGCCGGCTACGTTTATACAACTTCAGTGTGTGAACGCTTGCGTATCATTGATGAGAGTAGTACCCATAGAGTCCAGTAGAGGGCTCCACCTGTGCTAATACGTAACCCACCGTTACCTCCAGATGACTGCAAAAATGCTAACTCATTCCCAGAGTTTTAGGACTCATTCCTGCAGTCTATAGTTCAGGTTGGGGAATTTTAGGAAAGACTGAGATTGAAAGTCTAGTTAGTCAGGAGATGACTGGAGCCGTACAGGGAGATTCTGCTAACACATTTGAAAATCCAAAGATACATACTTTTTTATTTTTCTTCTACTCTTCGACTTCCACCCCAGTGGTCGCCTTAAATAAGGCCCTTTCATTTTGCACCTTCTCAAAGCAAAGCACCAGAGAGATCTTCGTGAGCTCATTTGAGTTTGACGTTTCAGTCCCTGGAATATTTCCCTCAAATTTTCATTTAAAAAATAACTGTTCTACCTTTTTTGATACACTGAAGGAAACTAATGCGTGGGTGGGGATGCTGCTCTTGAAATGTCCCTCAGTCAGAGCATCATGTGTTGGATATAACATCTAAAATAAACAAAAATATCTTTCTAAATGTAACATCTTCACTAGGGTTGGGAACTGAAACTCGGTTCCAGATGAGAACCGATAAGAAAATGCCGGGTACCGGGTGCCCATACAAAATACACAATTTCGGTTCTGCTTAACGGTTCCTAAACGCGGTAGACCCTGTATTCCACCGGGTCCGTCTGCGCCGCGGGTCCGTCTGCGCCGCGGTGACCCGGTGGAATACAGTATATCCACTGGCCATGATCTGTGTGTTCTGGAGAATCACAGAACGGCCGGTCGTCAGCGGGCCGTTGGCGGCCGGCTCGGTACGCTGACGGCCGGCACCGCCCTTAATTTTTTTCAACGCCATCATGTAAGTTGCGCTGACAGGCGACAGAGGTCCACAGTTGCCCCGCAGCGTGGCTCCCCCCGCCCTCCCGTAGACAGTTCACGAGCTCAGTCACTTCATAACACCAAAGATGGATTGCGGTAAACGCTCTAAAGTGAGGCTCCACTACACTAAAAAAGAAAAAGACAAGGCACAGTGTAATGCCTGTTAATAGCTTGCATCAGGCATAGCTCAGTTAAAATAAAGCACAGCTATTGTGCAATACATTTGTATTGCATGTATATTTTTTATTTGTAAAAATGTCAGTTAAAGCTTAAAAGAATAAAGATATTTTTGTTATCTAAACGTTTGACCTCTTTCTTTTACAATTTTGGAATCGAAACGGGGAATCGATAAGATCCGGAATCGATAAGCAGAACCGGAATCGGAATTGGAATCGATAAATTTCAAACGATACCCATCCCTAATCTTCACACTTTAAATTGCCACTTTTTGAGTAGCTTTGGCCTTTTCCTTTTCTCTGGAGTCACAATTTCAAGTCCAACACGCTTAGGTACACACACATGCCACCACATGAAAACATGCCACTAAGGTTGTGTGCCCATGTAATTGGATAAGAGGAATCATGTGGAGCTTTGTGCCCCGAGGCATGACCTACAGGCCCGGTCTGATGCCCCTGTTTCAGCTGTCTGCAGCCACTTAACTGCCCTGGAGGGACTCGAGCTCAGGATCTTTCCCCTGCGGCGGGTTTGTAAGTGTCCACGCTCCTCCTTTGACCTACAGTAGCTGGCAGTTAGCTTGAAACCAGCACAGGATCAAGTTGTTCTTTTAAGCTGGAAAAATATAATTTACTCCAGAACTGCGGCTCCCATGGGCCCGGAGCCTGGGAAGTTTACAACACAGCTAAGTAGCCATAAAGGGATTTGGAGGGTGAGTTTCTCCCCTATAAACTGTTTAGAGAGGAGAGTAAGGAATACCTTTTAAGCAGTATATAGTAAAACGATCATTGCTTGTATGCCTTGCCCAATCACACTTCCTCAACAATTAACTCAAGAAGCTACAATATGAACACAGGAAATCTCCTTTAAGTGATTTCCCATTTCTTGCTAATCTAAAACGGAAACCCCTCGACCAATCATGGTGTAGATGCATGTCGGCAAAGAGCTGAAATGAAGGACATGTAGGCTAGTTCTCGTTAATGTCTCGCCCAGCAGTCACTGAGAGGGGCTGTTAATTTCACACTCCATCTTGTGTCAATATTACTGCAGCTCATACTCATAAATATATGCATTACTTCTTAAAACAAACCGAGCTGGAAATGTGTGCGTGCTCCGAGCTTGTCCGTGCATTTGAATATGAAATGCATTTTAATATGAGTGGAAGAGAAAAAACCCATTGGCGGAAACGCATCTCGAAACATACCGACGACTGAATATTAATTGTGCTGAGTGTGATTTAGTTTTTTTCTTCACCTGCAACCCTTTAGGATTAGTCCAAAAAGTGGACCAGCGCCTCCCGGTGGCCAATGAGTACCTGCTGCTGTCAGGCGGGGCCCGAGAGGGAGTCTTGGACCTCAACCCAGAGGATCTTGGGGACTACGCCAAAGGGGCCGACTTTGACCTGGAATTCACCCTGCTGGTGCCCGCCCTCAAGCTCCACGACCGCAACCAGCCCGTCACGCTGGACATGAGGCACTCCCCCCCCTGCCACTCCTGGCTCAGCCTCCGCCTCTGCGACTCCAATGTCATGTCCCGCTGGAGCATCTGCTGCCAGGAGGAGAACGGACTCCCCGCTGAGGAGGACGAGGAGGAGGAGGAGGAGGGGGATATGTGTAAGTAGGATGGGAGTGAAGGGAGGATGGGTAGAAAGATATAAGCAGAGGTGGAGGAAGTACCAGTGTAGGAAATACTCTGTTACAAGTAAAAGTCTTGCAATCAACATGTTACTCAAGTAAAAGTACAAAAATATAAGCATCAGAATATACTTAAAGTACCAAAAGTAGTCATTGTGCAGATTGGTCCATTTCAGAATAATATATATGATATGTTTTATAATTATTGATCATTAAAGTGTTATCAAAGCTGGTAAAAGTTAAGCTAGTTTTAATGACTTTGTATACTGCAGGGTAGCTTGTGAATTTACTCCAGGTGTAACTAAAGTCTGATTTAAGAGTTGATTATATTTCACATCATTAATCCAAATGTGCAAAGTAAGTAAAGGTATTAAATAAATGTAATGGAGTGAAAGTACAGTATTTACCTCTGAATTGTAGTGGAGTAGAAGTACAAAGTAGCACCTTAAAGGAAAGGGAGCCAATTTCATTTTTTCTGTGTTTCCCCTGGGTAATTTGATGCATGATGCACTTTTGCCCGTTCTTATATAACTCCTCAGATATGTTAGACGAGAAACGCCTCCCCACGCTGCAACATTTATGAGTATAGCCGCACAATCGAAAGTTCAAGCTACCTTATTACGCCTCGACATCAATCTGCCACACCGCTCGCCAGTGGGAGACTTCCAAGATGGGGAAAAAGTAATGACGTTATTGAAATGGATCGCTTTAATTCGCAGCCGTTTGGAAAACACATTTGCAATATTTCTTGGTCGTATCATAACATTTCCCACGGGGTATTATGTAACGGTACTTCAGGTGGCAGGGGGGGGATTAGCGTGATAAGTTCACAGCATGGACATGAATCCCAGCAAAATGCTACTGAAAGGTTAAAAAAAGGGCAATAATTTAAATTTGATTTATATTATTTGCAGCAAAGCACTGGCACATTGTTTGCTTTTGACTGTATACTGCATCTAACAGGCACCAAAATATTTAAACTAGATTCCGTTTGCATGTTTTATTTGATGAGCTAGAACCAGAAACTGTTGTGTCCGTATGGAGGGACCCAGCATTTAGACCCTTCCCTCTCTCCCTTGCTCAGGTAAAGGTTCCATCCCCTCTCTGGACTCCCCTCAGTCTCTGGACGGGTGCTACTTCTCCCCCTCCCTGGTGACAGACTGGTTCTGGGGGGTGGTGAGCGAGGCTGTGGACGAGCTGAGGCGCAGCCCCCAGAGAGGCATTCCCACCCCGGACCGACTGGAGAGGAATGGCCCCCTCACCACTATCATCCTCCAGGTACAGATTGAAGAAATGCTGAAAAAACTTGTTATCGATATGGAATGCTTTAAAGCAGTGGTTCTCAACTGGTGGGTCGCGACCCAAAAGTGGGTCGCGGACCTGTTTCGAGTGGGTCGCAGATGTGTAAAAAGTCACACTTTTATTTTATTTTATTTTATTTGATGTTCTAACGCTGTGCATGCAGTAGGCGTTGGACTGGAAGTACCGGAGACCATAAACGGTCTTGAAAACTTCTGTCAAGTAGTGATCATCTTTTCAATAAAACATCTTTGTTGATGTTTTTTCGAGTCTTCTGGCCAATCAGAATCAAGATTGTTGCCGGAAGTCCCCACGGAGAATAACTTTGCGGTAGAAATACTCTTTATACATCCATGGGTACAACTTCAGATAAAAATGAACACATAATGAAATATGATTGATGATTGACAGGTCACAGAACAATGGGAGCTATCTACCCTTATCCACAATTTAAAGTAAGTCACACAGACTATCTCCTCTTTACTCTTCTCTCTGTGTGGAGCAGCAAGTTCAGCTTCAGAACAAAGTGAAAAACAAACAATGGCATCAAATATTATTAATATGTCGGGAAGTAATACATTTATTTATTTTCTTCTCAGAGTGTACCAGAATGCTCAGTTTATATGTTAGTATTTCTAAAAATCTCCTGGGGGGAAAATCCCCCCAGATCCCCCTTCTGGGGTTGGGTTTTCAGCCTTTTTATGTTATGCAGTTCAGCTTTGATTACATCATCTCATTAAACCTTTTTTAAAAGCATTCTTTAGTTCTGTGAAGGGATACAAGGGATATATGCACTGTACTTCACTTTAATTAATATTGTATGCTGAAAAGGGTATATGTTACAGCACGATTTTTTGTTGAATAGATTTGAGTGGTTCAAAATTTCGGGTCGCGATTTATTGACAAAGGAAAAAGTGGGTCCCGAGGCCTGACCAGTTGAGAACCACTGCTTTAAAGGTCCTTTATACATAAATATGTGTCCCCGGTGTGTCAGGGAACAAAACCCTCTCTCTTTTCCTCCGTACCCAAATCTCTAAAAATGGGGGTACAACGGAGCTGATCCAGATTTGCGTCCGATATAACTTAATATCGGTAATGTGGGCTGCCTTTACACCCACGGCCCTATCAATCAATCAATGTTTATTTATATAGCCCAATATCACAAATGTTACATTTGTCTCAGTGGACTTCACAGTTTGTACAGAATATCAGTATGACAATACGACACCCTCTGTCCTTAGACCCTCACATCGTACAAGGAAAAACTTCCAAAGAAACCCCACAGTTTAAAGGGGAACATGGGAGAAACCTCAGGGAGAGCATCAGAGGAGGGATCCCTCTCCCAGGACGGACAGACATGCAATAGATGCCGTGTGTAAATTGAAAAGATAATACATTTACAACATAGGTAGTCCAAATGTTTGGAAATGCATGTGTCTATAATAAGAAGATTAATCCACGAGGATGTCAACAATCCTGTGGGAGCCATCAGGGAAGTAGTATGATGAGAGTCAGGCAGGACCGCAGAGACCGGTTCAGCCAGGACTCAAAATCCAGGACTCAGGATGCAGGACTCAGGATCCGGGGCTCAGGATCCAGGACCACAGTAACAGGCACAGCCACGACTCAGGATCCAGGGCTCAGGATGCAGGATCCAGGACTCAGGATCCAGGACCACAGCAACAGGCACAGCCACGACTCAGGATCCAGGGCTCAGGATGCAGGATCCAGGACTCAGGACTCAGGATCCAGGACCACAGCAACAGGATCAGCCTCGACTCAGGATCCCGGCGTAGATAGACACCAAAAAGAAATTTGGGGGAAGCTGGGTTATTCGGAACATGAGAGTACACAGGTACAGACAGAGAGAAGGAAGAAGTAAGGTGTCCCCCGACAGTCTAAGCCTATAGCAGCAAAACTAGGGGCTGAATCTAATCAGCCCTAACTATAAGCTTGATCAAAAAGGAAGGTCTTAAGCGCACTCTTAAAAACGGATAGGCTGTCTGCCGCCCGAACACAAACTGGAAGCTGATTCCACAAATGTGGAGCTTGATAAGAAAAGGCTCTGGCTCCCATTGTACTTTTAGAGACTCTAGGAACAACCAACAACCCTGCATTCTTGGAACGCAATGCCCTAGTAGGACAGTAGGGTATAATGAGTTCTTTAAGGTAAGATGGCGCCTGCCCATTAAGGGCTTTGTAGGCGAGAAGAAGAATTTTAAATTCTATCCTGTGTTCTATAGGGAGCCAGTGTAAGGCAGCCAGAACAGGAGTAATGTGGTCCCTTTTCCGTGCTCTGGTCAGTACACGTGCTGCAGCATTTTTAATCAGCTGAAGCGACTTAATTGACTTTTTGGTACACCCTGATAATAAAGAGTTACAATAATCCAGCCTTGAAGTAACAAATACATGGACTAGTTTTTCTGCATCGTTTTGAGGCAAGATATGCCTGATTTTTGCAATGTTACGTAGATGAAAGAAGGCGGTCCTAGAGATTGATTTTATCTGGGCGTTAAAGGATAAATCCTGATCAAATATAACACCAAGATTCCTTACAGTCTCACTGGAGGCCAAATGAATGCCATCCATAGTTAGTATATCTTTAGATAATTTGTTTCGTAGATTCTATGGGCCGAGTACAATAACTTCGGTTTTGGCCGTGTTTAACATCAAAAAATGTAAGGTCATCCACGTTTTTAAGTCCTTGAGGCAGTCTTGAATTTTATTTAGATTGGTTTCATCAGGCTTTATTGATAAATATAGTTGAGTATCATCCGCATAGCAATGAAAATGTACAGAGTGATTCCTTATAATATTGGAAGCATATATAATGTGAACAAAATAGGTCCAAGCACTGAGCCCTGTGGCACTCCATGGCTAACTTTGGTCTGCATGGAAGATTCATCGTTGACACATACAAACTGAGAGCGTTCAGATAGATAGGACCTAAACCAGCCTAAAGCAGTTCCCTTAATGCCAACTAAGTGCTCTAGTCTTTGCAATAGGATGTCATGGTCGATAGTATCAAATGAAGCACTGAGATCGAGCAAGACAAGAATAGAGACAAGTCCTTTGTCTGAGGCTATTAGAAGGTAATTTGTGACTTTAACAAGAGCTGTCTCTGTGCTATGATGTGTTCTAAAGCCAGACTGAAAATCTTCAAATAAATCATTGTTTTTTAAGTAATCACACAACTGTTTTGCGAATGCTTTCTCAAGAATTCTTGAGAGGAACGGAAGATTAGAAATAGGTCTATAGTTGGCTAAAACCTCTGGATCGAGGTTGTGCTTTTTAAGAAGAGGTTTTATCACTGCTACTTTAAATGATTGTGGAACATAGCCTGATAATAAAGACATTCATAATATTTTTATAAAGAAGTGTTGATTAATGGAAAAACTTCCTTTAACAGCTTAGTTGGAATCGGGTCTAAGATACACGTTGATGGTTTAGATTAGAAGAAAGAATCATTGAATTCAATTGTTCAAGGTTTATGGGTGAAAAGCATTCTAATTTACTATCTAGTGTAATATTAGAACTTACATTTCCGGGAGCTGTTGATAACACTATACTGGTCAAAGGCAAGAGGTCATTCATTTTGTTTCTAAGAGTAACAATTTTATCATTAAAAAAAGAACATAAAATCATTACTACTGAGTGCTATGGGAATAGATGGCTCAATAGAGCTGTGGCTCTCTGTCAGAAATCTGCTGAAAATAAATCTTGCATTATTCTTATTCTCATCTGAAGAGTAGTAAGTTGCTCTCGCTTTACGCAGTGCTTTCTTATATTCATTGAGAGTTATATGCCAAGTTAAAGATTAGAGATTCTTCAAGTTTAGTGGAACGCCATACCCTTTCAAGTTGTCTCGACTTTTGCTTTATTTTGCGGGTTTCGGCATTATGCCATGGAGCTAGTCTATGTTGTTTTATTTTCTTCTTTTTCAAAGGAGCAACAGAGTCTAATTTTATTCGCAGAAACGTTGCTATCAGAAACAATGTGTGACGTGTTTTTTGGTATTTGTTTACATTAGCAAGCATCGCTAACACTCAGAGCTAACCTGTACTGGAGAGAGTATGTGTAAAAAAGCAGGAAATAAAAAAAGGAACTCACCTTGTGGTAAACCTGCAAGAGAAAAAGCATTTGAGCTCCAAACTGTTTCAGAAATAATCCTTGATGTGGTTTGGAACATGATATGGCGTTTAATCACGGCAGCATTTAGCTGTATCTTGGTAGAATTCTGAGCAGGCACAAGCTCCTCTTTTTTTAATTTTTTTTTTAAGCTAAGGACCCAGAATCAGCAGTTCTCTAACAGGGCTGAAATAGAGGGATATGAGGGATGTCAAAAATGCATGATCTGCTTGGTATTTTGAGCAAAACACATGATAGATATGGTTTTTATATATCTGAGACGCATAATATATGCCTAAAAATAGCATGATAGGAGATCTTTAAGGTTCCCCGGAGTTTTCTTGTTAAAGTTATGTCCCCGCTCCCTCCCTGCAGGCGGGATCGAGCCGGGTGCTGTACGACCTCCTGCCCGTGGTGTCGTTCCGGGGCTGGCCTGCCGTGGCTCAAGGCTGGCTGACGGCCAACCACTTCTGGGATGGTAAAATCACAGAGGAGGAAGCCATATCGGGCTTCTATCTGCTTCCCTGCTGCTCCCCGCTGGGTGGCCGGCCCGACAGGGAGTGGAGGCTGGCATTCTCCCGCAGCGAGGTGAGCGGACTGTTAATGTGGTGCAGGTTTAACCACAATGTATCAGGTTTAAATCATCTATATGCTTCCATCTGGTCTTCTTTCTTTGCCTTTTTTCTCTCTTTCCATCCAATTTTGTGTTACATTTTTCAAGTTCTTGGGCAAAGATATGCCCATATGATCAAAGAAAGCTATTTTTTTAAGTACTACATACAGAAATGTGAAAGTTTTCAGGGATGCAAACTCATCAGGTATGAAAAAGGTGACAAGGATCCGAGCCCCCCGACCCCACGGAATATCGGCTTTAAAATGAGGACTAACAGGATGTTAGCAGTCAGAACAACTAAAGCAGTTAATAACAGAAACGCCAAAGAGTCACATCTAATAGAAATGTATAAAAGCATTTATTTTAATTGTGTAGCAGTCAGTTTATAATTTTGGCAGCACTGTTGAGCATTTTGAAAATGTATTTTCATGCCTCTGTGCAAGGCTGTCTTTCTATCTTTATAGCCAGTGGTGTAAAGTAACTAAGTTCATAAACTCAAGTGCTATACTTGGGTACAATTTTTAGATACTTGGTGGTACTTTTTTGTTAAATCAGACTTTAGTTCCACCTGGAGTAAATCCACAAGCTACCCTGCAGTATACAAAGTCATTCAAACTAGCTGCACCTTTACCAGCTTTGAGAACACTTTCATGATCAATCATTATAAAACATATCATATATATTATTCTGAAATGGACCAATCTGCACAATGACTACTTTTGAGGAACATTTTGAATGCAGGACTTTTACTGTAACAGAGTATTCCTACACTCTGGTACTTCTACTTTTACTCAAGTACAAGACCTGAGTACTTCTACTTTTACTCAAGTACAAGATCTGAGTACTTCTACTTTTACTCAAGTACAAGACCTGAGTACTTCTACTTTTACTCAAGTACAAGATCTGAGTGCTTCTACTTTTACTCAAGTACAAGATCTGAGTACTTCTACTTTTACTCTAGTACAAGATCTGAGTGCTTCTATTTTTTCTTCTACCACCTCCGTTTATAGCCTATGAAAAAAGCTATTTGAAAACGAAGGCTAAAGCTAACGTTAGCAAATAGTGACAATGTATGCTAGTTAGCTAGCTCAACGATTATAATATTGCGACAGAAACACTTTTCAGTGCACATCACGCTCTGCTGCTTCGATAGGCCCGTTCTAACAGCTGTTCACCAGCGGTCCAGTCTGTGCCACAGTGACTCCGGACCGCACAGTTAATATTAACGAACGCACCAGTAGGTAATGTAGCTGCTGAAGCTAGACCCTCATCCCGGAGCAGCAGAGCCTTATTATACATCCATGAGCAGAGCCGACAGGCAGGAAGACTCGAGCACACAGCTCGCGCTTCATTATATAAAAAAAGAACACCATGCGTGTCATGATTGCACACAGCTCGCGGCCGCAGATTACTCCGGGTCCCAGACCCCCCCCCATACCCCAAAAATATTTTTATTGCAGATCTACATAAATCACACAAACGACCTATTTTGGATTCAAAACGGCGAATTACGCCGAAAGGTGACAAGTTTGCATCCCTGAGTTTTATTACATTTTATATGCAAGGTGCAGACAAAACTAAAGAGTTTTCCGTCTTTGTGGAAGATGTGTAGACTTTCTGTTGTCCTGATATAAATTGGGAGCTTGTTACACCTTTTTGGAGTCAGATTAGCAAACTGTTCACATGTCTTGTCTACATATGTCTTTATTGATTGGTCCTCTATTTCTCTTATTTCCAGGTTCAGTTGAAGAAGTGCATCCCGTACCCCATGGCCCAGGCTTTCCAAGCAGCGAAGGCTGTGTTGTCCCGTATCCTCTCCCGACCTCGCCGGGGCCTCAGCCTCTATCATCTGCGTACCCTCCTCTTCTGGGCCTGCGACCGACTTCCTGCCTCCTACCTGTCGTGCTCTGACCCCGACACCGCTGGCCGCCTCCTCCTAGGTCTCCTTGATGACCTCGCTCATTGCATCCTGGGTAAAAACTGCCCGAACTACTTCCTGCCCCAGTGCAACATGCTGGAGCACCTCACAGACAGCCAGGCGCTGCTCGTCGCCAGGAAGCTCGCCCACCTGCGATCGGATCCCAGCGAGCACCTGCGGGCGGCCCTGCATCAGGCCCAGCAGGCGGGGCAGCTGAAGAAGGAGCTAACAGCTAGCACCAACGGCCACGGATCCCCCGGGCACAACCCAGCCAACGGCATCATCTCCCCGTCGGAGGACAAGCTGGCACAGCGACTGCAGCAGCTGGTCACTGAGAACCCTGGGAAATCCATATCGGTCTTTCTCAACCCCGATGATGTCACCAGGCCGCACTTCCGCATCGATGACAAGTTTTACTGACATGTTTCGACGTGTGGGAATGTGTTTAGCTAACAAACACGGCCTAAAAATGACGTCAAAGGGTGAGAGGAATACAAATCAGGCACGGAACTGAACACACTCCTCAACAACGCCTTGCTGCTGACTCTTTAAACCAAAAACAAATGTCCTACTACTGACGTCACAACAGACATGATGTCACCAAGCTGTTGCCACGGAGACGGCCCTCTCCTAACGAGCTGGCCTTAACGAGACTCATCAGCTGGTGCTACAAAGACAAGGGCCGGCTTTAGTCTTGTGAAACAAGTCCAGTGGAACTCAAAACAAAAAGTGCGTGTGTGTGTGTGTGTGTGCGTGTGTGTGTACGCCTAAGGGTTTTCACATATTACTTCTTAAGATGGAGAGAAAAGCTCCTTGATTGCTGCGTTTCTCCCTCCCGTTTGTTTTAGATCAGCAATGGCTGGAAAACAAGGTGTGGCTGATGTAACTGAATGTAATGTTGTGAGGAGAGTCTCTTTTCTCTGTCGACTACATTTTAGCCCACTTCTTTTTCCACCCCCAAGCCACCATTTATGACATCTTTTTCATTTAAAAAATTATCTTTCTCAGGTATTCATAGTACTTATCATTTTTGTATGTATATGATTCATTTAAGGTCTTAATCTATGTTTCAATGCCTCTTACATTTCATTGGGTAGTGGAATGTACCAAAGAGCTGCGTTTGTGCGGTTTTGCAAAGAGAAACGTACATCTTATTTTGATGAGTCATGGTCAGAATGTTAATCAACCTTTTCTCCTTCTGAAGGTCTGGTCACTACAGCAGCTACAATGCAACACTGGCAAAAATCAATCATTCCAATGGAATCAGTGCAGAAGTTAGACTTGATAATACGTTTAAAACAGGGATTTATGACAGTTATACAACAGGTGTCGTTGGTACAAATACGTCTCTTGAAAATACTGACTCATTGTCCTGTTAGCGGCAAAGCTAATGAGTTTTGCTTATGATTAGCTAGCTTGTTTTTCCCCCTCTTTATTGGAATCCTTTATTGATTAAAACTATTTCAGATCTTGAGAACAAGGCACAGAGCAAGTGGAAATAAGTTGGGTTAGCTATCTGTGAATAATCACTACCAGAGTTTTGACATTTATTGATTATTTACTGTTTTAATGAAAAGAACAAAATGGCAAATAATAACCCCTTGCCAAATGTTCTTTTATTCTCCTTTCTCAATGATGGTTAATTGACTGTATTTGTGTTTCAGATTGTTGATTAGCTAAACAAGTCATTTGAAGACACCACTATGGGCTCTGTGACATTTTACACAAACAAAAGTTACCAATAATGAAAACGTACTTTGCTGTGCTACCTTCTGCCGTGACCAGGCCTCGGAAAACGGTTGACACTGAAAAGGATGGGAATGTAAAATGTATTAAACTTGCTAATTATATTATAATACAATGTCTATCTTGTATTGTACTAAGATGTAAGGGTTGCTACATTATACGTGAAACCCTTGGAGCTTTTTCAAGTTCTGTTCCCCTACCTGAGCGGACATTTTGGTCTTTTGTGTTTGGAGTGTTAAGGTAGGCCCTTTATAAGGGATCTAGAAAATATATATATATTGAGATACGAGGAATCTAATTATGAGTGTACTGGGCAAAAACACAGGTCTAGAATCAGGACTTTGGCTATTTATCACGACTAATTCAAGGTACTTCACTTTCAAAACGGCCCGGCACATCTTCATCTATTAACTTTCCGTTGAAGTTTTGTTTGTCTCTCGATTTTGGAAACTGGTTCCAACCTGAGTGATTCTGATAATTGTCCCCCGTCTCCTCTGCATGGTTGGACTTTTTTAATGAGCTTTGCGTGTGTGTGTGTGTGTGTGTGTGTGTGTGCACCCAGAGACGAGGCACACAGCAGGACGCAGACAAACACCCAGATGCTGCCCGCTGCATTTCACCCTCAGTGGGTGCGTGTTAGTCGCTGCGCCCTATCGTTGCTCAGCAGACGGGAATCATCCACAGGGGGACGGGGGGAGGACAGGCCTATCTCTGCTCCCTTGAAGACGGAAGACAGGCCTTGCGGGGCCTGGACAGCTGCCTCTTTCTCCTGTATTCTGCTTTCTCTCACACTCTTTTTGCTCCTCTTCCTCCCTCCTAACACCCACATATCTCCTCACAGGGTTGGCTTCTTTATTTCTTTTAAGATCCAGAGCAGCAAAAACTCTTCTAATCTTATGTTTACACTCTTTACACCAATTTGATTAGGAGTTATAAAGCTAGTTAATGGTGCAGTGGAGACATAATAATAACCAGACGAGCATTAATGTCAATTCTTTGGGTCTTAATGTAAGTCATTTGAGACAAAGTTGACAAACTAATGGGGTTTCAACAAAAAAATGCTGCTATACTTGTGCAAAGGCAAGATTTAAAAGCTACATGCACATGATTGGTTACAGTTTATTTTAAATGTCAACGTGGTGATGGTTAATTCATTTAAAGCTGCTGGTGTGAATATTTCCGAGTTTTCTATTAGAACATCTGCTCTAAAATCTCATGTGCTTACTACTGGATGATTTTTTTTTTTTGTACTGCATCCATCTGTTCTGATGTGTATGAATTGAAAACCAAAGCGTGTTGTTGAGACGTTGCAGAATGTGTGTGTCCGTTAGAGTTTTCAGCACTTTTTCCGAGACAGGCTCAAATATCAAATTACTTTAAGACAGAAGAAATGCAGCATTTATTTATTTATCGGAAATGTAAAAGGTACCTTCTCATTGCCTCTGTTATGTTCGACTGAGTATCAGTTGTGTGTCTCACTCTGTACCTTATTGGGCCTAGTTAGAGATTACTAAACACTGGAAAGAATCACAATATTAAAATGTACGGTGTCAGATTTTAGATATGCAATCAATCCTTCTACTCTAATTCCTACTGTAATAGTGAAAGGGTATCTGCTGTCCAGGGGTTGCATGATGACACTCCCAAACATCTGTTTTTCGTGCTGAAACCTCTGATGATTATTTTTCAGATTCTGCGCATAAATAACTGACTGAATACGATGAATGTATCCAACATATCTCCAATCTGTTCCCCCCTGGAGGCTCACCGCTATCTGCACCGATACACTCCGATCCGATAAGAGTCTGTTCTGAATCACTCCACACTTTGAGAAATGTCATATCTCTGTTATTACTTGAGGTCTTTTCTTTTTTAATAAGTGCAAATTATTTTCTCTATCATGATATGCTGTATTTATTACTGTTCTTTTCTGGGGGTTTATATTGATCAAGCTTTAGCATGGAATAAATCACTACATTTCAAATCACATGGTGTGGGAGTAAATCATTTTGCATGATTTATTTATATTCATTATATTCAATGAGAGGGGATGATTGGAAGAAGACCCCTTTATATACTCTGTAAATAATTGTATAGTGCCTTACTTAACCTGCAACACACATGAAGTCCAACAGAGGGCGCTCTAAGACTGTTTGTACCGAGACATTTCTGCCCTCTCACAGTTAGAGGATGCTCCAGGCTGACAAACGCATGCTGTAAGTATCACAACATTGACTCTGCACATTTTAATGGAGGCTTTTACTATTGACTTGTAGCAACCAATTATGTAATCAAATTAGCTCTTAACCTTAAATAAATGAAATAGAAACCGAATAAAGTAAAAACCTGGTTAAGTGTTCTGCCTTCTGTTGCTCTCCCTGAGGTTTCTTACATTTATTCCACCATTTCTTACATTTATTCCACCATTCATTTACTGTATGTTTTACAGATAGTCATTTTAAATATTTGGCTATATCAGTAAAATTTGATTGAATGTAATACATTTCCTAACTGACATAGTAATAATAATAAAGCTGATTCTTGTTTCCGGACAGTCCAGCTCTACCACTCAATATCTCCTTAAAAAGGTCAAAGGTCGGGGTCGAAATGCACGTTTCTCTTGCCAATGATCTAGATCAGGAGTGTCCGCATTTATTTGAAAGTGGGCTTCTTAACACAAGAATATTACTGTATAATATATGTTTACATATATATTTAGGAAGAAAAAATAAGAAAAGCACAAGTTTCACGTGTGGGCCATATTCCATTGTACTTATTGAAATTGCTGAGGGCCAATTCAAAGTAGACAACGGGCTGTCGTTTGGACACCCCTGATCTGATGGACACTTCCCTTATAAATTAAATAATGTTGTCCATCACTTTCTCTTAATTGTCTATACGCTGCTAGAGTTACTCCCAAAAATAAAATATATATATATTTCAGGACTCTCTAGTCTATATCATGACAATGTAGATTTAGTCTTACATCATCATCTGTGATGCAGATTCATGTTGTGTCTGCGTCTGCGTAATAATTCTAGGTGAAATAGCATGCTCGTTATTTGGAGAGTTAAAAAACTGATGATCCGTAAATTCCTTAATCCAAACTCAAAAGTGTTATTTTCAAACAGGTTGCAATCTTAAAGGGAACTGGGGAAAAGTTTATTTCTTTGAATAAATCTTCAGATTGCAACAGTTAAAGCTCTCCAGAAGGTTTCATGCTACTGGTATTTAAAATCTGAAGCAGTGCGTATGCTGAGGACATAATGTAATATCTGGTCGAGTCCCCAGGCGGTTCCTGACATTTTCGAAATATTTAGCCATTGTCTGTCATCAGTTATTTTTGGCGCAGATGTTTTTGGTACAAACACACATATCATTTACATTTTTTTAATTAAAACCCCAAACCACATGCAGGCACTGACAGCAGCAATCTGTTGATGCCTATTAAACAGATTATGAAGCGAGGAATTCTCTGGATTGTGTTACAGATGTGACTGTCCACAATTTAATGTTTATTTTATTTCAGCCTCATGTTAGCCCAGGTTTAAAGTTTAAACTACTTGAATTTGTGTCAGATTAATATGCTTTGTCCTTAGGTTGAGGTGTTTAATTATTTGTTTCTGATAAATACTGATGATAACAGATCCAATAATTCAATAGTTTTTGATGGATCTCATATTAGCTATTGCTCCAAACAAAAATGTCTCAAGAAATATTGGATAGATTGCCATGAAATGTATAAACTCTGTTGATGCCTTGATAAAGCTATCACCAATATTCCATAGTAACAATGTATCTCAAAGAAAACCATGATGAAGTTAATAAGAAATGATCACCCAATTCTGAAGCCCCCATCGGCTTTATGGATGTTTATAGTGAGTTTCAGATTATTGTGTTGTTGTAAGGCCCACAAATTCACACTTTTGGTTCACTCTCACTGCTGTTGTAGAGTTGTTTGGGGCTACAGCAGCGTCAGCAGCTGTTTCCAACAAAGTAGCTCTAAAAACCCACCTGCTTAGCAAATAGCTGGTGAACACAGTGGACTATTTAGCAGCTAAAGATCCGGATATATCCTTCTGCAGTAGGTGGAGACCAAAAACAGAAACAAAAAAAATTGGACTAACATTTGACAGGTGGTCAGAAAACCTGAATAAATGATAATGCTAAGTTATCAAGCAACACCAACATAAAAAGTAATGATATGTTGGTGTATCCAGTTCACACATTTTCCCCACAGGTGGCCAAAGAATGATTCATGACCAAATACAGTGGAGGAAATAAGTATTTGATCCCTTGCTGATTTTGTAAGTGAACCCACTTACAAAGAAATGAACAGTCTATACTTTTAATGGTAGGTTTATTTTAACAGTGAGAGTAAGAATATCAAAAAGAAAATCCAGAAATTGACATTATATAAAAGATAAAAATCGATTTGCATTTAACTGTGGGAAATAAGTATTTGATCCCCTTGCAACAAACAAGAATTCTGGCTCCCACAGACCGGTTACATAAGTTCATTTCCTTTAGGAAAGCACTCATAATATCTACTTTGTTACCTGTATAAAAGACACCTGTCCACAGAATCAATCAATCAGATTCCAACCTCTCCACCATGGGAAAGACTAAAAAGCGGTCTCAGGACCCGAGGGACAATATTGTAGACCTGCACAAGGCTGGGATTGGCTACAAGACCATCAGAAAGCAGCTAGGTGAGAAGGAGACAACTGTTGGTGCCATTATTTGAAAATGGAAGGAAAGAAAATGGGCATCAATCAACAATCAATCGCACCGTGGGGTATTGATGATCATGAGAAAGGTGAGGTATCAGCCAAGAACTACACGGGAGGAACTTGTTAATGATCTCAAGGCAGCTGGGACCACAGTCACCAAGAAAACTATTGGTAACACACTACACTATAATGGATCAAATCCTGCAGCCCCCCAAAGGCCCCCCTGCTCAAGAAGACACATGAACGAACAGTCTGAAGTTTGCCAATGAACATCTGAATGATTCACTAGCACCCCTTCCTCCAGAGGGGCTTCATCGTATAACTTTGCGTGAGGCCTCAAGTTGGCCAGGGACGGCCCTAAATACTTATTTCTTCCACTGTAACTGCAAACAAAACAACATTCCCATCAGCCTTAGTCATTTGTTATAACAATAATAAGCCAGTATAGCATGCTAGCTTGCTAAACCAAGTTGGTGAACATGGTAAAATTTGTCCCGCTTAATATTAGCAGTGGAAGTGTCATCATATTGAGCATGTTAGCATACTAAAGTTAGCGTCCATCTCAAAGCATCAATGATCCCCAGTTGCTTCAGAGTGCTAACATGGCTGAAGTCAAATGGTAAAAAAATTGGTCCTTTACACATTGATACACTTACATGTTTATATCAAAATGACCTTCATAGAAATGGGTTTCATGTGTCCCCATCCAATTTGCATGATAGTGGTGTCCTCATCAGTCTGTCTTGCCAGTAATTGTGACCAAATCTACCTTGTAAATAGGTCACTGTAACCTCAGCCCTCAGGCAGCTTTGTGTGTGTGTGTGTGTTTGTGGCCTTAGAGTCGTGTGTCGGCGTGTACGAGGACAGGCTGTAACTCCATAGCACGGTGCTGTCTGTCACTGGGAAACTGGGGCTGAACGGGGACATGTGTTCACCTGACACACACAACAGAAACAGTAGAAGGCTATTGTAAGCCCTGTCCTCCTAGATACATCCTGCATAAATGAAGAGATTTGTTTCCGTCCGTGTGTGTGTGTGTGTGTGTGTGTGTGTGTGTGTGTGTGTGTGTGTGTGTGTGTGTGTGTGTGTGTGTGTGTGTGTGTGTGTGTGTGTGTGTGTGTGTGTGTGTGTGTGTGTGTGTGTGTGTGTGTGTGTGTGTGTGTGTGTGTGTGTGTGTGTGTGTGTGTGTGTGCCCCAAACGTGTCTTCAGAGTCAGGGAGAAAAAAATGCTCTGTGCAGTGAAGCAATCATAAATCCATAGCCTCGACCTAGAAGTGTTTAGGCAGGAAAGCTGGATGTTGCAACCTGCTTAACGCCTCACTTACCTGATGGTAACTAGCCACTAGTGTAAGAAATAAAAATCAATATGTGTGCCGGAATTTAAAATTAATACACTGTTTTATTTTGAAACTGTTTTATTTCCGGTTTCGCGAGTATAGAGAGCCAAAGTCCCTCCCTTTCAGGTGGACCTCCATGGGACCTTATTTCGGAAAGAATATGTATTGTAGTCAATGGGGAGAGAGAAAATATCTTTCGATCCTGTTTGAATTGTGCCATGATGTTTGTCAATTTAAAAGATAATTTTGCAAGTCAAGAAAAAAAAAGTTTGTCGTAAAACTGTGAAGTAACACTTATTTTTGTGTGAAACCGCTCAATGAACTACATCTCTGGTCTCGCACAATACACGTCACAAACACCAAGATGGCCATCACCTTAGCACATTTCACCTCTTTCTTTCAGAATGAGGTGAAAAGTATTAAACGAGGTGAAAATCATTACACGTCTGGGCATGTTGAGAGCTGCTATTACACAAAAGTGGAGTTAATCGGTTTCGTAAGAGCCAGCATGCGCAACCCAGTCTCACGGCATTTCGTGTAATAGTCACAAAATAAATGTAATCTATTGATTCGTGTTCACCAACACGATTTTCCCATTTTTTTCGTGTCACACAGAGCGATTTTAAAAGCAATGTATTTCTATTGGTAGTGTGTTTCGTGCCTGCACCACGTCTTTTTGTCCAGTCGGGTCTTGGAAGACCGGAAGCTGTGTGGTTCATAAAAACATTTTCCTACTCAATATCAAGCCACGATTATTGTTTTTATTTTAAATTGTATGATGTCGGACTTTTTTTGCCGTCCGCGAGGAAAAGAAATCGGGCTCAGAGCCTCAGAATACTGAAATCTGTATTTTTTAAATCACTTTATGACAAAAACTGTCCTGTGAAACAATACAGAGAGACACAAACAAACTCACAGTGCATGGATCACTAATGGCCTAAAAAATGCCTGCAAAAAGAAAAATACACTATATAGACAATTCATAAAATATAGAACTTCAGAAGCAGAAAATAAATATAAAAGATATAAGAATAAATTAACCAATATTCTGAGGATATGTAAAAAAGAATACTATAATAAAATATTAGAGAATAATAAGAATAATATGAAAGGTTTATGGAAAGTATTAAATAGTGTCATTAGAAATGGAGCAAAAAAGTTCAGGTTACCCTGAGTTTTTTGTGGACAAAAATAATGTTATTAATAATACAGAAGATGTGGTTAATGGTTTTAATGAATTCTTTGTAAATGTGGGGCCAGATCTGGCAGAAAAAATTAAAACCGTAGAAACAACTAAAGGTGAAGATACGGACCTCTGTAATGAAAACAATAGCTCTTTCTTCCTTACACCAGTCGAAGAAAAAGAAATCATAGATACTGTACGAAAATGTAAAAGCAAATTCTCGACCGATTGGAATAATATTGATATGATTATAGTAAAAAACATTATTGAAGAAATTGCAGAACCATTGACACATCTCTTTAACTTGTCTTTTCAATCTGGTAAATTCCCAAATAAAATGAAAATAGCAAAAGTTATACCATTATATAAAACTGGGGATAAACACCATTACACAAATTACAGACCTGTTTCATTGCTCTCCCAGTTTTCCAAGATCCTTGAAAAGCTTTTTACAAAAAGACTTGACAATTTCATGGAAACACATCAGTTTTTGGACGACAGTCAATATGGATTCAGGAAAGATAGATCAACATCTATGGCACTAATGGAATTAAGTGAGGAAATAGCAAACTGCATGGACAATAAAAAACAAGCAGTGGGAATATTTATAGACCTACAAAAAGCATTTGACACCATAGATCACAATATTTTACTGACAAAACTGAAACGGTATGGCATCAGAGGGGTGGGATTAGACTGGGTGAGAGATTATTTAAGCAACAGACAACAATTTGTTGAAATTGGTGAACATAAATCAGAATACATGAACATAACTTGTGGAGTACCTCAGGGGTCTGTGTTGGGTCCAAAGCTGTTCATAATATACATCAACGACATTTGCAGAGTATCAAATATATTGGAATTTATTTTATTTGCAGATGACACTAATATTTTTTGTTCCGGTGACAATTTGAAAGAGCTAATGGAAGTGATAACAGCAGAAATGATTAAAGTAAAACATTGGTTTGACACAAACAAATGATCATTAAATATAAGCAAAACAAAGATTATGTTATTTGGAAAACATAAAACAAATCCACAGGTGCAATTAATACTAGATAACATAAACATAGAAAGAGTATATGAAATTAAGTTCCTTGGTGTGGTTTTAGACCACAACATCAGCTGGAAACCTCATATCACTCATGTAAAAGCAAAACTGGCTAAGACTATCGCAATATTGGGAAAAGCCAGACACATTGTGGACCACAACTCATTGTATACTCTATATAACACACTAATATTGCCATATCTGATTTACTGTGTGGAGATTTGGGGAAACACGTACAAAACCAACCTACAGCCGTTATGCACATTACAAAAAAGGGCTATAAGAGTTATCAATAATGTTGGATATCTTGAACACACTAATGTATTATGTTTGAAGTCACACATATTGAAGTTCACTGATCTGGTTAAATTTAAAACGGCACAAATCATGTACAGAGCAAGACATAATCTACTTCCTAGGAAATTAAAAACATTGTTCATAGACAGAGAGGGTGGGTATAATTTGAGAGGAAATCTACATTTTAAACAACTCAACTCTGAGAAGTATGAGTATAACAATCTGTGGGGTGATTTTATGGAATGGTTTGGAGCAGGAGTTAAAACAAAGCACAAGCATAATTCAGTTTAAAAGGATGTACAGAAACACTTTTTGGGAAAACTATGAGAATGAAGAGAGGTGATTGAAGATGAGAGATTATTGTATATGTATGTATAAATGTAAATGTACGTAGGAATAACTTGCATAATGATTTAAAGGACAATCATTGATCAAGTAAGGGCTGGGAATTAATAAGCATTTGCTTCCTCCTGCATGCTCCCTTTCGGACACATATGATTTATTATTATTATTAATATGAAGACTTTTTTTGGTTGAATATATAAATATTATCATGAATGTGGATAAATACTGTATTTTAACAATACGGTATTCTGTTTTTCACATTTGTTATTTTTTATTTGTTATTTTTTTAATCTGTTCGAAATAAAGATTGAAATGAAATGAAAAAAATATATAAACATATTTTAACCTCTCTGACCCTCTTTCTTTGACTTGCCAAAAATCAGCACACAAGCATAATCAGTATTCTTGTGTGAAGATTTTGAAAATGTGTTTGTCCCTCAGGATCCCACAGTTGAAACACACTCTGCGTCTTCACATGAATGAAAGTTCCGAGAGCTTCATAAAGGAATATTTGGTAAGTTGAAACATAGCCAAACACAGATATATATATTTATATACACCTGAACATCAGCAGGAGAGGACTCTTTAAAGTAGAGACACTACATACTGATATACACCTGAACATCAGCAGGAGAGGACTCTTTAAAGTAGAGACACTACATACTGATATACACCTGAACATCAGCAGGAGAGGACTCTTTAAAGTAGAGACACTACATACTGTTATACACCTGGACATCAGCAGGAGAGGACTCTTTAAAGTAGAGACACTACATACTGATATACACCTGAACATCAGCAAGAGAGGACTCTTTAAAGTAGAGACACTAAATACTGATATACACCTGAACATCAGCAGGAGAGGACTCTTTAAAGTAGAGACACTACATACTGATATACACCTGAACATCAGCAGGAGAGGACTCTTTCAAGTAGAGACACTACATACTAATTTGAACCTGAACATTTGCATAATATGTCCTCTTTAAATTAAAAGCAAAAATAACGACTTAAATAATTGAATTTGTTTTTTATTCAAAGTAGCTGCTACTTTGGTTATTGTTCATGTACATTTACAACTACATGTATTTATTTAGAATGGATCCAATAAAAGGATTTTCTCATTTGTTTCATAATATAAAATGATGTGTGTCAGGGCTAGTTCTCATACTGATAATCATGAATACTATGTTCTAATCCCACTTTAGGATGTTGAACTTGCAACAACACAAATGGAGCCAATGGTATTGGGACTCTATCTCGTGAAACACGAAGGAGCAGAGCCCGGGGAACCACTTACGGATGTTGGCGTCATCATCGAGGGTGTTGGAGTGCTGCGAGAGCTGAAATACTTGGCAAATGGATGGGCAGTACTGCTTGGACTGATTTACAGCCTCAATCTGAGCTACCCCAAGGAGCTGAAACATACATTTGAATTCATTCAAAAAGTATTGATGGGGTTGGATGGCAACAGACTGTCAACCAAGGTACAGGTTCTGAAAAACAGATTACAAGAGTAATCCCAAGGACAAAATACTGTGACAGAGATAACGTCCAGTTAATTTCCATCTCGGTACATTCTCTCACACACACGCACACACACACACCACACACAGAGACACACACAATTGTGTTTCTGCTTTTGAAAGTTCAAGGCATATGTTCATGTGTATAACAGAGGCAAAGATTTACTGTACTGTGCTTGAGCAATATTATGTGATGCGTTTCATCTAAGTGTTTGGAAAGACATAAAAACACCATACTTCATAGTAAAGTTGCATTTTATAAAATGTTCATATAATAAGTCATTGTTGTAGCTTTTCAGCCCACATGTTAACTTCTTGAGTCACTCGTGTTTCTCATCACTGTCAAATTCAGCAGCTGTGGGTTTTTTACGGAAAAAGCTTTACAATTCTAATATGTGCACCTACCACCAATGGGCTGTTGGAGTGAAGTGTTTTTTTGTTGTTGAATTGTTGTGGCAATTCAGATGGTTGTTTGCAAAATGCAATGTTATAAGTGTACACTACTGCACTTTGTCTAAAATGAACATTTTAAATAAAGTGAGGGGAATACAAATTACTGAGTCATTTGAATTACTTATATTGATAGAGCAATTTGGATTAAATTATGTTAAGTGCAAATAACACAATCCTACAACTTAAATGGAACTAATTTGTGTTAAGTAAATACAACATAATTGTGTTAAGCAAATACAACATAACTGTATGATGTAGCATTTAATTAAGATGCTTTGGTAAGATTTACTTAAATGCAAGAAGTACATATTAGTTTACTAGTCTGTTTCCTATTTACTTAGCCTTGTTACTTGCAGCCGGTTGACATAACTAGATTAAGTACATCTAACATTTCATTTCTTTGAGTGTGCAGGCTATTTCATTGTGGGTGATGGTGGCTACCCTTGTATTAAACAGCCTGTTGCCATCATCACCCCTTGTCGGGAGCCAGTGCAAGGGAGGATACAGAGCCGTTTCAACGGCCATCATGCCAAGGCACGCATCATCCTTGAAAATTCATTTTGGATGATGAAGATGCGCTGGAGGTGCCTGCTTTTCAAGGCTCTTGAGGTTAGCCACACCTTTGCACCAGTGGTTATCACTACACGTGCTGTCTTGCATAACATTTGCCTGACAGCTGGAGACGTCCTTGAACCGGTCCAAACTGAGGATGGTCTCGATGTGCCTGCACCTCGTCCAGTCATGGGGGAACGGAGTGCAAATGGCTGGCGTGACAGACTGGCAGCACAAGTCTCTGCTCCAGATGTGCAGCCAAGAGAATGGATGGAGGATCACAACTACATATAGGGTTCTATTTTATTATTTTTTTGTGAACCATTTGTTTTTCCCTGGCACATATCATACATTTAGAGTTTCTTCCAAATGTTTTATTTCAAAAATAAAATGTACGTGCTCTAAATCAGTCTACTGCCTCATGCATCATTTCAATGTGCAATATCCTCATACATGTGTTTCATGTAAATTGATCCAAGATGAGAAATAACAACTGACATTGTATCAAAATTATATTCCAGTATTTGATTGGACATTCAAGTATTTCAGTGTGTGCAGATAATTGGTTGAAAAGAGTGAAAATGCAATAGGTTGACTGAGGGATAACCATTTAGCTGAGTTTTGTTCTCAACTTTTTAAGACCAACCATGATACCAGAGTGGTTCATGTTAGCGTTTGCTTCCAACCCTAGCTTTGTTACTTTTCCTTAAATTGTGAATTTTGAAACCATTGTGTAAAAATACACCCAAATGTACCCAGAGGTGAATCCGCCTGGACTTTTCTTTGCTAAATCTCTCTAAAAAAGGTCAAATCTCAAAGGACAAATTTCACTTGTTTTGCATCAATCTTGATACAGGGTACTTATTATATGTTATAGTTTGGATTCCTAAAGGTTTTGGGCTACTATCCCATCATTCAAGGGTGGTTTTCACTATAAGTAATGTTGTTGTTTTTTGGACGGAAACCATCATTTACATTTTCTTACTATGTTCAATCTGAATTTACTTTAAAATAAAAACATCTATATTGATTCTGACACTTCTACAGCCAACTCACAGGTGTATCATTGCTTTGAGAAAAGAGATTATTAATTTACCACTTTTAGAAGTGAAGATATAGTCATTTGTTCTGGGCATGTCATTTTCGAGCCTGAGGCTTGAAAAACAGGCTCCGGGCTTAACAGGTTAAGAACAGGACAGTCAGAGCAGGAATTTACTGATGGGCTGCTTGACTAATAGGGCCATACAACTCAAAATATACATACGCTTTCAATCTGGCAGTCTTTCTCTCCCAGCAAGATTAATTTTGGTTCAGTCCATTTTTACTTGACCTTGGTTATAGCCCTTTCCCATCTCTGTTTGTCAACATTTGAAATAAATAGGGGATTGGAGACAGTTTGAAAAAACAAGAGCAAAACTTAAATATGGTTCTTAAAAGCAGAGCGAGAAGAGGTTCTAGTCCCTTGAGGCTGATGCAGTCAACATTTGTAAAATACCTAATTATTCATTTGGCGCGAGTGCAAGTGAAGGTGAGAGAGAAAAAGATGAGAGCATGGCCCAGTGATCCCAGCTTTACCAGTTAACTTGGCCTTATTTAGACCAAATGCGTTTTTTGGCATACATTTTATTTTGCAAATTGGGTAAAACCGCATTGTGTTGGTTTGAAATGCAATTTCTACAGATGCATCTCAGTCCTGATTCTCTGGATATTGAAAAATACGTAAGTTGCAACCATAGGTGAGGAACAGCTTCTTTCCAAGAGCTGCATGTGACCTCCATCACTCCCAGTCCCATCCCTGTCCAACCTCAGAGCACATTACAACAACTGAGAACACACACACCTCCACCCCTCAAAGACGGCACCCCAAATTATTTATAAATATTACATTTTTCTAGCATCTTTTGTTACTGTTTTAATATGCACATTGCCATGGAATTGCATTGCACTTTCATTGCTTTTTATTACAGCAGTGAGAGATGCCAAAGACATTTCGTTATACTTTGTATAATAAAAATAAAGATATATTCTATTCAACTTCGCTATATTTGGTTTTAGTTTAAACATTTTCATAAAAGGTTCATGAGGTATGCGTCACTTTTTGTGAACTGACCAAATCAAGCATGGACAAGGGAAAGTAACAGGACATTTAAAAAAACAAAACTGTCAAAAATCTTAGTTCATTTTTCTGCGAGAATAGTTATGATCAATGGCAAAGTGGTGCATCTCATCCGGTTGGAGATTAACCACCATTGTAGATGATTTATTAAAGGGTTATGATTGTTTGTTGCGTATTTCTTCTAAACTGTCCAAATGGAATTATTACACTGACATTATATGACGTATAACATCATAATTAATATATTACTATTATGGTGGTCAGATGGTTCCAGATATTATTGCTGCCATTGCGCCAAATATGTGATATGTAAATATGTGCCCTTGATCAATTTAACCAAAGTTATTGTCATAATTATTAGTTTGGTTGGTGGCGGCGTATAGTTCTTTTTGTTGGTCTAAGATCTAAAGACCATTTTTAATTCCCAGTCCATCTTTTAACACATCACACTATTGTTTTATATTCACACCATCTCCGGCTTCCTAACCATAATACCCTGTGTGTGTGTGTGTGTGTGTGTGTGTGTGTGTGTGTGTGTGTGTGTGTGTGTGTGTGTGTATGTGTGTGTGTGTGTGTGTGTGTGTGTGTGTGTGTGTGTGTGTGTGTGTGTGTGTGTGTGTTAAACTTGTTCCCGTGCCAGTGTGCATTAATCTCCATTACTGAATCACGTGTACTGAGGGTTTGGAGGAGAGAGAACGGGAGGACAACCAGGAGCGAGCTCTGCATGTATCCTGCGCTTGGTCTGCATGTTGATCACACGTCCCGGGTGTCTCCCCACCTTTTAGGTAGGGAGGCGTGTGGTGCAGTGGGTTGAGTGTTGGTGTTCGGATCAGGGGATCACAGCTTCAAACCCCACTGCAGTCAGCATGTCGTTGTGTCCCTGGGCAACACACTTCACCCCAAATTGCTCCTGTGGGGATTGCCCACAGTATTGAGTATGTAAGTCACTTTGGATAAAAGCGTCTAACAAGTGACATGTAATTTTACTCTTGTGAAGCTTCAGCTGGACACTTATGGCTGAGCTGCGAAACCACATGTCGTTGTAATGGCCCCAACATAGCTGATTGTAAATCTCACATCATTAAGCTGATAGTTCTTGGTTCTGCTTGACAAATGCACATTGAGGCCATTGTAATAATCATGATTAACGCACTCTTTTGACCATGTAACTGCTCGTGTACTGTTCAACATCCACTATATAGTCTCCAGACCACCATCACAAGACGTCCTGCCTAGCTGCTGTAGATGTGCAGTATTTTCTGTTGTAGTTCATTAAATATCAGCTAAACAAGATCCAATAATTTTTGCAATGCAAGACTTTCATCTTAGGTTGGTTCTATTTCGTCCCTACTGACCGCCAGAGGCGGTGCTTTTAGCACTGGATATGTCCATCGTGCGCATGCGCAGTACGAGTACCAATATCAACAAAGTCACCTGTGACCCACGTGACACCGGCTATATCAGCCCGTGTCATCAGAGGATCTGTTCCTTTCATCTTCTCGCTGCGCGAGAGTACCGTGGCTACACTATTGTAGCCTACAGCGTTCAGTTGGAACGTTTGGATTTAAGGATTTCTCTGCATCCAGCTGGCTGCGTGTAGCTTCGCGACTGATCCAGTCGGAGCCGCGGGATTACCCGTCCTCCAGGAGCTGCGGCCGGCTGCGCAGAAAACTTCAACGGACAGGTTGGTGTCGGCTTGGTCGGTGACGGCAGTGTTTCCACTCCCTCTCCCAGCTAGGTTGTCCTGATTTCTGTCTTGGTTGCTACCTGGCTTGAACTTTCTGGTGACGGTAGCGTTTCCGCCCCCTCTCCCAGGAGTTGCCCTTGTTGCGTTCTCTGTACTTTTCTGATAGCGCGGCGTTGCGCCAAGCTATCATTAGCATCCTGAGTTCCAGCTTGTGTTGTGTCCTCTTGTTTAGCTAGTTAGCAGTAGCGCGGCTCAGCCTAACTGTGTCCTGCCTGGTCAGCCACTTTGGCTGACGCTTGAGGTAAGCACCGGATTACCCGTGCTGGTTTTTCTTTAGAAGCAGTTTCCTTAGCTTGTTTTGCTATTTTACTCAACCAGTGAAGGCAGTGTTTTCACCCCCGCTCCTGGTAAGAGTGTTCCTTGACTGTGAGCAGTAGCCGGCTGGCTAGCTGCCCTGTTAAGCTTCCTTATTTGGTAGCTCTGTGCTTCGTTTACTTAGCTAGGTGAAGGCAGTGCTCTCGCTCCCCGCTCCCTCTGCTAGTAGCTTCGCGCTTTCATTTACTCAGCTAGGTGAAGGCAGTGCTCTCGCTCCCCGCTCCCTCTGCTGGTAGCTCCGTGCTTCGTTTACTCAGCTAGGTGAAGGCAGTGCTCTCGCTCCCCGCTCCCTCTGCTAGTAGCTTTGCACTTTCATTTACTTAGCTAGGTGAAGGCAGTGCTCTCGCTCCCCGCTCCCTCTGCTAAGTAACGCGGGTGTACCCCATTACACCCCTCTCGTGTTCGGCGAGTAGGAGCAGGGCTCTACTCCTTCCGTTCAGCAGGTAACTGGTGAAGGCTGTGTTCTCGCACCCCGCTCCCGGTTACGCTGCATCCGGCTACCTACATGATGGCTCATCCATGTAGCGCCTGTATGGCTTCTCTCGAGCCCGAGGATGGCCACGACCGCTGCCCCTCTTGCCTTGGTCTCGAGCATTTGAGGGAGGGTCTCACGCAGGACGCCTGCATGAACTGTAGCTGCATGCCTTGGGCGCTTAGAGCGGCCAGAGTCGCAGAGGTGGAGCGTCTGGCAGAAGCCAACGGACACCTCTCCTTGTCGCATCTTCCCCTAGGTCAGTTTGGCCGTTCCCGGCGACCCGAGGGAGCGATGGCTACGGGTTCGCCCCCTAACAGGCTGTCCTCTAAGGTGGATCGGTTAGCCGCCGACATGGACATGATGAAGTCGCTCCTCTTAGCCCTTCAACCAGGGGCCGGTATAGGGGCTGCTGGCTTGCCGCCTGCCCCTCCTTCGGTTGCCGCACCTCTGCATGAGGATGCCATGTCACTAGCGGCCTCGGCTAACCTCTTCAACGAAGAGGTGGAGGACGAGGCCCCGCTCACTTCCGGGGAGGCTTCCCACTCCTCTGCTCAGGGCTCTCTGCAGGGCGTGGAGGACGCCTCCATGGCGGCCATTATTCGTGCGGCCCTGGCACACTTGCAGCTTCCTGTTCCGCAGGCCGGCGCGGCTCAGGCTAGCGCCTTCTTCAGGCATAGCCCTACCCCTGTCCCCCTCACTGTTCCTTCTTCGGAGGAGTACCTGAGGGAGCTCCATGCATGCTGGAGAGACACTAAGGCCCTCTCCCGCTTCAGCTCTGATAGCCGGACCCTGGCTGCCATGCAGGATCCGGCGAGGGTGGGGCTGGGTCGCATGCCACCCATCGAGCCTGCCATCGCCTCCCTGATTCTGGCTCCTGATGAGGCCCTAAGGCCTGACGCCAGGTGCCCTCTGCCTCAGTGCAGGGTCACTGACGAACTGCTCTGTAAGGCCTACGACGCAGCGGCACGCATGGGTCGTATCGGGAACTCTCTCTCCCATCTAATGCTGGCCGCCTCCGCCTCTCTGCAGCAGGCTCCGGCTGAGCCTTCTTTGCTGGGCCTCAGTGACGCTTCACTGCAGGCCTTTGCCCTAATGACTAGGGAATTGGGACGAGTTATGTCCCTACTGGTGCAGACTCGACGCCAGGTTTGGCTGGCTCAGTCACCACTAACGGAGACATGTAGGAGTGTCCTCCGCGGCGTGCCGGTCGAACCAGGGGAGCTGTTTGGTGCAGCTGCCCTGGCGGCACTAGAGGGTGCTGCCCAAGCTAGACAGACCAGGCAGCAGCTCTCGGGTCTACGTAGGCCTGTGCCTACTCCCAGCAGGCCCAGGGGCCCCTCTAGCAGCCGCACTCTGCCACTGGCTTTCAGTGGTGGTCTGCGGAGGTCCCAGCGGTTTACTCAACCGCCTCCTAATGACTTTCGTGCCCCCGGTCGCCAGCCCTCTAGGCAGCCCCGGGCCCCACAGCCTTACCGCCGCCCCCCAAGGGGTCGGGGGGCTAGGCCCTGAAGTCCCTGGGCCGGTCGTCGGCTGCTTTTCCCAGCAGCAGCTCAGCTACTGGGCTGCCTGTACTACCGACCCTTGGGTGGTTTCCAGCCTAACCCAGGGATACGAATTGCAGTTTCGACGCCGGCCCCTAGCCTTCGGCCGGGTCAAGATGACAGTTGTCAGCGACCCGGCGAAGGCCTTAGCTCTGGCCCAAGAGCTGTCCGTCCTCTTGGCCAAGGGCGCAATCGAGCCAGTGGACCCCCTGCTTCAGTCCGGGGGGTTCTACTCGGCGTACTTTCTGGTGAGCAAGAAAGTCGGCGGATTTCGTCCAGTACTGGACCTCAGAGGAATCAACAGATTCCTGAGGGTGCTGCCCTTCCACATGCTGACCACAGCAGACACCCTCCGTGTTGTCACACAGGGGGAGTGGTTCACAACCGTGGACTTAAGGGACGCCTACTTCCACGTGCCGATTGCGGCCCACCACCGGAAGTTCCTGAGGTTTGCCTTTCAGGACCAGCATTATCAGTCGGTCGCCATGAGGGCTTGCCTAATACCTCGTCGTGTGGACGACATTTCCCACCTTCTCCCCCTCTTCAGGCTGGGCAAGAATGTGCCTTACATTCAGTTCCTCCGGCTCTTGGGCAGACTGACGGCTGCCTCAGCCGTTGTGCCCTTAGGTCTGCTGTCGCTGCGCCCTATGCAGATATGGCTGAACAGCCTTCACTTGGAGCCAAGTGGCACAGGCACAGGAGGGTCAGGGTGTCGCGCCAGTGCCTTCACTCTCTGTCACGCTGGAGAAACAGGGCCTATCTTCTGATGGGAGCGCCCATGGGTGCCATCCCATCCCGCCGGGAGACTGTCACCGTAGATGCATGTCTCTCAGGGTGGGGTGCTGTGTGGCAGGGCAGGACTGTTCAGGGTCTGTGGTCCGCCCAGGAAGGTGCATATCACATCAACGTGCTAGAGCTTCGCGCTGTGCTGCTTGCGCTCAGGCACTTTTTACCCCAACTGACGGACAGGCATGTGCTTGTTCGTTCGGACAACATGTCCGCGGTTTCCCAGATCAACCACCAGGGGGGCACCAGGTCCGCACAGCTGCTCCGGGTTTCACAGAGCCTCTTGTCTTGGGCGTCTCCCCGCTTGGCCAGCCTGCGGGCAGTCTTTCTACCAGGGGACCAAAATCAGGTGGCAGATTTCCTCTCTCGGCACAAACCTCCACCAGGGGAGTGGAGGCTTCACCCAGAAGTGGTGGGGACAATCTGGAGCCTTTTCGGCAGGGCCGAGGTGGACCTCTTTGCCTCGGAGGAGTCGAGGCACTGCCCCCTCTGGTTCTCCTGGGCAGAGGTGACCAGCCCAATGGGGCAGGATGCTCTGGCACACGACTGGCCAGACAGTCTCCTGTACGCCTTCCCGCCGCAGCCGCTGTTATTACAGACGCTTCAGAGGGTCCTTACTCAGGGGCACAGGCTCCTTCTGGTCGCCCCCCGCTGGCCGGGGAGAGTTTGGTTCCCGCTGCTACGCAGTCTCTGCTGCGGCCCACCATGGCGCCTCCCCGACAGGAAGGACCTTCTGTCACAGCTCAGGGGTCAGATCTGGCATCCCGACACTCACCGCCTCCAGCTCTGGGCTTGGCCTCTGCAGGGCCCAACCCACTGTTGAGCGCTTTTTCGGCATCGGTCAGGGAAACTATCCTGAATGCCAGAGCACCATCCACTCGAGCACAGTACGAGTGCAAATGGAAGCTCTTCTCCCACTGGTGTTTGGGTAAGGCTGAGAATCCGGGGCATTGCTCTGTGGCCACCATTCTGGAGTTCCTGCAGTCCCTTCTGGATAGTGGACGTTCTCACTCCACTTTGAAGGTATATACGGCTGCTATCTCTGCCCAACATGTCGAGGTCGACGGCGCCACGGTGGGGCGCCACAGGTCGGTGTCCCTCTTCCTGAGGGGGGCCTTACGGCATCGTCCCCCTAGTACCCCGAGGGCTCCGGCTTGGGACCTGCCCCTAGTGCTAGATGCCCTATCATCTCCTCCCTTCGAGCCCCTGGCCCATGTAGGGCTTAAGTGGCTGTCCTTGAAGGCAGCATTTCTGCTTGCCATAACCTCAGGGAAGCGAGTTGGGGAGTTGCATGCCCTCTCCGTGAGCGATACATGCCTGAGGTGGAACTCCGATGGCTCGGGTGTTGCCCTCTGGCCGAATGTGGCGTTCCTGCCCAAGGTGCTTCCACTTGCCCACTCCAATCGGCCCATCCAGCTGGCACGCTTTAACGTCCCACAGGAGAGCCGCACGCCCGAGTTGCTGTGCCCTGTGCGTGCCCTGAGAGCGTATGTCGATGCTACGGCCTGTGTACGGCAGTCAGAGCAGCTCTTCGTTTGCCACGGCGGCATTAGGAAGGGTTGTGCTCTCTCCAAGCAGCGGCTGTCCCACTGGGTTGTCGATACAATCGCACATGCCTATGGGGCCAGTGGCCGCCCCCTGCCATCAGGGGTGAGATGCCACTCTACAAGGAGCGTCTCAACGTCTTGGGCCGCCCTGAGAGGAGTGCCCCTGGAGACCATCTGCGCCGCGGCGTCTTGGGCGTCTTCCGGCACATTCTCCAGGTTCTACCGGGTCAATGTCGCCACTCCCCATCCTTTGGGCGTGGTCCTGTTGCCAAGCTCCGCTGCTTCCAGCTAGGTGAGTATTTGGTTTCTTCATGACATGGTTGGTATAAGTCATCCAGTGCTAAAAGCACCGCCTCTGGCGGTCAGTAGGGACGAAATAGAACGATAGTTATGTCTGTAACTACGGTTCTATGAGTCCCGGATGACCGCCAGAGTTTCCTGTCACTCAGAATTCTTGTGTGCTCGCGAGAAGA
The DNA here is from genome assembly GCF_902827165.1 of Trematomus bernacchii. Lineage (NCBI taxonomy): Eukaryota > Metazoa > Chordata > Actinopteri > Perciformes > Nototheniidae > Trematomus > Trematomus bernacchii. Next base: position 705,686 of record NW_022987683.1, read on the forward strand.
TTCTGGGAACAGATCCTCTGATGACACGGGCTGATATAGCCGGTGTCACGTGGGTCACAGGTGACTTTGTTGATATTGGTACTCGTACTGCGCATGCGCACGATGGACATATCCAGTGCTAAAAGCACCGCCTCTGGCGGTCATCCGGGACTCATAGAACCGTAGTTACAGACGTAACTATCGTTTTAACTACTGTATTTGCAAGTTTTAGAACCTATTTTGACTTTTTCTGGCTAGCAGGCGAAATGTCTTACAGACTGCAATGTGACAGTATTTAATGGTTATTTAGTTACTACATATGCTCAAATAGCTCTTTTGTCCCAAAATGATAGTTATTTTCAAAGACACACTTGTTTTCCATCTCAAAGAACTCTACATTTTTCGCAATACTTCCTTTTAGCTGCGACCAGAAGCTCTATAGGTCACCTTTTGGGTCAGTGAGTCCTCAAAAATATACCATCCTTTAGAAGCTGACATTTGGCATAGAAGTCGAGTGTGTGTGTTTGTGTTCACGCAGGTTGCCATACAGAGGGTGTGGCAGTGAGTGGCCTGAAACTAAACTTCTTTACAGATTCACGTACCCCTGCCACACTTAAGAATAGTTGTTTGAAAATCTTTTGTCAACATATGCATCATTTTCTCAGCAGAGTGTTTTTGAGGTTGTGTGTGTTAAAGACTCAAAAGGAGAAGATCAATACCATTTAGGACTATCTGTTAAATAAGCTAACGGTAAGATTAGCTTAGCATTAAGTGTAAAGTTTTGGCCTGTTTTCAGTGTTATGCCCAAACTTGAGAGGCTGGAGGGCAACAGAGGACGCTTGGACAACTCGGATTCTTTCTTTTTGTCTTTATTTTCTGCTCAGCAGTTATTTATATGACACTTTTCATCAGAATCTCATCAGGTTGAAAAGCAACGGCGTCTCTGGAGCCTCACACACACTGTCGCCAACTTCTCCCTCCGTGGCTTTGGGAACAAAAGACCGGCCATCACAATTCCTGCCCCTTTTGTTGCCGTGTTACCGGAAGCGGCATTCATATTTTTTAATAACAGCTCGCTTATTAAGAAAAGTAGCCTACGCTATTCAAAATAAAACGAAACCCCCTCCTGGTATTGAACAGACGAAGGTACGTTTTAACCGTTTGTTTTTTAGTTCAAATACATTTAAAAAAAAAAAGCAGAAACGGGTCGTTTTTTTGTTTTTCAATTTTGCCCCAAAACGAAAAACCGGAAATTCAGCTCGTTTTTTCGTTTTTCTGTTCTTACTGTTAAAACAAGTATACCACTCAATGTTTCGTTTCCATAAGTGGGTGTGTCTCCAGCGGCTCCTTGCTTCTGATTGGCTAGTGTGCCCTATGCTTGCGCTGTACTCTTCAAAATAAAGGTTCTACGTCTTTGCCTTTAGACTGCGTTACAAATATACGTATATTATTATGTTCATACATGCAGAAAGTACAGAAGACAGTCTGTCCGTATGTCTGTCTTTCTATGTATATGTCTGTCTGTCTGTCTCGATGTCTTTCTATCTCGATGTCTGTCTGTCTGTCTGTCTTTCTGTAACTATATTTTAGAGTTTAAAGCGTAGCCACTTTTACTCCACTACATGTATTTAAAACCTTTAGTTACTTTACAGATTTGGATTAATTATGTGAAATGTAATCAACACTTAAATCAGACTTAAGTTCCTCCTGGAGTAAATTCACAAGCTACCCTGCAGTATACAAAGTCCTTCAAACTAGCTGCACCTTTACCAGCTTTGAGAACACTTTAATTATCAATCATTATAAAACACATCATATATATTATTCTGAAATGGACCAATCTGCACAATGACTACTTTTACTTTAAGTATATTTTGATGCCAATACATGTCTACTTTACTTGAGTAACATTTTGAACGCAGGACTTTTACTTTTAACAGAGTATTCCTACACTCTGGTACTTCTACTTTTACTCAAGTACAAGATCTGATTACTTCGACAACCTCTGATTAATGGTTGATTTCCAAATGTTCTGTTGGTGCGTGGATGGTAAAATAATAGCGTTTGATTGTATTGCCTTACGTATGCAGCTATTTGCCTGTGTTTAGAAACATAATTAAACATACCATGGACACACATTCAAACAATTTTCCATGTATTAAACATTGCAGATGAACAATTAACAAGTCATACAGCTAAAGAAAACTACAACAATTATTTTCTGTATGATGATATCATGGAACCTAACGATATGATGGAGCACTTACTCATCACTGTACCCTGTATACCAAGGCAGGTTTGCCATCACTTACTGTACGGAGGCTCAGTCATTGGTACACATTTATTTATAAAGCTATGTTGGGTAAACTCCCGTATTACATCTGCTCTCTGATAACACAGAGAGTTGCAAGCGGCTATTGTCTGAGATCGCATGATGTAGTATTGTTAGATGTGCCAAGAGCAAGGACTGTCTTAGGTAAGACAGCTTTTATGTGCGCAGCGCCACTTGCTTGGAACAGTCTACAGCTAAAATTGAAACTGAGCAATTTTATTCCTCTGAATGTTTTTAAAGGGCCCATGTCATGGCCATTTCCACTGATCATAATTACATTGTTGAGGTATACTAAAATAGATTTATACTGTGCAATTTTCCAAACTCACATTGGTTTCGCATACAGCATCTCTGTATGTGTATGCAGCAGTATTCACTCTCTGTGCAAAACGGCTTGATTGTGCTCCTGGCCCCCCCCTCCCTGTGGGCCTAGTGTGCTCCAATTGGTCAGCTCGGCCACTCTGTTCTGATTAGTCAACCACCAGAGAGGCTCCGCCCATGTCTAACACTGTGTTTTCGGCTCTGAGCATCAGTTTTCAAATGGCGTCAGTACAGCCGTACATGTTTGAACCGGAGTCCGATCCTGAAAGTGAGACGGACCGTGATGGACCTGATCCACCGTCCCAAACTAGACTGGAGCAGGCGGTTTCACAGTGGAAAGTTTTAATTTTGTATAGCTCTTACATTTCAGATGTAATGTTAGAACTGCATCATTTATCGACAACAAGTTTGTTTCGCTAACCAAACTGTACCTACAACTGCTGTTATGTAGGTGCACGTGTGGAAACTGCGCAGTCATGCCAACCGAAGTGGAAAACGTCTGTTGCAGGGAAATTAGAAAGGTAACAGACATACTTTTCGCGGGAGACTGCCGATTTCATAGCCCTCTCCCGGTTTCCTCCCAGGGTCATATTTCTCCCGATTTCTGACAAAATCAGATTTACCCTGGACTGTTTCCACTCGGACTGTAATACAGCTACACAATTGTTTGGTTTCCATGGTAACGCGTCTCTTTAGTAATGCTCCCGATTTCCGAGGTCTCAAGGTTGGCAAGTATGGTGACAGATACAACAAAAACACCCAACAGTAGCACACAACATTATATACACCATAGGCCTACATACTTGTCAAGTCAATAGACTATTATATGCCCTTTTATTTATTCTATAGTAATTGAATATTTATTTTGTAAACCTCGCCATATTTGGAGTTAATTGCTAAACGTGTTATGTTACAAATATCTTATCTTCCTATAGGTTGCAACACGAATAATGCAAGTCCCAGAACCTATTGTGTGCATGGTTGACCACCCCGGACTAGAGCCAAACTGTTTCAATCCATACACCCTGCAGAACCTCCATAACATTTATAGGTTTGATTATGGACCTTTGAGGCGTAGAACAGAAGGAGTGTAAGTTATTTTTACCTGTAATAAACTACTACTGTATTTGATGAAAAATCAAATCATGGTTTGCTATATATGAATGATATGCTATCTTGGAGCACATCATTCAGGGAAGAAAGGCTACCAAGTATTTCTATCAAACTTTATTTCTAGAAATGTACAAAATAATGATTGATATACATATATACACTGTATAAGATAAGATGGACCTGTGGGGAAAATCAGTTTTTCAAGCAGCCAGAGGGTAAGGGTGAAAAACAGGACAGCACATATATCTTATCATCCATTCCTCCTCTTATAGGCGTTTTCGGCATCTTGCCTATCGCAGCTTTGTAAGCTGGTGCTGGGGCTTCTTAGGACGAGGCATCAGAGTGGTCATCCAGTCATGTGTTGTCCGCCGGATACGCCGGGAGTTTCCTGATCTGGCAGGACAGTATGTTGGCTTCCGACCACCCCTTGACTAAAACGTGAGACATGGCGGGCTACCACTTCCTCCTTTGAGGGCCTGTCAAATTGAGTGGACAGGTCCTTTGGGATGGGGATTTTATTCATCTCCTCCACAAAGGGTGTTGGATCCTCAAAGACTTGCTCAAACACCAGCCTCATCAGCTCACCCACGTACACTGAAAAATATAACATTCATATAATAATTTATTATTTGTATTTTTCTTTTATTCTTTCATTGTACATATAATTCAGTGTGGCTATCTCTCTAGGTCGTCCTCAGACGAGCCCTCCATCGTTGCTTCCAGTCATCCCGGTTCGCCATATATCTGGCCAGTTCATTGGTACTTTGTGCAATAATAATTTAAAATGTAAGTTATGTTTTTAATAAAAACAAAAATATTTGACAACGTAGGGTCCTTCTTTACAGGCTTTGCGGTACATTCTCCCCTCCTTGCTTTTGGATAGGCCAATTTGTACACAGGTAGTCCTGCAGCTGTTGTGGCTTGCTCACGGTCAGCATTCTCATTGTGATGCATGGCTGCTAGACACAACCTATAGAATTGCAAAATAAAATGAGACTTTGTGTTATGACAGAATAAAACCCTCATGCCACTAAACAGTGACTGTGTTATAAGATGCTACAGAATACATTATACAGTGTATTACCTGCACAACATTCCCATGAAGGGGAAAACCACATTTTTGGGGGCAAAACGCAGAATCAAGCTGTGGAAGGACTCCAGCGATGAGGTCTGGTAGTGATGGCTTAGCTTTTTCACATCTTTGAGAACTCTCGTGTTGTTGAGTATTTTCTCAACTTTGTGGAGTGTTATTGAATCTTGAGTGAAATTACAAAAACATCAACATCCCATTAGAACATTACAACTATCATTTTCCATAACAACAATGTTATATTTACATTCAATATTGTTGATATTATGAAGGAAGTGAAGTGTTTTTAAATTTCTCACTTGTTATTTCCAATTGTTTTATAAATATTGAACTTACCAGGTTTTAGCCATTTATTTGCATCTGTTGTGGCTCTTTCAGAATGTTCACACTTGGGGAATAGGGGGTCGTCGTGCACGTGAATGTTTTGTAGGTGGTTGACGACTGACGTCCACCTTGCCACCTTCTCCGGCCCCGAGGTTGTGCTCGTCGCACTCCAGTATACATGGTTTTTTATGCTGTGCAGCCACCTCTTCAACAACTTGCAGTCCTTGTTCTGTGAAAGTTTCACAAGTTTCTTGGACAAACCTGATAAAAAGAAAACACATGCACAAGTGAATATTCAAGCCATAGTGTGTAAATGATGTGCTGTGATGGACAATATTCAAGGGTGTAGTGGAAAGAAGGGTGGGGGCAGACAGAAGGGTAAGCACAGCATGTTAATTGCAACCATATGATAATTGCCTGACAATGGTCAGGGACACACCCTTCTGTCTGAAAGCATTTAATAGCCAGCCCAGGAAACCCCCATACATATTCATATACACATCACTGTAAATTCCCATTCTAAAGAGTACTCACATTATCCTAAGAGTAGTGAGTGAAATTGAATTTACAATGACAAAAGGGGCTGTGATCAAGTGGTCTGGCAGACAGTTTACAATAATACAATCTATCCAGACATGATGTCATGTCTGCTGCTGATTAGAAGCTCAGGATAAATTGCATAGTAAAACAAAGGAATATCTGAACAAAGGACAGTGTCTCTGATTTTGTATTCTTCCATTCAAACATATAGGGATAAATACCTTTTTCAAAGTGCCACACGTCATAGAATTGTTCTATGTTGCGTTCCCTCAGAAACTTCTGGATTTGTGGATGACGGTCAGTCACAATGTACTCAACCGCCAAATTGTTTGACTCCAGATGATCTAGGCATCTTTTCAGTCCCTCCTTTTCCATGTGATAACTACCACCTACTTCATTGCTCTGTTGGTGAATAAGAAATAGGGCATAAATACACTGAAACATGCATCAACAGCCAGTAAGCATAAAATGATAACACCCAGAAAGAGATTCACACCTGAACAAGCTGGAAGTCCACAATGGTATTGCTTCCCAGGCGCATGAGTGTGTAGCTTCCGAACTTCGCTGAGTGCCCTGAAGATAATATAATAAAGGAGGTTTCAAAGCTTTTCAACAGAATGTCAATGGATAACTTAGATGAATTGTAATATACACCAGTAACTCTGGCACTAGACTGTCTTGTCTGTTTCTGCTTACCTGGAGAGTCTGCTCTCATATCTCCTGCAACTGTGACATTTCCCCCCTGGTGGTGTAGTTGCTGGAAAATCTTCAGCTGATCAGTCTTCCACTTGTGGATAATAGCAGGCTCCAGGTAATTCCTAGCATGCCTCCTGAAGGTCTCATACTGGAAGATCTCCAGCTGCATGGCTCTGCATATCTATGAATACATAGAAAAAGAGGAAACGTTTTTGAAAAAGTCCACTGCTGTCAATTTTAATATGCTATGGATGTTAGATGGTAAAATACCTTTTGTAGTTGGAAGAAGGAACCACCACTGAAGTATGTAGCAGCGGATAATTGTAAGTTGCCAACCGGGGTACTTCCGACGACGGGCTGGCTCTCCCATTGTCTGAGGTAACTGCAGCTTGGACAACGCTGTGTGAACGCCACAAAAGTCCCCAGTTTTCGTCTTTGGACATCACAGTCTCTCTTACACACTGGACATTTTTCAAACAGCTGTCCAAGGCAGCTTTCAAACACAATGTACTTTGCTTCACTGTGCGTGGATCGTGTCTGAAGTCTAATGTAACAAAACAAAATTAACAATACAATAGATTTCCAATATTCTTTTTTTCAACTCTGAAGTACAGTAATAGTAATGTATACCCAATATATCAAACTTACGATACGTCAGATTCTTCTGCAAGTACAGAATCATCAGGGTGGTAACTCGAATCCAGAGTCTCTTCAAATTCAGTTGAAGTCTCTCCTTGTTCCTCCTCCAACTCCAGTCGAGGTCTCTTCCTAGGTCCCAGTCCTGGGCCCTTTATTGGTGTAGAGGCCAAGGGGAAATCTGGGTAGGTGGAAGTTTCAGTGCCAACACTTTGGAAAGAAACCGTGGCCTGGATGCCTGTTAATAAAAGGGAAAAATGCATAAATACTTTGTACATTATATAATACACTAATACATTTTAAAAGGCCAACAACTTGTGTACATCTGACAGTAATTCATGAAATATTTAGAATGAACTACACAAAGCACTGTATTTCCTGTAGTCCACATAACAGTATTTCAGTGATAAACAATAATATCAAATACAGTTTTATTTATAGAGCACATTTAAAAACGATTTTGTTCGAGCCAAAGTGCTGTACATGTAATAAAAGCACAATTAAGGTATCTCAAATGAAAAATACAGTCAATGTCAGTGTTATGTTATGTTATACCTTTGCTCCTCACGTGTGCCGACTTCAGTGTTCCCCGGGACAACTGTGTAGCAACTGACACTTTCAATTCCACTGTCTGTGTTCCCACAGACCGTGTCTCAGCCCTCTGTAGAGTTCCCACAGACCGTGTCTCAGCCCTCTGTAGAGTTCCCACAGACCGTGTCTCAGCCCTCTGTAGAGTTCCCACAGAAACAGTCTTTGTACGGTCTGTTTGGCATCCGACTGTACTGGAGCGGTGGTGTTTACCGGGGTCCTGCTGTGATGTACTCTAAGAAAGATACAAATAACATTCATAAAATTAATTTTGTATCCGATGAAAACAGTCAATTTCCTAAAAGCAACACTTTCTGGGAGACATTCCTAACGAAATGAAGTGCAAATCACAAAATATTATTGAAACTTAGTTGTTTGATGTTCGTCAGTTTGCCAGCTGGATTACAATGCTAATCTACGTTGTCTAGTTGTTCAGTGTAATATGCTATACTATACTATGAACAACAGATAGTGGTTCATATTAGGCTATCAACAACATGTTTACAATTGCAATCTTATATGGGTAGTCTGCTCAAATCATTGTAGCTGGCACGGTCGTTACGCCATATATATATAGCCTCGTTGTTTGAGTAGCTTGGTAGCTTACACGCTTGTAGCTTATAGCTCAAGCTATAATGTACGGTAAATCACCCGGAGAATACTGTCTATGACTATTTCGTGTGTGAATGCAGACAATATCCAGCTATGAGGAACATGTAAGGCGATCTGCTGATTGTTTGATAAATACACAAATAACAATGCAAACTCACAGGTTGTGGGTCCAAACAAAATATAGCATCGTTGTTTGTGTAGCTTACACGCTTGTAGCTTATAGCTCAAGCTATAATGTACGCTAAATCACCCGGAGAATACGGTCTATGACTATTTCGTGTGTGAATGCAGACATTATGCAGCTACGAGGAACATGTATGCAAGGCGATCTGCTGATATATGGAAACGCTAGCAACAGTTAGCCTAGTTAGCACTATGTCAATGATTTAGGAGGCCGGTTTACACATTTACCCAGTGGTGGTAGATACATTGTTTGATAAATACACAAATAAATGCAAACTTACAGGTTGTGTACTCGAATCTTCTCCTGCTCCAAACGGTGCAAACAAACTAGGCATAGCATCGTCCTTCAGTTTCAAATGCTGTGCATATCCGGCCTCAAACTGGGCAATGTTTTGGAAGCTGTGAAATGAAATGCCGGGCACACAGTAACGTTCTTCGAACCTCTGAAGGAACAGTGTTAAACAGAAATTTCAACCACTGACTCCGTCGTGGTTCTTCCGTCGGTAGGACAAACAGCTCAGATTTCTCCTCACATTTCAGGAAACAGGTCCTTGGCATCGGCATGACTAGATGATTGTGAACTGAACCAGCGCTTCCAACAGTAAATGTTAGGCTGGCAGAGGGTGCGGCCAGCGCCGCTGGGTGTGGCCATAGCTCTTCGGGATTGGTCCATTTCGTTCCGGGTACCGCATGACATCAGGCCGTACCCGGAACGAAATGGAAGAATCAAATGGACAGTGACGTATCTCCAACGAGGCGTTTTGGGGAGGTATTTTCTGTGTTAGTTTTATTCGCTACAGGGTGTACTTTGAGGGTTTTGACTCTGCACACCGTTTACATGCATAAAAACCTTCATAACACACAAGGGGATGGGTAATAACCGGAAAAGCATGACATGGGAGCTTTAAAGCAAGTCTAAATGAAATGCTCATTGAAACTATGGGTATTTGTAAATGTTGATAAGTATGTAAATGTAGGTTGTAAATATGTTGTATGATATCCTCTATTGTTTTATGTTTCATGTGGAACCTAATTGCTGCAGGTCTCCCTTGAAAAAGAGATCTATGATCTCAAGGGACAATCTGGATAAATAAAGGTTTGAAATGAAATGAAATGAACCTGGAATTTGAACACACACCACTTAACAATAAACAATAAACTTAACAATAAACTTAACGATAAACGACTGAACTGCTGTCCACTTTAGGGTAGGGCCCTTAAAGCATCCAGTGCTGCAGACAGTCCAGCAACCTGGGTATACACTGGCTCCTGATCCCTGCACTTGCCTTTACACATATCTTCTTACAATGTCTATGAGATCCTTTATCCCGTTTTGGAATGGTGCTGGCTCGTTATGAATGGCACGCTCAAAGAGTTCAGCAATGTCCGCATAGTTCCTTGCAAATTCTTGTTCAGCTGCTGTCTGGTGCTCCACAGTGGCAAATGGGTTTCTCCCAAACAGCGACACTCGTGTCAGAGAGGACCCCACTTCCTGATGATAGCAGTCTGCAGCATCTGTAGCTTCAGGCAAAAGATCTGCAGGCAGTCTCTTTGGGCATCCACCATGAGCAAGTTGATCTGGGATACCCTTACCTTAAAAAAAAAAAGCACAAATAAGTGGCCATTGTTAGTGTAATGTTACATATCATGCATATCAATGAACCTCACACAGCGTGTAATCATGGCCTGCCCTTACAAAAAATGTTACTTGTGCTATTAGTACACTTCTTACAAACTTTAAAAAGTATGTTTTTCATTTTACTGTTTATGTACTTACCAGATATAAATGTTTCATGCAATAAGAGCAATCTATAAACTAGATAGTAGATATGTCTTTACTCAGACAATTATTGAAATATTGGAATATATACATGCCACATTTAAACATTTCCATCAACCTAGTGTAAAAAAGGGGATACAGAGAGAAACAAATGTAGGATATAAGCACAACTTATAAAAATGCATAAAGAAGGTCATTTGTTATGGGGCTTAAGTAACATTCTGAAAACTGCTATACAAACCTTGGATTCTGTGTGCATTCCAGGACTGCACCATCCGGTCAAGTCCAATTTTGGCTACCTGACAGGTAAGAGTGGACAAACAATATTGTGTGATGTTGTCTTCAAGGTTTAGTTCCTCCTGGTCAACAAGGTGGTTGAGTGCACCTTTCAGAGGGTAGTTTACCCTGTTGTTTACCTCTGGCCACATCCTTTCTATAATATGATTCTGTAATTTCAAGTAAACAAAAATGAGAAGAGTCAAATGTAGAGAGCACATTGTAATTTCCCATTGTTAATTTCCGGCTTTGTATTTTATCCATTTCCTGTATCCAGTTCAAAAGTACTGTGTATCTCTCCTATGTCATAGGAAAAGCTAGCAGTCCCCTAGAGAAGTTTAGTGAACGCCATGGGTCTATTGACAGCTTTATCAGCTAGCAGTTGGGTGAATAATGGAATGAGATCAGAAATCTTTTATTTGTCTCGCCACAGGGTAATTTACATGATTACAACAGCAGATAAAGTGAGGAATAAAAGACAAAAATGGCTATGTGGGGATTGTCCACAGTATTGAGTATGCAAGTCGCTTTGGATAAAAGCGTCTAACAAGTAACATGTAATGTAATGTAATGTATGAACACGTTGATTGTAATTCAGATTAAAAAACAACTCGCCTGTGTTGACTTTGTTTGCATGTATGGCTGTCTGCCTGTGTTATTCCGGTAGTCTGCCAATTTCTCCTGCATGGAAAGAGTCAAGTAGAGTTCTTTTCCATGGTCTACTCGGATTTCGTCCCACATTCCATATTGTAGGACAGCACTCCTGCGAAAAAGCAATACAAAAGTCTTATGACATGTAACAGAATTTCATGTTTGTTGTTACAACCTAAGCATTGCTAAAGCGAATTTTTTACGCAGTTAAAATGTTGATCTCATCAATCAATTACCAAGTAACGTACAATATACAGTGGTTACCTGTCAGTAGCTTAAGAAGTATTCGATTTACAATATTTTCCCCAAATAAAACAGTTCAAATAAAGCTACATTTAGCCATTGTGTTTTTATTTAACTAAACGTTTACTAAATTATTTACTGTCTGCTGTTTGCAACCTTTTTATTAGGTTATTACTATATTATTATAACAGAAACAGGGCACTGAAACTCACTGGTAAACCTCTTGATATATGGTCAGGTTGTTTTTCACTGGCATGGTGGAGTGGCTTACAATGTTGCTGGAGAATCCGTCCACGGCAAGGACGTGGGTCACCCCATACATCACCAGTTTCTCGTTTTGGTCAATGTGCAATTTGTGACCCATGTACTCTGCACTGTATGGCACTGAATTCCTTAATCTCTGAGGAATTAAACACAATGTTATTGTTCTCACAATATGTTCACAGCAATGTACAATACAGGAAAATTTAGATGTTTTTAATAATACCTACACGATACCGATCTGCATGATATGGCTGGTTCGTTTCTCTGAGGACACGACCAACACGCCCCTCTGATGCTCGGATTCCTTTTGAGGCCAGGTAACCAGTCATCATTTTTCTTCCATATGTTGGTCCAGTCTGAATTTGTAAACACAAAACAAAAACTAAATAGGACCAAGGTACGTTTTAACTGTTTGTTTTTTAGTTCTAATTGAAACCAAAAACCCCCAGAATAGTTATCTTATTATTATTTACACAATTATGTCCAAAGTTATTAGTGAGTGATTCTGTGATTCTGTCACATCATTGTTAAGCCTCAACTCAGCTCCTACGTCTCAAAGAAAACCCATAATTCAGGGCTCGTTAAAATTGTTTGTATTGTGAGAATAATCAATATACAAATTAAATCGGAACTTTAGTCCACTGATGTATTGTTCCCCCGCGGACAAATATCGGGGGTAGGAGCTTCCGGAACCGGAAGTTGCATTGTTTTTAGCATTCACAGTAGGATGTAGCATATCAAGCAGCATTAGTGAAGAGATGGATAAAACCGCGTGTCGTTACATACTAAACACTAGTGATGGCGAGATGAAGCCTTATGAAGCTTTGAAGCTTTCCAGCCAATTGGTTCGCAAAAGGGTTCATCTCATGAGGCTTCATCATGGGCTTCATTTGAACACAAAGTTGGTCAAAGTGTGTAAAACAGGCAGATTGGACATCTCAACAGTGTGCTCTATCTCATACCGAGTTCCCAATGAGTAAAGCCTTAGAATAACTCTAAACAACGAACATTAAATCATATGTTCATGTTAACAATATTGTTTTTATTCCAGTTGAATGATTGTGATTGAAAAGCCTAAGGAGGCTCGTAAACATTGCAAAGAGGGATTTGTATTCCTTAATAATATTCATAAACTTAACCATGTTGTAGCCTGAGAAAGGCTAAACCATATCAAAGAATACATTTATTAACTACATTATCTCATTTAGCAGTAGCTTTTATAAACAACAAAAAATATGTATTGTTCAGTCGTTGAACTAGGGACCCTGCGGTCGTGAGTCAACTGCTTTCCAGCTGAGCCACAGCACACACGCTGAATCTCCCTGAAAACACTACACCATATTTATTCATTTATTTATTCATGTTTTTATTCCTACATTTATTTATGCTTGTATCTATTTATACTTATGACATGTTCCGACCTCTATATAAGTGAGGGTCTGAGCTCTTTTAATTCCATCGTGTCACCACCGAGCCCGGGTACAGGAGGGGTAATATGGTTCTTATTATACATCCATGGGTATTATGAGCGTTGTGGTTCAACGGTTCAACCGATCTGAATCGCTTCCTGAAGCAGTCACGTGGTATCGACAGGCAGCGAGGCTTCGTTTGTCATCGATGACGTCACTGGCCCAAAACGATACAAGCTTCACAAAAAGCTTCGGGGATTACTCGAGACACGCTCCGAAGCCTCGGCGCACCGTCTCCAACTGCCACTCATCGATGCTAACATATCAACTGTTACTATATGGTTAACTATCATGTATATAGCTATTTAAATGCTTATGAAGGGATGTTTAGCTACGTCAATAGAGGGCAACGGAAGATGAACCAACCAATGGGAGAAGACTGGAAGTACCAGAGAGTTTATAATCAGATCTGAAACGTTTATATGGCCCCTCTCCCGTCGCAGCCTCAGAGGAACGTCATGTTTACTATAATTAAAACCCTGTTAATTTTACAAGAAGTTTCTTGGATTCTTTCTGGCCATTTACTCCTCCCAGCATTCCGAAACCCAACAGTATAGAGTGGTGCAGTGACGCGTCCTAAAATCATAAATCTTTTGATTCGATTTATGATTCTAAAATGATAAAAGTAGGGTAGACATGTGGAGATTATCCGACTTAACAAAACGTGATCCGTCTCTTAAAGTGGACCTATCATGCTATATTTGAATAATATATTGTAGGGCCATACCTATATAAGGTATATTTATACGTTTTCTTTTTCAAAATACCAAACAGATCATGCATTTTAGCCATGCCTCATTTCGCTCTATTTTGCTCTCCTCCACCCTGTCTTTGCATGCGCTGCAGCTGACCACGCCCCCCTGTTTTTAAATTGAATGATTAACTGACTCTCTCGTCCAGATGACTCGTAGCTTTATTGCTATTGAAACAAGGTTAGCTTGTTACACGTTAACACACCATGTGCCTGTTCAATCAATAATTAATCACGGATCTCTTAAAAATACCTGAAAGATGCGGCTGATTCTGTCGACGCGCATGTCGTCTATTTTAAGAGTAAAAACCTGGGGAGACTCAAAGGATCCAGACAGAGCCAGCTGAGTCACGGCCGTTTGCTTTTCGTCAGTCAGCCAATGTCTACTGCAAACATGAGTCAGTTGACTAGATCAATTAGCACCCCTCAGTAATTTCAAAGGTAATGAGATGCCCATTTCATACGTTGGCATGCGAATGTTACGTTTTAGTCCATGTTGCTAACTAAATGTGTGTCACTGTTCTTTTTGCATTACAGGTCAATAAATGTGTCAGACATAATGGATGGAAAGATTGTTTCCACAAGGGTGGTCATGATCAGATTTGTTGAATCAGAGGCATGCGTTCCACTGATCACAGGAAAAGTGAATGTGGCCATGGGAGACAGTGAGGAGTACATCCTTACAGACACCGTTGGGAATGAAATAGTTGAGTCTGAAGGGACAACTGGTAAATATAATTATTCTATATTTCATTTTCATTTGTGTAAAAGATAAGGGTCTGAAAGTGCTATCAGTACAACAATGTGCCCCTTTTAACATTTTATTTTCACGTGTCTTTACTCTTTATTTCTCTCATAAAGGGTCTTTGTACTGGAAGCAGAAAGATCAAGAAAGATCCATGCTGTTGAGAGTTCTGCTTTCAGGCAATGGCGTCGAAGAAGCTCAAGAAGCAGGTGTGGTTGGATAACAAAACTGATTTTGTCTGGAGAAGGTTTGAACTGGTCTATCAATAGGGGAAATAATTTAATGTGTAAAGAAGGGCTAGCACTCAAACTGAAGGGTCACGATATGCAGCATTTCACTTTATTTTACTCGCTAACAACAGACTGGCAAAACCCTCATTATTTGAAAAGGGCTGCTTTCTGGCCATTTAGCATTTTTGCAGCTCAAGGGCTATACAAGTTTGCCATCTGGGGCAGGCATGCATAAGCATGGGCTTCACTGTAGCACACCTCAGTACTCTGTGGGTCAGCACATGGTATGAAGAGTCACAGTCAACATCAGTTCTACAATCAATATCCTTTAAATGTAATTTCAAGAAATGAAATGTTTCCACATGCTCTTGTTTATTTAGCATCATCTAATTTGCCATGGAATACTTTCTTTTATCTCTAATAAAATGAAGAAAAAATCTTAAATGACTGCTAATGCAGAAATGAGCTATCTGAAGTCCACACACTGCATCCCAAGGCCTGGAAGAAGTCACCAGGAAGATTTCTGACATAGTGGCAGCCAGCCATGACTTGGTAGTACCGAGGCCAGAAGTCAAACAGGCATTTAGCTGTTTGATCTGCAGAGGTATCGTTTTCATCCTCTCTTTGAATAATGCTCAGTGTAACAAACAGTATTTAAAAAATAAAACGTATAGGTGCCGGATTTTCATATTATTCTAAGTTAATCTTTTCAAATCTATTTCTGAACAGTATCTTTCTCAGTTTGAGTGCATGCTTCAGAAATACAGTCCATGACATAAATCAGTAACTATCAGCATATCTTTAAAAACCTGTCTTTTTTCTTTTTAAAGAAACAATGACTGGACCCATGTTTTCCTCCTGCTGCCGAAGCATCGTGGGATGCAGGCTCTGTGTGGAGGAGTGGAGGATACCATCTCCCCAATGCGTTAAGTGCAGGGATCAGGAGCCAATGTATACCCAGGTTGCTGGACTGTCTGCTGCACTGGATGCTATAAGGGCCCTACCCTAAAGTGGACCGCAGTTCAGTCGTTTATTGTTAAGTTTATTGTTAAGTGGTGTGTGTTCAAATTCCAGGTTCCATGATATCATCATACAGAAAATAATTGTTGTAGTTTTCTTTAGCTGTATGACTTGTTAATTGTTCATCTGCAATGTTTAATAAATGGAAAATTGTTTGAATGTGTGTCCATGGTATGTTTAATTATGTTTCTAAACACAGGCAAATAGCTGCATACGTAAGGCAATACAATCAAACGCTATTATTTTATCATCCACGCACCAACAGAACATTTGGAAATCAACCATTAATCAGAGGTTGTCGAAGTACTCAGATCTTGTACTTGAGTAAAAGTAGAAGTACCAGAGTGTAGGAATACTCTGTTAAAAGTAAAAGTCCTGCATTCAAAATGTTACTCAAGTAAAAGTAGACATCAAAATATACTTAAAGTAAAAGTAGTCATTGTGCAGATTGGTCCATTTCAGAATAATATATATGATGTGTTTTATAATGATTGATAATTAAAGTGTTCTCAAAGCTGGTAAAGGTGCAGCTAGTTTGAAGGACTTTGTATACTGCAGGGTAGCTTGTGAATTTACTCCAGGAGGAACTTAAGTCTGATTTAAGTGTTGATTATATTTCACATAATTAATCCAAATCTGTAAAGTAACTAAAGGTTTTAAATACATGTAGTGGAGTAAAAGTGGCTACGCTTTAAACTCTAAAATATAGTTACAGAAAGACAGACAGACAGACATTGAGACAGACAGACATATACATAGAAAGACAGACATACGGACAGACTGTCTTCTGTACTTTCTGCATGTATGAACATAATAATATACGTATATTTGTAACGCAGTCTAAAGGCAAAGACGTAGAACTTTTATTTTGAAGAGTACAGCGCAAGCATAGGGCACACCAGCCAATCAGAAGCAAGGAGGCGCTGAAGACACACTCACTTATGGAAACGAAACATTGAGTGGTATACTTGTTTTAACAGTAAGAACAGAAAAACGAAAAAACGAGCTGAATTTCCGGTTTTTCGTTTTGGGGCAAAATTGAAAAACAAAAAAACGACCCGTTTCTGCTTTTTTTTTTTTTTAATTTGAACTAAAAAACAAACGGTTAAAATGTACCTTCGTCTGAACAATACTATAATAATAATAATAATACTCTAAATGAAAAAAACATACAAATAATTATTTATCCGTCCGTTTTTATCAGATATTATTCATATTGACTTTCGTCTCGACATTAAGACTAGAATGGGGGGGGGAAACAGCTATCCTAGCTTTATCTTAAGGTAAAACCATCTGCCAGCTCGTATATCTTTAAATTCATACCAAACCAAAGATTAGAACCGTCAATTTACATTTGTAGGTAAGTCAAAGCATCTGAAAAAGGAATAGTCCCCTTAAAACGGCATTAGCATTAGCATGTTAGCTGCTGAGTTAGTTGTGTTTTTCCTATTGTGACTGGGATCAAAATCTAAGTCTGAGTATGACATTCTACACTTCTGGAATGTTGGATAGCTAATCTAGAAGTTTGATTAATAATTGCATTTTTTATGACTATTCCTGTGACAGGATAGACAAAGTTTGCAGCTAAAACAGACAAAGCAACACTTTGGCGGGAATCATGGCTACAGCTCCACGATCTATCAAAGGTCAGCTCTGCTTTAAATTCTGTTGGACATCCTCGGCCAACATTGTGACACATGTGAGCTGTGGCGTTGATTTAATGCTTTGAAACACCACTGGGTCACATTTCCATCCTTTGTGTGTGTGTTAAGCTAAAACTAATCTCCTTCATTGTGCATGGTGTGAATGCCTTATACAAACGAGGCCCCATATGTTTGGCTCTCACTCGGAGGAGAGATGCCAAAATGATTTTTGCGCTCATTGATTTTTGACACTCAAGTCGATACTGTTGACTTTGTGGCTCGGCCAGAAGAAGAAAAAAAGCCTCAGCGCAGCCTCGAGTCCTCTCATCTCCAGACTCAGGAGAGAAGAAGAAAACACAGAGAGAGTCTTTGGCTGAGTACGTCCTCTTCGCGCTGAGTGTTTCCCCTGCTGTTCTCCACATAAGCACTTTTTTTTCTGTTGGGGTTGTCATTAGTTTGGGCCTGTCATCAAGTTTGCTGTGAGGGGGAAGATCTGCTGCATCTGAGTGTGTGTGTGTGTATAAGAGGTTTCTGGTTCAAATGAGCCACATTTTTGGCGCAACTTTTATAATGTTGTTATTCTCGTCTGTTGTCCCTGCTTCTTTCTTTGTACGTGTGTGAACCATTCCAGCAGAAGGTGTTTGATGACGTCACTGTTAATTGTAATGCTGCCAGTCACGTCTGTCATTGGACACAATTACTTTTATTGATCAACATCTCCACCTCCGCTCCTCTCCTTAGCTCTCCTTTCAACTTTTGCAGACGTTGCTGTTGGCATCAGATGCTGTGTGTGCGTGCGTGTGTGCATATTAGAGAGAGGGAAAGGACATAAAGACAGAGCATCACCTGTTGTTTAATTATTTATACATCCTTTTGCTGCACGCTACTTCAATAAGTGTTGCTAATTCCCATCAGATGAAAGGTTTAGGAGTCTTGCAGTGACACAAGGACAAATGTGTTGTGTGTGTGTGACTGTGTGTTACTCCTCGGCTACACACCAGCTTTAAAGTAACTTGGCTTATGCATTAAAGATATCGTATGATTGCTTTTTCTTTTTTTCACTAACAAATGTGCTGCAGGTGGCACATATTAATTGCTACATATAAAAAGAAAGTTTTTCAATGTCCCTTTACAAGATAATACATTTTTTTGCATTTTATGTTCTACTTGTGTCTTCAAGTTAATTCTGGGAGACCCACTCTTGCCACAAGGTAAATAATAAAAGGTAAATAATAAATAGTAATAAATCATATATATTTGTTTTACTTCGATCATCAGTAGATATTTCTAAAGAAGTTGGAAATTGCACAAAATAAGTATGTTAATTATTATCTAAATGATACTTTATTTCAAGAACTTCCACATGAATCGGGACTGGGTAGCACAAAATGTGTTTTTCCTTTAATCCAACAGGTGTTCACAAATCAGAGGTTAAGATTTATCAAAATATATTGTCTAAGTAACATGTCTTTCAATGCCAGGGCCAGAATCACTGATAATTATTTATGTAATATGTAGTGGAGAGTCATGATTTATGAAGTGAATACATTGCTACATTAATAGGCTTCTGCTGAATAATTTGTAAAACATTTTCTTTAAATGTCTCTGTAAGTGGTCCACGGTGGCCCTTATAGCTCACCACACTGCAATCAAAGAAAAAGAAAATTGCAAATGAAGGCATTAGCTTCATGAAATGTAAAACATAGTGTTCCAATACGGCTGCCAGGGGGAACACCATAAAAAACTAACTTTAAATTAGTTAGGCTTCATACCTTCTCTTGAAGTTTTACGCCACTTATGGACTTTGTTCTGTTTTAGAGATCATTTTTTATGGCGTGGTTTCACCTGAATGACATACTACTTCTCTCTTCTTCCAGAATTTTTTTCTCACTCCCTTATTCCTCCATCCCTCATTAGCCCTCCGTCAGTGCAGAATTATCCCGCCGCTTTATTATTCTCCAGAGGTGGCCGGTGCTGACGCAGCGCTGAGGAGTTGTCTTGTGCCGTCTGCTTCCCCCACCCCATCCTTTCTGTTCGGCAGCCCAGGAGAAAAGGGAAACGAGGGAGGAAGAAGAAGGTAGACAGGAGAGCTAACATCCCAGAGGGGCCTCGGCGAAAGAGCAAAGGCAGGCCGACAAAAGACATGTGTTACGGAGAGGGAAGCTGGACACAATAAATGTCCAATACGAAGAAGATTAGAAACAAAGCCTGAAAAATCATGGCTCCATCAGGGATTTTGTCATAAACTCTGGCACACATTTGCTAAAAAAACTCTTTCACTCACTAATCTCTCACTCTTAACTCTTTTTTTTCCCGCCATCCTCTAAACATACAGTTCAAAGACCTCCTCCTCCTCCTTCCTGTTCCCATATTAATAAAATCTGTGTGTAATTACTATCGTCGAGAAGGGAATCTGAGGCAAGCAAGGACAATTGGTCACGGCCTCGCTATCTTTGAAGTGGAGTTACTTGAGCAAAGCTGAAGACACTGTCACATGCAGGGAAAGGTGCAAGGATTTAAATCTTAAAGGCCACAATTTAACTAAAACACACACCTGTTGTCGGTTCAACTCGATCTGTAAACTGCGACAACACCAAAGATACAATTAAAAGGCTTTTTCCCCGCAGAGATCAATAGAGATTGTGTTACGATCCGTTTCCGTGGCGGGATATTAAAGCTGCCTGCTTTCCCTCTGCGTCTTTTATAGTTTACGAATGAAAACGGCTTGTAATTATTCATCAGCTGCTACAGGGACTGGAAGGCGTTTATCTGAAGCCATGACTCATGAGCTGTGTTGTATTTTGAACAGTGACACATTGTAGTGTTTCATCATCGATCAGCTCAGATGTTTGACCCTGCCGCTGGCCTCGCTGACAGCAGCAGTCATGTTAGAATATTTTACAATCTCAGCGGAACATAAACAGTTGTATTTAATGCACAACTCTGATTTCTGTGGTGCTGCTGGTTCGGAATCATGGTGTCGTTTTTGCCTTGATTATTAGCATTGCAGATGTCACAATGGTTTGTAAAAAGTTCCTCTGTTTAAAGATAAGAATCATTCACTCGGGTCATTGTAGAAATACTCTGCAACTACTACAAGTACTGCATTCAAAATGTTAAGGTAAAAGGGCCCCATTTTGCTTTTTGGGGTTTTCCCTGCCCTACAGTGTGTTACCTAGTTTTCTGTGCATGTAAATGGTCTGCAAAGGCTAACATCCCCTTTAAAATCCAAAAGTACTATAAAAATGTACTTAAAGTCCCTGTAATAGAGTGGTGCAGTGACGAGTCCTAAATCCCGGAAGTGAGTTAGCATTTTACCACTACCGGTTCCCTCGTCTCAGAGTCAATGGGATTTCTCCATAGGATTTTGGAAAAGAGCTGGAAATAAGGTCTGTGGTTGACACACATTTAAGAGACGGATCACATTTTGTTCTACGACATTAAATACATCAGCAGTGACCCCACTGTTGATTTTTGAAGAGTTTACGTGTCTGAAAAACGATGGTTGTTAACATGTGGCTGAATAGGACTACAGAAGTTGTCAAGGACGTTGTACGTCATTACGTCGAACACGTAAACACTCCCGCTAACTTTGTTTGCCCCTGTTATGCTTGAAAGCAAGTACCTGCGCTCTTGCAAACTGTTCAAACAAATGCTTCAACTTGTACCATTTTGAATCTGTATTTTTGAATATCGATCTTAAGTTGGCGTGACGTTAAAGTCGTGCGACCCTGCTGTTGTTCGTTTATAGCATAATGTTAGCATTTTTCTTCTGGCGATTAGATTTATGATTCGGAAATTATAAAAGTAGGGTAGACATGTGGATATTATCCAGCTGAACTTTTTTGTCGAAGGAACCCATGCGCAGCTTACTTCCGGGTAAATATGTCATCCCTGCACCACTCTATTAAATAACTACAATTGGACAGCAGCCCATGAAAAAAATACACATTATATAATTGAACCGTAATCATTGATGCATTCAGCGTGATTCAAATGTTGCAGCTGGCCAAGGTGCAGCAATTTGTTAATCGATGTATATGTTTAATATATAATCAAAATCTATAAAGCACCTAGTTACTTAAGTTATGAAATAAAAACTCAAAATCAAAATAGCAACATATGTTCACATTAGAGAAGCTGGACTTTGAAATGTCAACGGACTTGACTTTGACATTTTGCAATATCTTAATGTACTTATTCCACCACTGAATTTCTTGGCATTTAATCAGAATCAAAGTTTCAACAATCCCATTGTGTCAAAGCGATCTTTAAGTGTTTACATTTTTTTTGTTTCACCATTCTCCAGAACACAGAGGCACTCCACCTCAGACCGGACTAATAACCTGCGAGCTGTCAGTCAGTGCTCCGCCTGCAGCTAACCTGCTGCCATCATCTTTTCTTCATCCTGCAATTATCCTCCCTCTCCCCCTTCATGCACCTCTCAGGCCAGAGGAGGACAGACACATGAATAATTCCACAACAGGCCTGTATTCATTATTGCACTTACTTTAATAGGACCTGTGTGTGTGTGCGCAAGTGTGTGTGTGTCGGGAAATGATTGTGAAATCTCCTCCATTCATCCCTTTCTCCTCCATCACTACTGCTCTCCACACACGTGGGAGCTCACTGACATGAATAGAAATGCACCCTGCCTCCACACACACACACACACACACACACACACACACACACACACACACACACACACACACACACACACACACACACACACACACACACACACACACACACACACACACACACACACACACACACACACACACACACACACACACACACACACACACACACACACACACACACACACACACACACACACACACACACACACACTTTAAGCCTAAACCACACTTTCAAGCACACACCGACGAAGACCATACACACGTACACACACAGAATGTGAAGGAAAAAAGACACGTGGTGAAGTTAAATGGATTTCTAATGTGATGTGTGTGCGAGGGGAAAAATGGAGTGATGCAGGACTTGGTCAGTGTGTGTTCCTGGCATTTATTGACATTGAACAAAGGGACAAAAGGAGACAGAGATGAATGGAGCAGGAAGTCTGTGTGTGTGTGCCTGCAAAATTGTTTGCATTCATGCCCCAAAGTGTACATATGTACATGTGCATATATTTGCAGACACTAAACACACACTCACATCTACACACACAAACACTGTATTATTAGCTTCTCCTGCAAAGCTTATATTTAGTCTCAAAGAAATATGTTTTAGAAATAATTCAAAAAGCCAGGTAATCCATTTTTGCACGCAGGTTTGGGGGGGGGAGAGGGAAGCAAAGTAGGAAAGAAGGTGAAAAGCGTCTGATTAGAGGAAACTAAAGCACTCCGAGGAGAGATAATGGAAACAGATGAAGGGAGCGGAGAGGACGGAGAATGTGAAGGTGTGAAAAGGAGAAATACTCAGAATCTAATATTACTATTTTGGATAGGGCACCGGTGTGAATTCATGTTATTAATACACAGCAGATAAGATAATGGATAGTGCATGTGTGCTTCCATGTAGTCTATTTGTTTGTGGGCAATCTATCATTTTGTGCCCAATAACATATTATACAAAAACACATTACTGTTACATACACATCGTTAATGCAGAGGCAGCCTAAGTGCAGAATGCTGTTAACACCCACTGCCTTGTACTGTATGTACTCAGAATTACACACCGACATGAACATGCACATTTTGCATTCATTCTACAATATGCAAGTATAAACACTGCAGATACCGCTGCTTCTAGAACACTGAGTGTATGTAAATTATTATTTATATAATTTTGGAATATGTTTTTTTACTTTTTTCCCAGTTAAAAAATAAAATATACTGTATCTAAAGTGTATGACCAAATCATGTCCATACATTCCCTAAGCAGGATAACAATAAGTGCACAATGGTTAATAAATACAGAAATGTTGGTCTTATATAAGGTGTTCACACTGTGTCCACTTTTACTTAATTGCATCTATTCCAGAAAGTATTATTTAAAATGTTCAAATTTGAATAATAAAACGGAAGAAGTCTTTTTTTGAACCAATGTTTTAATTAAACCCAGTAATATATGGGATAGTCCAGCAACATACATCATGCGCTTCAATTAACCAAACACGCATGCATCAAAGTATTTGTGTTCATGAAAAGCGCTATATAAATATAATGTATTATTAAAGACTGAGCGAATAAAGCCCGCCTCTGGAACTCGCTCCCACTGGATATCTGGAATACTGACTCTCCATTTTCAAATCACGTCTAAAAACACATCTCTTCTCACACATCCTCTGTTTTTATTGTGTTGTTTTTTTGCTATTTTGTTTTGTTTACCTTGTAAGGCGACCTTGAGAGCCTTGAAAAGCACCTTTATAAATAAAATGTATTATTATTATAAATCCACACCATCTAAATAGAACTTAACATTGAATATGGATATTACAAGGGCTCTTTCTTCGGTTTGTTTTACAGTGATGCAAATTAGTCGCTTTTCGGCGCCTCCCGCTTTTTTAACGCTGATTTGGGTGACTTGTGTAATTCGTGGAGAACCAAAGAGTTTTCGTTTTGGGGGTGGGTGGGGGGGAGTCCGTCCGTCAGTCCGACTCACTTCAAAAAAGAAGAAGAAATCTAGACCGCAAAATAATTAAACAAGCGAGTGCCTGTTTTTCCTGGCCAAGGACAGGTTCCTTGAACACAACACGAGCGTAACGTGTCTTCCATGCCCCTTTCACACCAACGCGTTTTCAGCGCCGGCTCGGAGCTAGAGCCTGAGAAGTACCGGTTTTTCCTGTTCACACCGCAGCGGCGGGCAGGGTTCTTACACCTTTTCCAAAGTCAAATTCAAGCACTTTTCAAGCATTTTCAAGGTGCATTTTCAAGCTTTTCAAGCATCTTACAGCTGTTGTAAATTACATATTTATATACACATACTTATACTCAAATGATTATTTCCCTGCCTCACATTAAATCTGATGTTCTTTATGCTATAAACAACCAAATGTGTGTTTCATAATAGCATTCTACATGAGGATGAACAATTAAAATTTTTAGAAAAGAAAACTAAGTTTAATATTTCAAAATGAGTGACCCATCTGTACGTAGACTGGGCATCCCATATAACCTGGCTGAGCCAATATAAAACAATCAGCCAAATAACTTTTCAATACTATTTTTGAGGTACTTTTAGGTTGGCAGTAAACACAAGTCAGAGGTAAATGGTTTACTTTTACTCCACTACATGTATTTAATACCTTTAGTTACTTTACAGATGTGGATGAATGATGTGAAATATAATCAAGTGTTAAATCAGACTTTAGTTCCACCTGGAGTAAATTCACAAGCTACCCTGCAGTATACAAAGTCATTCAAACTAGCTGCACCTTTACCAGCTTTGATAACACTTTCATGATCAATTATTATAAAACATATCATATACAATTATTAGGGATGCTCCGATTGCCAATTTTGGGGCCGATCGCCGGAATCAGCTTGTTCCAGAAGTAGATAAAATAGCTAAGTGTGTTAGGTCTAACTCTTAATGTGTGTTCTGCTCCGCTCACCGGTCCGTCACAGCGGGTGGAGCTGCAGGATTTCTGCTTCACACACACGTTGCATATCGCTATTTTATTGTCATTTTCGGACACTTAAAATACTGCCAGACTAGTGAAGCCATTTTGGCGAGCTTGTTTTGCCGCGCACAGAGAAAATTGTCATGTATTTTACATGCAACAATAGCCTAATCTAAAATGCTCTACTACCGCGTACCTTTCGTGTGGTGTGTGGCTCGTCAGCGCAGACTCTCGCATCGTTATTGTTGCACACTTTGCAGGAGGCTACTCTTGGGCTTCGCTTGACCCTCGTCTAAAGCCATGGCTTGTATTTGTCTTCTGCTAGCCAACGCTCGTTGACACGGCAACCTCCTGGCATACTGTCATCTATCACTCTCATCAGAATGCCCAGGGGCCTCATTTATAAAGGGATATACGCTCAAAAAATGGCGTACGCCAGTTTCTACGCAATGTTTGCGATTTATAAAATACTAACTTGACGGGAAAATGTGCGGTCCTCCACGCAAACTCTAACCCATGCGTACGCACTAAGCACACAAACGGGAGAGACGAGAAACTGCGACACCGTTGGCAGAAGGAAGAATGGAGAGAAATATGTGGAAATAATACCATAAATAAAATGTTACCTCTCATTTATCAAATATGAAGAATTCATTTTCAAACATTGATTAAAGCCAATCTTTAAATGATTAAACAAACGCCTGTTTGAGACTCCTCAGTGCACACAAAAACATAACTTGGAGAAATAAATAAATACGGATATGCTATTTAAAACCACCTCGAATATGTTGTGTTAATGTTATGAAATGTTTTCTCATAAATGATGCGGTAAGCAGGAGGACAGAATTACGTCTAAACTGACGCCGTTTTGCATTTCTTTAGGTTGTAGATACGAGCATGGTTTTATATACTATCACGTTTGCCAAGACTTGATAAGTCGCTCGTAAAACACAGGAGGTATGGAAACTAAGAACACCATATGTGGTAAATTGTACAGCTAATATAACACAATCCATTAGTTGTATTTCCTTTAACTGGTGGTTATGGATATATAGTTGCTGATCGACAGCTGGAACACAAACCACCAAATACAACAAAAATAATTCAGATCCAGTCGTCATGACTCCACTCCGGAGGGATTCCCCGATCATTTCTTACAGTTTCTCATCAAGGGGGTGTCTCCTGTCCCCGGGACAAACACACTGCCTGAGGAAGGTTATGTGTATTTTTTTTGTCATTAACTTTTTTCGGACCACTTATTTATTTATTTTGGTGACGATCCGACCTCCATGGTGCTACTCTGGTTCAAACTGCATCCACCAAACAATATGATTTATCTCGACCTCCCCACAATAACCAAAATCTGACACGGTGTGAGATGTCTTTTTTAGCTGTTCTATCGTAATTTCCTGCGATCTTCTTCATGCAGTCAGTCAAAATGAATGAATGAATGGGCGTTTTTTTGACTATGTATAGGCAAATATGGGCATTACGAGTCGATTGTGATTTATAAAGGGAAACAGGCGTAGGGAGTGCCGTACGCACTTCCCTCGCCGGTACGCAATGTTTTGTGAATCGGAAAATGGCGGAAAATGTATGTACCTATTTTTGTGCTTTGTACTACGTATGCAACCTTCCTACGTCAATCCTACGCAAGGCGTTATAAATGAGGCCCCAGGTCACACACGTAACAAAAACACTTGCCGGTCACGCGCATTGCGCGGGAAGGCCGGGGCGGAGCTGTTTTATGTAAAAGCGAAGCAATTAAGCGCGCTCCGACTTCTTTATTTTCTTTTAATCTAAAAAGCGAAGTAAAGCATTTACAATTTCAAGCACTTTATCCCAAATTCAAGCACCATTCCCAAAATTCAAGCACTTTTCAAACCTTGAAAACACCTCGTACAATTTCAAGCATTTTCAAGGATTTCCAGCACCCGTACGCACCCTGCTCTTAGCTCCGGAATCCGGTTCACTTCCAGCTCCAAAAAATTGTCGGTCTAGAAGCAAGAGCTTCGGAGCTCAGAGGCGACATCGCTTACGTCGCTTACGTCTCTCTTACGTCGAGCCGTGCAGGAAACTAAACCCACCTCCCCTGAACATGGGTCAACTGAAGAGTCTCGTCATGCCTGCCTACAAGCAGTAGCGCTGAGCAAAGTGACTAGAAGGCAACCACACACTTATAAAAAAAAACACTTTATAAAGTCAGGCAACACTAACCAGGCTTCGTGTGATTCTGTTTATTTGTACCTTACTTTGACCATCCGTTCGCTGTTATTGATCATTGAGGAGAGCAGGCAGACGTTTTGTTTTTTATTATAGCAGCTATCGGATGGATGTCCGACTATCACAAGTAGAATCATAATGAAAAATACGCCGGTAAAATGTGCCTGTAGAAAACGGCTTAGCAAGTAGTCAGTTTAGCTTCGGTTGCTATGCTAACATCACCCATGTTATACCAGAGAAACTTTCATAACAGCGTTGTGATGCCAAACAGCGTCAATTCAGACTGACACACATTCACTTAAGGGGGAACTGGGGATATGTATCAGCTGCTTGTGTGACAGTCAGACAGTGAATACTTTAGAGCCGTGTGAGCTAACCCGGAGCTAACGGGAGAATAAACTCCCGTGGAAGAGCAGCCAGCACTGCAGCGGTCGGTAAATGCCGCTGAAACACATTAATAAACAATGAACCACGGCACTCTGGAGAAAAGTATAAGGTTGGAGAAGTCGTTATTTAATTTAATCTGGCTTCGTATGATTAAAAGCAACACGATCATCGACCCGACGCAGTCCCCCGTTGTTGTTGTTGAGAGCGCCGTTGGGGAGCAAATCAGCGATGCAGCAGCGGCAGCACCATCCCGGCTCTGAGTGGTGTGAACAAAGCGGGAGCAGAAAAGGGAAACCGGAGCTGAACCAGAAAAGCTCTAGCTCGGAGCTAGAAAGGGAAAAGCGCTGGTGTGAAAGCCGCACACATGGTATATGTCTCGTCTGAAAGGAGTGTAGACTAGAGTGCTGACGGAGAGCACCGGAACGCCGCTCCAGCTCTTTAAATATTGCAGTACCCATAAGGAGCCGTACACATGCCGCAGTGTTTGCGTGGCTGTGTCTTTAGTTGTAAGCACAGTGGCGATCTGTTGTTGTTAGCATCTGGTTAGCTAGCTATGCTAACGAATTTAAAGAGCTTTTCTACAACCAGGTGGAAGAGAGCTCTCTCCTGAGAGGCTCAAATAACCTCAGCTCAGTGAGGTTAAGGCACACCTTGATATGATCATTATAGTTATTAATGAGACATTAGAGACTAAATGAAAAACAGGTATAAAATACTATATGACAGTAACAAAAAAGTTGTTAAAAATAACAAGAATAGAGTTTAAAAGGGGAGTGATTTGTAAAATATCCAAAAAGAAAAATCTGCTTACAGTTCTGTTTCATATGGGTGTTGAAAGATGTATCCATAGATCTCTTCATTTTGCTCTCAAAGTTCACCAGATTGATGCTTTTAACTTCAATATTTAAAAAATAAATATAGTTAGGTCCCCCCCCCACTTAAATCATGTTCACATGGATAGGATACTAAATATATTTGCACACATCTTGTGTCCATATCTTTCTGTTTTGGTGGTCATGCTACAACCGTGCACGATGTGAGGGTTTAAGGACAGAGGGTGTCGTATTGTCATACTGATATTCTGTACAAACTGTGAAGTCCACTGAGACAAATGTAACATTTGTGATATTGGGCTATATAAATAAACATTGATTGATTGATTGATTGATTGATTGAAGTCCAGGACTCAAATCCAGAACTCAGGATAGAGGATCCAGGACACAGGACCGCAGCAACAGGATCAGCCACGACTCAGGATCCCGGCGTAGATATAGACACCAAAAATAAATTTGGGGGAAGCTGGGTTATTCGGAACATGAGAGTACACAGGTACAGACAGACAGAAGGAAGAAGTAAGGTGTCCCCCGACAGTCTAAGCCTATAGCAGCTAAACTAACGTGTCTACGTACATGCACTCCCTTAGGATAGGTTGAGGGAAAAGGGTAGCAAGTAGGAAGTAAGGAACAGAGGTGGAGAGGCACAACGTGTCTACGTACATCAGTGACGTGCAGTGAGGTTCATGGCTGGTGAGGCACTGACTCTTTCAGAGTCAGATTTACAAATATTATATTTTGACCTTAATCGAAATATTCTTATTTTTCAAAAGCTTTTTTAGTCTGATGCTTCGATTCATTTTAAACAGACCTTTCAACAAAAGGATACCCAAAATCTAAATATTGGATTGTTCTTTCTTAGTAAATGAGCCTGGCTTGCGCGCTCACAAAATAAGTGCCCGCGCTACATTAGTGCCCGCGCTCCAGTCAGTTACTGTGGGCTTACGTGAGGCAGAGCTCGTCCCTGCCTCACTTATCATCGCTCCCATGTAGTTGTAGCGGAGCTCGGCCAATTTGCTGATTTTTACTATAAAAAGCGATTGGAATCATACAGAAATCACACTTACAACACAGATCAGTGGAGACATTTTATTATTATTACTATTTAGTTTTTCTTTAGTTGTTTTTCTGTTACATTGGAGTATGACAGGTGAGGCTCTGCCTCCCCTGACTGCACGTCGCTGACGTACATGCACTCCCTTAGGATAGGGTGAGGGAAAAGGGTAGTAGGTAAGAAGTAGGGAACAGAGGTGGAGAGGCACAACGTGTCTACGTGCATGCACTCCCTTAGGATAGGGTGAGGGAAAATAGTAGGAACTAAGATGTATGCACCACATCTATACCATGAGCGCATTGCTCCTAAAAAGTTTTTTTGGCACCGACACCAATCAACAGTTGTGCGTCGACTCGGCAGGGATCAAGGTACGTATATGCCTCTCCCTGCTTCCACCGTCTACACACACAACCAAATTACATCTATACCATGAGCGCATTGCTCCAAAAAGTGTTTCTGGCACTGACACCAATCAACAGTTGTGCGTCGACTCGGCAGGGATCAAGGCACGTAAATGCCTCTCCCTGCTTCCACCGTCACACAACCAAATTACATACCATCAGTAAGGAAAAAGAGTAAGAACTAAAATGTATAGGTGAAGAGGCACAACGTGTCTACGTCAATGCACTCTTATTAGATTATTTTATCAACTATAAGCTTTATCAAAAAGGAAGGTCTTAAGCGTACTCTTAAAAACGGATAGGCTGTCTGCCGCCCGAACACAAACTGGAAGCTGATTCCACAAAAGTGGAGCTTGATAAGAAAAGGCTCTGGCTCCCATTGTACTTTTAGAGACTCTAGGAACAACCAACAACCCTGCGTTCTTGGAACGCAATGCCCTAGTAGGAGAGTAGGGTATAATGAGTTCTTTAAAGGGGACCTATCATGCAAAATGCACTTTTGTACGTCTTTTATACATGAATATGTGTCCCCGGTGTTCCAGGGAACTCACCAAGTGTCAGAAAACACAACCCTCTCTATTTTCCTCCATACCCAAATCTCTAAAACAGGGGCTGCAACGGATCTGATAAAAACTGATCCAGATTTGAACACTGTCCTGATGTCAGGACAGTGGCGCTACGGCTATTGGGCCAACTCCACCAATCAGGAGGAGACAGCCACGGCCATTGCCGTTCGAAAGCGCTGGAGACGCTGTAGTACATATGCCAGGCCTGTAGGTGGTGCTGTTCTCACAGAATCAGCCCTTGCAAGAACAGGGGTAAAAAAAAAAGTGCAAATTGAGCGAAATGAGGCATGGCTAAAATGCATGATCTGTTTGGTATTTTGAAAAAAAAAAAAGTATAAATATGCCTTTATATAGCTATGGTCCTACACTATATTATTATAATATAGCATGATAGGTCCACTTTAAGGTAAAATGGCGCCTGCCCATTAAGGGCTTTGTAGGTGAGAAGAAGAATTTTAAATGATATCCTGTGTTCTATAGGGAGCCAGTGTAAGGCAGCCAGAACAGGAGTAATGTGGTCCCTTTTCCGTGCTCTGGTCAGTACACGTGCTGCAGCATTTTGAATCAGCTGAAGCGACTTAACTGACTTCTTGGTACACCCTGATAATAAAGAGTTACAATAATCCAGCCTTGAAGTAAAAAATGCATGGACTAGTTTCTCTTCATCGTTTTGAGGCAAGATATACCTGATTTTTGCAATGTTGCGTAGATGAAAGAAGGCGGTCCTTGAAATTGATTATATGTGTGCGTTAAAAGATAAATCCTGATCAAATATAACACCAAGGTTCCTTACAGTCTCACTGGAGGCCAAATGAATGCCATCCATAGTTAATATATCTTTAGATAATTTGTTTTGTAGATTCTTTGGGCCGAGTACAATAACTTCAGTTTTAGCCGTGTTTAACATCAAAAAGTTTAAGGTCATCCATGTTTTTAAGTCCTTGAGGCAGTCTTGAATTTTATTTAGATGATTGGTTTCATCAGGCTTGATTGATAAATATAGTTGAGTATTGTTAGAAATTAAAATCAATGTTTTATGGCATAATTTAGTTTAAACATACCATCAGTTTAAAAGCTGTTTTATTCTGCATGTAAAATGTCGAAATCCTCTGTTTAACGCTATTTCGGACATTGAAGACTGGTGGGCGGACCCCCTATCTACACAGCGGGAGAGAATCGGAGGAGGATAAAAGCAGACCGCTGAGGACAACAGGCTCTCTTTTCTTCGCTGCAGCCTCCCAAGGGACAACGCCGGCTTTTGTCTCTTCATTACCTTCTGCTTGTTCTATAACCACGTTACTCAATTAAAGTATTAATTTAAACCTTTTCAGAGACTGCATTAGTCTCATTATTTTACGTTTCTTTCCTGGGAGCGAGAAGATCACAGTTCTTCAACATTTGAGAAGATCACAGTTCTTCAACAGTATCATCCGCATAACAGTGGAAATGTATACAGCTACATTCCTTCCTCTCTATAATTGGGAAACTTCAACTATAGCACCAGTCAAGAGAGTCAAATTTGAGGGCAGGTGAACTGTGAAAGTAACCGGACTGTGCCTCTCGTGTCTCGCTGAGCCACTGAGGCGTGCGGTGATGTGTACAGTAACAGTCACGCAGCCTACACACGGCGGCGTGCGTTGCCGCTTGGCGGTGGGCGTGTCTTGAGCTTGGGAAGTTTACGCGAGCAACGCGACCAACAACCAATCACATGAATCTCCCGTGTCTCTCCCCAAGGGCTGGAAAATTGAAGAAGTGACCAGAAAGTCGGGTTTGTCAGCTGGAAAAAGCGATGTCTATTATTTTAGGTACTAAACGAACGGGGGCTTGCAAAACTTTTAGCTGCTGCAGGACACAAGAGTTTGCGGAAACAAGACAGGAGTTGATAATTGGAAGGGGGGGTCTGTGTAAAGTTTGTGATGGGAAGGGGGGGGGTTTCTGTTTGCAGCGGGGTAAAAAGGCTTTAAAAAGGCTCCCGTGTATGAATCTCACCATAGACATTAATGTCAAAAAAACGATTTTTAATTAATGTCTATGGTGCTATTTTATGCAACATTGCATGGTGGCTAAATATACTGTCTTTGCCTGCTGTCCATTCAAACGAAGTACACTGGATATAAACTCCCCAAACAGGCGAAAACCTACCAGTTTCACCCACTGTCTCTGCCACCTCCCTCCATGCCTGGCTCCTCCGGTTTGTATCCCGGTAGGTGAACAGGGACTGAAAGCACCGGGTGATTCCCTACCGCTACGATTATTTTCTCCTCCATTTTTTGGCATATGAGGAAATGAACTGCGGTCTGGCTCTCCCAACATACACGCGGTTTGATTGGCTAGCGCTTGAACTGTCAGATTTGCATACGCGGGATTTGATTGGCTGCCGCCTCCGCCTCAGCTTCAAAAGTAGAACATTGCTCTACTTTTGCAGCGAGCACCGCGAGGAAAGCTACGCTTTGCTCCCAGAATACAGTTCGGCGAATAGTGACGTCACCCCATTCAAAGTGAATGGGCAGAAGCGTTGAAGAGTCACCGCATGCCGCCGTGTGTAGGGGCCGTCAGGGTTGACATGAGAGCTCTGTCAGACAGCTCTATCTGCATATATAAAATGTGCTCCTTTGTCACAGCCACTTATTCCTCCTGTCCATCAACGTCTGCGTGTGACAGAGGCCGGCCACGGATCAGTGCCCCATGTAAGGGTGGTGGGGTGGGGTGGGGTGGGGTGATAGAGAGGACAGTGAGCGGGAGTGAGACTGGAAAAGAACCAAGTGCTGGGATGAACACGGAGAGCAATCCATGGCCGTGTCTCAATTCAGGGGTTTCATCCTTCGAAGGGTGCATTCGTAGACCGCATACGTCACTTCCACCAAAAGAAGGCTGTCCCAATTTAAAAAAAAGACGAGACTCCTCCGAATGCGGCCCACGAATGCAGCCTACTTTTCCCCAATTTGAAGGATACATCTGATGTACACTCCGCGGCCTACCATATCCCAGGGTGCAATGCGCGCAGGGAAGAGTGAGTTTTTTTCAAATGAAATGGCTTCCGGTCTCCCCAGCAGAGTGGATTTAAAAGCAGCAGCAAGCGGAGGAATCACTAATTAATGTGAGTATTGGGTTTTAACTTACTTTAAATTAACTAACGTCACACACGTCAAACCCAAGGGGCATTAAAACGTACATTTTCGTTAAATAATACAGATAAATATGTGACGCTAACTAGCTAGCTGGACGTACTGCACTGTTGTTTACACTTATTTTTAATTCAATAGGCTAGTTGCACGGGATGACGTATTTCCATTTCCGGTTCATTGAGTGGGTGCTTGTAAACATCCGGTCTACGGTAGAGCGGTAGAGCGGGTAGATAGCGAAGCGATATAGATAGCGATAGAGAGATAGATAAAGATATAGAGATATAGATAGAGATACAGATACAGATAGCATACAGATAGCATACACATAGCATACAGATAGCATACAGATAGCGGTAGAGCAAAGTGAGAAGGCTAACGTTAACGTGATGGCACTATTTTACACTCGATGTCTCCAAGACCTACCGAAGGTTAACATCAGTGACGTACATCGGCTGGTACAAGCGGCAAGCTTAGCCCCGAGGAGCAAAAGAGAAAAGGGGTTCAAGATGTACATATCCAGTTACATCGACAACTATGAAGGTAAGTGACAAACAAAGCTGTAGTTACTGGCCAACTTTGACAACTTGACAGTCTTGATACAGTGTAAAGCGTTTTAATGATGTACTATTACGTGTTTTGGATAACATGAATGATGTCCAATTCCCCACAGTTTCAAACAAAGATCTACCTTCGGGGAGAGTGAGCGTCAGGGCTAGCTGTTTCAGGTCCATGAGGAAGCATGAAAAGCCTCACGATCTCAGAGTAGGGAGGAAAATAAAAAGTGTTCATCGGTTCAAAGCCTCAATCAGGTTCATGTTCTGGGGTTTTGATGTGGCTAGAGTAGGTAACCTGTGATTTAGGA
This sequence comes from Trematomus bernacchii, assembly GCF_902827165.1. Lineage (NCBI taxonomy): Eukaryota > Metazoa > Chordata > Actinopteri > Perciformes > Nototheniidae > Trematomus > Trematomus bernacchii. Next base: position 740,214 of record NW_022987683.1, read on the forward strand.
TTCAAAAAAGCCCAGCTAGCTGACGTGTTGCAACAGATTGCATAGTGACAATAAATTAGCTCACATCAACTGGTAGCTAGCTATGTGTGTGTAGCATGAAGGGGCTACAGATTTATTTTCGTTTTGTAACCCTCTCGTGTAAAATGATAAATACATTAGCTAAACCCAAACTTAGCTTTCATCAAAGATTCTTAATGAGAGGTTGAAAACCGTCTCTGCTTTCATGGAAACCCCAGAAACTGGTTGTGACGGCTGCGGTTCTTTACTGTATGGTTAGTATAATCCATGTAGGGTCCAGTTATTTGTATGGGCCAGTGTTAGGTAAGTTCTGGTTTTGTACCCTACATCTATGTTAAGCTGTTCAACGTTCTACTAACACTATTTTATGTAGTTATAATATAATAATAAGATAATAAATTGAGACAGCTGAGAGAGTTTATCTGTTTGAATGTCCTTAAATTACAGTATTCCAAACAGCAGAACTTCTGTGTATGTGATGTGACTGATAACCTGACATGGTTTAGCCTTTTCCCACACCTACTACTTGCCTGATCAGCCTGCTCTCAGCTTTCTCATTTGTCTGTGTTGTATTGAAGCAGTGTTCTAAATGTAAAATGACTGACATTTTATTTTAATGTGTAGATTGTCTTTGAGAACTGCTCACCCGTGGAGATTGCAGTGGCAAAGTGTTCCTGTGTAGCTGGAACAGCACTCTGCAACCACAATGTTGCACTGCTGTTCCAGACCGCACACTACTCCACACTCAACCTGGCTGCTGTACCCCCTGTCCTCAGCTACACTGAAACAGAGCAGCGATGGCACAAGCCAAGAACCATGGTAAGTACAGTATGTGTTCACAACCAATCCACGGTTTAATGAGTATTTCCTTTGTGCCAAGAGCTGATCTAGTATGTTGCATCAATGACCATTTCAATTAATTTGACAATTCTTTTGTGTAATTAATAGGGTGTGAAACCAGGCAGAGTGAGTGACATGGTGTTCATTTCCACTAAGCCAAAGCAGTTTACAGTTGCTGACGGTGTAAGGTAATATCTATTGTCCTAAGTAATTGTATGTAGCCTGCAACAACTTTGTGATTGTTGTCTGAGTGTAAAATTGTTCTTAAAGTCCTAATTATTATATAAACATGTTCAAAGGAGTACACGTTACAAGGCCGTGCGGGGGGAGCTGCCAGACCCAGATGTCCTCAAAGTCAGCGAGGTATACAAGGACTTCTCAGCAGACATCGCACCACTGATCACCACCATGGCTATAAGTGTGGACGTGCCACTGGTTAACTCCACCTTTGGAAAAGTTCAGGAAGGTAGCCCTATCTCATACCAGCATCCACTACCTCTTAGCCGGGTTATAGTGCGTCACCCAGATGCCCCTCCACCACCACCTCTACCTGTGGATGGCTATAGGCTGGAGCCTACCACCTGTGAGTTTGTGTGCAGTCACCAACAGCACCTCCATCTACTGTCACTTGCGACAACATTGCTCATGGCAAGGAAAATCGAGGTGGCCACAAGGGAGCAGAGCGACAGTGTGGAATGGCACCGTGTTAGGAGGCCAAGAATAACTTCTTCCCGTTTCAGGGAAGTATGCCATGTTCGAGGTCAGAGTTCGGCTGAAAACTTGGCACAATGGATTCGGAAGGGAGTGGCGCAAACGGCATCAATGAAGAGGGGACTGGCACTGGAACCGGTTGCCATCCAGGAATACTGCCGGATTAAAAACACCAATTACTGGCCGTGTGGGTTTGTCATTCACCCAGATGCCCCCTGGTTAGGGTCATCTCCTGACGGTCTGGTGTTTGACCCAACTGAGAGCCCACCTTTTGGACTTGTTGAAATAAAATGCCCAAATGCAAAAAGTGATGTGGACTGTAGCTACTTAAAAATGCAAAGTGGCACATTAAAACTGAAGCAGTCTCATAGCTACTATTGGCAGGTGCAAGGCCAGCTCCTACTCACAGGGATGGAGTGGTGCGATTTCGTCGTTTTTGCAGAGGAGGATATCCTTATACAGCGTATCTGCAGAGACTGCGAGGTGGCTACAACCATTAGGGAGAAGGGAGATTATTTTTATTTTTACATGGACTGATATGCACTACACTACATTAGTGTACCACACTACATCACACTACATTACTGATCTAACATGAATATTTTCCTGTATATAGTTCTTTCAATTGCTAAAACCAGAACCAAGTGTGTTCTATAAGTCAAAAATATCCTTTAGTCAAAGGACCTATGTGAGGAAGAAAGGGGTGTTTATTGGTAGACATTTAATGTCATATGACGTTATTCATTAACAAAAGTTGTGGATGCTAACTAACTTATCTTGCATTGATCTGTTCATCTGTTACATAAACTAGCATTACTTAAATATGCAGAGACTAATTGAAATGTTTAAATATGTATTTTTTTCCCCCGATATAACATCAACCTATGTTTTGTAAAGGTGTATTAAATGAATCTGTAAAATGTTATCATATTGTGGATTTATTATATTATGTATTGTCCTGTTATTTTTGTGTGCATTTGTTTTGAGGTTATAATTCATTAGTACCTAAACATAGTATGGTATGACTGCTTTTTGTAACGACCACAATGAAATACACAATTGGTTTGGGAGCAAGAAATCTTTTAATCATTGCTGCCCAGGCTTGCCCATGCTTTCACCAGTGGTCCGTTCTGGTAGTTGACCAGGAAGCAAGCCACATTGAAAAGCTCCTCAATGCTTCCACACACAGACAGTGGTGTGGCTTTGTCAAAGAGTTTGTTCTCTTTGACCCTTCTGATGCACCTCTCCACATGGACCCTCAGACGTGCAATGGATTGAGTCTGCCTGACATCCTCCCTGCTCATTTGGGTTTTTTTTTACAGAAAGGCAGGCCGGTAAACTTTGCACTCAACCAGATTGTCCACAAGGAACCCTTTGTCGACCATTATTGCCATGTCTGGTGTGAGCAGGCTCACGATGCCAGACAGCTTGAAAATCTCACGGTCACTCATAGATCCTGCATACAGGCCAGACACAAATGTAATGTAATAGAGATTGGGCACTATCAAACAGTTGCGCCAAACCTCCACACAGAAAACCATCGCCAACATTCAATCCTGTTCTCCAACAGACTGTCCTTCCTCTGGAATCTCTGCGACAAAGTCACACTGCAATGTTCCCGCTGCCTACCTGGCTGGGTTGAACATGCTTCACGTTGCTACCTCCTTACAAAAAGCATGGAAAAGTGGCAAACAGCTCGCAGTAGGTGTATTGACAATGGGGGCGACTTGGCTGTCGTTCTCAATGCTGAAGACCAGGCCTTTCTGACCAACATGACATTTCTGTTTCAAGAGCAGAACCCTGAAGAACTCATACATTCAGTGTGGATCGGGTTGCAGGATATGGTGATGGAGGACGTCTACATTTGGGTCAATGACAAAACACTCCATTGGAGTGTAACTTACTGGAAGGAAAATGAGCCGAACAATTCGTGGACTTCCTGGGACAAATCCGAGGCAGGGCAAGACTGTATTGGGATTGTCCCACCAAAAGTAATCGGGGCAAAAGATTGGCTGTATAACTGGGATGATGTTTGTGGTGGCAAAAGACACTACATATGTGAGTCCCAAGTACTTTCTTTGTCCTGAAAGTTGCCTGGTTGCGAGATCAGCTTGATCCCGCTCATAATGTTGTCTGTGCAGCCGAAGCCAAATAAATCTTAATCTCCTGTGCCATAATACTACATTGTTGTCCCACTATTTAAACACATCACCACACAATGTTTGCACTGGATGTTCCTTCAATGAACAATGGGCATTGTACTTTATTTTACGTAAATTATACATAAACCATCCTCCAAGTACTCACTTGAGGTACATTTCAAATCTGCATGTTTTCCTTTATACAATATATTATAATAAATATGTTTTCATTGAGGGTAAACAAATCAAACGTCACCCTTAAAGGGGACCTATCATGCAAAATGCACTTTTGTACGTCTTTTATACATGAATATGTGTCCCCGGTGTTCCAGGGAACTCACCAAGTGTCAGAAAACACAACCCTCTCTATTTTCCTCCATACCCAAATCTCTAAAAAAGGGGCTGCAACGGATCTGATAAAAACTGATCCAGATTGGAACACTGTCCTGACGTCAGGACGGTGGCGCTACGGCTATTGGGCCAACTCCACCAATCAGGAGGAGACAGCCACGGCCATTGCCGTTCGAAAGCGCTGGAGACGCTGTAGTACATATGCCAGGCCAGTAGATGGTGCTGTTCTCACTGAATCTGCCCTTGCTAAAACAGATCTAAAAAATGTCAAATTGAGCAAAATGAGGCATGGCTAAAATGCATGATCTGTTTGGTATTTTGAAAAAAAAAAAGTATAAATATGCCTTTATATAGCTATGGTCCTACACTATATTATTCAAATATAGCATGATAGGTCCACTTTAAATACTCCTCTGCACATGCTGAAATTGATCAGGCAGCTCAGAAATGTATTTTGAAAATGTCAAAGCAACCCACTAAAATGTTTCTAACTTTAATAGAATTTTAGATTGTCTCACAATTTAATTGTGGTCTCAAAACATTTCCGTTTTATACACAAAACATTATAATTGCAACAAACTTTGAAACAAACAGAGAAAAGTTTTAAAGGTTAACAACTAATTTCATCTTCATAGTTTTTTAGAGTAACCCAGCTAACTTTTAGTTGAACTCAATGTTTACTCCATCCTGTCCAAAAATAAAGCCCTAATTACTTGCACAATAATAAATATTCAGCGCAATGTAGATGCCAAACATTCTTAAAAGAAAAATAATGTGTGCCAAGCTGTAACAAGAAGAAGATGATGGACCTTTATTGATATACACGCACATGCATTATTATTCAGGTACATACAAATACACACAGTTATGCACACATGCACATGCATTTTTGTTGTACAAATACACAGTTATATATTCACACATGCACATGCATTTGAAAGGATCCAGAGTGGAGAGCAGCCGGCATCAGGGAGCAGTTGGGGGTGCAGTGCCTTGCTCAACGGCATATCAGCAGTGAATGGCCTATGAGGTGAACTGGTTCCTCTCCAGTTCCAGTCCGCACTCCATATTTTTGGTCCGTTCGGGACGTGAACCGGCGACCCTTCAGCCCAAACTCCCAAAGTCCAAGACCCTACAGACTGTTTTTTTAATGGAGTATGCATTGTTGTCTCTCAGCTCCCAACTTCACTGTTCACTTTAACCACTGTCTTTAGTGTCATTTCCAGAGTAGAACCTCTGATAAGTGGACTGCCCAGGGCAAAACTGTTCTGATTGTCAAATCTGATCACTTTGAAGCAACCTGTCCTTGTAATTTTGGTGCTCAAATTGAGCGAAATGAGGCATGGCTAAAATGCATGATCTGTTTGGTATTTTGAAAAAAAAAAAGTATAAATATGCCTTATATAGGTATGGTCCTACACTATATTATTTAAATAATATTGCGACAGAAAAACTTTTCAGTGCACATAAATGAAACATGTGCCCGTGCCTCTCCCCTGTCACCACAAGATGGTGTAAATTGTAAATTACATATTTATATACTCATACCAGAGTTCCCGTTAGCCGGTAATTACCGGACTATGACCGGTAAAATATGCTGAAGACCGGCAAATCTAAATCTCTCCGGTCAAAATAATTTCCCCTTTAGCGCAATACCGCTTCAGTTGCGCCACTTATGTGACAGACAAGAAGAGTATGTGACAGACAAGAATAGTCAATTCTAATGTCTAACACTACAACACAGTCTCACGGCATTTCGTGTTATAATCACGAAATTAATCTATTGATTCGTGTTCACCAACACGATTTCGCCATTTTATTCGTGTCACACAGAACAATTTTAAAAGCAATGTAAATAATAACAAATTAGAAGGAAAAAGACATTTAAAAAAATACAGATTTAAGTATTCTGACACAGAACGATTTTAGAAGCAATGTATTTATATTGGTAGTATGTTTCGTGCCTGCACCAAATAATAACAAATTAGAAGGAAAAAAAGATGACATAAAATACAGATTTCAGTATTCTGAGGCTCTGAGCCCCATTTCTTTTCCTCACTGACGGCAAAAAAACTCAGACATTATACAATTTAAAATAAAAGGGATAGGGTTAGGCTTAGGGTAAGATATTGAGTAAGAACATGTTTGTATGAACCACACAGCTTCTGGTCTTCCAAGACCCGACCGGACAAAAAGACGTGTTGCAGGCACGACACATACTACCAATAGAAATACATTGCATTTAAAAACGTTCTGTGTGACACGAAAAAAATGTGAAAATCGTGTTGGTGAACACGAATCAATAGATTAAATTAATTTCGTGACTAATAACACGAAATGCCGTGAGACTGGGTTGAACACTAAGGCCCAATCCCAAACCGCCCCCTACACCCTACCCCTGCGGAGGGTCCGCCACATTAAGTGCTGTTCCAAACCAACGAGTGTGGAGCGGTGTGGAGGGGGAGTGGGCTATCAAGCCCTCAAACAGCGAGTCTGCATCGGTGCTGACTTGAGACCGGTCTCTACCTGACCGGAGTCACGCTGTGTGTGTCCGTCAGGAAACACGCTGTTTACAAGTAGTTCCAGCAAACATCCACTGATAAATTGCGATGTTAACAACCTCATGATAACCTCATATTTTTTTAACTTAGGATCATACCTGTGTTTAGTCTAGAAAAAGGTCAATGTGTGCATTTTATTATAAAGTTGTGTATATTTACAGACTGTTGCAAAAACTAAGAAGCTTATAAACATCAGGTTTAAAACTAAAAGAGCTTTACAAAAAAGTAACACAATGAAAGATGTTTGGAGTTTTATTTGAGTTATTAATTTACATTTTTTGTCTAAGAGATGCTGATTTGAAACCGTTGTTACATACAGTTACGGCATTTCCTGTTTCTGTCAGAGAGAGGGGAGTTTGTCCCAAAGCTTGCCGCTGTATTTACTCACTCCATCTGACAGGAGGGAGCCTCATTCAGCTGCGAGTGTGGCTACAGACGGAGTTCACTCCGCCACGGAGGGGTAGGGTCGAGGGAGTGGTTTGGGATTGGGCCTTAATGTGGAGAAAGAGATGTCCTGTATGGTTTGATTGTGCGTTGATCTGTTGGTAATGCCTCGGGGTTCCGGTGGGCATGTAAACAAATGCATAATGCTGCTGCGCTATACTTTGTGGCCTCACCCGGTTGCATAGCGACGCTTATTGTTTAGGTGTCTTTTAATAAGCAGGTAGTCATATCATTAGCTAGAACTAGCTAGATCTGATCGATATGGACATAAACGCGAGCAAAGTCTAATCTGACGGGAGAGAGAGATCAGCTGCTGCTGACGATTCGACACGCAGCTCTACATGATGCTGACCCTGCAGCGGTGAGCGGAGCAACACACACACTTCAGGTTAGAATATCACACGTAGCTATTTTAATTACCTCTCAAACTGAAAGGCTCTTACCGTACTGGTTACTTTGCAGCCCGGACATTTACCCCAAAACACATTTAGACGCGATCGCAACACAGAAGTACCTTTCAAATCCCATCATTTTTAAGACAGCACGTCTGCTAACGGCACGTTTACCTCCCTCCAGCCCTCGCAATCGAGTTCCTCTACGGATCTAAACGGCACTGCCAAAATAACCAGCCCTCAGAACAAGACTCGAGCTGATCGACGTAGAACTCACGTCCTTTCACAATCGGGTCTGCCTGTGATGGATGGTTTTTACGACAGTTTGGCCCATCAAGGCATGGATACGGAAAGAAATGCATCAAACGCCTTGCATATGATCTCCGGCAGTTCCCCCAGGATGCCACCTATCGCCGGCAGCGCCGTGGTGACGGAGAAGGGGACCGCGTGCTCGGCCGCCAAGCCGGCACCCTGCTCCGACTCTGTCTCCCCCGTCCGGGGGAGAGGAGGGAGGGGAGAACCGCACGGTGAACCGTGGAGGGAGGCGGGGTAGGAGTCGTCCGACTCCTGCCCGGCACTTGGCTCCAGGGACATGAGGCTGCTGTCCACGGGCCCGAAAGCCTGGACGGGCCAATCGTCCTCCTCGGCCGCAGCAGCGAGAGCGTCCGCTCTTCGCTTCCTGTCGTCCGAGGGGAGACGGGCACAGTGTATGCATGCTACCTGCTGGCTGAGAGCCGTGTACGCGTGCTCTGACCCCAGGCAGGATTCGCATACCGTGTGCTGGTCGTAGCTCATGATGTATCCAGAGCCACATGAGGGACAATCTCTCACACAATTGTTGCTCATGTTCTCTGTAATCGAAGTGTCTCTTGTGCTTCAGTAACGGGGTGCTGAAGAAAAAGAGGGAGCAGATTGTCGGGCCTCCTTCCTATTTATACCGGAAGGCAGCCCGAGGGTGGGGCCCACCTTGCGGGCGGGCGTGGACTACAAGTGTTTCAGTACCTAAACTAGTTATAGATATGTTTAGTTTTACTGTCGGGTCACTCATTACTGATCCGCGAGCTGCATGATACTGGCGGGCTGTCAGGAGAGGGAGAGAGCGCTCCGTTTATTATTCCCGTGTTATTGTAAATTACTGTACACTTTTGAATAATGTAGTTAATCTACTATAATTAGTTTGTTTAATATCGAATCATATCAATTTGTTTTAAAGCTCAATAAATAACAAAGAAGACTTTGACCGGCACTTTTCTACTTTTGTCCGGAAGATTTCAACTTTAACTGACATTTTGACCGGCAAAAAAATATTCTAACGGGAACTCTGACTCATACTTATACTCAAATGATTATTTCCCTACCTCACATTAAATCAGATGTTCTTTATGCTATAAACAACCAAATGTGTGTTTCATAATAGCATTCTACATGAGGATGAAAAATTAAACCTGTTATCCTTCAAGAAACGACTTGGGGTCTGGGGTGTTTTCTGGCATTTATTCTGAGGACTGAGAACAAAAACAATATTCTCCTTGAATCCACGCTGCACATCTTCCGCAGCACTCACTTCAATGTCCATTCATACATACTAGCTTATTTAGAGATTAAGAAATTATTAAATGAACAAGAAAATCTTATTAAGTAATCACACAAAAATACAAATACAAACATACCTGAGAACAAAAACAATATTCTCCTTGAATCCACGCTGCACATCTTTACAAAAGAAAAGAAAGGAAGGGTTAACATGTAAACAAAGAGAATGACGCAAATCGCGTCTAATTCCCGCTAAAACCACACCACAGATATCACTAAAAAAATACAATTTTCTACGGTGGAAACTCAACAAAAACGGGTCAACAATGTACCCAAATTAACACTCAACAACACACATCACTTCCATCAACCCAAACAGCCGGTCCATCACACAAAACCGCAATGATTTGTAACACCTCTCCCAGCACAGCTTACCCTCCGCAGCACTCACTTCAATGTGAGGGGAAAGCGGAAATGACATACAGGAAATAGAAAAAGATGTGCAACGGGAAAGTGTTCCCACCAGAAACATAACTCAAAAACATCAAAAGGAAACAATCTCATAAAAATAAAATGCACAACCTATTATAAATCGTAATTTATAACTAATAATTATGTCTACACATTTTTAACTCTGTTACACCTGCAGTATACAAAGTCATTCAAACTAGCTGCACCTTTACTAGCTTTGATAACACTTTAATGATAAATCATTATAAAACATATCATATATAATTATTAGGGATGCTCCGATCGCCAATTTTGGGAGCGATCGCCGGAATCAGTATCGGCCGATCCGATCGAGTGGGCGGGGCCTATGGGGATCTTCCATTCAGTGTTGCCAACTTGGGGACTTTCTCGCTAAATCGGGCGACTTTCCAAACCCTCCGGCTACTTTTTTTTGTCAAAAGCGACTAGCGACAAATTCAGCTACATTTTCTGGTGTTTGGAGAATCTGACGTGATGGCATGTAATTGTTACGCAGTTACTTTCCTCAACGAGCAGTGAGTGCTGAGCCCCTCCGCCGTCTCAAAGCACTCACAGGCAGCCTCGTGCAGCAGCTGCACTCAAGCAGATGTTAGAAATTAAAATCAATGTTTTATGGCATGTTTAAAAGCTGTTTTATTCTGGAAAAAAACGGAAGTTCTCGTAAAATCTCAATGCCAAGCTTTTATTCTGAAAATCCTTCATCTCCGGTTAGCATTTAGCATGTGGCTAATATTACGTTTTCTAGAAATGTGAATCTAAAATGACATGGAGTGTTGCACACCAAAACCTACTGACTTTAACACTACATCTATAGATGTCGAGATATTATTATTGCTGAATATTAAATGAAGGCACCGGTTTATTTTAATAAGTTGTGTTTACAAACGGAGGCAGCTATGACGACTTCCGGGACAACTGTAAATGAGAACGGCCGTAAAGTACTTCCGGTATTGCTAAAGTAACTATTACAGCCGTTATAATGCATTAAATAAAAAGTCATGAAAGAGATAAGGAGGAGAAAAAGAGTGTGGAAGTAAGCAATGAATGTAAAATGTCGAAATCCTCTGTTTAACGCGATGTCGGACATTGAAGACGCGATGGGAGGACCCCTACGTCACAGCCCCCAGAGAGGAGGGGCGAGGGACAGATATAAGCAGCAGAAGCGGCCAGTCTTCGTCCTCTTTCCTTCGCTGCAGCCTCCCAAGGGACAACGCCGGCTTTGTTACGGTTTTGGATTTATGTTTTCATTTTCCACCTTTGTTTTGAGATGTTTTCCTCCTTGTGTCTTGTCTGATCCTACTCCCTGGGCCGTTCTCATTTCATCAAATCCCCCTCCTCGACTCCTCGGTCCTCCGGTAGTGACCCGGAAATGAATTTTAGCGCGCCATGTTGAAGGACATCTCATTTCTCTAAATGCACATCGAGGACCGAGCATCGAGCGTCGAGGAGGCTCTCTGGAGGAGCTATAACCGAGGATACACTGATGGGTCCTCCACGGCTCCTTCGTGGATGCATTTCCGGGAACAGAGATGTTTCAAAGAGTCGTGACGCACGGCCGGATTTATCTCAGCCAATGACAGCTCTGCATGCATCCCCTGGATATTATTTTATTAACTGCTTTCATCGCGATGCGATATTTACAGTGAGCACAGCTGTGAGGTCCGTGCAGAAAGCAGAGCAGTGTGTATAATATATATCACTCAGTATAACAGGCCTACTCTCTTTATTTGCTTTAGTTTAGTAGATATCTACAAACAAAGAGTCGATATTTTTCTAAAACCATTTAGTGCTTCACATAATAAAATACACAACGGCTGTAGCCTGATTATATGCTTTAGGAGCTGTAGGTGCGTGTGTGTGGTGTAGGTGTGTGTGGTACAGTGTGTGCGTAGATGCAGCGGACAGACAGGTCTCAGTTGGTTTGGTGTCCTCTGCTTACTTTTAATACCTGTAAATAAAACCTTTGGCCTGTAATTTATTTTCCTCATTGTAGCAAGTAGCGACCAGAGAGGGGAGGGGGGGGATATATCCAGTCTCTGATAGTGTTACGTTATTATGAGAGTGCTCTGTTTGATTCTGAAATTGTATATATTTATATAAATATATGTATATATATATATATATATATATGTGTGTGTGTGTGTCCGCATCTGTAGCCTGTTATTGTCTCATTATACCGCACTGTCAATTAATTAATTAAAAGTAAATATATAAGTCGTCATGAACACATCTGTCCATCAGACAGAGGGCTGCTGTGCCTCCTGTCATCATTAATGGATGTCTCTTTAAAATGACCGCTCAGAGGAGAGGAGTTCTCATTTCTCTAACCGCCTGCTGGTTCCCCTCCTCGGCTCCTCCGCTCGCATCTCCTGTGGGCGGGACTAAGTCTCGAGGATAGGAGTCGAGGAGGGGAATTTGATTAAATGAGAACGGCCCCCTGTGTTTGCCTTCCCGTCGTTAGTTTCCCTGGTGTGTCTCATTGTGTTCACCTGTTGCCCTTGTGTTTCTGCCTCCCCTGTCCAGCTGTGTCTTGTCCTGTGATTACCCTTCTGTGTATTTAGTCTTGTCTTCCCCTGTGCTCCATGTCTGTTCGTCGTCATTTCATGTCCCTGCTACCTGTCGTCTATGCTAGTCCATGTCTCCTGCCTGTTCCCGTCTGTAAGTTTGTTCCTGTCTGTCGTGTTTCCCGGTTTTGTTTCTGTTTATTAGTTTCTTGTTTTTTCATGCCTTCAGCTTTTTATAATAAAGCTCGCTTTTTGTTAACAAACCTTTTTGTATTTTTTAACTGCACTTGGGTCCTATTTCCTCAAACCTGACAGGCTTTTGTCTCTTCCTTACCTTCTGCTTGTTCTAAAACCACGTTACTCAATTAAAGTACTAATTTAAACCTTTTCAGAGACTGCATTAGTCTCATTATTTTATGTTTCTTTCCTGGGAGCGAGAAGATCACAGTTCTTCAACACAGAGAGGTGGCAAAGTGACCCAAAAGAGACACACTACGCGTCCAGACTATATTAATCGTGCATGCGCAAAGCCATCGCTGATCTCGCCCTGGCTTGCAGTGTGTCTTTTTTGGGTCACTTTGCCAGTCCCAGGGATGCAAACACACGTATGGTGAAAAAAACAGCGTAATATACCATCTGACAAAGGCCTGTGCTATAATGCTTCAATTAACTGGCTATTCTTTATAATATACTCAGATCAATAGGAGACAGAGATGTTAAGTTATAAATCAAGGGTTTTTATTATTATTTACACCAGGGGTGGGGAACCTTTTTCCTTTCAATTTTTACAACATCCTCCGAGGGCCATACAAATGATTGAACTCAACCTCTGCTTAAAAATTCTAAAATCACAGCCCATTCATTTAGCCTTTCTTTCATGCTGTGCAAAGAAAAAGCAACCTCTTAATCCAGATATCTTACCATGACTCGCATATGCAATGCATGCATGTGCACGGTTGTGGCATGACCACCAAAACAGAAAGATATGGACACAAGATGTGTGCAAATTGAAGTAAGAAGATATGATTCTACACTGTATTGAAGTAAACATGTATTGTTTGAACTGTTTTAGGTAATCACAAACGGGTTTTGATAAGTCACTTAGAATAGGAATGTTATTCTTACTTCCAAACTCACTGATCCAGAGATTCTGTGTTTCATACACCAACCTTGCCTGGGTTTCACCCCTAAAAGCAGATGTCGTCATTAAGGTCGTTAAAGACAAACATTACATCCTTCTTATCATTCCTAAGAGCCAGATGCTGTTTTTAAGTCGTTAAAGACACATCGTTAAATAGGTGAAGAAGAGCATGGGAAGAGAATGTGGTGGAGATAGGGTGAAGATAAACGTTGACTTTTAACCTGGGGTAACTTAGGATCTCACATGCTGGGCAGACCTCTGATTGAACCCGGCCAGAAGCGAATCCAGCCAATCAGGACACTTGGGGGAGGTTAGCAGTTTAAACAGCTCCTCCCCAGGGGTTCTCTGATTCGCTTGGGAGAAAAGTGGGAAGGAAGAATCGACAAATCTCCGCCCCAAAGACAGATAGAAATACTGATGTTTGTGTGTGTAAAAATGCTTTTGGGTTTGGTGAGTGGTTTGATCCCGATATCTGTATCCGCTTCGCATCACAGACCTGAAGTCCAATTTCTTTTTGTTTGATGAGTTGGTTTGATCCCGACACATTTATCCGCTTCGCATCACAGACCTAAAAGCCCGGAGTACCCGGAGTACTCTGTATAACTTGTATATGTGTTTGGTTTCCTACTAGAAGTAAACTCAGATAATTTGTTATAACTTTGATTCCGGTGTTTTCAATTCCTTTCTTAATTTAATAGAGATCCAGCCTCATCCAACGAACGGCGCGTAGCAGAGGTATTCTACTCCAACAAGTGGTGACTCCCGACGTTTGTGAGCTGATCTCTAGAAAGGGACACCGATAGCCAGGGGACAGAATCCAGTCCAGGGGGAGGACACAGAGATACTGTTGACAACTACACCAAGGCGCCATATACAAAAGGTGAGCAGACACCTGTTTTGATTATCAAAAATCTGTGATTGATTATACTAAAAAATTTAGAGTTGTCAGCAGCGTTCTCAGTGTTCTTAGTCACGGTGGGAAATACAATACATATTACAAGTTGGGGATATTGGGGAAGTGCTTAGAGAAGGGTATTCAGTCCTGGATCTAGAGCAAAAATAGTGTTTGAGTGTGGCGGGTAGATCCCAGCCCTTCACTCACTAAATACGAAGGCTGCAAGGCTAGAAAAAGAGGGTTAAATTCCCCGCAGATCATGATAAGATTGATTAATGCGGTTACCTTGCAGCGCTTTAATTAAAGACTACAAAAGGTGTAAAAAAGGGTTGCATTCCCCGCAGATCATGATAAGATTGATTAATGCGGTTACCTTTCGTGGTGCTTTAAATGTATACAATGTCTGTAATTGTTATATGGTGGGTGATAGAGGAGGAGAGAGACGCGACCTCCAACTAATTATTTGGAACGACCGTATCTCATCACAAAACTGTTGTGGGGATAATCAGGCTCATTAAACGTGACGATAAAGAGATTTTGTTGACTGAGTTTTTAACTCTTGACCTGAAGTCGCAATCACCGTGAGGAGATTGTAGAAGCCTACTTCTGGAAGTCACGCTATCTGTTGAAATAAACATCGCACAATAAAAATTTGCCTGACTGTGATATGATAAGGTATGAGAAGCTCTGTGTGATTTTTTTTTTTAAGTCAAATCTGTGTAATACTTGAGAGACAGAGAGCAACAAGAAGGTGGTATAATGTCTGAGACCCTACCTCCACCCTACGGAGATAAGGGCTCACAAATGCCACTTATGAGTATCCCATCTAATACTCCTAAAGGAAAACACATTGTTAGACCTGATATTCAGGGAAAAGGAATGTTGGAAATAGTAATGGAAGATATTGAAAATCTTAAACTGGATCAACCAACCATGTTAGTGAACCCTGCTAATATGGAGCTAATACATGTAGAAAGAATAGCAGCAGCTCTGGCAAAGACAATAGGTCCTAGCATGAAAGCACAGAGCGATAATATGATAAGGGCTATTAAACTGACCCTTTTTGGGAATGGGATTTTCCGTTACACAACAGAAGACTCAATTCAGGCCTTAAAGAACGCTTTACAAACAAGTCAGGGAGTTTAATGTGTTGCTATGTTGCTCATGTGGGGGCTTACACTTTTGGGAAGAGATCTCCACTTTCTCTGCTCCTGAGGTGCTGCTGACTCAAAGCAGCATACAGGGTCAAAGACAGGCGTGACCTCTGGAGAGGAAGAAAATCTAAATCTGAACAGACCACAGAGCCCATTAAAAGGTTTTATGGCCTCTACACTGAGAGGAAGATCTGGAGATTGTAAGGAACTCTCCCTAAATATCCACCCCCACCCAATCACGAGGGCAAGAGTGTGCCTCTCACCAATAAACGAATCATCTCTTAACCAAGTCAGATTTCAAAATAGCCATACCTCAAGTTGTTAAGAAAAGAGGGAGATTCAAAAAGTTATCAATAATTGCCCAGTATATTAAATAAATACAAACGGACACGTATCAATATAAGTCAGATAATATAGACGAGGTCAATCGTGGAAGAAGGCTGACATTTAATGCCTCATATATAAGTAATAGTAATAATAAATATATAGCTGATATTAAATAACTGATGTATAAGGCTCGATGTTTCTGAAAATAAGAACACCGTTAACGGCGTTCTATTTCAGAAAAAGGGGGAAAAGGATAGGATATACATCAGACAATATGTATGTGAGATTATTACGTTTTTAGGAGAAATTTATCAATTTAAAATACTAGTTATGGTATTTTTTGTTTTGTTTTATTTGTTGCTTTTAAGAGAAATTGATAGTTAAAATAATCTAGCTTTGGTTATTTTTTGTTTTGTTAGTTTGTTCCTTTTTGTTTTATTTTTTATTTTTGTTCTATTTTTTAATTTAATTTTTAATTTTTAATTTTTTAATTTGTTTATTATTTTCTGCATAGTCTCTTGTCCACACTCCAGTCTAGTTGGTGCCGCCAATAAACACTAAAGAAGTAGAAAAGATGATTTCAAAACCATATTTCCAGCAACTTAAGGGCTTGGTATGAGACTTCTCCACACAGGCTGCTGACGTCAAAAGGGGAACCCGAGAAACACAAGGCCAACACAGCAGATTACGTCTGGTTGGAGGGGACCTCCCATGCCGTCCGCCTAGATGGAAAGGGAGACAACTGGTACCACTGGAGCCAGTGTGCGGTCGGGAAAAACACCTGCGAGGACCCTGGACGACAGGCCGGAGGAGGAGGATCGGGACATCTCTCCAGCATCGACCCGGGTGCCGCCATCAGCGGGCCGGGGGAGGACAATCAGGCCACATCTTTCTAGCAGGCACCCCAGAAGCCGCCGTCAGCGGGCTGGGGGGACGAAGATATGGCAAACCAAGACGGCACAGGGAACTCCATTTCCCGCTGAAACAGGTTGATATAGCCGGTGTGGAACTTTGTCTGAACAATCCATTTTTTTTGAGGAACTTTCAACTTTATTTTTATATCCCACAATATAAGGGATTGGTATTTTTTATTCTACAGAACTATGTGTTACCAAAAGAGGGAAAAGTATGATAATGTCTTTTCTAATTTCTGTGGCTACTTTTATTGCCATTTTAGTGACATGTGGTTGTTGTTGTGTGCCTTGTATCTGCTCATTGTGTGTTAAGACTCATCAGTTCCACCATTGAGGGAAGAGTAAAGATGACTCAGCTGACAAGGACTTTGCTTTTTAGACATATTTTATTCTCCCTCCACTGTCATAATAAGTTGTTGTTGTGGACTGTTCCTAAAGGTTTAAAGTGCTCTATATCCCAACTTCTGATGGGTTTATATAAATGTTGGGACAGACACAGTAAGAAGAAAATTGACAGTGGTAATGTTTCAAATGCTATATGTTGATCTCGTGAGGTGAGATCAAAAGAGGGATTGAAGTAAGAAGATATGATTCTACACTGTATTGAAGTAAACATGTATTGTTTGAACTGTTTTAGGTAATCACAAACGGGTTTTGATAAGTCACTTAGAATAGGAATGTTATTCTTACTTCCAAACTCACTGATCCAGAGATTCTGTGTTTCATACACCAACCTTGCCTGGGTTTCACCCCTAAAAGCAGATGTCGTCATTAAGGTCGTTAAAGACAAACATTACATCCTTCTTATCATTCCTAAGAGCCAGATGCTGTTTTTAAGTCGTTAAAGACACATCGTTAAATAGGTGAAGAAGAGCATGGGAAGAGAATGTGGTGGAGATAGGGTGAAGATAAACGTTGACTTTTGACCTGGGGTAACTTAGGATCTCACATGCTGGGCAGACCTCTGATTGAACCCGGCCAGAAGCGAATCCAGCCAATCAGGACACTTGGGGGAGGTTAGCAGTTTAAACAGCTCCTCCCCAGGGATTCGCTTGGGAGAAAAGTGGGAAGGAAGAATCGACAAATCTCCGCCCCAAAGACAGATAGAAATACTGATGATTTTGAGTGTAAAATGCTTCTGGTCTGTTGAAAGCTGGTGCTAGAAGACGGTAAACCGCATCACAAACCTGGAGTCCATACTTCTCGTTTTCTGAAAGCTGGTCTGTCTACCTGTAAAACCGCATCATCAGGCCTGAAGCCCGGAGTGCTCGAGTACTCTGTATAACTTGTATATGTGTTTGGTTTCCTACTAGAAGTAAACTCAGATAATTTGTTATAACTTTGATTCCGGTGTTTTCAATTCCTTTCTTAATTTAATAGAGATCCAGCCTCATCTAACGAACGGCGCGTAGCAGAGGTGTTCTGCTCCAACAAAATGTAAACGTTTAAAAAAAAAAGAATCAACAGAAGGAAGTTCATTTGTAGTTCTAAACACATTAAGGGTGTTTTTTTTCTTCACTTTTTGTATATAAAATATGCAAATTAAGCGATGACATAATTTAGCGACTTCTAGCTACTTTTAGGACAGCCAATAGCTACTTTCCTTACTATGGAGTTGGCAACACTGCTTCCATTTAAAGTGATGTTTAAAACTCAGTTAATGGGGCTCATTCACTGGCGCTTCCACAAACAAAAACCAACATAATTATTAAATTCAAATGAAGTACATCAAGTTTACATTAACTTGGGATAATAACACGGGAGAAATTAGCGGAAGCGCTCTCTCCCTCTCTCTCTCTCCTGACAGCCCGTCAGTATCTCCTGCAGCTCACTGATCCAGTAATGAGTGACCCGACAGTGAAGAATAAATATATTTATAACTAGTTTAGCTAGTTCCAGAGGTAGATAAAATAGCTAAGTGCGTTAGGTCTAACTCTTAATGTGTTAAGAGTGGTGGGGGCGGGGAGGGAGCAGATCGACAGCTTGAGCAGCTGTCAACTCAACATTGTAAATAACCAACCAAAAACGATCGCCGGTTCATCTTGTTTTTGGCGTGAGAATAGTTTGGGCAGCGTGAGAGCGTGAGATTGAGAGTGAAAGCGTGTGTCACACGTCTGATGCGTGAGAGTTGGCAACCCTGCCCGGGACACACATTTATTTAGATATGTTTTATAATGTTTATTATAGCCTACATCATGTAGTCCGCTGTATAGAAAACTGTAGTTTCCCCACAGCAGCAGACGACGCACATTCATGACGTCCGCTGGCACATCATAAATACGTCGATAGTGTAAGTGCAGTCGGATTCTCAAAGCACTGCAGTCTCTTCTCCTAAATCCTTTTGAATTCTCCTATCCACTATTCATGAACCCTGAAACGGTGTGACAAAGCTATACCAACCCCCCTCTGTTAACAAAATATACTGTAGTAGCCTATGTTGCGGACTCTTTGTTTAAAACTAATTGCCCATCGGAATGTGTGGAGGAAATCTCCCAAGGGGGATGGGACATTTCTTACATGCAGGGCAGCATTGCCGGTCTGAAAGGGTCTCGGGAAATATCAAACATTTAATTAAAGTTTTAAAAACAGTGACAGGTTCAAATCAGAGGTGGAAGAAGTATTCCGATTATTTACCTAGGTAAAAAGATGTGTTCTAAGCAAATGTCCTGCATTCAAAATTGTCAATAGCCCAAGTGAAAAGTATTATCATCTGAAAGTAAAATGAATCATTATTAGTATTAAATACATATCATTTGTACAATTTATATTTAGAAATACTCCGTTGTAATTATTGATGCATAAATGTGTTCATCCATTCAATGTGGCATCTGCTATAATGGGGTTAATGTGCTATAATGATATTACAACACATTACTGTATAATACGTGATAATGTATGAGTTGATTTACTTCGATCTACTGTACTGTGTACACCACAACAATATTACACAAAATATACTGCACATTAAAGCAAACTATTGTAAAGGTAAAAGTATGAGCATAACAAATAAACAAGTGTAAACATTTACATTATTATTTAATATATAAAGACTATATATTATTGAATTACAATTAAGATAAGATGGACCTTTATTAATCCCCGTGGGGAAATTCAGTTGTACAAAGCAGCAACAGGGTAAGCGTGAAAAAACAGGACAGAAAAGATTCACACAGATTAATAAAATCAAGAATTTTTTTTTTTAAATAATAATGATAATAATAATAAAAGACTATGAAATAGGAGATGAGTAAAAATAAGAGTAAATATATACATATTTGGTCATCTAAATTATGAAGTACGAAATGAGTTAAAGTGACAAGTGAAAAGTGAAAATGGACATCTGTACATATAGTGACATATCTTTCTACATATTTGGTCAACTACTAATATATTAACATGGGTTGTGGAAACAGTGTATATTTATGTCCAGTGATTTTATTTTATTTGTTTTTCATTATTGACCCCTTGTTGTGCAGCCTGATGGCTACAGGCACAAAGGACTGTCCGAGGCGCTTGGTGCGTTGTTGTGGAGGGATGAGTCTGTGGCTGAACGTACTCCTCATCTTCACTAGCTCTGCATGGAGTGGGTGAGAGGGGTTCTCTAGGATGCTGTCGAGCTTCCTCCTCGTCCTCGTCCTCCCCTCTGCCACCTCCTCCAGATTGTCCAGTTGTACTCCCACTACAGAGCTAGCCTTCCTCACGAGCTTGTTCAGCCTGCCAGTGTCCCTAGTGTTTGTGTTTCCACCCCAGCACACCACGGCAAAGAAGAGCACACTTGCCACCACAGACTGGTAGAACATCTGCAGCAGCCTCGTGCACACATTGAATGACCTGAGCCTCCTCAGGAAGAACAGCTTGCTCTGTCCCTTCCTGAAGAGAGCATCAGTGTTGTCTGTCCAGTCCAGTTTATTGTTTAAGTGCACTCCCAGGAAATTGTAGCTGTTCACCACCTCCACATCCTTCCCCCTGATGGTGATGGGGGTCAGAGGCCTCTTCCTGCTCCGCCTGAAGTCCACCACCAGCTCCTTAGTCTTGCTGATGTTGAGCTGGAGGTGATTGTTGTCACACCAGCCTACGAAGTTCTCAACCAGGGCCCTGTACTCCTCATTGTCATCTGTGATGCAGCTGACAATGGAAGTGTCGTCAGAGAACTTCTGTAGGTGGCATGAGCCGGAGTTGAAGCGGAAGTCGGAGGTGTAGAGGGTGAACAGAAATGGTGACAGCACAGTTCCTTGGGGGGCTCCGGTGTTGCTCAGCAGCACATCAGACATGCTGCCCTGCAGTCTGACATACTGTGGTCTGCTGGTGAGGTAGTCTGTGATCCAGGCCACCATGCTGTGATCCACCTGCATCACTGACAGCTTCTCAGCTAGCAGGTGTGGCTGGATCGTGTTGAAGGCGCTGGTGAAGTCGAAGAACAGAATTCTTAGTGAGCTGTGCGGCTCCTCCAGCTGTGTGTAGGCTCTGTGGAGCATGTAGGCTCTGTGGAGCATGTAGATCAGGGCTATTCAATTGGCGGCCCGCGGGCCAAATCCGGCCCCCGGGTGATATTTACTGGCCCTTTGAGTATAATGTTAAAAAGTTTAATTTTTAAAATAAAGTTTAATTTTTTTTTTTTTTTTTTATAAATCTTTTGGGCCAGAGTGACTTTATTCCAGAGAGGGTGTTAAATTGAGAGATAGAGGGGAAGACATTGCTTGAAAACTTTGGCGGGCTCGGGTTTCGAACCCACCTACTAGCTACTGTAGTGACAACTCCTGTCATTTATTGCGTCTCTGCGCGCGTCCTCGCGGCTCGCGTTGCCCTTCACTACAAGCTCGTGCACCTTCAACGGTTTCGCGCCAATGGTACGATTCATCAAACCTGGTCAGCATAGTTGGATATCAAAATGTCTCTTTCTACGTTAAAAAAACGAAAGGTTGACACCGAAAACCGGCAATTCAACAGCGAGTGGAAAGAGAAGTACTTGTTTGTAAATGTCAGTGGAAGGCCCGTGTGTTTAATCTGCAATGAGTGTTTATCGGTGTGTAAAGAGTACAACTTGAGAAGGCATTTTAAGACAGCTCACGCCAACTTTGACGCCACTTTTCCAGCGGGCTCTGATGCTCGCCGCCAGAAGATTTTGGGGTTAACTTTGTGCTATGACCAAAGACGTAGCTCCCTGTTTCGGGCTTGCACTGACCAAGAGAGAGCTACCGCAGCATCCCTACGAGTGGCCTGGATATTAGGCAAAAAGAAAAGGCCTTTTACGGACGCAGAGACAGTCAAAGAGTGTATGCTTGCATCAATTGAGGAAGTGGTTGCAGATGAGAAAATCCGAAAAAGCGTTATTGACTCAATTAAGAACATTCCGATTTCTGACACGTCAACATCAAGGAGAGTGGAGACCCTTGCATCGGACGTTTTTGAGATTCTCTTGGACAAACTGAGAAAGGCGGAGGTTATGTCGCTAGCTATTGATGAATCCACTGACAGCAGCGATGTTGCACAACTGTGCCTCTATGTTAGATTTTTTGATGGTGAGTGCTTTCGGGAGGATCTACTTGGATTAATTCCTTTGGATGGACACACGACCGGTGAGGTGATGTTCCACAAAGTGGTTTCGTTTTTCAAGGAGCACAAGTTGGAATTGGATCGTATTAACATGCTTGTAACGGATGGGGCACCTGCGATGTCGGGCCGAACACAGGGACTGTCCGCTAGGCTGGCAGATGTGGCTCCACAGCTGAGATCGCTTCATTGCTTCATTGCCTCATCCACCAAAGCCTCCTGTGCGCAAAACTAAGTGGTGAGTTAAAAAACACAATGGACTCTGTCATGGCGATTATTAACTTTATTCGTTGTAACTCCAGTTTACAGCACCGCCTTTTCCGCCAGATGTTGTCAGACATGTCAGCTCAATATAATGATTTGCTCATGCACAGTGACATTAGATGGCTAAGCAAAGGAAACGTCTTGAAACGATTTTGTGAACTTAAGGAGGAGATCATGGCGTTTCTCCGCAATTCAAAACACAAAAAAGCCAACGCCTTTCTGTGTCTGATAGAGAATGATGAGTTTTACGCTGCCGTTTGCTTTTTGAGCGACATTTTCCAACATCTGAACCAACTCAATTTGGAGCTGCAGGGCAGAGATAAAATGGTCACACAACTTGTGGAGAGACTCCATGCGTTTCAAAAAAAGCTCACACTTTTTTCTACGGATTTATGTCCAGGCAAAATGCTCCATTTTCCAACACTGCGCACTGCAGGTTTACAAATCACCGAGGTGATGACTGGATTTATGGACGCATTGAAAACCAACTTTGCCGCGAGGTTTGAACATTTCAGTCTCCCGGCTGAAGTGATGAGATTTGTGAAGGACCCTTTCTCTGTGAATGTAGAGGGGGAGTTTGCACTGAAAGCAAAGGAGCTGATTGTGACATTAAATGAGGCGTCTTTACAACTCGAACTCATTGACATTCAGTCATCAGATGACCTGCGACAGTCATTTCAGCTGGCAGGTTCTGAAAAGTTCTGGACTCATGAAGTCAGCCACGAGAAATTCCCTCATTCAAGGGGTCTTGCACTTTTTGTCCTCACAATGTTTGGCTCGACTTACACGTGCGAATCGGCATTCTCACACATGAATGCCATAAAAACTAATAATCGCGCATCCCTCACTGACCAGCATCTGCATCACTGTATGCGTATTGCCATGACAACGTATACTCCCGACTTCCCTGCTCTTGCTAAATCGAAAAAATGCCATTTCTCTCATTAGATGGCACATATCTGCCAAGTTGGTTGCAGACTGTATGTCAGTTATCACTATGTTAATCAAAAAAGGTTTGAGTTTTAAAAGGCTGTGTGTTGTGGTTTTGTAATTAATACAAGTCTTTTGATAATTGTTTTTGCTTTTAATTAAGCAATTGATGTGGTATGGCTCACATGTCTTTATTTTTATTATACCATAATATGCACTGTTGTTTGTGTATGGCCCTAAATTGCTATTTTGTGTGAATTATTAGATCATTTAATCTAAATCCAATGATGTTGATGGTTATATTAGCTTCACATGTACTGAGTTCTGAACTTGCCATTTATAAAGGCCTTGGGGCTATGTTTGATTTAATTAAACAAAATATATGCACTCCACTATGCTGTTGTAGTATTTACTGTATCTGAAGCTCTTAATATGATTGCTCATATTTCAAGCCATTTTTTTTTTCAAGCCGGCCCCTTGCTTTCGATCATTTTCATCAACCGGCCCCCATTCTAAACTAATTGAATAGCCCTGATGTAGATGATAGCATCCTCTAGGTAGGCAAACTGTAGAGGGTCCATGGAGTCACACACGAGGGGTTTGAGGTGCTGCAGAATCAGTCTCTCAAAGATCTTCATGACGTGTGAAGTCAGAGCAACAGGCCTGTAGTCTCCTGGGGTGCTGGGGCGTGTCTTTTTGGGCACCGGAACAATGCAAGACGTCTTGCAGATGTCCGGCACCATCATCAGCTTCAGGGAGAGACTGAAGAGGTGCTGAAAAACTCCTGCTAATTGACCGGCACACGCCTTGAGCACTCAGGGGTTGGTGTTGTCTGGCCCCCTTGCCTTCCTCACGTTGATCTTCGAGAGCTGATTCCTAAAGGCAGCTACACACCCACCTGAGACCAAAGAAGGCGTACCGAAGGCGTCGCCTACGCCGCCCACCTACGCCGCCCGCTACGAACACACCGCAAATACTTCAGTCGACGAGTGGCAATAACTGTCCTTACCAGCAGGCAGCGGTAGTGTGTATTCGTCATGCAAAAGAGGCAACAACCGGAAGACAGACTGCCTTTTATACACCAAGAGAAGAAGAACAGACTGAGTGATATAAACAAACAAACACAGCGTCTGGGTTCCATTTTCACTCTCTCTCGTCGATCGAAAACATGTATCGTACGGTACTGGCGTTATCAGCAATTGGATTGTTGCTTGCTGCTGCAGAGATTAAGAAGCGGAAGCGAAAAATCAGGAGAAACCGCACTAAATGGGTGAAAACATGGATACTACAGCCAATATTTTAACGGTGTCGGTGCAGTGCCTTTTCAGTGGGATAAGATGTCGCAAATATGTCTAAAGAACTGTACAATGTCAACAATCGACTACAATACGATAAAAATAGTGTGTAATACAATAAAAAAAAGAGTTTGCCAAATATGTCTAATGCTGTGTTATCAATGGCTGTAGAATCAAGGTACGAAGGTATTGCCTATCCTACTATTTGTGTTTATTCTTTTAATCACACAGCATTAATAAAAAAATTAAAATGTGCCTACATAACTGCCAGTAGCAGCCGCACATTATTATTGGTTTAACTACTAACAGTATATTTTTAACACATTTTAAAATGACCATCTTGAACAGCTACAACGTTGAAATACTTCTAGGCAGATTGTGGAGGATAATGGGAGAAAGAATAGAGGGGCAGACAGAAACACCCATCTGAATAATGGCCACTTCTTGCATGCTCACAATAGCTAAATGAACAATGAACAGTGGTAGACAGTAGCTCATTTACTTAGGCACTGTACTTAAGGACAATCTTGAGGTACTTGAGACTAATCCTGCAACTGTATACTTCTGCTCCACAACAGTTTGAGAATGAAGAAACCATCACGTATGAAAGGTCACATGTGAATCGAGGGGGCAGAAACAGTCTTGCAAATGTACATTTCCATGTGATGCTCACAATAGGTAAATGAACAATAATCATGCATCAGTAATTATAATCAATGATATATATATAATTATAAAACGGACAAGTCAAATCAAGCAATCTGATTGGTTCTTAGCCATGATATACTGAGCGTATACCACGGGTAGAATTGTAAGTTACTTTTCACAACAAGTCAGTATCCCTCCGCGTCTGAGAACTGTATACAGTTGGGCTGAAAAGCAAACTGCAGAAAGCAGCGGAGAAGTAACGGGGCAGAAACCCTCCTTTTTACGCAGCGGTCCAGACATAGACATCAAACGGCAAAAACATATTCAGTGTGCAGTTCCTTTGGCATTAGGGCAAGGATATCTAGATACTTTCCAAGGTTTGACATAATAGGGGCGTTCACACCAAGTACTTTTCCCACAGTAGTTCATGAGAACTTTAGTTCATGAGAGCTCTTTAGTTCTGATGAACTTTATAAAGCAGATCACGTTCACACCAAAATGAGTTCCTGGGGGTGGATTAGGCAAATGAGCCGCTGACGTCACTTCTTCTTCTGCTTTGGGTTTACTGGCAGGCCGCAAACAACTTCACGGCGAGTACAGTAGGTGGCGGTATGCACCTTAAAGTTGCAATTCGCCAAAAAACCGAGAGAAGAAGAAGAAGAAAAACTTCCGCTTCCGCTGTATGCTTCTGTTTACCTTCCGACCTCAGACACGGTATGGAGTTGACGTTTTGGTGGTCGTGTTATACAGCTTCGTAACTGAAGTAAGAAGATATGATTCTACACTGTATTGAAGTAAACATGTATTGTTTGAACTGTTTTATGTAATCACAACGGTTTGGGTAATTATATATAGAATAGGAATGTTATTCTCACTTTTAAATTCACTGGCTCAGATTCTGTGTTTCAATACACCAACATCCTTCTTATCATCCATAAAAGCCAGATGCGGTCATTAAGTCGTTAAAAGACATTGTAAAATAAGTGGAGAAGAGTTTAAATGTCGGAAGGAGGGAAGGTTAGGTGAAAATATCCCCTGGGAAAGGAATGTAGAGTAAGATAAGGTAAAGATAAACATTGACTTTTGACCTGGTGTGGTTTGGGATCTCACTCTGTTCGAAACTCTGATTGACCTCGGCCAGAAGCGAATCCAGCCAATCAGGGCACTTGGGGGAGGTGGTCAGTTTAAACAGCTCCTCCCCAGGGGCTCTCTGATTCGCTTGGGAGTAAAGTGGGAAGGAAGAGATGACCCATCTCCGCCCCAAAGACAGATAGAAATACTGATGTTTGTGTGTGTAAAAATGCTTTTGGGTTTGGTGAGTTTGTTGGTCCTGATATCTGTGTCCGCATCACAAACTTGAAGTCCAATTTCTTCTCGTTTGATGAGTTTGTCTGGTCCTGACGCTTTTATCCGCATCGCATCACAAATCTAAAAGTCCGGAGTACTCGAGTACTCTGTATAACTTGTATATGTGTTTGGTTTCCTACTAGAAGTAAACTCAGATAATTTGTTATAACTTTGATTCCGGTGTTTTCAATTCCTTTCTTAATTTAATAGAGATCCAGCCTCATCCAACGAACGGCGCGTAGCAGAGGTGTTTTGCTCCAACATAACTGAGTTATTTAAACCAATAACTCAGCCACAAATACAAATACAGATCGACCATTCAAATGTAATAGAAATGCTGAGTCGGAGGCGAAGGCGGTTAAGAAGCCTTAATAAAAGGATTGGACCACGAAAAGCACACGCTATGGACATGTTTCGCCGTAGGACAGCTGAGCATGATGACCGTTATCACGCCCAAAGAACAGCAATGGTACGTTCATTAAATTACATTAATACTATCTAATGTAGGATTTATGGAGTTATGTAGGGCTAATTTGTGTCTTTGTATGTGTTTCCAGATATGCGAATACTACGGAACGCGTCGTGTCCCTCTGGGTGAACAATAGAACACACGGCCTGGTGGGAGAAGGTGGTGCCAACGTACACCAATGTGCAGTGGATCAAAGATTTCCGAATGTCCAAGGGCTCTTTTCAACTCCTCTGTATTCGCCTGGAAGCAACGTTGGGGAGACGCAACCTAAAAAAGATCGCCGCGGGGGAAGATACGCACACAGCCCTTGAGGCATCTGAACAGCATGGAAATTGTAAATTGACAATAAAGCTGATCTTTTGTACAGTGCATTTGGTTCTCTCTTTTATTTACCACAGTCAACAGACACAATTACAATAGTGCAGACACACCTTAGTGCAAAGATTAAATGTCAGTATCAAAACAGTACTCATACTGTATATTAATATGAGTATATTATGTTAAATGTGTGTTAAAGACAATGGGATGAGGTTGAAAGCTCTTTAAAAAGCTTTTGTATACCATCTTTACTGTGATAAATACATACATGTTAAGCATACACACCTGAAGAACTACGTTACACACACACAGGTTAGTCTGTGTACCGCTGCACTGCTGCTGGTTTAAACAAAGACAGTCATGATGCTAGTGCCGTGCATGTAGGTTCTCTTTTATTTATCAGCAGCAGATCAATAAGTGTCAGTAGTATCAAAACAATATAATAACAGTGGCTATATATATATATATATATATATATATATATATAATAACAATAGGTAGGCTCAGCAGCAGACACACCTTAGTGCAAAGTTAGGTGTCAGTATTAATAACAGTGGCATATATATATAATCACAATAATACAAAATGAACTGTCCCAGGTGTAGGCAATTTGGGGTGAAGTGTCTTGCCCAGGGACACAACGACATCCTGACTGCAGTGGGGTTTGAACCTGTGCTCCCCTGATCCGAACACCAACGCACCAGACCACTGCACCACACGCCTCCCAACAAGTCATTGTACAGTTTATCAACGACGACAAGTTTTTCTTAATTTTTGTATTGAAGGCCTGTTGGATTTAATCAGCTCGCTTAGCACTGCCAGAAGCCCAGCCTGAAAGGTATTTTGTTGCTCCACCTGGCACCATGAGCGGCTGGTCGTCCGATTCCTGGGCCTTGTGTGAATGCAGCAGCCGTTCGTCGTGCATCTCCTTGGCACGCATTCTCCTTGCTGACCATGGTGTCAAGGAAGCTGTCATCGCGTGCTGAAGTAAGAAGATATGATTCTACACTGTATTGAAGTAAACATATATTGTTTGAACGGGTTTTGATAATCACTTAGAAAAAGAATGTTATTCTCACTTTTAAATTCACTGACTTAGAGATTCTGTGTTTCACACACCAACATTGATCCTTATCACCACTAAGAGCCAGATGCTGTTTCTAAGTCGTTAAAGACATCGTAAAATAGGAAAAGATCCCCTGGAAAAGGTAGGGAGGGGAGATCGGGACGGAGATAAGAATTGACTTTTGACCTTAGGGGACTTTGGAATTTCAAGTCCTGGAGAGAACTATTGAACCCGGCCAGAAGCGAATCCAGCCAGTCAGGGCACTTGGGGGAGGTGGTCAGTTTAAACAGCTCCTCCCCAGGGCTTCTCTGATTCGCTTGGGAGAAAAGTGGGAAGGAAGAATCGACAAATCTCCGCCCCAAAGACAGATAGAAATACTGACGTTTGTGTGTGTAAAATTGCTTTTGGGTTTGGTGAGTGGCAGGTCCTGAGAACTGTGTCCGTATCGCATCACAAACCTGAAGTCCAATTTCTTTTTGGTTTGATGAGTTGGCGGGTCCTGACGCATTTGTCCGCATCGCATCACAAATCTAAAAGCCCGGGGTACCCGGAGTACTCTGTATAACTTGTATATGTGTTTGATTTCCTATCAGTAAACTCAGATAATTGTTGTAACTTTTGATTCCGGTGTTTTCAATTCCTTTCTTAATTTAATAGAGATCCAGCCTCATCCAACGAACGGCGCGTAGCAGAGGTATTCTACTCCAACAGTGCCCACTTTCCTAAGGTGAAATATGCAAGATACAAGATCAGTTTAATCGCAACAACGAGACAACATTGTCCAACATTGGACATGGTGCAGGCAGGGACAGTGTACAAAATGCAGGTGTAAAGTAGAAGATAAGATAGATAGATAGATAGATAGGATCAAATAATATCAAATAAAAAATAAATATCAAAGTGCCCTTATTTATTGTTTTGTGCTTAATGTATGCTTGAACTTTGTTTTATAGGGATTAGTGGACATCAGTTAGATGTGTAACCTTCTTTCAAGGCCAGAGTAGTTACAGTGTAAGTGGATTGACATCTAACATAACATGGCTGAGTACAATTATAACAATCAATAAAAAAAAGGAAAAATAAATAGAATTTCAATTACATTTCTACTAGGGCTGTCAAGTTAACGCGTTAATAACGCGTTAACGCAAAAAAAAATTAACGCCACTAATTATTTTAACGCGATTAACGCATGTGTATTTTTTGTCCTCGGCCGCCCCGTAGTTTCAGAGCGCATCGAGTTTAAAATACCATCTACATGCTGATGCTTACAGCCCCGCTCCTGCCGCCCGCTTGTGGCAGACCACACTTCCACGCTCACCGGCAGGCCCGGACTGGCCATCGGGAGGACCGGGAGGGTGTGTGTATGTGTGTATGTGTGGCGCGACTCGTGCGAGCGAGGCACACCTTACATGTTGTTGTTGTTAGCATCTGGTGCTAGCTAGCTGCGCTAACGGATATAAGGAGCTGTTTCAATGACATTTCGCCGACAACTGCGCCGAGCACTTGACTTTAAGCAGGTAGCCAGACAGTGGGACATTGTACGAAAAGTCAGCACACTCAGCACGGATAGTGCGCGCAACATGATTGCAGCGTCCAGGCAGCACACGTTCGAGCAGATATGCCTTGAGCTGCACATAGCTCCAACGATCCATCACAGTGTCTCCACATTCTCTCTCTCTCACACACTCTCTCTCTCTCTCTCTCTCTCACACTCACACTCACACTCACACACACACACACACACACACACACACACACACACACACACACACACACTTTGTATTGTATTATTGTATGAGAGGTTCCAGGTTGAATCGAATATTTGTAATGTTCAGAGGTTGTTGTGTTTAATATTCATGAGAATATTTGTCATTGTTCAAATGATAATAAACAAACATATAAAGCATATTTGTCCACTCATATGTTGATAAGAGTATTAAAAACTTGAAAAATATCCCTCTAAGGTACATTTAGAACAGATAAAAAATGTGCGATTAATCGCGATTAAATATTTTAATCGACTGACAGCCCTAATTTCTACTTAAATGTGCAAAAATATTAGAACATCAGTCTTTGTGGCATGCAGGTAATCAACTGTTTAAGCTTTTACCATTAACATGTAGAATGAATGTTGCAAATGACTTGAAATTATAGCAACTAGGTAGCATTATGTCCAGCTAGCATGCTAATTGCTAACGTTATATTATCGTTTTATCCCGCAGGGGAAAACTAGTTTCTAATCCTGAGAGAAACACCTCGCCTGAAACACACGATTAGTGCCATGAGTTAGTGAAGCAAATTACAGAACATTGCACACTTATTCACAAGTCAAAACGTGTTCATAGCGGGCATGGCTGAGAATAGCTAGCTAGCTAGATGTTGTTAGCCAGCTTGGACCTAACGTTAGCAAGTTCTAGCATGGCTAGCTCGATCTACTGAGCAAATAAAAGTACATCTAAGACCAGTATTGTGCAGATTAAAACAGTGCAGTGCATGTATTTTATTTTACCTTCGCCAGGTCTGCTAACTTTGCTGAGCCACGGAAACTGCATTCAGTAGAAGCTTCTGAATGCCGCGCTTCGCGTCCTCCTAGTAAATCGCCAGAAGCACCGACACATCCTCATCACTCCACTGCTCCAACGATTTATTTAGTGTTGCTATAATAACTGCTTTCGCAAAAGTAATCTCTTCGGGTGCGCTGCCCGAAGCGAGCAAATACAATGGCCGCTTACAACAAAAAATTCAGAGTCAAACGGGCGTGGTTTGCATTCCGCACAGCCAATCAGTCTCTCTAGCAGGGACTGAAAAGCGGGTCGGACGAACTCATTTGAGCTACTTTAGTTCCTGGGGCTTTTTGGTGTGAACGCAAATATATCGTAGTTCTGATGAACTATTGTGGGAAAAGTACTCCAAAGTACTCCGGTGTGCCTAATGAATTGTGCTACTTTTAAAGCAAGCAACGATGTTTTCAAATCTGTAATCAAAAAGGTCCGCAAAAACGCTATCGACCAATCAGATTGCTTGATTTGACTTGTCCGTTTTATAAATATATTTACATTTCTTCCGTTACGAAACAAACTTACAAAGCATAAGATGGTCTCATAGGGTCTTACTATGGAGGAGTGGATTGAGGAGTGCCTATCTACAGAAAGAAAAGCACCTAAAAAACGACGACATTCGACCCTCCGCTTTGCGTCGGGCCGAACCACGGCCCTTAGCTGTGATATAATGAGCATATACCACGGCCTGTCGTGAGATATTGCTTAAATAACACAGCAAACTGAACTCTTTCTCTGTCAGGCCTTTCATTCTTTGTCGTTTTTACCAAGCATTCATTGAGAGCCTTATTTGTTTTTCTTTTATCTGCTGGTTCCATAGCCTTACACTGAAAGACAGGAACAGCCTGAACAGCATTGTTAAAACCTGCTCCAAGATCATCGGCGTGAAACGGAGAGACTTAAATTCCTTCTGTAACCAACAGATTCTGTGGAAAGCAGAGAGCATTCTGAACTCTCCAGGTCATTTACTTTCACATGAATTTCGTCTGTTGCCATCAGGGCGTAGATATGCTCTACCTGATCAAAGGACTAATCGCTTTTCAAAATCATTCATCCCTTCTGCACTCAAACTTTTAAATTCTTGAAAGGCTTTTAACTTGGTTATTTATTTATTTATTATTGTGATGCTATGAACTATTTATAGTGTGAATTGGAATTATCCACATCTGTGCTCCCGGGTGTATCTGTGTGTGTTTTCTTCTTGTATGTTCCTGCCTGTGTACATGACATAAGCTGCTGCTCATAACCAATTGCCCGTTGCGGGATTAATAAAGTTGTTGATTGATTGAACACTGACAGGCAAATGATGTATCATGATGTATCTGACTTTTATTGTAGTATAGCTAATTGTATCCTCATTCTCTAATGGCTGTACACTCAAAAAAGTGAACTCTGTGAGTTGTTGAATCTAATGAATGCATCTTTACCCAATTTAATTGATATATCTGAGTTTGCTGTTTAAACCTAGTTGATTTAAGTAGGGTTTTCTTAAAATGGATACCTGTTGAAGCCACATATGCTGCTCAATTATCTCCAACGCAACACAGCTGTGTAAATCGCCTGTGGCGCATGCGCAGAGGCTCACATGAGGGATATGATTGTGACGTGGGCTTTTTCGCGGTGAGGAAGGACAGGAGAAGCTGAAGAAGCAATGGCAGAGACCTGAGCGACATCCAAATGAATATGAGTGAGTATGTTTTTCCTATGCAACATTTTAAGTTGGTTTATAAACATGCGGTTAGAATGTGAAATTGAGAGTGTTGTAACTCGCAGAAATATCTGCAATATTTTCGCATATGGCAGCTAAGGTTGGCTAGCTGGAAAGCTAACTAACTAACTTAATGCTAGCCAGCAGGAATATATCACAGTAGCAACCAAACAGTTTTAAATTGAATTATAAATTACTGACTTGTGTGTTGTGAAATGTTAATTTAATATTGTGAAAGTGGCGCGAAGATGGCTGTTGGTCGGGTTTAGGGATATGTGTTTGACTGTCAGTGAGCAGGACCGGCTATTAACCGGCGGCAACTGAGATGCCTGTGGCGGGGGAAGACAGAAGCTTGCAGATAAAGAACAGACTGTGTGATAGCACTAATGTTACAGTGTGAGAGCTAGCTTGCTAACGTAAACCAGCTACGTTAGTGGTTGGGCGAGCGAGAGTGAGAGAGGGAGCGGGGCTCAGTGATGCAAATTAGTGCTTTTCGGCGCCTCCCGCTTTTTTAACGCTGATTTGGGTGACTTGTGTAATTCGTGGAGAACCGAAGAGTTTTCGTTTTTTGGGGGGGGGGGGGGGGGTCCGTCAACAACTTCGTACTTAAAAAAAGGAGAAATCTAGACCGCAAAATAATTAAACAAGCGAGTGCCTGTTTTTCCTGACCAAGGACAGGTTCCTTGAACACAACACGAGCGTAACGTGTCTTCACGTGGTATATGTCTGAAAGGAGTGCTGACGGAGAGCACCGGAAAGCCGCTCCAGCTCTTCAAATATTGCAGTACCCATAAGGAGCCGTACACATGCCGCAGTGTTTGCGTGGCTGTGTCTTTAGTTGTAAGCACAGTGGCGATCTGTTGTTATTAGCATCTGGTTAGCTAGCTATGCTAACGAATTTAAAGAGCTTCTCTACAACCAGGTGGAAGAGAGCTCTCTCCTGAGAGGCTCAAATAACCTCAGCTCAGTGAGGTTAAGGCACACCTTGATATGATCATTATAGTTATTAATGAGACATTAGAGACTAAATGAAAAACAGGTATAAAATACTATATGACAGTAACAAAAAAGTTGTTAAAAATAACAAGAATATAGTTTAAAAGGGGAGTGATTTGTAAAATATCCAAAATGAAAAATCTTGATTTATAACTTAACATCTCTGTCTCCTATTGATCTGAGTATATTATAAAGAATAGCCAGTTCATTGAAGCATTATAGCACAGGCCTTTGTCAGATGGTATATTACGCTGTTTTTTCTCTGCTTCGAATAGTTCTCTCTTTTTTTCACCATACCTGTGTTTGCATCACTGATCTATACTCTGTCATTTTTTGTTTAATATTTTTGTTTGTTTCATTTTCAGTTACATGTGGAAGTGTAAAGACTGTGGTGCAGAGGAAACCTCAAGATTTCAGCTATTGAAGCACTACAGGTTAATACATGGCCACTTTGGCCGCAGACAACCTTATCCATGCACATATTCTAAATGCCCATGCACATTTAAAACGTGGAATGCCCTTCGAAGTCATCTATCCAGATCACATTTTGATCAAACGTCACAAAAATCTGTAAATGTAACAACATTTACCTGCCATCATTGTTCTTGTAGTGGCATTGTCTCATTGAGAGAGTTTTTCGTTCATGTTAACAACCATCTCAAAAGACACGAAACCATCTGTTGTGTGTTTGAAAGTTGTTCCTTTTCAACAAATATTTACGGAACATATCAATCACACAAGAACAGAAAGCACAAGACGCATACACTGAACAATTTCAAAGCTGGAATTGTGGAAAATGGAAGGGCAGATTCATTGAGTTGTACTTTGGGAGATACATGCTTGACAGAGAGTGATGAGATACTTCACGATGATGAGCTTGAGGTTGGTGCATTGGTCCAAACGTCAGAGAACTTGCATAAAGTTATAGAACAGAAACTGGCATTTGTTTTATTAAAACTTGAAAACTGTTTCCATGTACCAGGCTCTGCCATTGATGAGCTGCTAAACGAGTTGCACTATTTGATTAGTTCTTCTCTGGTGCCAGTATCCAACAACATTCTAGCTGATTTCTTCAGTAACCATAACTTGCAAGTTGACCAATTGCTCATTAATGAGTTAGGCTGTACACTTTGTACGTCCAACCCTCTGTCAAAAGCTTTACAAAAGGAAGGACCTTTAGCCACTGCTTTTAAGAGGAAGCAATACTACAAGGATCATTTCAATATTGTTGATCCAGTTCAGTACATACTTGATGCAAAGACTAAAAGAAGTTTTCAGTATGTCCCTTTGCTAAAGGTTTTACATCAGCTACTTCATCAAAATGATGTGCTTAGCAAGGTTGTTGAAAAGAGAAGAGAACAACAGGTAGTGAATGACCACCTTCATTATAAATCTTTTGAAGATGGCCAGTACTTCAAGAACAATGATTTTCTGGCAGGGGGGGAACTGAGAATCTCCATCTGTCTATACGTAGATGACTTTGAAGTCTGCAACCCACTCGGTACTTCACGTAAAACACACAAACTCTGTGCTGTCTATTGGATTTTGGGAAATTTGCCTCCTGGCAGCCATTCCTCTTTGACCTCAATATACCTGGCTCTTTTATGTAGAAGTGATGACGTGAAGACCTTTGGCTATTGCAAAGTATTTGAACCATTACTCCAAGACCTTGTTACATTGGAGCGGCAGGGTGTTTTTGTCTCACAACTGGGTACATTTGTGAAAGGGACACTTCAGTGTGTAGTGTCAGACAACCTTGCAGCACATGGAATAGCCGGATTTGTGGAAAGTTTCTCGGGCCCATATGCTTGTAGGTTTTGTACAGCTCAGCGAGCAGAAACTCAGGTTAAAGAAGTGAAATCGGGTGCATTTACCCCAAGAAACAAGGAGCTTCATCAAGTCCATATTGATACTGCACAGGCAAAAGGAGGTAGCTTTTTTGGTGTAAAAAAAGCGTGTATTTTCACAGAAAGACTTGCCCATTTCAGTGTCACATCAGGGTATCCTCCTGATGTTGTCCATGATCTTTTTGAGGGCATAGTCCCAGTAGAGCTTGCACTGTGCCTTGGTGTGCTTATTTCCAAAAAGTTTGTTACGCTTGAAAACCTCAATAAGAGCATCAAAAACTTTCCATACAAGTGGGGGGACAAAAAAAACCGACCTCATTTGGTCCCAGTTAATTTTGTCCGAAACAAAAGAATTGGTGGCAACGCGCACGAAAATTGGTGTTTATTGAGGTTATTGCCGTTTATGATTGGGCAGTTGATCCCTGAAGACGAACCAGCTTGGAAAGTGATTCTAGACTTGAAACATATTGTAGAGCTTGTTGTTGCACCTATCCACTGTGAGGAGTCTGTGGCATATTTAGAGTTTAAAATCTCAGAGCACAGACAGAGATACCAAGAAGTATTTCCAGATCAGCGACTCTTGCCAAAACATCACTTTTTGGAGCATTACCCAGAAATGATTAAGCTGTTCGGCCCGCATTGTGATGTTTTGGACTATGCGTTTTGAGGCCAAGCACAGTTATTTCAAACAGGTTGTAAGACACACAAAGTGTTTCAAGAACATTACACTGTCTCTGGCAAATAAGCACCAGCTGATGATTGGCTATCACATGCACACAAGGAGTAATGAGAGGTCAGCCTTTGACGTGTCAAACGTCTCAACAATTCCATTAGATATCATGAAAGAAGACATAGCACTTCAACTAAGTCAGAAATACACTAACCTCACAACAGTCACGCTAGCACACATTGTCTCTAGCAATGGCATTGAATATAGAATTGGAATGCTTCTTGTGCATGGATCAGTAGGTGGACTGCCTGAATTTGCAGAAATACTTCAAATGTGTATATTGAAAAACACATTGATCTTTATATGCAGAAAATTGTCTTCATGGTACAGGGAGCACTACGGAGCATTTGAGCTCCAGTCATCTTCAGCCAGAGAGATTGTGTTGGCAGAGTTAAGTGAACTGACCGACAACTATCCCCTGAGTGACTACAAGTGTGGAACCCTCCGAATGGTCACCCTTAAAAGATACATACACATGTCAGGTAATTATCCTTTAATTTTTATTTGACTTTGACTGAATGTCTTCATGGGAATGTGGGTAAAATAAGACACAGAATATCAATTAAAAACATCTGGGGTTTGGAGTCAGAAACAAGTGAGGTTAGGTTAACAGAAATAATAAAACACAACTCTACACGGATGCTGGCGTACCCTAACTAAATCTATGCATGCTAGTTAATCAAGTCAAGTTGCATTTTGTAACATTTGCAATATAAATTTGAAACTGCCGACAATTCAAATCGGTCTGCAGTTTAATTGAACTGCCAAAAATGATAATGCTGCCTTAATGTTTACTATGGCTTTATAACTACACATGTGCAAGAGTCATTCAAATATAAATATTTACACAACACATAATTAAATATGTTACTAAAGTTTAAAGAATACTTCCATCACACTAACCCAGTGCTTTCAATGCCTATGATACCTCCACTGATGATGACTGGATCTGCCTCGAATTGTATTACCTACTGTTTAAAAAATATATATCTTCTTCTGTCTTTTCTTTAGAGTAACCTGTTGACAAGTATGGCCACTTCTGCAGTGCTTTGCATCATCCTAGGAGAAAATGACTCTGCAAAAGTAACCCTGCCTTTGGGAATACCAAGCTCTGTTGAGGAACTTCAAAGTGAGATTAAGAGACAATGTGAGGTGTTTGGAGACTTTAGACTGCAATACAAGGACCTTGATTTTGATGAGTTTATAAACCTTACCTCCACCTCAGACATTCAAAACAAGGGGAAAATCAAAGTAATTTACCCCCCAAGTGCCTTATCTACAAGCAGTCCTGGCTTCTCTGCACGGACATCCAGCCAGGATGAGATCAATTCAATCTCATCTGTGGACACTGATCTTCCCTTATCTTCTGATTCTTCGTCAACATCATCCCTCAGAAGTGAGCCATGGCCAAACGCCTTTCCTGTGCCGGAGTTTGTCTATGATGTCGAGATCCAACTCCAGCGTGCCAATAGTGACTTTCAAAGTAATGGTACCCTCTTCAGTCCTAATCCAAGAATGAAGTCAGATATTCTTGAAACTTTGGCATCACAGATTGTGAAATATAAAGCATATCCCTCAAGTGCTGAATTTGATTCGGTAGCTGAAGCACTTGTGAAAAAGCACCCATGTTTAAGGGAGCAAGGCTCTGTTACTGGCTTTTATGGTTGGAAGATCAGTTTAAAATTCAAGATGGGAAACTACCGCACTAAGCTGCGCAACATTGGATGTTCAGAGCTGACTGTCAATTCTTTAAAGCGTCAACAGGATGATCAACGCACATCTCGCAATCAAGTGAAGAAACCTAAAAGAGCGGAGGTAAACTACTATCCAGACTATCCAACAGGACAAACCAAACGGAGCCTAGAGGAAGAGAGGCTGGCACTACTGTCCGAGGTACATAAGAACAATAACCAACAGGTGGTGAAGGATAAAATGGAGAGGACATTTGCCTATAGGCGTCATGAGGTGATTGAAGACAAGCCATTCATTGCCGAATTCAAAAGAAGGTGGCCGGCTCTCTTTTCTGAGCGTGAGGTCAGTCATATATTTTGTTGATAACTTAATTATTATATTTTGCAAGGGGGTTCAATTTAAAGAAGCATTTTACCAATGTACATGTGATGCAGTTTGCCAGAAAACATTAGGGCAAATGCGTCAAGACTGGCCACATACACTTATTATGTTTGTCATTGGAACCTGACTACAGAATCATACTAAGAAATTAACCTAACTTTCATGTTAAATGATAGCTTTGAGAAAAATAATTATTCTATATTTTCATTCTTACAATGCTTTGACAAAAAAATCATCAGGAAGTAAAAAGAAAAATGTCATGGCTGAATTATTCCATTAACTTTTACTGTGGTGCTGCAGCCAACAAGAAAATGTGTTGATTTGATTTATGTGTTTGTCTTTATTAAATGTTTGTAGGTGGAAGCAGAGTTTGCTCGCATCACCACTGTCCCACTGAGATCTAAGTTCATGCAGCAGCTAGATCATCACTCCTCCAAGCTGTTAAGGATTTTCCAGAAAAAAGGTGGTGCCGCTGGGCAGAAAATAAGGAATATCATGGCAGAATACGACAAGGTGTGTTATCTAACAAATGCCTGGTTATTAGAAATATTTGTTTTGTTTAAATTAATTTTATTGTATTTATTGTGCAGTTGTATTACTTAAGCATGCAGTAAAATATTTGAGACGTGTGGCTGATGGAAGACATTTTAAGTCATGTTCCCACAAAGTTTAAAATGTACTTGATCAAGTCATTTTCAAAATGAAAATGAATAAATTAATTGTATTTTCATCTAAAGAGATTTGCATATTTGTGTACCTTTTCTGTGGAATGTAGTAATACATAGTGTTTCATGAATGCAAATTCGCAGAAGTTTGGCTTTTTTGAATTGCAATAATTTGATTTACTGTGCTGCATATGATGGTAGTGAAAAAATGCTTATACTGAAACATATTTCTAAGATGATCATAATGCTTAGTTCCCAGTTAAATAAATACAGTGTCTTGGATTATAACATAAATACTTTTAAAGTACAACTCACTACCTAGTAATAACCAAACACTTGCATTACAGGTGCTTCTTGTGGTATTATAACTTGTACTCCAGTTGAATGCACATTCGTCCCCCTTCATAATAAAATGCACTTAGACACTGCCTGTAAATGTAAAAAATTGTATGAAGTTGCATGTAAAAAAGAACAGGATAGTTTGCTTGTGCATTAATGCATCTAGTGTTAAATGCTGCACAATGTAAAAATACTATTCTCCCACTTATGCATTTCCTTTGTTACAGAATGACGCCATCGAGACAAGGAGAGCCTGCGTTATAAAAGCACTAATTGTGTACCTTAATGAAGACCCCGAAAGCCTGATTAGAGAGTACCTCGTAAGTATTTGTGCCTCTGCTTTCCACATTATTACCCTCTGGAAACAAAAAAAGTGATTTATTTCGTACTTTTTTGAGCTGGTTTTAAACAAACTAATGGCACCACAGGTTTGAAAGAGCAATCAGAAAATAACCCATATGCATGCATAGTACAATTCCCTTTTCAAAC
Source organism: Trematomus bernacchii (assembly GCF_902827165.1). Lineage (NCBI taxonomy): Eukaryota > Metazoa > Chordata > Actinopteri > Perciformes > Nototheniidae > Trematomus > Trematomus bernacchii. Next base: position 779,921 of record NW_022987683.1, read on the forward strand.
TATCAACAGCAGTTTGTAGACCGTTGCTTGAATGTATAATTCATAAATGGAACTGTTGAGTTTCTCAAATTTTAAAGTTTTGTAAAACCATTTTCATATCCATGGTTAACTAAATACCCACAAGCCCCTAGCAGATACCGTCAACAACTAGAAAAGCTACACCCAATGTAGCTTGTAGGTATGCTTATCTGGGAGCTCTATATATGTTACTTAGCAAGAGTGTTGCTTTTTTCCCGTGTGTGTGTGTGTAAGTCTGGCTGATGGTCTATTTTTTCTGCCTTTTAGGATGTTGAGACTGACCAGAGTGTAGATCAGATGGTCTTGGGAATCTTCGCCATAAAGAAGGAAGGTGCAGAGCCAACGGATTCCCTCGCAGATGTGGGGATTGTAATTGAAGGTGTGGAAGTGCTGAACGATCTTCAAAACATTGCGAACGCACTGGCAATTTTATTTGGACTCACATATGCATTGGACTTGAGCTATCCAAAAAACCTGAGATGCACGTTTGAGGTTCTTCAAAAGATCCTGATGGAAATGGATGTTCGCCACCTGTCGTCAAAGGCTCAAGTGCTGAAAAACAAACTGTTTGAATGAACTACTTGAACACTACAAGTGGAACGCCTTGAAACGGCACGTTGGATATCTTGGAGCAGGGGTTTTATCCAAATATTTCGGAGGGAATTTTATCTATGGAATGTTACTGAATAGGAATGTTACAAATGATTAATGTCGTACAGTTTATACGTACAAGTTGCAGTTTGGGCTATGTGGTTAAAACATGGTGCTCTTTTGAAAATTGTTGTTGCTAGCTAAATGTTGTGCAACTTTTTCTATTAAGGTGATAGCAAACTAATTATGTATATTTACCAGGTCAATAATATACTACCGTATCCAGCTAAGAGCAACATTAGCCTGGAAATGTCTGTTCTGACAAGTGTGTTTCCAATATTTACTCATCCTTTAGCTCTGTTTTGGTCTCAATACTGTTGAAGGTTATCTCGCTCCTCGGCTGCTGGATGTTTAGTTTTCCTCTCCAGCTGGTCGCTAACTTTGGGGGCCAGGTGCTTCGTCGCCTGCTTAATGATAAACGTGGAGGGAATTGAGAGTCGATCAGAGCTGGCTTGCTGAATTTTTTTGGATTTAGACAGAATTAAGAATTAGACAACACCAAACAGAAAATATGCTATAAAACCAAAACAATAATCTAGAAAACTATTGTTCCGGTTTTCATTATCTCCATAGCAACAGTTGATGACAAGAGACATTTATAAACGTTTTACACATTTTGTAGTTTACTTTTCTATTTATGTGACGACTTACATGCAATGTTTAGTTTCAGTTTGGGCTATGTGGTTAAAACATGGTGCTCTTTTGAACATTTTTGTTGCTAGCTAAATGTTGTGCAACTTCAACCTTTTGTTTGTTGATAAGGTGTGATACAAAGAAGTCTTTATGGGTTTCCATGATTTTAAACTTGGTAAACCTGGTTGCCTATGTGGTTATATCGCGTTTCATGTGAAATAAATGTATTTTTTTCACTGAACCTTAAGTCAGTTAATTTGAATTTACTTAACTACACTTCGTGGAATTTGTTGACATAGTCTGGTTTAGTAAGTGAACTTAAAATGACTTCCATTATAGCAATGAATACCAGTTAAGTAACACGGAATGCAGTAGTTTCCAAAATGATTTAAGTTTGAACTACAAATTAAAGTTAAGTTGATCTTACTAAATACAGTTGAGTATAGCAGTTCTTACTTTTAAGTAACATGAATATAGGTGAGTTAAGTTAGCATTATATAATATCTTTATGTTGGCATTAATCAAAAAAATCAAGTATGTCTAAAGAAACTGCACTGTGTTGACTTAATATTGCTCAGTTAAGTTAGCTGGACACAGAGCTATTAATTAAATCCAGGGTGACCGGGTATTGTTGAAGTTAATTAACACGGTCGCGTTGGCTCAACATAAGTCAGTTATATTCTTCTTACTAGTAATATTTAATTATAATCTACTCAACTCAGTTTCGTGGAATTTGTTGACATAACTTTATTAAGTAAGTCCAAGAAATTATTTTTTTGAGTGTAGTATGAAGGTACGAAATAAAGTTTTGCATTTTGCAGTAGCGGTAAAAAGTAGTTTATTTATTATGTACAGCCAATACAAAACAATAAAAATAGTCATTAGTGTGCAATACAATAAAAAAAAAGAAGTTTGCCACAACTGTCTGTAAAAACAAATGTACATTACAAATCAGTGAACTGTCTGTACAAATAATTAGCCACATATTTACAAGTGCGCAAACTGTCTAAAGGTTTCATCTCCATGGGTCTGTTCCATTAAACACTTGAAATAGCTCTTTTTCACCTCATGCAGGAAGATTGGCAGCATATCACATGTCAACCGCCGCAGTCTGTTTTCGTAGACTTTTGAATGGACCGCGATTTCGTCATTAAGTTGACCCTTGCCAGTTAATTGTTACAGGAGCGTACCAACATAGGATATCATCTTGCCTGGCGCCCCACTGGCGGACTCATCCAGCATCCGCCTGGTGCGCTTCACCAGAGGCCTTGGGGTGCTTGAGTGACTGGGTGTGCTGCTTGGCCCCTCTCCGAGCGGTGCCGGTGTGGACTCTGTTCCACAGATGGTGGATTCTGCCAAGGGAGTGCAGGGCCTTGACTCAGCATCAAAGAGCTCAGGGCTGCTGGTCCAGGTTTCATCGATGGTGCCATCGGAGGGTGATTCTGCAGCCACCGGAGGTTCCTTAACATTTTTAAAGAAATTCAGTTAGTTGGATTTCATACAGGACATCTCTTTCTCCACATTAAGTGTTAGACATTAGAATTGACTATTCTTGTCTGTCACATACTCTTCTTGTCTGTCACATAAGTGGCGCAACTGAAGCGGTATTGCGCTAAAGGGGAAATTATTTTGACCGGACATTTTGACCGGAGAGATTTAGATTTGCCGGTCTTCAGGATATTCTACCGGTCATAGTCCGGTAATTACCGGCTAACGGGAACTCTGGTATGAGTATTGTTGGAGCAGAACACCTATTGTGGTGGCTGATAGCCACCCCCTCTGCTACGCGCCGTTCGTTGGATGAGGCTGAAATCTCTATTAAAATAAAGAAAGGAATTGAAAACACCGGAATCAAAAGTTATAACAATTATCTGAGTTTACTTCTGGTAGGAAACCAAACACATATACAAGTTATACAGAGTACTCCGGACTTCAGGTTTGTGATGCGATGCGGACAAAGGTGTCGGGACCGGCCACTCAGCAAACCAGAAGCATTTTACACTCAAAAACAACAGTATACATATCCATATTTTGGGGCGGAGATGTGTTGACTCTTTCCCTTCCCCTTTTACTCCAAAGCGAATTAGAGAGTCCGTGAGGAGGAGCTGTGTAAGCTGCTCACCTCCCCCAAGTGTTTTTACTGGTTGGATTCACTCCTGGTCGGGTTCAATACAGCGAATCAGAGTTCCGACCAGAACGTGACATTCCAAAGTTTCACAAGGTCAAAAGTCAATTCTTATCTCCGTCCCAATCTTAACTCCATTCCTTTTCCATGAGAGTTTTTCACATAAACTATCCTTTTTCAGACATTTAAACCTTTCTCCACATATTTAAGGAGGTCTTTAACGACTTTAAAAACAACATCTGTTGTGGAGGGGTAAAAAGGAGCGGTGTAATGATGTCTTTAATGACTTTAAAACCAACATCTGTTTTTAGGGGTGAAAAGGCCAATGTGTGTGTGTGACACAGAATCTCTGGGTCAGTGAGTTTGAAAGTAAGAATATCATTTCTATATATATGATTACCCAAAACCGTTGTGATTACCTATAACAGTTGTGATTACTTAAAACAGTTCAAACAATACATGTTCACTAAAATATAATTCAAAATAATACATGTTTACTTCAATACAGTGTAGAATCATATCTTTTTACTTCAGTATATACATATGTAATTTACAACAGCTGTAAGATGCTTGAAAAGCTTGAAAATGCTTGAAAAGTGCTTGAATTTGACTTTGGAAAAGGTGTAAGAACCCTGTGTTACTTCCCTCTGGTTCCCCTAGCCCAGTAGGGAACGTAACATGGGGGCTCGTCCGGGATTTGAGACAAAGAGTGAGTATTTGATTGTTTGTTGTTGATGCATATTGTGATGACTTGTGTTAAAAGATCCGTGTTTTATAAAGCACTTGTCAAGTCTTTAGTGTGTAATAGCCTTTACTGTTTGACAAATTAATAGCACATAAGCATTTAAGGACGGATAAACAAATAATTTGTAAAACAAAAAAATTGCTTTGCAAAGGATTTAGCACTGTACAGACAATAATTGCCCTCATTCCAAAAGTATACCAATCACATTCTCTATAATTTGTTATCATTATTTCTGCAGTGGTAACCCACGATTTATAGTGATGCATCTTAAAAAGAGGCAAATGAGAATTGAATTAAATCATTTCAGATTTATCAGAGATAAAAAAAAGGCACAAAGTAATGCATCATTGCTTGTAAAAAAAAATGTGTTTAGTGTGATTGTGTTTGGTGGTGAGCAGTAGTGTATATAAGTGTAGCATTGGCTGTGAAGTATCTTACTGTTTGACGGCTTCCTCAGTTTAGATAGGGGAGTCTAGCTGGGCTGAATCAGTCCTTCCTTCAGGCACTCATTTATTATTTTGCCTTTTATATTTTCGGGGTAATCCTGGGTGGGGATTTAGGCCCCGGCCCCACGGGAACGAAAACGGGTTGTATCCGCATATTTCTCTTGCGTATAGCCCTTTTTGCCACACGACGCCGTAACGAAATGATAGAAACGGACCCTGCAAACGACAACGGGTCCAAAGGTGGATAGATCTGGGAACGGAGCGCTCTGGGGGGTCCAACGGCTCCGTGTGGTAGCCTCTATACGGTCATTTTCTGATAATGACGACGCAATAGCCCCGCCTCTCCGCGTCATTGCTGATGTGTTTCGTTAACAACAACAACAACAATGGCGGATCGCAGGGTTGCTATCGTGCTCCAGACGCTACTGACCATGCTACAGTTCTTTGTGCAACATCTACAGGAGCTCATCCATCAGCAACAACAGGACATGGAGAACATGACCTACATGTTGCTAAGACTACCGCGGGGAATAACCAGAAGGGCAACCAGGAGAAGGTTTTGGGTAAGACCGGGCAGAAGCAGCAGTTGGTGGGACAATTTTGTCAATGGCGTTGTCGTGGATGAGCAATGGAGGGAGAACTTCCGCATGTCCAGAGCCTCTGTCGTCGCCCTGACCGAAGAACTGTGCCCATATATCGAAAGGCAAACAACAAACATGAGGGCACTGAAAAGGGTTGCGTTAATACTTGTTAGAGCAGAACACCTCTGCTACGCGCCGTTCGTTGGATGAGGCTGGATCTCTATTAAATTAAGAAAGGAATTGAAAACACCGGAATCAGTTATAACAAATTATCTGAGTTTACTTCTGGTAGGAAACCAAACACATATACAAGTTATACAGAGTACTCGAGTACTCTGGGCTTCAGGTTTGTGATGCGATGCAGATAAATGTGACGGGATCAAACCAACTCATCAAACGAGATGAAAGTGACTTCAGGTTTGTGATGCGATGCGGACACAGACATCGGGACCAACCAACTCACCAAACCAGAAGCATTTTTACACTCAAAAACATCAGTATTCATATCTATTTTTGGGGCGGAGATCAGTCGACTCTTCCTTCCCATTTTCCTCCCAAGCGAATCAGAGAGTCCGTGAGGAGGAGCTGTGTAAGCTGATCACCTCCCCCAAGTGTCCTGACTGGCTGGATTCCCTTCTGGCCGGGTTCAATAGTTCTTCACCAACTTGAAATTCCAAAGTTCTCTAAGGTCAAAAGTCAACCTCTATCTCCACCCTATCTACTCTACATTCCCTTCCCATGGGGTTTTTTCACATAAACTATCCTCCTTCAGACATTTAAACTTTTCTTCACCTATTTAACGATGTCTTTAACGACTTAAAAACAACATCTGGCTTTTAGGGGTGAAAAAGGCCAAGTGAAACAGAATCTCTGGATTCAGTGAGTTTGAAAGTAAGAATATCCTTTCTATATATAATTACCCAAAACCGTTGTGATTACATAAAACAGTTCAAACAATACATGTTCACTAAAATACAATTCAAAATAATACATGTTTACTTCAATACAGTGTAGAATCATATCTTTTTACTTCATACTGTATTACCTGAGCGATGGGGGAAGGATGCGGAAGACTGCTAACGCCTTCGGTGTTTCGCGCCAGGCTTTGTCCGTCATTATTAGGCAGACATGCAGAGCGATCTCAATCCACCTGGGTCCAAAATATATCAAGCTGCCTTTTACTGAGCCCGAGACCGCGGATCTGGTTGAGGGCTTCGATCATGCTCATCACATGCCACAATGTTTAGGAGCAGTGGACGGAACCCACATCGAAATCAAGCAGCCATCTACCAACCCCACTGACTACATCAACAGGAAAGGCAAACATTCCCTTAATGTACAGGCCGTCTGTGATTACAAGTACCGATTCATGGATGTCGTGGTAAAGTGGCCTGGGAGTGTGCATGATGCACGGGTCTTTGCTAACTCAAAGCTAAACATGTACTTGAAAACTGGAAAGATCCCTGCTCTGAGAAAACAGATTGTGGACGAGGAGGAGGCCATACCAATTTATCTTCTTGGTGATCCTGCCTACCCGCTGCTGCCGTACCTGATGAAGGAATATGCAACCGGTGGCTCCACAGTTCAGGAACAGTACTTTGGGCTATCTTTGTGTAGGGCACGTATGGTCATTGAGTGTGCTTTTGGTCGCCTCAAGGCCAGATTTGCTGCACTTAGAAGGCCTATGGACATAAACTTGGTTGACCTGCCCCATGTCATTTACTCCTGCTTTGTCCTCCACAATTTTTGTGAGGCCAGTAAGGAGGCTGTGGATGATCAATCTGTGTTGGGAACAATTCAAGGTGAAAGGGATTTACAGCCTCCCACACAGAGCAATAGGTATTTCACTGACTGTAATGAGGGGGAGGGAAAGAGAGTGAGGAGAGTGCTTACGGCTTACATTGACCGTTAGGACTACATAAAAGACAGACTGTATTTTTTTTTTGGAAGGTTACTGTGTTAAAGTGGATCTATCATGCTATATTTAAATGATATATTGTAGGGCCATACCTATATAAGGTATATTTATACGTTTCTGTTTTCAAAATACCAAACAGATCATGCATTTTAGCCATGCCTCATTTCGCTCTATGTGCTGTTTGCGGGTCTGATTCTGCTGACCACGCCCCCCTGCAGGAGAGGTGAGCCGTGCTCTGATCAGCTGCTTAGCTGTCAGAAGAGGGGGAGAAAAAGAGATCTCAGTCCTCCGTGTTTTATTATATAGTCGTTATTCATTTGTTTTAAAGCTCAATAAATAACAAAGAAGACCTTTGACCGGCACTTTTCTAATTTTGTCCGGAAGATTTTAACGGACATCTTGACCGGCGAAAGTAACTGAAACTGAAACTCTGCCGCACGGTCCCCTCGTTTCTTGGAAGAGGCGGAGAGGTGGGTGTTTGTCATCTGCTGGTGGACTAACCGGAGAGAATTACAGTGCTTGCCTCGACGGGGAGGGCAAGCGTTTGCAGCGGGAGCAAACGCTTGCCTCGGGGAGGGAGAAAAAAAGCCACAGCGGAGAATAAACAGAAGGGTAACTATGGGCGGGAAGTCTTGTTCGCTGCTTTTGTGGCAGACTAGTGTCCACCGCATGCCTGTACTTTATGCAGATTTGTTTTAGCTTGGCGGCAAGCTGGGCCTTTGTAATGGCGCCCCCGACGTGAGGGAAATACTTCCCCGTGTCAGTCCTCGGATACTGCGCCTGAAATAAGTCGTCTATATATCGCTATACTTCAACTTGCAGGACTCCCAGTCAACATTCTCCTGTATTTTGGAAGTTTTGTAGTCTAATGTGACCCTAAGTAGAAGTTCTACCTCATCATCAGTCCACGAAAAGACCTCCTTTCTTGCACAAATATCAGCCATCTTCTACCTTGTGTGTTTGTTTGTTTGTTTGTGCCTTACACATCCGGGGGGGATGTTATACTCGCTGCTTTTTGTGGAGGAAGTTACAGCGCCACGTACAGGCTCGGCATATGTACTGCAGCTTTTCCAGCGGTTGGATCTAAACGGAGCTGTCTCGTGTGGGCAGACACTATCCGGTGTATATTGCGTGTGGACGGAAGCTTTTTGGCGATTGCGTTTGCGTTAATCCTATGCGTTCCCGTGGGGCCGGGGCCGTAGTCCCTGTTGGGGGCAGGCGTTTCAGGGTTTCGGCCGCTGATGTTTGCCTTTAAAGTCGCCTCGAGCCCGGCACGCTCCAGAAGATAGTTAGGTACGTTTTTGGTAGGCAGGATCTGGGGAAGTTTGTTATACATTTTTTTTTATTGTAAGTAGCCGTTCCTAAGGATGGTTTTTGTTTTGGAGCAGTTTGTGCCCAGTCCTACTGTGGGTCAGCTAGACTGGTGTAGGAAGGTTGATTTGCGGTTAGTTGCTGACCACTATCACGTTTCTGTCTCCTCTGCTCTTGTTAAAAGTGAACTCAAGGCTACTTTGCTAACTGGACTAGTTGAACAGGGGGTTTTGAGTCTGCCTTCTTTAGTGGAATCTCCTGGCACGGTGGCCGGGGTTGATGCGGCAATACCTCCTAGTGAAGGCCACGTTAATACTCCTGGTATTCAGAGTGCTAGTGCACAGGCAAAACCCTTTACCATGCCTCACTTTGACCTGTTTTCTGCCCAGTCCTCTCCTACAGGCTTTAAATTAGATGCCAGAATAAAAGTGCGTATGGCTCGTCTCCAGTGGGAGAAGGAGGAGCGTGATAGGGATTTTCAGCTCAGGAGGGAGCTGGAGATCAGGAAGTTGGAGGCAGACACTGCTGTCCGGATGCGTCAACTAGAGCTCCAGGCAGCTGGGGTGGATGATTCGGCTGTTACACATTCTGGTCCTACTGCCTCCTTCGACGTGAGTAGACATATTTCTTTGGTCCCTGTGTTTCGTGACTCAGAAGTGGAAACCTATTTTGGCGCATTGCTGCTGCTCTGCGCTGGCCAGAAGATGTGTTGGCCATACTTGTACAGTGCAAGCTAGTCGGCAAGGCTCAGGAGGCCTGCTCTTCTCTTTCTGTCGAGGATAGTTTGGTGTATGAGAATGTGAAAGGTGCTATTCTCAGGGCATATGAGCTTGTGCCTGAGGCCTACAGGCAGCGTTTTCGCGGCCTGGAGAAAACTCCTGGCCAGACGTATGTGGACTTCGCGAGGGAGAAGAAAGTCCTCTTTGACAGGTGGTGTAGAGCTTGTAAAGCTGACGACATTACCTCAGTGTGTGAGCTGATGATGTTGGAGGAATTTAAAAACTGTGTACCCGAGCGTACGGTAGTCTATTTGAACGAGCAAAAAGTAACTACCCTTCAGCAGGCTGCCACTCTGGCAGATGAGTTTGCACTTATACACAAGAGTTTTTTTTTTCAGCGTGATTCCCCTCAGCGAGGCTTGTGTCATAGAGCTCCTGAACCATATGTCCCCTGTGCCAGTTTTCCAGTGTCAGGTCCCAAGCTAGAAACGTCTTGTTTTTTTTGTCATGACCCTGGTCATTTCATAGCAGACTGTGCAGCTTGGAGGAGAAAGCAGACAGCGGATGTCAAGCACCCAGAAGGGGTGGGATTGGTTACAGCAGTGTGTCATAGTGGACGGGCCACTGTTAATAAAGGGCCTGATGAGTGTTTGAAACCGTTCATCTCTACTGCCTTTGTCTCTCTGTCAGGAAAGGTGGAGGACCAGCTGCAGGTCACGGTGTTTTGCGAGACAGTGGTGGCTCACAGTCATTCATCCTTGCTGGTGCCCTGCCCCTGAGTGCTGAGTCTGCCTGTGATGCGAATATGGTGGTGAGAGGTATTGAAATGGGTTTTGTGCCCGCACATCTTCACATTAGCCGCGTTCACACCAGAGTACTTTTCACCGTACTTTTCGCGCTTAGTTCCGTTAGTACCCCTTATGTCGCGTTCACACCAAAAATCGTACTTAATCTCGGGAACTTTTACCCCCATTTGTAGTGCCCGCTGAGAGATCGTACTTTCCTGTGGGTAAAAACTGCCCCAGTGCTGATTGGCTGGGCGAATTGCAAACCAGGCCCCGTACAACTGTGAAAATGTTGTGTAGAGCCGCCATTGTTTTTCCTCGCTACAAAAATCCAGCGCATCGACGGAGAGTAGTTTGTTTTTGAAAGCAGTTATGGCAAACATCAGGAAGTCATCGGAGCGGTGGAGTGATGAGGAGGTTTCTGCGCTTCTGGAGATCTACGCCGAGGACGCGACCCAGGGAATGCTGCTGAGGGCAGTACCCCACACGAAGATGTTCGATCGTTGTTCGAAGAAGTTGCTTGAGATGGGAATCTTGCACAGCGCCATGGCATGCCGGCTAAAAATAAAGAAGCTCCGGCAGGACTACAAAAAAATTAAAGACTGGAATAATAAAAGTGGTAACGACCGGAAGACCAGTAAATGGTACGACCGCTTGGATGCTTTGCTAGGCCACAGACCTTCATTCTCCGTTACAGCATCGAGCTTTGATTTCGGGCACGATGGTATGGGAGGCCACTCAAACGGCGGATTCAGAGGGCGACCACGACGAAGGTAAAATCAACTACATGCACTGGGGTTTTAATCTGCACAATAATGGTCTCAGATGTACTTTTATTTGCTCAGTAGATCAAGCTAGCCATGCTAGGCTGAACTGGCTAACACTGGCCCCGAGCTGGCTAATAACATCTAGCTAGCTAGATATTCTCGGCCGCTATGAAAACGTTTTGACTTGTGAATAACTGTGCAGTGTTTCTGTAATTTGCTTCACTAACTCATGGCACTAATCGTGTGTTTCAGGCGAGGAAAATCAACTCTCGGGATTGGAAACAAGCGAGCTTTGCCTTGAAGATCAAAGCGCTTGCTCGTCTCCCTTACCAGCAACCAAACGCAAAGGTACACACACTGTAACTTTGTCTTGAAAGAACGTTACGCATGGAACTGATGTTCACAATCATGTTTATTTCCTTCTTGGTACAATTATGAAACAGCGTGAAAACGTATTCGCCTAGACCGGCATTTACACATTTTCGCACCTTTTTACTCTCTCACAAACATTGTAAACATCCGGGCTAGAGGTCACATGACTTCCGGTAAGAAAAACTTGCCTCAACAACATTCTTCTTCTTCTTCTTTTCTTTAATGGCGAATCGCTTCCACTTGGAGCATATATCGCCACCTACTGTTGATTTATTAAATGTTTATATTAAATCCTTGTCCTCAGACCAGTGCTTTTGAGGAATTTGAAGATCAGCTTGTTTGCTTCATTTCTTGATTTACTTTCATATATTGACTTGAAATCCATGTCCTTGATGTTGAGTTGTTCCAGTGCAGTTTTCAGAATGAGTCTTTGTCTGTTATAATCCGGGCAGCTAAAAAATACATGATGTATTGTCTCTGGTTGTTGGCAACCATCACAATTGCCATTTGGATGTTTTCCAATCAGATGCAATGATGAGTTTAATCCAGAGTGACCCAATTTTATCCTGCTGTTAATGCTCTGTTCTCTTCTACTACTCCCCCAAGTGCTTCCCGTTCCTACTTCCCTTTGTATCTGGTATAAATGTCTGCCTCAACAACATTAAACAAAGTTCAAGCATACATGAAGCACTCTTCAAAAATACAAAACAATAAAGAAGGGCACTTTGAGCGGCAGCCACACACACACACACACACACACACACACACACACACACACACACACACACACACACACACACACACACACACACACACACACACACACACACACACACACACACACACACACACACACACACACACACACACACACACACACACACACACACACACACACAGTGTGTATATATATATTTATTTTATCCTATATTATATTCTACTATACACCTCCATTGTGTACACTCAGTGTGTGTATATATATATTTTATGCTATTTGAAAAAAATAGCGACTAAACAGATCTTGTATCTTGCTTATTTTCCCCTCTTAGGAAAGCGGACACAGGATGCACTTTTCTTTGACACCGTCCAGGCGTTGGAGGACCGGCGTGCTGAGGTGAATGAGTCGATGCACGGAGATCAGATGGTGCTGTTCACCAAGGCCCAGGAAACGGAGGACAAGATGCTCACCATGATGGAGCGCCAGGCAGAAGTGTTCAAGCAGCAGATGGAGCGCGAGCGGCGCCAGGAGGAAGCGTCGGCGCAGCGCGAGCAGCGCCAGGATGAGCGACAAACTGCTTTTCAGAATGGGTTTCTGGAAGTGCTTTCCCAGCTAGTGAAAGCCAACAGGTCTTCCTCCCTTTAGTTGCCACTGTTAATGTCTGCTGCTGAGCCTATGCCTACACCTGGGACAGTTTATTTTGTATAGTTTTTGTTAATACTGACACACGACACACAACTTTGCACTAAGGTGTGTATGCTGCTGAGACTATCCCTACACCTGGGACAGTTTATTTTATATTGTTATTACTGTTATTATATAGTACAACTGACACTTTATTTTATATTGACAATGTTTACTGACATGTACAACTGACACTTTATTTACATTTAAAATTGTTCTATTTACTGTTATGTCTTGAGAGTGCAATAAAGAAAACCGACATGGCGATTAAACAGATCCTGTATCTTGCTTATTTCTCCTGACACGTTATCTTTTGTGACCTGTGTAGCATCCTATACATCACATATAAGTGATTATTCTGATACCATCATGTTTCATCGGTTATAAACTGGCAAAGCTTTATTTGTCATTTATTTATCATCAATGTTGCAACCTTGTGGGGGAATGGCAGCGGCACATACACAAATATGATAATTTAGAACCTTTTTTTATATTATTTGACCTAAACTTTTAATTCCCCCCCCATTTCACACAACACAACATGGAGTCCACTATGGGCCAAAACTAACATGTATGTTTCCATAGTGTTTATGGCAGACGGATGCAGTGGGTCTCAGGAAGATATATATATATATATATAATTAAGGTGGGTTTGTTGCTGAGACTATCCCTACACCTGGGACAGTTTATTTTATATTGTCATTACTGTTATTATATAGTACAACTGACACTTTATTTTATATGTGACCCGCTCTATCGAAATCAGTCAGAAGTCGCAACGGCTCATTTAAAAATAAACGTGGATTTGGCGTAAAAAACTATTTTTTCGGGGTTCGGGTGTTTTGTTTGATTTTAAATAAACAAAGTCTTGGCTTTCAGAATATGAAACTTTTATTTCCAAAATCACACGATAAATACATTTGTGAAGCTTGTAAAGGGAAGATGTCGCAACGGCTCATTTAAAAATAAACGTGGATTTGGCGTAAAAAACTATTTTTTCGGGGTTCGGGTGTTTTGTTTGATTTTAAATAAACAAAGTCTTGGCTTTCAGAATATGAAACTTTTATTTCCAAAATCACACGATAAATACATTTGTGAAGCTTGTAAAGGGAAGATGACGGGCACCTCTCACTCGCAATCTGCTCCTCCGCAGCGCCGCTCCCCCTCCCTCCGGCTGAAATTATGAATGTAAGGCATATAGTAATCATAGATAACACGGCAGGGTCCGTTACAGTTTGTTTTCATCTGATTTCAAATAAACAAAGTCTTGGCTTTCAGAATATTAAACTTGTTTCGGCAAATTTAGATGATAAATACAACTATGAAGCTTGTAACGGCATAATTACAAGCGGAGAACAGAGTAATTTAACGTCACAGCAAGCATAACAACAGCCGGTGTTTCTCGTGAGTGTTTTCCCCGGGAAACAAACACAAAAATACACAAACACACACACACACACACACACTCGCGAGCTTCCCCCAGACCAGTAATCCAAACGGAAATATTTTCCCTCCGGACTATTTTGATCATTTGCTCCGCTAATAATCAATCAGATCGATGGATTCCAGAGAAGAGGAAACTTTAAAGGCCTTTTTCTCAAAATGATGACTCGGTGACAGTCATTATATAATGTGACATATTTTGCTTAATATTTGGAGTACAAAAACAATCCTGATATCATTAGAACGCTAGGAATCTCCTCTTTCCAACAGTGTATACAACTCAAAATGTGTCTTCGGGTCAATGCGACTGATTTCGATAGAGCAGGTCACATATTGACAATGTTTACTGACATGTACAACTGACACTTTATTTACATTTAAAATTGTTCTATTTAATGTTATGTCTTGAGAGTGCAATAAAGAAAACCGACATGGCGATTAAACAGATCCTGTATCTTGCTTATTTCTCCTGACACTTTATCTTTTGTGACCTGTGTAGCATCCTATACATCAGGGGTTCCCAACCTTTATTGTGCCAAGGACCGGTAGATACATTAAAAAAAAATCGCGGACTGATTTGAATATTTACTCACCACCAGCAGGTAGCAACAGAGGCTAATTGTATGTAACAGCCTGAACAAATACTAGAACAATATGCATCCAAAACATATTAACAAAGTTTAAAAAAGAACCGGTGTTGTTTTTTGGTTTTTCGGAAAACCAAAAAAACGACGTTATTCAGTTTTTAAACCAAAACGGGAAAACAGATAAATCAACATTTTGGTTTTGTTTGTATGATTTACGGATAATCCAGTGAATGCTGGGGAAACGAGGAGAAGGCACATTATGAAGGAGATGTCCGGTCGCCGGTGTGTGTGTGTGTGTGTGTGTGTGTGTGTGTGTGTGTGTGTGTGTGTGTGTGTGTGTGTGTGTGTGTGTGTGTGTGTGTGTGTGTGTGTGTGTGTGTGTGTGTGTGTGTGTGTGTGTGTGTCACTGGCATTTGTTTTCAGAAGATATTATGATAGTGTCGTTCGTTCCGGTGCACTCCCGTCAGCATAGCACTACATCGAGATTAAGATTAAACTAATTTATTTTGGGAACAGCCGCATATATGCCGGTGTCGGACAGACACAAACACACCGAACACACAGAGCTGAGCTGAGCAGAGCACATACACACACACACATGCGCCTTGGTGACTGACTGGACATCTCCTTCATAAAACTAATAAAAGGGGGAGTAATCGGGCAGTTCGATGTGTGTAGATGTGTGTGTGGTTAACACGTAGCAGCCTGCGGTCACTCTTAAACTGTTCTGATTAAGTGAAACACAGCGAAGGCGGTGCGTAAAAAGGCACAGCTCTTTACCGAGTACGTCCCGCTGCCTTCTATAAAACAGCTGCGGGCAGCAGATACCGTGAGAGTCCCGGACATTCATTCATAGATCAAGGCAGACTGGTTTACTCTCCTGTTTTGCCAATCCGGTGCTTAAACAAATAACTCCCTCTACACCCCTGGCCGACATGTCCTTAAAATGAAGTCCGAGTTTGAAATATATCTCAAATAATGTATGCACCACCATTTCCCCACATAAACATAACAGTCTGCAATCAAACGGTTGTCTCCTGTGCGCTCCTCTTCCTACTTGGCGCACCGGTAACATGCTCGTGCATGTGACTGGTGGCATAGGTGCGAACATTTTATAATTCCCCAAATATTACGATAAACTCACAGCTATTTCGCGGCCCGGCAGTAACACCTCCGCGGCCCGGTACCGGTCCGCGGACCGGGGGTTGGGAACCCCTGCTATACATCACATGCAAGTGATTATTCTGATACCATCATGTTTCATCGGTTATAAACTGGCAAAGCTTTATTTGTCATTTATTTATCATCAATGTTGTAACCTTGTGGGGGAATGGCAGCGGCACATACACAAATATGATAATTTATATCATTTTAAATATTATTTGACCTAAACTTTTAATTCCCCCCCCCATTTCACACAACACAACATGGAGTCCACTATGGGCAAAAACTAACATGTATGTTTCCATAGTGTTTATGGCAGACGGATGCAGTGGGTCTCAGGAAGATATATATAATTAAGGTGGGTTTGCTGCTGAGACTATCCCTACACCTGGGACAGTTTATTTTATATTGTTATTACTGTTATTATATAGTACAACTGACACTTTATTTTATATTGACAATGTTTACTGACATGTAAAACTGACACTTTATTTACATTTAAAATTGTTCTATTTACTGTTATGTCTTGAGAGTGCAATAACTATTACACTATTGTAATGTTACCTGTCTTGACTGGAAAATAAAAGAGAGAAACAAAACCACTGTACAAAAGATCAGCTTTATTGTTTACAATGTACAATTTACATGCTGTTCAGATGCCTCATAAGGGCTGTGCGTGTGTCTTGCCCCCCAGCCTCGGCAATGGCTGGCGCTGGCCCATCAAGCTGGGTCGCCGGTAAGGCAGTCCATTCGTCCCTGTACTCATCATTACTTTCACAAAGGTTATGTAATAAGCAACATGCTGCCACCTGGATTTTGATCTTGTCCATCTTGCAGTCGTTTCTTTTCATCAAGCACCGCCACCTGCCCTTCAGTCTGCCAAAAGCGTTCTCCACCACCACTCGTGCTCGGCTTGTTTTGTAATTGTACACAAGTTGCTCGGGTGTGAGCCTTCCTTGGAAAGGTTTCATCAGCCATCTTTGCAGGGTGTAGGCTGAGTCACCAAGGATATAGTAACCCACATCATGTCCACCAATATTCCTTGTTACATGAGGAAGTAGACCACCCTTATCCACAAAACTACACAGTGATGACATGCCTAACACTCTGCTATCATGCATGCTACCTGGTAAGCCAACAAAAACATTCCAAAAGAGGCCTCTACCATCCACAACACCCTGCAGGACGAGCGAGTGCCAGCCTTTGCGGTTGAAATACTCGTTGTGGTATTCCTCTGGTCTCAGAATGGGGATGTGTGATCCATCTACTGCACCTACACACTGTGGCACACCCCATCTGCGCTAAAAAAATAACGCCATCTCCTCTAACTTCTCAGCGTTCGGCCATGGCATGAACTCAGAAAGGAGTATGCTCACAACAGAGGAGCAGAACTCGTGCACACAGTAACACACTGTAGATCTGCCGACTCCAAACAAATGAGAGATGGTCCTGTACTCAGAGTTGGTCGCAAGTTTCCACAGTGCTATGGCGATTTTTTTAGGCACAGGGACACACTCCCGGAAGTTGGTGTCGCTTCTCCCCAACGTTGCTTCCAGGCGACTACAGAGGTATTGGAAAGAGTGCTTGGACATTCGGAAATCTTGGATCCACTGCACATCGGTGTACGTTGGCACCACGTTCTCCCACCAGGCCGATGTTCTATTGTTCACCCAGAGAGAGCGCGGGACACGACGCGTCCCGTAGTATTTGCATATCTGGAACACATACAAAGGCGCAAATTAGCTCTACATAACTCCACAAATCCTACATTAAATAGTATTAATAATTTACTGAACTTACCATTGCTGTTCTTAGGGCGTGAAAACGCTCATCGTCATCAGCCATCCTACGGTGAAACATGGCAAGCATGTGTGCTTTCCGTCGGCCAATCCTTTTCCTAAGGCTTTTTAACTGCCTTTGATGCTGAAGAAGCTTTGCGATTATAGCATTCGACGTGTGGCGGCTCCGGATTTGTGTCGGACGCCTAGTAGGCTCAGGCTCAGGCTCAGGCTGCATTAACGAAGTTACAAAGCTGTATAACATGAGCACAAACAGCACAACTTCAGTCGACTCCATCTCCATCATGTCTGAGGTCGGAAGGTAAACAACAGACAGTATACGCGGGAAGTTTTTCTTCTTCTTCTCTTGTTTTGTAGCGGATTGCAAACAACTTTAAGGTGCATACCGCCACCTACTGTACTCGCCGTGAAGTGGTTTGTGGCCTGCCAGTAAAGCCAAAGCAGAAGAAGAAGAAGTGACGTCAGCGGCTCATTTGCGTAATCTTCCCTCAGGGAAAAGTACTCCGGTGTGAACGCGATCTGTACTAAGTGCCCTGGGGTTAAAAGCGCCGGGGCTCTGAGTGCCGGAACTAAGTACAGGAAAGTACTTGGTGTGAACGCGGCTATTGCTGTTCTTAGGGCGTGAAAACGCTCATCGTCATCAGCCATCCTACGGTGAAACATGGCAATCATGCGTGCTTTCCGTCGTCCAATCCTTTTCTTAAGGCTTTTTAACTGCCTTTGATGCTGAAGCAGCTTTGCGATTATAGCATTCGACGTGTGGCGGCTCCGGATTTGTGTCGGAGGCCTAGTAGGCTCAGGCTCAGGCTCTGGCTCAGGCTGCATTAACTCAGTTACAAAGCTGTATAACATGAGCACAAACAGCACAACTTCAGTCGACTCCATCTCCATCATGTCTGAGGTCGGAAGGTAAACAACAGACGCCTAATGTACAGCGAGTGGGTGGGCGTCGCAGTATACGCGGGAAGTTTTTCTTCTTCTTCTTCTTCTCTTGTTTTGTAGCGGATTGCAAACAACTTTAAGGTGCATACCGCCACCTACTGTACTCGCCGTGAAGTGGTTTGTGGCCTGCCAGTAAAGCCAAAGCAGAAGAAGAAGAAGTGACGTCAGCGGCTCATTTGCGTAATCTTCCCTCAGGGAAAAGTACTCCGGTGTGAACGCGATCTGTACTAAGTGCCATGGGGCTAGTGCCGGAACTAAGTACAGGAAAGTACTTGGTGTGAACGCGGCTATTGTCCATGTCCAGTCTGAACTGGTAACTGGTTTCTTTCCAGTTGCTGTGCTCCCCAAATTTCCTGTCGACGTTGTGGATGTCATAATGGGTAATGATATAGCCGGGGGTAAAGTGTATCCTCAGGGCAATTATCCTCACTGTAGGGCTCGTAACAGACGTGTCGCACGTGCTCATTCTGTTTCTCTCCCAGGTCTCGACACTAATGCGGCTTTCACACCAGCGCTTTTCCCTTTCTAGCTCCTAGCTAGAGCTTTTCTGGTTCAGCTCCGGTTTCCCTTTTCTGCTCCCGCTCTGTTCACACCGCCCAGAGCTGCCGCTGCTGCGTCATGACGTCACCGTTTACATCGCTGATTTTCTCCCCAATGGAGCTCACAACAACAACTGCGTCGGGTCGATGATCGTGTTGCTTTTAATCATACGAAGCCAGATTAAATTAAATAAGGACTTCTCCAACCTTATACTTTTCTCCAGAGTGCTGTGGTTCATTGTTTATTAATGTGTTTCAGCGGCATTTACCGACCACTGCAGTGCTGCTGCTCTTCCACGGGAGTTTATTCTCCCGTTAGCTCCGGGTTAGCTCACACGGCTCTAAAGTATTCACTGTCTGACTGTCACACAAGCAGCTGATACATATCCCCAGTTCCCCTTAAGTGAATGTGTGTCAGTCTGAATTGACGCTGTTTGGCATCACAACGCTGTTATGAAAGTTTCTCTGGTATAACATGGGTGATGTTAGCATAGCAACCGAAGCTAAACTGACTACTTGCTAAGCCGTTTTCTACAGGCACATTTTACCGGCGTATTTTTCATTATGATTCTACTTGTGATAGTCGGACATGACAACCTGTGCAGCCCATGTATTGATTCCATCCGATAGCTGCTATAATAAAAAACAAAACGTCTGCCTGCTCACCACCATGATCAATAACAGCGAACGGATGGTCAAAGTAAGGTACAAATAAACAGAATCACACGAAGCCTGGTTAGTGTTGCCTGACTTTATAAAGTGTGTGGTTGCCTTCTAGTCACTTTGCTCAGCGCTACTGCTTGTAGGCAGGCATGACGAGACTCTTCAGTCGACCCATGTTCAGGGGAGGTGGGTTTAGTTTCCTGCACGCCTCGACGTAAGAGAGATCGCCTCTTAGCTCCGAAGCTCTTGCCTCTAGAGCGACAATTTTTTGGAGCTGGAAGTGAACCACATTCCGGAGCTAAGAGGCGGCGCCGCTGCGGTGTGAACAGGAAAAAACGGTACTTTTCAGGCTCCAGCTCCGAGCCGGAGCTGAAAAAGCGCTGGTGTGAAAGGGGCATAAGAGATTGTGTTTCTCTTGTCTTGACCCTGGTCATTTAGTGGCAGAGTGTGTGGCTTGGAAGCAGCAGGTGGCAGCTTCCAAGCATTCAATAGTAAGCTTGTGAACTGTGTAATGTGTGTTTTGGTAACTGTGGCCAAACACCGGTTTGGTTTTATGGAGGGGGGTGTTACGTGCCGTAGTGGGTGCTGGTGTTTGTGTGTGTGTGTGTCTTTCTCTCTCTCCCTCTATATTGTCTCCAGGTGCAGCTTCTCCTCCAGGTGCTCCTAATCACCAATCAGGGCCTCCATAAAAAGGACCTGAGAAAAGCTGCAGTCGCTCTCTCCTTCCCCTCGGGCTGCAGCATGGTGTCTATGTCTCTGTGTGGGACCTGTGTATATATGTGTATATATATATAGGAACCGCATAAAAATGGATAAATGAAGTGCTGTGACTGGGGAGGAAAATATATATATATATATATATATATGTATGTGTGTGTGTGTGTATCTTAGTTTGCTTTGCAAGTTGGCTGGTGAGCCCTTTTTCTTTTGGTCCATTAAAACTAGTGATGGCGAGATGAAGCGTATGTCCTGCCTCTACTAAAAGGTGGGGAGGCCACTTTATTAAATAATTATAGGCCCATCTCTAAATTGTCAGTTCTGGCTAAGGTTCTTGAACGCCTAGTGAGTGAGCAGGTCAAGGTGTTTTTATGTACAAATGACATCCTGTCTAAACATCAGTCAGGCTTCAGAAAGCAACATAGCACCATCACTGCCACAATGAAAGTGGTGAATGATGTGGCGAGTATTTTTAGATAATAAGCAGAGTTGTGCAGCTCTATTTATTGACCTTTCCAAAGCGTTTGATACTGTCGATCATCGCATCTTAAAGCAGAGGCTACTCAGTATTGGCATATCCAGCCATGCAGTGGGGTGGTTTGTGAACTACCTCTCTGAAAGGTCCCAATGTGTTCATTTTGATGGGCTGTCTTCTGAGTGGTTAAACATTACTAATGGTGTTCCTCAAGGTTCTGTTTTAGGTCCACTTTTATTCTCCATCTACATCAATAGTTTAGGTGAAAATGTCGATGGAGCAACCTTACATTTTTATGCGGACGATACCGTTATGTACTGTGCAGGTCCCTCCATTAAGGAGGCTGTTGTTGAATTGCAAGCTGTTTTTAACATTATTCAGACTCAGCTCTCTGAACTAAAGCTTATTTTAAATGTTGATAAAACCAAGGTAATGCTCTTTTCAAAAGCTAAGACACCAGAGCCTGTTTTAGATATTGTAACTACGCAAGGAATAAAACTTGAAGTGGTTGCCTGTTACAAATACCTTGGTATCTGGCTTGATGACGGTCTCACTTTTAAACGTCATGTCAATAACCTGCTTAAAAAACTGAGGGTTAGGCTAGGTTTCTTCTACAGGAACAAGTCCTGTTTCTCGCTCGAGGCCAGGAAAAGGCTAGTCTCTGTGACCTTTTTACCTGTGCTGGACTATGGTGATTTGTTATATGAATGCACCTGCCAATTGCCTGGTCAAGTTAGATGCTGCGTATCACAGTGCACTGAGATTTGTGACAAACTGTAAAGCATTAACCCATCACTGTACCCTGTATGCAAGGGCTGGTTTGCCTTCGCTAACTGTACGGAGGCTCAGTCACTGGTACATTTTTATAAATCACAGATCACAGACTACCTCACCAGCAGACCACAGTATGTCAGACTGCAGGGCAGCGTGTCTGATGTGCTGCTGAGCGACACCGGAGCCCCCCAAGGAACTGTGCTGTCACCATTTCTGTTCACCCTCTACACCTCCGACTTCCGCTTCAACTCCGGCTCATGCCACCTACAGAAGTTCTCTGACGACACTTCCATTGTCAGCTGCATCACAGATGACAATGAGGAGTACAGGGCCCTGGTTGAGAACTTCGTAGGCTGGTGTGACAACAATCACCTCCAGCTCAACATCAGCAAGACTAAGGAGCTGGTGGTGGACTTCAGGCGGAGCAGGAAGAGGCCTCTGACCCCCATCACCATCAGGGGGAAGGATGTGGAGGTGGTGAACAGCTACAATTTCCTGGGAGTGCAGTTAAACTGGACTGGACAGACAACACTGATGCTCTCTTCAGGAAGGGACAGAGCAAGCTGTTCTTCCTGAGGAGGCTCAGGTCATTCAATGTGTGCACGAGGCTGCTGCAGATGTTCTACCAGTCTGTGGTGGCAAGTGTGCTCTTCTTTGCCGTGGTGTGCTGGGGTGGAAACACAAACACTAGGGACACTGGCAGGCTGAACAAGCTCGTGAGGAAGGCTAGCTCTGTAGTGGGAGTACAACTGGACAATCTGGAGGAGGTGGCAGAGGGGAGGACGAGGAGGAAGCTCGACAGCATCCTAGAGAACCCCTCTCACCCACTCCATGCAGAGCTAGTGAAGATGAGGAGTACGTTCAGCCACAGACTCATCCCTCCACAACAACGCACCAAGCGCCTCGGACAGTCCTTTGTGCCTGTAGCCATCAGGCTGCACAACAAGGGGTCAATAATGAAAAACAAATAAAATAAAATCACTGGACATAAATATACACTGTTTCCACAACCCATGTTAATATATTAGTAGTTGACCAAATATGTAGAAAGATATGTCACTATATGTACAGATGTCCATTTTCACTTTGTCACTTTAACTCATTTCGTACTTCATAATTTAGATGACCAAATATGTATATATTTACTCTTATTTTTACTCATCTCCTATTTCATAGTCTTTTATTATTATTATCATTATTATTTAAAAAAGAAAATTCTTGATTTTATTAATCTGTGTGAATCTTTTCTGTCCTGTTTTTTCACGCTTACCCTGTTGCTGCTTTGTACAACTGAATTTCCCCACGGGGATTAATAAAGGTCCATCTTATCTTAATTGTAATTCAATAATATATAGTCTTTATATATTAAATAATAATGTAAATGTTTACACTTGTTTATTTGTTATGCTCATACTTTTACCTTTACAATAGTTTGCTTTAATGTGCAGTATATTTTGTGTAATATTGTTGTGGTGTACACAGTACAGTAGATCGAAGTAAATCAACTCATACATTAATGTGTTGTAATATCATTATAGCACATTAACCCCATTATAGCAGATGCCACATTGAATGGATGAACACATTTATGCATCAATAATTACAACGGAGTATTTCTAAATATAAGTTGTACAAATGATATGTATTTAATACTAATAATAATGATTCATTTTACTTTCAGATGATAATACTTTTCACTTGGGCTATTGACAATTTTGAATGCAGGACATTTGCTTAGAACACATCTTTTTACCTAGGTAAATAATCGGAATACTTCTTCCACCTCTGATTTGAACCTGTCACTGTTTTTAAAACTTTAATTAAATGTTTGATATTTCCCGAGACCCTTTCAGACCGGCAATGCTGCCCTGCATGTAAGAAATGTCCCATCCCCCTTGGGAGACTTCCTCCACACATTCCGATGGGCAATTAGTTTTAAACAAAGAGTCCGCAACATAGGCTACTACAGTATATTTTGTTAACAGAGGGGGGTTGGTATAGCTTTGTCACACCGTTTCAGGGTTCATGAATAGTGGATAGGAGAATTCAAAAGGATTTAGGAGAAGAGACTGCAGTGCTTTGAGAATCCGACTGCACTAATGGCGCATTTCCACTACACGGTCGGCCTCGGCCACACTCGGTACGGCTTGGCCGCGTTGGGCCTTAACAGGGCCGACTCACTTCATGCTGCGCTTCCATTACAGTTTAGGAACTGGGGTAGTTACTATAGTAACGTAGGCGGAGCCGTGACGTCATCTTCAATGAGAAATCCAGAAACACAACACAACCGTTAGCTGTTAGCACTCAGAGCTCACAGCTCCTTATATATGTTCAGAAACTCGACAAAAGTTAAACAAGTACACACCACAGACTGCCTGTGTCATGGTGAATACAGTCGCTGCTTTATTTATGTCTGTATAGGCCGTTGTTGTGAGTGTGGACGGTCGGGGCATATACTGCGTTAGCTTAGCCAATCTCCATCTAGAAAAACACGAATTTTAAAAGGTTTTTCGCCTGCCGTCTGTCTGCAGACTTGACAAAGCATTAATTCATGGTTTTTACTAACCGGTATCAGTATGTTGTTACTTCGGCATCATTTTGAAACGTGTATTACAATTAAATCATGGTCAAATATGTCCATCTTGTTGTAGTTCTAGCCCTCTTGCCAGCGCTCCTCTCTCTAGTTTAGCATACTCAGCCCGACTCAGCCCTGTTTGTTGGCCCCGATAGAACCACAATTTTCTAGGGCCAGAAAAGAGGGGAAAAAGTGGCCCCGCGCCGTGCCGCGCCGGAACGAGGCCTAGTGGAAGCACAACCAAAAAAGGGGACGGCACGACACGGCACGCTTAAAGCGAGCTACGCGCTGCAATGGAAATGCGCCATTACACTATCGACGTATTTATGATGTGCCAGCGGACGTCATGAATGTGCGTCTGCTGCTGCTGTGGGGAAACTACAGTTTTCTATACAGCGGACTACATGATGTAGGCTATAATAAACATTATAAAACATATCTAAATAAATGTGTGTCCCGGGCAGGGTTGCCAACTCTCACGCATCAGACGTGTGACACACCCTTTCACTCTCAATCTCACGCTCTCACGCTGCCCAAACTATTCTCACGCCAAAAACAAGATGAACCGGCGATCGTTTTTGGTTGGTTATTTACAATGTTGAGTTGACAGCTGCTCAAGCTGTCGATCTGCTCCCTCCCCGCCCCCACCACTCTTAACAACGTTAACAGACAGCAGAGCAGTGGGAGACGCAAGGAAAACTACGAGAAGAAGGGAAATGAGTTTTAAGAGCAATAGAGTGGCGAAGTCCCTCCCCTTCCGGTTGAGCCCCATGGGACCTTATTTCGGAAAAGTTATGCATTGAAGTCAATGGAGAGAGAAAGATTATCTTTCGATCCCGTTTGAATTGTGCCACGAATTACACATATGATGTTTGTCAATTTAAAAGATAATTTTGCAAGTCAAAAAAAAAAAAATGTGTCGTAAAACTGTGAAGTAACACATTTGTTTGTGTGAAACGCTCAATGAATTACATCTCTCGTCAACAACACACGTCACCAAGATGGCCGTCACTACTGTCTTGTCAACACAACGACCCTCACTATCACCACAATGAAACACGTCCTGAAGAATGTCATGCAAAGCTGCCTGCCTGCCTTCCTTTGATTCTCTCTGAACTGCCTGGTCGTTTTAGAATAGAAGAATAGGGAGGGATGAAACCCTCTTTAATGGTCACACATGCAGAGCACACAGCGCACACACAGTGAAATTTGGCCTCTGCTTTTAACCCATCCTAGTACAAGGAGCAGTGGGCAGCTATTGTACAGCGCCCGGGGAGCAATGGGAGTGGGGGGGAAGGGGGGTGTCCGGTGCCTTGCTCAAGGGCACCACGGCAGGGCAGGAGGTGAACTGGGACCTCTCCAAGTAGAAGTCCACACTCCATATTTAGGTCTGGTCGGGGACTTGAACCAGCGACCCTACGGCTCCCAGTCCAAGCCCCTACTGACTGAGCCACTGCCGGACTTTAATGTTTAATGTCAACCATTTGTGCAGATAGCATGAAGTAGAGAAGATCGCCGATGCTAACGTTAGCGTTAGCATTTCTCCCCCGGGCTTAAATGGTGTATTATAGAATGATCACACCGGTGACAGTACTCTTCAAAGGGTTCACGAAATATGACTACTACTCTTACTGTTTAACATTTTGGGTTACTTAATGTTACTTCATGTTAAGGCTAATAAAAATGACAAGACTGTAATGCTAACTAACGTGCTAGCTACTAGCTAGCTTGATCCACACACTCCTCTTTCATCAGACGGGAAGCGAAAGAACGAGCAAGACCCATTGCTGGTATAATAACAACCTGGTACTAAGCACACAGGCATCTTGTGAAAGTTATCTTATCTTAGCCAGCGCCATATAGATAGATTCTATCTATATGGCGCTGATCGTATATATATACGGTATTATACGTATATCGTAGTGTCTCAATTGTGACATCACTTACGCGACTCTGGGATTTGTAGTTGCGTATTTTTCATAGTCTTATATTTCAACAGTTTTACGACAAACTGTGACTTTTTTGACATGGAAATGATTTTTTAAGATTGACAAACATCATATGTGTAATTCATGGCACAATTCAAACGGGATCGAAATATAAGTTCTCTCTCCCCATTGACTTCAATGCATAATTTTTCCGAAATAAGGTCCCATTACCCGGAAGTAAGTGGGCGTGACTTCGCCACTCTATGGGACGTCCTTTCCTCCGGAGCGTCACGTGAAGCGACGTCCGTTTGTGATGACACAGCTGATCGTCTGACAGCAGCCAGCTCTGTCCCCGTTATTTTCACAAACACCCCCGCCACACATTTACCGACACAAACATTTGTATCATCCGTTGTAGACCCAAATAAATAAAATAAAAGAACTCATTCTCAAAAAAGATAAACGCCATTCTTAAAATGTATAAACGAACAATAGTTTGATTAATATTGATTAGAGTGCACAATATAAATAAAATAAGAGAGAGATATATTATCTATCAAAAGCCAGTTAGATTAACATTCATTGGATTGCACACTTTGTTTGTTTGTGTGGATATGTAGCAAATTAACATTTTAAATAGTACTTAATGACTGACTGAATGGAAATGACAACGAAAATGTTTCCAATAAATGAATAAAATGATTTTTGTCCACTTTGTTGTTCAGATATATCACATATTTGTAACTGAATTATACATTAATTGAAACAAAACACAGTATAAACTGAGGAGTGAGTCCCGTGAGTTTCATGTGTTGTCTTCACTCCGCTGGGAAACTGCTCTCATGTCAAGAAGCATCAGATCAGTGCATGCGCTGCATCGTCCAATCAGTGAGCGGTACACAGTAACGGGCCGTCTCCACGGCAGCGTTAAAAAAATCTTGGAGGTGGGCGTATCTGAAGCTTGGGGATTTTTTTGCGATCAACCAATCACATAATCTCCCACCCGCGACGCCCGAAGTAAACTGGATATAAACTCCCCAAAACAGGCGAAAACATACCACTGTCTCTGCCACCTCCCTCCATGCCTGGCTCCTCCGGTTTATATCCCGGTAGGTCTGGTCATAAAGCACCGGGTGATTGATTCGCTACCGCTAATTTCTCCTCCATTTTTTGGAATATGAGGAAATGATCTGCGGTATGTCTCTCCCAGCATACACGCCGTTTGATTGGCTAGAGCTTGAACTGTCAGATTTGCGTACACGGGATTTGATTGGCTGACGCTTCCTCCTCAGCTTCAAAAGTTGAACATTGTTCAACTTTGGATCTTGAAAATCCTGAGAATCTCCGCTCGCCTGCCCACAATGCATTTCGGCGAAAGCGAAAAAAAGTGACGTCACCCCATTCAAAGTGAATGGGCAGAAGCGTTTCAAGATTTTTTAACGCTGCCGTGGAGACGGCCCGTAAGGGGACGGGGCGAGTGTCTGAGGATTTCACCGGAGGATGGTCTGGTGGTTCCTTGGTTATCGCTCCTCCATTATCACTCCTCGATCCTCCGGTAAAAATAAGGCCACTGGGACGGTACAGACAAATCAACTCCCGGTGATACCGAGACCGAGGAGCGAGGAAATGAAAAATAACCGAAGTGAGACGCACCCTTTGACGGGGGGTGTGGGCAGGTGTTTTGTTTTTTTAAATGTTGAAGTTAAATGCATCAATCTGCTGCACTTTGAGTGCAAAATTAGGTTACTAAATCTATGGATACATCTCTCAACACCCATATGAAACAGAACTGTAAACAGATTTACTTTTTCTTTATGCATATTTTACAAATCACTCCCCTTTTAAACTGTATTTTGTGTTACTGTATAGTATGAGTTGCAATTATTTCATACCTGTTCTCTTATTTTTTATAACTATAATGATCATATAAAGTTGTGCCTTGAAAATACTTATTTACATAAATGATTACCAAACCGTTTGAGACCCACTACTTAGACTAAAGTGAACTATCTAAACACTCAAGAGTCCTTTACCTCACTGAGCTGTTGTTAGAGAATAGAGGATTTTATTTTTTTATTTAGCCTTTATTTATACAGGTGTAAAATCTCATTGAGACACAAGGTCTCATTTTCAAGAGAGACCTGTCAGTGGTAACACTACCACACAAAGTTACAGACAGACAGGACACTAAACACAGAGGCAACACTAAAATACAACATCGTAAAAAAAGTAGTCAGATATAGCAGGTGCAAACACCCACAGATGATTTCTCCAGCTTTTTTAAAATTAGTTTAAAATCCGTGATGGGTATCAAACTGGTCAGCTTAAGTTCCTGCTGAAGTGTGTTCCAGGTCGAGGGGGCAGAGTATGATATGGCTTTTTTCCCAAGCACCGTGCGTACTGAGGGGACGGACAGAGTGATGTAATTTTGAGATCGTAGGCTATAGCTGTACTGTTTGTGTGATATGTAAGTGGATATGTAGAGGGGCAGCAGTCCAAGCATAGCGGTATAGATGAGTTTGTACCAGTGCAGTGATCTGCGCATTGATAATGATGTCCAGTTGACTAAAGAGTACAGCGTGCAATGGTGTGTGAGTGGTTTACAGTTGGTTATGAACCTCAGAGCCCCATGGTAGACAGCGTCCAGCAGATGAAGGGAGTGAGCTGAGGCGTTCATGTACACAACATCCCCGTAGTCCAAGAGGGATGTCCTCCCGTAACAGATTAAGGTAGGGATCCTCTCTCCCTCTTTTTCGTTCCTACTCTCTGTCTCTCCGTGTCGTCCTTCTCTTTTTCCTCCTCATCCTCTCGCCCTTTCTGACCTTCCTGGGCAGTGCTTGGCCCTGGATTGTACTCTTGGATGGAGGCATTAGGACAAACCAGAGCAGTAACTCAGGGCACCTGGGTCTGGTGTCCTGCAGCTATTAAAAGCCTCTCTGCTTCTCTCTGGGCTCTCTCTGTTTTCTCCTGTAGGCACCCGGCTCTGATTAGTATACACAGTACTTGATTTGAATTGTTTGTGCAAATAAACACCTTTTTCTACCCGCTGACATGTTGTCTCCTTTTTGTTGTGGCCTTTTCAGGGTTCGTACGGGTGCTGGAAATCCTTGAAAATGCTTGAAATTGTACGAGGTGTTTTCAAGGTTTGAAAAGTGCTTGAATTTTGGGAATGGTGCTTGAATTTGGGATAAAGTGCTTGAAATTGTAAATGCTTTACTTCGCTTTTTAGATTAAAAGAAAATAAAGAAGTCGGAGCGCGCTTAATTGCTTCGCTTTTACATAAAACAGCTCCGCCCCGGCCTTCCCGCGCAATGCGCGTGACCGGCAAGTGTTTTTGTTACGTGTGTGACCTGGGGCCTCATTTATAACGCCTTGCGTAGGATTGACGTAGGAAGGTTGCTTACGTAGTACAAAGCACAAAAATAGGTACATACATTTTCCGCCATTTTCCGATTCACAAAACATTGCGTACCGGCGAGGGAAGTGCGTACGGCACTCCCTACGCCTGTTTCCCTTTATAAATCACAATCGACTCGTAACGCCCATATTTGCCTATACATAGTCAAAGAAACGCCCATTCATTCATTCATTTTGACTGACTGCATGAAGAAGATCGCAGGAAATTACGATAGAACAGCTAAAAAAGACATCTCACACCGTGTCAGATTTTGGTTATTGTGGGGAGGTCGAGATAAATCATATTGTTTGGTGGATGCAGTTTGAACCAGAGTAGCAGCATGGAGGTCGGATCGTCACCAAAATAAATAAATAAGTGGTCCGAAAAAAGTTAATGACAAAAAAAATACACATAACCTTCCTCAGGCAGTGTGTTTGTCCCGGGGACAGGAGACACCCCCTTGATGAGAAACTGTAAGAAATGATCGGGGAATCCCTCCGGAGTGGAGTCATGACGACTGGATCTGAATTATTTTTGTTGTATTTGGTGGTTTGTGTTCCAGCTGTCGATCAGCAACTATATATCCATAATCCACCAGTTAAAGGAAATACAACTAATGGATTGTGTTATATTAGCTGTACAATTTACCACATATGGTGTTCTTAGTTTCCATACCTCCTCTGTTTTACGAGCGACTTATCAAGTCTTGGCAAACGGCATAAAACACGATTAAACGTGATAGTATATAAAACCATGCTCGTATCTACAACCTAAAGAAATGCAAAACGGCGTCAGTTTAGACGTAATTCTGTCCTCCTGCTTACCGCATCATTTATGAGAAAACATTTCATAACATTAACACAACATATTCGAGGTGGTTTTAAATAGCATATCCGTATTTATTTATTTCTCCAAGTTATGTTTTTGTGTGCACTGAGGAGTCTCAAACAGGCGTTTGTTTAATCATTTAAAGATTGGCTTTAATCAATGTTTGAAAATGAATTCTTCATATTTGATAAATGAGGTAACATTTTATTTATGGTATTATTTCCACATATTTCTCTCCATTCTTCCTTCTGCCAACGGTGTCGCAGTTTCTCGTCTCTCCCGTTTGTGTGCTTAGTGCGTACGCATGGGTTAGAGTTTGCGTGGAGGACAGCACATTTTCCCGTCAAGTTAGTATTTTATAAATCGCAAACATTGCGTAGAAACTAGCGTACGCCATTTTTTTAGCGTATATCCCTTTATAAATGAGGCCCCTGGGCATTCTGATGAGAGTGATAGATGACAGTATGCCAGGAGGTTGCCGTGTCAACGAGCGTTGGCTAGCAGAAGACAAATACAAGCCATGGCTTTAGACGAGGGTCAAGCGAAGCCCAAGAGTAGCCTCCTGCAAAGTGTGCAACAATAACGATGCGAGAGTCTGCGCTGACGAGCCACACACCACACGAAAGGTACGCGGTAGTAGAGCATTTTAGATTAGGCTATCGTTGCATGTAAAATACATGACAATTTTCTCTGTGCGAGGCAAAACAAGCTCGCCAAAATGGCTTCACTAGTCTGGCAGTATTTTAAGTGTCCGAAAATGACAATAAAATAGCGGTATGCAACGTGTGTGAAGCAGAAATCCTGCAGCTCCACCCGCTGTGACGGACCGGTGAGCGGAGCAGAACACACATTAAGAGTTAGACCTAACACACTTAGCTATTTTATCTACTTCTGGAACAAGCTGATTCCGGCGATCGGCCCCAAAATTGGCGATCGGAGCATCCCTAATAATTGTATATGATATGTTTTATAATAATTGATCATGAAAGTGTTATCAAAGCTGGTAAAGGTGCAGCTAGTTTGAATGACTTTGTATACTGCAGGTGTAACGGAGTTAAAAATGTGTAGACATAATTATTAGTTATAAATTACGATTTATAATAGGTTGTGAATTTTATTTTTATGAGATTGTTTCCTTTTGATGTTTTTGAGTTATGTTTCTGGTGGGAACACTTTCCCGTTGCACATCTTTTTCTATTTCCTGTATGTCATTTCCGCTTTCCCCTCACATTGAAGTGAGTGCTGCGGAGGGTAAGCTGTGCTGGGAGAGGCGTTACAAATCATTGCGGTT
The DNA here is from genome assembly GCF_902827165.1 of Trematomus bernacchii. Lineage (NCBI taxonomy): Eukaryota > Metazoa > Chordata > Actinopteri > Perciformes > Nototheniidae > Trematomus > Trematomus bernacchii. Next base: position 811,516 of record NW_022987683.1, read on the forward strand.
TTGTGTGATGGACCGGCTGTTTGGGTTGATGGAAGTGATGTGTGTTGTTGAGTGTTAATTTGGGTACATTGTTGACCCGTTTTTGTTGAGTTTCCACCGTAGGAAATTGTATTTTTTTAGTGATATCTGTGGTGTGGTTTTGGCGGGAATTAGACGCGATTTGCGTCATTCTCTTTGTTTACATGTTAACCCTTCCTTTCTTTTCTTTTGTAAAGATGTGCAGCGTGGATTCAAGGAGAATATTGTTTTTGTTCTCAGGTATGTTTGTATTTGTATTTTTGTGTGATTACTTAATAAGATTTTCTTGTTCATTTAATAATTTCTTAATCTCTAAATAAGCTAGTATGTATGAATGGACATTGAAGTGAGTGCTGCGGAAGATGTGCAGCGTGGATTCAAGGAGAATATTGTTTTTGTTCTCAGTCCTCAGAATAAATGCCAGAAAACACCCCAGATGCTTCGCTGTCGTTTCTTGAAGGATAACAGGTTTAATTTTTCATCCTCATGTAGAATGCTATTATGAAACACACATTTGGTTGTTTATAGCATAAAGAACATCTGATTTAATGTGAGGTAGGGAAATAATCATTTGAGTATAAGTATGAGTCAGAGTTCCCATTAGAATATTTTTTCGCCGGTCAAAATGTCAGTTAAAGTTGAAATCTTCCGGACAAAAGTAGAAAAGTGCCGGTCAAAGTCTTCTTTGTTATTTATTGAGCTTTAAAACAAATTGATATGATTCGATATTAAACAAACTAATTATAGTAGATTAACTACATTATTCAAAAGTGTACAGTAATTTACAATAACACGGGAATAATAAACGGAGCGCTCTCTCCCTCTCCTGACAGCCCGCCAGTATCATGCAGCTCGCGGATCAGTAATGAGTGACCCGACAGTAAAACTAAACATATCTATAACTAGTTTAGGTACTGAAACACTTGTAGTCCACGCCCGCCCGCAAGGTGGGCCCCACCCTCGGGCTGCCTTCCGGTATAAATAGGAAGGAGGCCCAACAATCTGCTCCCTCTTTTTCTTCAGCACCCCGTTACTGAAGCACAAGAGACACTTCGATTACAGAGAACATGAGCAACAATTGTGTGAGAGATTGTCCCTCATGTGGCTCTGGATACATCATGAGCTACGACCAGCACACGGTATGCGAATCCTGCCTGGGGTCAGAGCACGCGTACACGGCTCTCAGCCAGCAGGTAGCATGCATACACAGTGCCCGTCTCCCCTCGGACGACAGGAAGCGAAGAGCGGACGCTCTCGCTGCTGCGGCCGAGGAGGACGATTGGCCCGTCCAGGCTTTCGGGCCCGTGGACAGCAGCCTCATGTCCCTGGAGCCAAGTGCCGGGCAGGAGTCGGACGACTCCTACCCCGCCTCCCTCCACGGTTCACCGTGCGGTTCTCCTCTCCCCCGGACGGGGGAGACAGAGTCGGAGCAGAGTGCCGGCTTGGCGGCCGAGCACGCGGTCCCCTTCTCCGTCACCACGGCGCTGCCGGCGATAGGTGGCATCCTGGGGGAACTGCCGGAGATCATATGCAAGGCGTTTGATGCATTTCTTTCCGTATTGTTGGAGCAGAACACCTCTGCTACGCGCCGTTCGTTGGATGAGGCTGGATCTCTATTAAATGAAGAAAGGAATTGAAAACACCGGAATCAAAGTTATAACAAATTATCTGAGTTTACTTCTAGTAGGAAACCAAACACATATACAAGTTATACAGAGTACTCCGGGTACTCCGGGCTTCAGGTTTGTGACGCGGTTTACAGGTAGACAGACCAGCCTTCAGGAAACGAGAAGTACAGACTTCAGGTTTGGGATGCGGTTTACACGTCTCTAGACCAGCCTTCAGCAAACCAGAAGCATTTTTTCATACAAAACCAACCGTATACATATCCCTATTTTGGGGCGGAGATGTGTTGAATTGTTCCTTCCCATTTTCCTCCCAAGCGAATCAGAGAGCCCCTGGGGAGGAGCTGTGTAAGCTGACCACCTCCCCCAAGTGTCCTGACTGGCTGGATTCGCTTCTGGTGAGGTCAATAGTTCTCACCAGGACTTGAAATTCCAAAGTCCCCTAAGGTCAAAAGTCAATTCTTATCTCCGTCCCGATCTCCCCTCCCTACCTTTTCCAGGGGAGTTATCTCATAAACTTTTCTTTTTCAAACAATTAAACCTTTAGTGCCCCCATAAAAAGAGACCCAAATCTACCTTAAAAACAACATCTGGTGTGTTGAGGTGAAAGGGACAGGGTGTGTATATGACCCAGGAGTGTGATTACTTAAAACAGTTCAAACATGTTCACTAAAATACAATTCAAAATAATACATCTTTACTTCAATACAGTTTAGAATCATATCTTCTTACTTCAGTATCCATGCCTTGATGGGCCAAACTGTCGTAAAAACCATCCATCACAGGCAGACCCGATTGTGAAAGGACGTGAGTTCTACGTCGATCAGCTCGAGTCTTGTTCTGAGGGCTGGTTATTTTGGCAGTGCCGTTTAGATCCGTAGAGAAACTCGATTGCGAGGGCTGGAGGGAGGTAAACGTGCCGTTAGCAGACGTGCTGTCTTAAAAATGATGGGATTTGAAAGGTACTTCTGTGTTGCGATCGCGTCTAAATGTGTTTTGGGGTAAATGTCCGGGCTGCAAAGTAACCAGTACGGTAAGAGCCTTTCAGTTTGAGAGGTAATTAAAATAGCTACGTGTGATATTCTAACCTGAAGTGTGTGTTGCTCCGCTCACCGCTGCAGGGTCAGCATCATGTAGAGCTGCGTGTCGAATCGTCAGCAGCAGCTGATCTCTCTCTCCCGTCAGATTAGACTTCGCTCGCGTTTATGTCCATATCGATCAGATCTAGCTAGTTCTAGCTAATGATAATAATAATAATAGATTTATTTTATATAGCGCCTTTCAAGGGACCCAAGGTCGCTTTACAACTAGTATAGGAAAAAAACAAACATAACAAAACAAAAGTCGGACAGACAAAACAGATCGATTAGGGGCCGAAAGCCTTTGCAAACAGATTGGACTTGAGGGCCCTTTTGAAGGCGTCTAGTGTGGGGATGTTGCGAATCTCCGCAGGGAGAGCGTTCCAGAGGGTGGGGGCTGCCACACTGTAGGCTCTGTCCCCGAAGGTTCGCAGTTTGGTGCGGGGGATGATAAGCAGGCCAGAGTCTGAGGACCGCAGGTTCCGGGGTGGGGCATGTGGGTGAAGGATGTCCGATAGGTACTGGGGGGCAAGGGCATGGAGGGACTTGTAGGTGAGGAGGAGGATTTTGTATGATATACGGGACTTGACCGGCAACCAGTGTAGGTGGATGAGGGTGGGAGTGATGTGCTGCCACGGCTTTGTGTGCGTGAGTACCCTGGCAGCACAGTTTTGGACATACTGGAGCCTGTCCAGGGTTTTTTTGGGAACCCCGAACAGGACACCATTGCAGTAGTCCAAGCGAGTGGTGACAAATGCATGCACGAGGGTTTCGGCAACCGACTCCGAGAGTGACGGTCGGAGTCTGGCAATGTTCCTCAGGTGGAAAAAGGCCGATTTGGTCACAGATTTGACGTGGGAATGGAAGGAAAGGGTGGAGTCAAGGATGACACCCAGGTTGCGGGCTTCAGGAGATGGGGAGATGGAGCAGCCATCGACCTCAAGGATGAAGTCACCAACCTTCTGGAGCAGGGCCTTGGGTGCCACAACCATGAGCTCTGTTTTATTGCTGTTCAGCTTAAGGTAGTTGGAGGACATCCATGTTTTGATGTCATGCAGGCAGTTGATGAGAGACTGAGGGGGGAGCTGGGAGGATGGAGTGGTGCTGAGATACAGTTGGGTATCATCAGCGTAACAGTGGAAATTGAGTCCATGATGTCGGATGATCTGGCCGAGGGGGAGCATGTAAATGGTGAACAGGAGGGGGCCAAGCACAGAGCCCTGGGGTACACCGTGGTGGACTGGGGCCGTGGGTGAGTTTGAGCCACTGATGGAGACAAACTGTTTCCTGTTATGGAGGTAGGATGTGAACCAGGACAGCGCTGTGCCAGTGACACCTAGGAGGTCTGAGAGGCGGGTGAGGAGGATGTTGTGAGAGATGGTGTCAAACGCTGCAGAGAGGTCCAGGAGGATGAGGATGCTGAGGCGGCCAGAGTCAGCAGCAATGAGGAGATCGTTGGTGATCTTGATGAGGGCGGTCTCAGTGCTGTGTTGCTGTCTGAAGCCGGATTGGAAGGGCTCATAGAGCTCATGGTTGGACATGTACAGATTGAGTTGGCCGGCGACCACTCTGATATGACTACCTGCTTATTAAAAGACACCTAAACAATAAGCGTCGCTATGCAACCGGGTGAGGCCACAAAGTATAGCGCAGCAGCATTATGCATTTGTTTACATGCCCACCGGAACCCCGAGGCATTACCAACAGATCAACGCACAATCAAACCATACAGGACATCTCTTTCTCTACATTAAGGCCCAATCCCAAACCACTCCCTCGACCCTACCCCTCCGTGGCGGAGTGAACTCCGTCTGTAGCCACACTCGCAGCTGAATGAGGCTCCCTCCTGTCAGATGGAGGGAGTAAATACAGCGGCAAGCTTTGGGACAAACTCCCCTCTCTCTGACAGAAACAGGAAATGCCGTAACTGTATGTAACAACGGTTTCAAATCAGCATCTCTTAGACAAAAAATGTAAATTAATAACTCAAATAAAACTCCAAACATCTTTCATTGTGTTACTTTTTTGTAAAGCTCTTTTAGTTTTAAACCTGATGTTTATAAGCTTCTTAGTTTTTGCAACAGTCTGTAAATATACACAACTTTATAATAAAATGCACACATTGACCTTTTTCTAGACTAAACACAGGTATGATCCTAAGTTAAAAAAATATGAGGTTATCATGAGGTTGTTAACATCGCAATTTATCAGTGGATGTTTGCTGGAACTACTTGTAAACAGCGTGTTTCCTGACGGACACACACAGCGTGACTCCGGTCAGGTAGAGACCGGTCTCAAGTCAGCACCGATGCAGACTCGCTGTTTGAGGGCTTGATAGCCCACTCCCCCTCCACACCGCTCCACACTCGTTGGTTTGGAACAGCACTTAATGTGGCGGACCCTCCGCAGGGGTAGGGTGTAGGGGGCGGTTTGGGATTCGGCCTTAGTGTTCAACCCAGTCTCACGGCATTTCGTGTTATTAGTCACGAAATTAATTTAATCTATTGATTCGTGTTCACCAACACGATTTTCACATTTTTTTCGTGTCACACAGAACGTTTTTAAATGCAATGTATTTCTATTGGTAGTATGTGTCGTGCCTGCAACACGTCTTTTTGTCCGGTCGGGTCTTGGAAGACCAGAAGCTGTGTGGTTCATACAAACATGTTCTTACTCAATATCTTACCCTAAGCCTAACCCTATCCCTTTTATTTTAAATTGTATAATGTCTGAGTTTTTTTGCCGTCAGTGAGGAAAAGAAATGGGGCTCAGAGCCTCAGAATACTGAAATCTGTATTTTATGTCATCTTTTTTTCCTTCTAATTTGTTATTATTTGGTGCAGGCACGAAACATACTACCAATATAAATACATTGCTTCTAAAATCGTTCTGTGTCAGAATACTTAAATCTGTATTTTTTTAAATGTCTTTTTCCTTCTAATTTGTTATTATTTACATTGCTTTTAAAATCGTTCTGTGTGACACGAAAAAAATGGCGAAATCGTGTTGGTGAACACGAATCAATAGATTAATTTCGTGACTATAACACGAAATGCCGTGAGACTGTGTTGTAGTGTTAGACATTAGAATTGACTATTCTTGTCTGTCACATACTCTTCTTGTCTGTCACATAAGTGGCGCAACTGAAGCGGTATTGCGCTAAAGGGGAAATTATTTTGACCGGAGAGATTTAGATTTGCCGGTCTTCAGCATATTTTACCGGTCATAGTCCGGTAATTACCGGCTAACGGGAACTCTGGTATGAGTATATAAATATTAGGGCTGTCAGTCGATTAAAATATTTAATCGCGATTAATCGCATGATTGTCCATAGTTAATCGCAAATTAATCGCACATTTTTTATCTGTTCTAAATGTACCTTAGAGGGATATTTTTCAAGTTTTTAATACTCTTATCAACATATGAGTGGACAACTATGCTTTATATGTTTGTTTATTATCATTTGAACAATGACAAATATTCTCATGAATATTAAACACAACAACCTCTGAACATTACAAATATTCGCCTCAATTCAACCTAGAACCTCTCTCATACAATACTGTGTGTGTGTGTGTGTGTGTGTGTGTGTGTGTGTGTGTGTGTGTGTGTGTGTGTGTGTGTGTGTGTGTGTGTGTGTGTGTGTGTGTGTGTGTGTGTGTGTGTGTGTGTGTGTGTGTGTGTGTGTGTGAAAATGTGGAGGATCGTTGGAGCTATGTGCAGCTCAAGGCATATATGCCTGTGTGTATGAGCTGTGTTGCGGCACTATCCGTGCTGAGTGTGCTGTCTGGCTACCTGCATAAAGTCAAGTGCTCGGCGCAGTTGTCGGCGAAATGTCGCTCCTCTGTTTTCATTGAAACAGCTCTTTATATCCGTTAGCTCAGCTAGCTAGCACCAGATGCTAACAACAACACGTAAGGTGTGCTTCGCTCGCGCCACACATACACACACCCTCCCGGTCCTCCCGATGGCCAGTCCGGGCCTGCCGGTGAGCGTGGAAGTGTGGTCTGCCACAAGCGGGCAGCAGGAGCGGGGCTGTCAGCATCAGCTTGTAGATGGTATTTTAAACTCGATGCGCTCTGAAACTACGGCGGCCGAGGACAAAAAATACACATGCGTTAATCGCGTTAAAATAATTAGTGGCGTTAATTTTTTTTTGCGTTAACGCGTTATTAACGCGTTAACTTGACAGCCCTAATAAATATGTAATTTACACCATCTTGTGGTGACAGGGGAGAGGCACGGGCACATGTTTCATTTATGTGCACTGAAAAGTTTTTCTGTCGCAATATTATTTAAATAATATAGTGTAGGACCATACCTATATAAGGCATATTTATACTTTTTTTTTCTTCAAAATACCAAACAGATCATGCATTTTAGCCATGCCTCATTTCGCTCAATTTGAGCACCAAAATTACAAGGACAGGTTGCTTCAAAGTGATCAGAACCACAGATTTGACAATCAGAACAGTTTTGCCCTGGGCAGTCCACTTATCAGAGGTTCTACTCTGGAAATGACACTAAAGACAGTGGTTAAAGTGAACAGTGAAGTTGGGAGCTGAGAGACAACAATGCATACTCCATTAAAAAAACAGTCTGTAGGGTCTTGGACTTTGGGAGTTTGGGCTGAAGGGTCGCCGGTTCACGTCCCGAACGGACCAAAAATATGGAGTGCGGACTGGAACTGGAGAGGAACCAGTTCACCTCATAGGCCATTCCCTGCTGATATGCCGTTGAGCAAGGCACTGCACCCCCAACTGCTCCCTGATGCCGGCTGCTCTCCACTCTGGATCCTTTCAAATGCATGTGCATGTGTGAATATATAACTGTGTATTTGTACAACAAAAATGCATGTGCATGTGTGCATAACTGTGTGTATTTGTATGTACCTGAATAATAATGCATGTGCGTGTATATCAATAAAGGTCCATCATCTTCTTCTTGTTACAGCTTGGCACACATTATTTTTCTTTTAAGAATGTTTGGCATCTACATTGCGCTGAATATTTATTATTGTGCAAGTAATTAGGGCTTTATTTTTGGACAGGATGGAGTAAACATTGAGTTCAACTAAAAGTTAGCTGGGTTACTCTAAAAAACTATGAAGATGAAATTAGTTAACCTTTAAAACTTTTCTGTTTGTTTCAAAGTTTGTTGCAATTATAATGTTTTGTGTATAAAACGGAAATGTTTTGAGACCACAATTAAATTGTGAGACAATCTAAAATTCTATTAAAATTCGAAACATTTTAGTGGGTTGCTTTGACATTTTCAAAATACATTTCTGAGCTGCCTGATCAATTTCAGCATGTGCAGAGGAGTATTTAAAGTGGACCTATCATGCTATATTTGAATAATATAGTGTAGGACCATAGCTATATAAAGGCATATTTATACTTTTTTTTTTTCAAAATACCAAACAGATCATGCATTTTAGCCATGCCTCATTTTGCTCAATTTGACATTTTTTAGATCTGTTTTAGCAAGGGCAGATTCAGTGAGAACAGCACCATCTACTGGCCTGGCATATGTACTCCAGCGCTTTCGAACGGCAATGGCCGTGGCTGTCTCCTCCTGATTGGTGGAGTTGGCCCAATAGCCGTAGCGCCACCGTCCTGACGTCAGGACAGTGTTCCAATCTGGATCAGTTTTTATCAGATCCGTTGCAGCCCCTTTTTTAGAGATTTGGGTATGGAGGAAAATAGAGAGGGTTGTGTTTTCTGACACTTGGTGAGTTCCCTGGAACACCGGGGACACATATTCATGTATAAAAGACGTACAAAAGTGCATTTTGCATGATAGGTCCCCTTTAAGGGTGACGTTTGATTTGTTTACCCTCAATGAAAACATATTTATTATAATATATTGTATAAAGGAAAACATGCAGATTTGAAATGTACCTCAAGTGAGTACTTGGAGGATGGTTTATGTATAATTTACGTAAAATAAAGTACAATGCCCATTGTTCATTGAAGGAACATCCAGTGCAAACATTGTGTGGTGATGTGTTTAAATAGTGGGACAACAATGTAGTATTATGGCACAGGAGATTAAGATTTATTTGGCTTCGGCTGCACAGACAACATTATGAGCGGGATCAAGCTGATCTCGCAACCAGGCAACTTTCAGGACAAAGAAAGTACTTGGGACTCACATATGTAGTGTCTTTTGCCACCACAAACATCATCCCAGTTATACAGCCAATCTTTTGCCCCGATTACTTTTGGTGGGACAATCCCAATACAGTCTTGCCCTGCCTCAGATTTGTCCCAGGAAGTCCACGAATTGTTCGGCTCATTTTCCTTCCAGTTCACTAGCAAGAACCACGCCACAACAGTGATGTTTGTACGTTTATTGAAGTAACATGTGAAGGATATGAGGGGGGTGAAGAGATGATCTGGGAGGACGAGCTATGGTCCGTGCAGTGGGAGACTCAGAGTGGGGGTTCCGTCTCCGGCATGACCTGCGTGGGCTGATTACGGTCCCCCAGACGATACCTTGAATTTAATGTTAGTATAAGCAGTATATAGATATGCACCGTTTAGATATAAATGGTGATGGGCAGAGGATGAGGGATGAAGGGATGTAGGGATGAGGGATGAATGTATCGCTCGGTGTGAGTCGGAAGGGAACTGTATGGGTAGAAGGGTGAGGGAGGGTGGGTTGAAAGATGAGACAAGCGGTGGCCGGAAGCTTTTGCCGGATATAAATAGGGGTGGTCGTGGTTTGAGGCGGAGTTTTAGGCGTGGCCATGCTCCTGAACCTATGTTAACATTTTACACTCCAATGGAGTGTTTTGTCATTGACCCAAATGTAGACGTCCTCCATCACCATATCCTGCAACCCGATCCACACTGAATGTATGAGTTCTTCAGGGTTCTGCTCTTGAAACAGAAACGTCATGTTGGTCAGAAAGGCCTGGTCTTCAGCATTGAGAACGACAGCCAAGTCGCCCCCATTGTCAATACACCTACTGCGAGCTGTTTGCCACTTTTCCATGCTTTTTGTAAGGAGGTAGCAACGTGAAGCATGTTCAACCCAGCCAGGTAGGCAGCGGGAACATTGCAGTGTGACTTTGTCGCAGAGATTCCAGAGGAAGGACAGTCTGTTGGAGAACAGGATTGAATGTTGGCGATGGTTTTCTGTGTGGAGGTTTGGCGCAACTGTTTGATAGTGCCCAATCTCTATTACATTACATTTGTGTCTGGCCTGTATGCAGGATCTATGAGTGACCGGGAGATTTTCAAGCTGTCTGGCATCGTGAGCCTGCTCACACCAGACATGGCAATAATGGTCGACAAAGGGTTCCTTGTGGACAATCTGGTTGAGTGCAAAGTTTACCGGCCTGCCTTTCTGTAAAAAAAAACCCAAATGAGCAGGGAGGATGTCAGGCAGACTCAATCCATTGCACGTCTGAGGGTCCATGTGGAGAGGTGCATCAGAAGGGTCAAAGAGAACAAACTCTTTGACAAAGCCATACCACTGTCTGTGTGTGGAAGCATTGAGGAGCTTTTCAATGTGGCTTGCTTCTTGGTCAACTACCAGAACGGACCACTGGTGAAAGCATGGGCAAGCCTGGGCAGCAATGATTAAAAGATTTCTTGCTCCCAAACCAATTGTGTATTTCATTGTGGTCGTTACAAAAAGCAGTCATACCATACTATGTTTAGGTACTAATGAATTATAACCTCAAAACAAATGCACACAAAAATAACATAGGACAATACATAATATAATAAATCCACAATATGATAACATTTTACAGATTCATTTAATACACCTTTACAAAACATAGGTTGATGTTATATCGGGGGAAAAAAATACATATTTAAACATTTCAATTAGTCTCTGCATATTTAAGTAATGCTAGTTTATGTAACAGATGAACAGATCAATGCAAGATAAGTTAGTTAGCATCCACAACTTTTGTTAATGAATAACGTCATATGACATTAAATGTCTGCCAATAAACACCCCTTTCTTCCTCACATAGGTCCTTTGACTAAAGGATCTTTTTGACTTATAGAACACACTTTGTTCTGGTTTTAGCAATTGAAAGAACTATATACAGGAAAATATTCATGTTAGATCAGTGTAGTGTGATGTAGTGTGGTACACTAATGTAGTGTAGTGCATATCAGTCCATGTAAAAATAAAAATAATCTCCCTTCTCCCTCATTTCATTTCAAACCTTTATTTATCCAGGTTGCAGTGGCGAGCCGTCAGGGCCCTCTAGGCCCTCTGTGAGGGCCTAAGATATTCCAAAAAATAATATTTAAAAACATTAAAAAAAAAATATATTTGTTTTAAATATATATTTTTTTAATATTATTTTTGTTATATTTTTCATTAGTTTTACCGAAAAACTTTCGAAAAACTTGATTTAATTGTATTTAAAATAACATTTCCAAAGAAATAAATCCTTCGAATCTGCCTGTTCATTCTCTGTTTGAATGTGAAGGGTTACATGAAAGAAGCTCGCCTGGCCCTCTCTGTGATTCACAGAGGGTTGCTATAGTAACTGAACGAGAGAGTAATGTCAAATGACAGTACAATTGACCAATCATATCTTCCCTCTAAATGGGTGGGTTTTATTATCGCGGACATTATGACAAGTTCCGCCCGCTGTGAAACTTTTCTTGTTTCCATAGCAACAACAACTTCCTGTCAACAGCGTGAACTCGCCTTCAAAATAAAAGCATGCCAAATTACACTTAAGACATACAACGGCAATGAAAGTAACAAACACAATGCAATATCATTTTCAATGTCAAAGAACACAAATGGGGTTCACAGGTGTTGTTTTGTGTGGTAGAGGGTCGCTGTCATTGATGCGTTTTGCACCCTGGGCCGTTGTTTTGATATTCCGCTGAAGTATACGCTGTGACGTAATAACTCTTTTTTTCTTTTTTCGAGGGAAGGGGTGGGGGTCAGAGGGCCTAGGTATAAAGCTCACGGCTCGCCACTGCCAGGTTGTATCCCATTGAGATCATTGATCTCTTTTTCAAGGGAGACCTGCTCAAGTAGGTTCCACATGAAACATTAAAAACATAAACAGAACAACAAAAGGACATCACACTGTAGCATTACAGGGATTACAATTTACATACTATCCACATGCACAGGTACCAACAGCTTCCGATTCACTAGCATCCAACCGAGCTTTAAATGTACCATGGTACATTTTTATATATAAAGCCATGTTAGGGAAACTTCCATCCTACATCTGCTCCCTGATCTCACGGCGAATTGTAAGTGGCTACTGCCTGAGATCGCATGCTATGGTTTTATTAAATGTGCCAACTGCTAGGACTGTCTTAGGGAAGATAGCATTTAGATGCGCAGCTCCACTGTCCTGGAATAGTCTGCAATTGAAATGGAAACTGAGCAATCTGGTGCCACTAAATGTTTTTAAAGCTCGATTGGATGCTACTCAGTCGGAAGCTGTTGGTACCTGTTCATGTGGATAGTTATGTAAATTGTAATCCCTGTAATGATGCTGTATGATGTTCTTTTCGTTTATGTTTTTAATGTTTCATGTGGAACCTACTTGAGCAGGTCTCCCTTGAAAAAGAGATCAATGATCTCAATGGGATACAACCTGGATAAATAAAGGTTTGAAATGAAATGAAATGAAGCCTTACAGCCAATTGGTTCGCAAAAGGGTTCATCTCATGGGCTTCATTTGAACACAAATGAAGCCCATGTTGGTCAAAGTGTGTAAAACAGGCAGATTGGACATCTCAACAGTGTGCTCTATCTCATACCGAGTTTCCAATGAGTAAAGCCTTAGAATAACTCTAAACAACGAACATTAAATCATATGTTCATGTTAACAATATTGTTTTTATTCCAGTTGAATGATTGTGATTGAAAAGCCTAAGGAGGCTCGTAAACATTGCAAAGAGGTATTTGTATTCCTTAATAATATTCATAAACTTAACCATGTTGTAGCCTGAGAAAGGCTAAACCATATCAAAGAATACATTTATTAACTAAATTATCTCATTTAGCAGTAGCTTTTATAAACAACAAAAAATATGTATTCAGTCGTTGAACCAGGGACCCTGCGGTCGTGAGTCAACTGCTTTCCAGCTGAGCCACAGCACACACGCTGAATCTCCCTGAAAAACACTACACCAGGGGTACTCAAACTTTTTTATTAAAGGTCCACTTGTGAATTGTATACAAAAAACCTGGTCCGGATCAATGCCAGTAAAGTTTTTTTATAATGGGACACAGGGTTCGGTCCGGATCCGGACCTTAGTCCGGAGTTTGAGAAGCCCTGCACTACACCATATTTATTCATGTTTTTATTCCTACATTTATTTATGCTTGTATCTATTTATACTTATGACATGTTCCGACCTCTATATAAGTGAGGGTCTGAGCTCTTTTAATTCCATCGTGTCACCACCGGGCCCGGGTACAGGGGGGGTAATATGGTTCTTATTATACATCCATGGGTATGAGGAGCGTTGTGGTTCAACGGTTCAACAGATCTGAATCGCTTCCTGAAGCAGTCACGTGGTATCGACAGGCAGCGAGGCTTCGTTTGTCATCGATGACGTCACTGGCCCAAAACGATACAAGCCTCGATACATGCTTCACAAAAAGCTTCGGGGATTACTCGACACACGCTCCGAAGCCTCGACGCAATACGTAACATCACTAATTAAAACCTCACTTTGTGGCTTCCGTATACAGTTTCCTCTCCTTTTTCTCTCGCCCGGTCATTTTATATGTTGTTAATTCCCTCTTGTTCCCCTAGCCCAGTAGGTAACGTAACAGGGACACATCATGTTTTTTGGGTTTCAGGAAGCTTTAGTGTAGTCAGGTTTTGTGTGCCAATCAGAAGGTAAGATGTTGCTGTTTGTTACGCTTTTGTAAAGAGATTTCCCCGCTAGGCTTAAGTGGCGTTTCCCCTTGGGTTGCGTCTGTTTGTTTTTTTCATAGTGTTGTGGCGACGTGGTTACGGACCGTCTCCACAGCAGCGTTAAAAAAATCTTGGAGGTGGGCGTATCTGAGGCTTGGGGATTTTTTTGCGATCAACCAATCACATGAATCTCCCGCCCGCGACATACGAAGCCAAAAAGCCCGAAGTAAACTGGATATAAACTCCCCAAAACAGGCGAAAACATACCACTGTCTCTGCCACCTCCCTCCATGCCTGGCTCCTCCGGTTTATATCCCGGTAGGTCTGGTCATAAAGCACCGGGTGATTGATTCGCTACCGCTAATTTCTCCTCCATTTTTTGGAATATGAGGAAATGACCTGCGGTCTGGCTCTCCCAGCATACACGCCGTTTGATTGGCTAGAGCTTGAACTGTCAGATTTGCGTACACGGGATTTGATTGGCTGACGCTTCGTCCTCAGCTTCAAAAGTTGAACATTGTTCAACTTTGGATCTTCAAAATCCTGAGAATCTCCGCTCGCCTGCCCACAATGCATTTCGGCGAAAGCGAAAAAAAGTGACGTCACCCCATTCAAAGTGAATGGGCAGAAGCGTTTCAAGATTTTTTTAATGCTGCCGTGGAGACGGCCCGTTAGTGTCAGCTGTTTTCGGACAGCTGTCTCGGGGGCACATCCACATGATTTCTTGGTGTTACCTGCGTGCAGGTCGCTCCATAACTCCGCCGGGTTCCAGTGCGTAATTGCCCGCCGCAAGCCACATGAAGACTAGGTGAGATTAGTAAGATTTTGGTTGGGGGAAAATTCTCTGTTGGGTTTTGTCTTTTGCCCATGCGTGTTGGCAGTTTAATACTTTGCTTTCTGATTGGGTATAGGTAATATATTATGGCTTCTTTGTCGGCGTTTGTGGATGCGCCCTCAGTGTCTTTCTTAGATGATTGCCAGAAGGCGCAGTTGGTCGAAATAGCAGAGCATTATAAAATTGCTGTTGTAGGGAGCAAGCGGAAAGATGAGATTAAAGCTGTCATCTTTGTTTGAGCAGGGGGTGCTGCAGAAGAGTGAGTCTGGTACTTGATTTGAATTGTTTGTGCAAAAAAACACCTTTTTCTACCCGTTGACATGCGTCTCCTTTTTGTTGTGGCCTTTTGAGCCAGGTCGCAACAATAATACATATAATCATGTCTATATAACCTCTCACACCTTGTACTTGGTTTTGAGGTTGTCTCATTTTTTTTTGGCTTGGGCGTGAGTTACCCTTCCCTCAACCCCCATTTTTGCCAAAATTGTCCTATGTAAATGAAAAGGAGAAAGCAGCAATTAAATTACATCTTGAACAATATTTATAACCTAAACGCAGGTTTCGCTAACTCAAATTTCAGTCTTTTTAAGACCACTTTGAATATTATTTAAGACCTATTTCACGGCAAGAAAGTATGAAGGAAAATTGTTATGAAAGAGATACGTCCCATAATTACTTATAAAGTAAATCTATTCATGTTCAACATAAGAACAATGACTGAACATAACAGCATAACAGTCCAGAACTGTGTTAGCGTGTTAGACAAAAAGTGTGTGTGTGAGAGAGAGTGACAAGAGCTATATTCAGAGCTCTGCTGCCTTGGCTACAATCGTTCATCGTTGCTGTTGTATGATTGGTGCTTAACTATGGTATTTAGCGTCTACAGCACCTCCGCTTTTAGGGTTGACGTAGACCCAAACGTCGCCCGGAGGTCCCCTGGTGTTGTTGCGGGAGCTGCTGCACTAGCTAACGCTACATTAGCAAAACAAATGCAAATTTATTTTGCAAAAGGTGCAGCAGGCTTCAAACACGTTCCCTCCACTGGTTTCAACCAAGCACTACATTCGATGTTTTCCAACCAAATACGGTTGAACTTACACTTCCCCATATTTATTTGTAAGTAGATTTGAAGATACATGAGTTTCTGACTGTCGCTAGCTGAAGCTTGGTTGCGAGGTTACTAGCTGGGTGTTCTCCAATAAGGGGCCGGGGGAAATAAAGTTAGTGATTACTGGTTCCATGTTGATTTATTTCAATACAGATTGTTGGGGGGAACTGAAAGGCTAAAGAGAGGCGAAGTCCCTCCCCTTCCGGTTGAGCTCCATGGGACCTTATTTCGGAAAAGTTATTCATTGAAGTCAATGGAGAGAGAAAGATTATCTTTCGATCCCGTTTGAATTGTGCCACGAATTACACACATGATGTTTGTCAATTTAAAAGATAATTTTCAAAAGTCAAAAAAATAAAAATGTGTCGTAAAACTGTGAAGTAACACTTTGTGTGAAACTGCTCAATGAACTACATCTCCCGTCTCGCACCACACATCAAGACGGCCGTCACGTTGGCACATTTCACTTCTTTCTTTCAGAATGAGGCGAAAAGTATTAAAAGAGGTGAAAATCACTACAAGTCTGGCCATGTTGAGAGCTGTACAAAAGGAGAGTTATGCCCCTTTCACACCGGCGCTTTTCCAGCTCCTGCTGGGAGCTAGAGCCTGAAAAGCGCCGGTTTTTCCTGTTCACACCGCAGCGGCGGCGCGTCATAGCTCCGGAATGCGGTTCACTTCCAGCTCCAAAAAGTTGTCGGTCCAGAGGCAAGAGCTTTGGAGCTATGACGCGGCGTCGCTTACGTCGAGGCGTGCAGGAAACCTTACTTTGACCATCCGTTCGCTGTTATTGATCATTGTGGAGAGCAGGCAGACGTTTTGTTTGTTATTATAGCAGCTATCGGATGGAATTAATACATGGGCTGTACAGGTTGTCATGTCCGACTATCACAAGTAGATTCATAATGAAAAATACGCCGGTAAAATGTGCCTGGAGAAAACGGCTTAGCAAGTAGTCAGTTTAGCTTCGGTTGCTATGCCAACATCACCCATGTTATACCAGAGAAACTTTCATAACAGCGTTGTGATGCCAAACAGCGTCAATTCAGACTGACACACATTCACTTAAGGGGAACTGGGGATATGTATCAGCTGCTTGTGTGACAGTCAGACAGTGAATACTTTAGAGCCGTGTGAGCTAACGGGAGAATAAACTCCCGTTGAAGAGCAGCCAGCACTGTAGCGGTCGGTAAATGCCGCTGAAACACATTAATAAACAATGAACCACGGCACTCTGGAGAAAAGTATAAGGTTGGAGAAGTCGTTATTTAATTTAATCTGGCTTCGTATGATTAAAAGCAACACGATCGTCGACCCGACGCAGTCCCCGGCCCGTTGTTGTGGGAGAAAATCTCTCGGCAGCTCTGGGCGGTGTGAACAGAGCGGGAGCTGAAAAGGGAAACCGGAGCTGAACCAGAAAAGCTCTCGCTAGGAGCTAGAAAGGGAAAAGCGCTGGTGTGAAAGCCGCATTAGTCGGTTCCGTAAGAGCCAGCATGCGGGACCGGGATTCTGGGATTTGTAGTCTTTCTAGTTGCGTATTTTTCATAGTCTTATATTTCAACAGTTTTACGACAAACTGTCTTTTTTGACATGGAAATTCTTTTTTAATATTGACAAACATCATATGTGTAATTCGTGGCACAATTCAAACGGGATCGAAAGATAATCTTTCTCTCTCCATTGACTTCAATACAAACGTTTTCCGAAATAAGGTCCCATGAGTCCCACCGGAAGGGGAGGGACTTCGCCTCTATTACCGTACTGGTTACTTTGCAGCCTGGACATTTCCCCCAAAACACATTTAGACGCGATCGCAACACAGAAGTACCTTTCAAATCCCATCATTTTTAAGACCTTCTAAATCATATTTAAGAGCTTTCTTATTTTTTCGGTCATATTTAAGACCTTTTTCTGGCCTTAAATTCAGATTATCAAATTTAAGACTTTTTAAGACCCCGCGGGAACCCTGTAAACAATCTCACTTGCTTCTCACCGATAACCAGGGGCGGACTGGCCATTGGGAATACCGGGAGTTTTCCCGGTGGGCCGGTACCGAAGTGGGCTGGTCGGACAATTCACTAGCCAAAACTGAAGGGAAACTGGAGGAGATAGCAGGGTTGGTGAAAATGCTAATTCGAGCTCAAGCCACCGAAGATGAAGAGATAGGAGGCGTACGAAAAGTTCCTCAAAGAGAAGCTCCTGGTGGATGAGATTGTCGGGAAGATTTACGATGAGGATCAGATGGAGAGGCAGCTGGAGAAGGTCAGAGCCACTCAGCAGCACATTGAAGAGTTCAAGAAGCACCGGGCGGCGTGGAGACACATGGAGGAGAGCAAAATGGCCAAGATCAGAGAGAGATGCAAACATGCGCATCGCACCTGTCACTGCAGCCGTATGACTTCACCGTTCGTTACAGGTCAGGGAAGACCAATATAGTGGCAGACTTTCTGTCCAGAGTGTCGTAGGAATGAGGTACTGTTCTCCTTCGGGAGAGGAAGGAGGAAATGTAACGAAGGTAACTTCGTTACTATCGACTGACGGCTTTGGGGCCTTGTAATATTGCACATGTGGGTTTGCACTTTATAAAACAACTTCCCTTTGCACAGAAATAATGTCACTTGGCACTTTAGTGGTGAACACCTACAGAGCTGTGAACACCTACACGCTGGCTATCTGTTAACCCGTGGTGTTTTGATGAATAAATGTAACAATGGTTTAGCCACCCTTGCAAACAGACCTTTATTGGTCTTGTCATATTGTCAAGAAGACTGATATATTGTGATTGTTAATAATCTTTATTTAATGTTAACTTAGCCACTGGTATCCATGTTGTGTTTGGTTACTAGAAAGTGCAACATTTTAAATAAAAACGCTTAAATCGTATGAGTTTGTCGCCATTTTGAATCGTCTTTCATCTAGGAATTCAAATAATCAAACAAGTGCATTCCTGCAGTATGCATTAGGTAGTGGTGACGTATATGTTAAGATCTTTAATGGATTCCAAATGACGCTGGTGTATTTTTTTTACTACAAGGCGTTTTGCCTCTGGGTGAGCATCCGTTTTAATTAGAGGTCAATGACTGGATCAATCAACCCATCAATCAATTATTTCACTAATCACTTGTAAAGTTATTTGTCACAGCTCACCACCTCTCAGCCATAGCCGAGGGCGACGCTGCCGTAGATCAACATGTGTTAGAGAGAAAGAGCAAAGGAAAGTCAAAGGGGTGCCATCATGAATGCAAATAAATCAAAGAAAAGTTGTCAATAACAAAATGCCAATTACAGCAAAGGTTGAGGCTGAAGAAAGAACTAGAAACAATGGATCGAGATCTATATATGGAATCATGTTCCATTGCCAAAGCAGGGGTTGGGTCGAACACTTGAAGTTGGATTGAGATCTATGGATCGGACTCCTTTGAAGCTAAGACCACAAAATTGGAGATACAACACAATCTGTCCACTCCGTGTTTTCTACTCTTGTTGTGTGGAATTAAATATTGGCATCTCACACACCCCCAGTTTTCAAATATGGACGGTTGATGCATCTTGTGTTAAAGGGCAGATACAGTCTATAATCATTTGGTTCTTCTTACATCGTTCCACACCTGATTGGGGTTGATATCAGATAATGGGCCAATGTGCACAGAAGTGAAAAAGCACCTGTTCTAAGAGGACCTGTCTCTGTTACACATTACAAAGTCTGTGAAGACAACCATGTGGGCACTGATTCCTATGACATCATAAAAGTCTATCAAAAATGTTTTAAGCAATCACTAATAGCATGGGAAAACTCCACATGCAGAACTACTGTATGGCAAGCAGTGTAGTCCAACATTGACCTAGAAAGTTTGTAAACAGTACTGACAAAGAGTCATTTTATTGTTCGCTCTTGTTTTCTCTTCCAAATAAGTAAACCAACCGGGGGTTTGTTTACAACCTCTTTGGTTGTCTAACTGTTAGTAGGTTGATGAATGGGTTTTTAATAGAAAACAAACCAATAAACAAAGAAAAGTATGTGGTTTATAGGCAAACTCTTGCACGAATAGCACCAAAATCTGCCACAGGCAATGGAAAGGTGTTCAAATGTTTAGGTTTCAAGAAGCTCAAATTCACAATAAAGGTAGGAAGTTAATCTTAAAAGGGCCTAAAGAGCAGAGTTTCTGGTTGACATGAGGTTTGCATTCATTCAGGGAATGATCTGAGTGTTTGTTCCTCTTCCTTTCTTATGCCCTGCAGAAAGGGCGTCGCCACAATCTGATTGGTTGAGAGGAGAAATGCAACAAGCTGCTCTCAATTCTTAGTTAGGAGCTGTTCCCCACACCTGGTGCAACAGGTGATCTGAATGACCTGCAATCAACTCGCTGGGACGGAAATGTACTAGCAGATAAATATGCAAAGTTGGCAACAAGAAAAAGACAAATTAGTATGAATTTGAAATATAGCAAGGCTGAGATTAAAAGCAACATCAAATCCCAATTTAAAAAGAAACTGCAGGACGAATGGGACAGAGGAGTTAAAGGTAGGGTAGGTAAGTTTGAGAAACCGGCTCGAGATCGCTAGAATTTGAAAATACACAACCGGAGAATATCTGCCACTTCCTTATAGAGCCCCTCCTCCAACACACACGAACGCGCACATGACCAATGAGGGCACGAGATAAGTTTGTGCCCCGATGTAAGGCTGACAGGCAGGTAGGCCATCCAGTTATTTTAGCCGGGCCGGCTAAAATGATTGGTCGTGCTTTTTACAGTATTACGGCTTCCACAGATGACATATTTTTATGGATTTTTTGTCAAAGCAGTATTGGCCACTCAGCCTGCATCCAAAAAGCACTCACTTCCAAAGCTACCATCGTCTGGGGAAGGCAAACTCCTGTTCATAAAGTGGATGGACAGCCGTGAAGTGACCATGTGCTCCACAGTGCATGCAGCCTTCAGCGGTCAGATGGTCCAGCGGAAAGTGAAACAGGCTGGTGTGTGGCAGACTAAGACTGTTCCCGTTCCTGACGCTGTGTTGGACTACAACCGAAGCATGGGTGGCGTGGATGTGTCTGACGCTTTGATCGGGTACGACAGCGTTCTCCACAAAACAATGAAATGGTACAAGACTTTTTTAGATGTCCGTATCAGGAAGAACTGCAGGAACTGCCATGATGCTGGCAAAAAGAAGGCGAAGACAGCTGTGTACTGCAGGGCTGCATCTCAGGTCGATTAAATGGAATCCTTGCGTCCCTCACTTGCGTCGTTTCCCTGTGTTTAGTCCCTCCCACCAGGGAAGCATGAGAGACGCAAGGAAACCACGAGAAGCAGGGAAATGAGTTTTAAGAGCAATGGGATGTCCTTTCCTCCGGAGCGTCACGTGAAGCGACGTCCGTTTGTGATGACACCGCACAGCTGATGTCTGACAGCAGCTCTGTCCCCGTTGTTTTCACACACACCCCCGCCTCTGTTAGTACACATTTACTGACATATACATGTGTATCATCTGTTGTAGACCCAAATAAATAAAATAAGAACTCATTCTCAAAAAAGATAAACACCATTCTTAAAATGTATAAACAAAAAAAGTGATTATGAAAATGTTTCCAATAAATTAATAAAATGATTTTTGACCACTTTGTTGTTCAGATATCACATATTTGTAACTAAATGATACATGAATTGAAACAAAACACAGTATAGACTGAGGAGTGAGTCCCGTGAGTTTCATGTGTTTTGTTCACTCCGCTGGGAAACTGCTCTCATGTCAAGAAGCATCAGATCAGTGCATGCGCTGCATCGTCCAATCAGTGAGCGATACACAGTAAGGGGGCGGAGCGAGTATCTGAGGATTTCATCGGAGGATGGTCTGGTGGTTCCTCGGTTATCGCTCCTCCATTATCGCTCCTCGGTCCTCGATCCTCCGGCACAAATAAGAGCCATGGGACGCTACTCAAGATGGCGCAGACAAATCAACTTCCGGTGATACCGAGGACCGAGGAAATGAAAATAGTCGACCTGAGACGCAACCCAGGAATTGTCAGGTCCCTCTGTGCTTCACTTCCAAAAATAATTGTTACCAGGAGTGGCATGACTAAATTGTAACATTGTAAAGTTTTAAATAAATCTGCAGTTGGAGTCAAACTTCATTTTGTTCAGTTTTTTTTTTTTTTTAATTGTTTTTTTTTTACAACAGTTGTATTTGGATGGAATGAATACCTACAGTGATAATTCAAAGTAATAAAATGATTTTTACAGTGAAAAAGGTCAAATGGAACTGATGGTTCCCAAATTACCCAGAGGTGAGTCCGCCTGGACTTTATTTTTCTAAACCTCTCTAAAAAGGTCAAATTTCACTTGTTTTGCATCAATGTTGGAGAAACAAGAGAAGTCAACAGAAGTAAAAAAGAGGAGGACATAGGCTGCGTCTCACTTCGGTTATTTTTCATTTCCTCGCTCCTCGGTCTCGGTATCACCGGAAGTTGATTTGTCTGCGCCATCTTGAGTAGCGTCCCAGTGGCCTTATTTGTGCCGGAGGAACGAGGATCGAGGATTGAGGAGCGATAACGGAGGAGCAATAATAGAGGAACCACCAGACCATCCTCCGGTGAAATCCTCAGACACTTGCCCGCCCCCTACACACGGCGGCGTGCGTTGACGCTTCAACGCTTCTGCCCATTCACTTTGAATGGGGTGACGTCACGATTCGCCGAACTGCATTGTGGGAGCAAAGCGTAGCTTTTTTCGCGGTGCTCGCTGCAAAAGTAGAGCAATGTTCTACTTTTGAAGCTGAGGCGGAGGCGTCAGCCAATCAAATCCTGCGTATGCAAATCTGCCAGTACAAGCGCTAGCCAATCAAACCGCGTGTATGCTGGGAGAGCCAGACCGCAGTTAATTTCCTCATATGCCAAAAAATGGAGGAGAAAATAATCGTAGCGGTAGGGAATCACCCGGTGCTTTCAGTCCCTGTTCACCTGCCGGGATACAAACCGGAGGAGCCAGGCATGGAGGGAGGTGGCAGAGACAGTGGGTGAAACTGGTAGGTTTTCGCCTGTTTGGGGAGTTTATATCCAGTGTACTTCGTTTGAATGGACAGCTAGCAGGCATAGACAGTATTTAGCCAGCATGGAATGTTGTATAAAATAGCACCATAGACATTAATTAAAAATCGCTTTTTAGACATGAATGTCTATGGTGAGATTCATACACGGGAGCCTATTTACCCGGGGGAGACACGGGAGATTCATGTGATTGGTTGTTGGTCGCGTTGCTCGCGTTAACTCCCCAAGCTCAAGACACGCCCACCGCCAAGCGGCAACGCACGCCGCCGTGTGTAGGCTGCGTTACTGTGTATCGCTCACTGATTGGACGATGCAGCGCATGCACTGATCTGTTGCTTCTTGACATGAGAGCAGTTTCCCAGCGGAGTGAAGAAAACACATGAAACTCACAGGAGTCACTCCTCAGTTTATACAGAGTTTTGTTTCAATTAATGTATCATTTAGTTACAAATATGTGATATATCTGAACAACAAAGTGGACAAAAATCATTTTATTCATTTATTGGAAACATTTTCATGATCGCTTTTTTCGTTTTACATTTTCATTTATTGTCATTTCCATTCAGTCAGTCATTAAGTACTATTTAAAATGTTAATTTGCTACATATCCACACAAACAAACAAAGTGTGCAATCCAATGAATGTTAATCTAACTGGGTTTTGATAGATAACATATCTCTTTTTCTTCTCTCAATTATTTTATTTATATTGTGCACTCAAATCAATATTAATCAAACTATTGTTCGTTTATACATTTTAAGAATGGCGTTTATCTTTTTTGAGAATGAGTTATATAACTTTATTTATTTGGGTCTGCAACAGATGATACAAATGTTTATGTCAGTAAATGTGTGGCGGGGGTGTTTGTGAAAATAACGGACAGAGCTGGCTGCTCTCAGCCGATCAGCTGTGATTCATCACAAACGGACGTCGCTTCACGTGACGCTCCGGAGGAAAGGACGTCCCATTGCTCTTAACCTGTTAAGCACCAAGCCTGTTTTTCATGTTTCAGGCTAGAAAATGACATGCCCAAAACAAATGACTACAACTTAACTTCTAAACGGGTTATATGAATAATTTCTTTTATCAAAGCAAGGTTACATCTGTGAGTTGGATGTAGAAGTGTCAGAATCAATATAAATGTTTTTTATTTTAAAGAAAATTCAGATTTTACATAGTAAAAAACTGTAAATTATAGTGTCCGTCCAAAAATTATTTGTTACAGATAGTGAAAACTACCCTTGGATGATGGGTTAGTAAACTAAAAGCTTTAGGAATCCAAAGTACAACATATAATAAGTACCCTGTATCAAGATTGATGCAAAACAAGTGACATTTGACCTTTTTAGAGAGGTTTAGCCAAAACCACCCCACCTCTGAGGTGATTTGGGTGAAAATGTTTTATTTTCCATATCTCTGGCCCCCCTTGCTCAATTTTGATGGTTGACACCTCTTTCTGACCGTTAGAGCCAATAGAATCGAAGGGGGAGGCTCACACACACACATTGTGAAGAGAAAAGGTGGGGGCTGCGCACATGTAAATGTAAAGCAGAATGGAGCTACATTCTAGCTCTGGCATTTGGAAACGAAAAAGCAGTTTTATTGCTTATGGATTATCAGAAATCATTTCAAAGAGGGCACAGATACATTGGATGAACCTATGGATTAACTGCAGCATCGTTTTTTTTATCGTTTTAATGCCATTGAAGACCAGTTTTGACCAAGGTAAGCCATGTTAGCGTTTCTAGCTACCTAGCTCCACATGTTATGATGTACGCTTTCGTTTATAGCGTCGCAAATGTTTATCACTGAATGTTGAGGTGGGCACCACTAGATTCAGTGTCTCCAGGACACCAAAAACGAGTGGTTGGCTGTGCATCTAGGATAAGTAATAAGGGAGTTATTGTGAGTTTAATTCAGAGGCTGAGTGTTAGCAGTGTGGGTTTTTTTTGGAGAAAAAAAATTAAAAAGATCAGTTAGCTGAGTTTCTTCCTGTTACATGGATATAAAACATTCATAGTTTATTAAATATTAAGATCCCTTAGACGTTGTTTCCTGCAAATGACGCGTTTATCCGCCCGGTACCAGGCGGATGGTGCGTAACAGGTTAAAACAAATTTCCCTGCTTCTCGTGGTTTCCTTGCGTCTCTCCATGCTTCCCTGGTGGGAGGGACTAGACACAGGGAAACGACGCAAGTGAGGGACGCAAGGATTCCATTTAACCGAAGTGAGATGCAGCCATCATTTCAAGAATGAGATTTGGTCACACAGGGCTAAATAACACATTATTCATTATGAAAAACATGCAACAGGCAAATGTGGATATTGTGGTCATTATGACACAGTGGAGCACATTTATTTTTGCAATGTCCCAAATACCATCAAGAACGTATACTGCTAAAGGAAGCACTGAACAGAAATCAAACAGGATTAAATATAGTAAAGATTTTGAGAAGGAGTTCAGGGGATGTAGCATACAGGGTAGTATTTGGTTAAGAATTTAGATTAACACCCTGCTGATCCACACTCCATTTCAGAAGGTGGCGGTAAATGCACCTAAAAGCTGTTTGCCAACCGCCATTAAACAATAGAACAAGAAGAAGAAGAACTCAGTGGAGCTGCGTCTCACTTCGCTTAACTTCCATCCTTGCGTCTTACGGCCCCTACACACGGCGGCGTGCGTTGCCGCTTCAACGCTTCTGCCCATTCACTTTGAATGGGGTAACGTCACGATTCGCCGAACTGCATTGTGGGAGCAAAGCGTAGCTTTTCTCGCGGTGCTCGCTGCAAAAGTAGAGCAATGTTCTACTTTTGAAGCCGAGGCGGAGGCGTCAGCCAATCAAATCTCGCGTATGCAAATCTGCCAGTTCAAGCGCTAGCCAATCAAACCGCGTGTATGCTGGGAGAGCCAGACCGCAGTTCATTTCCTCATATGCTAAAAAATGGAGGAGAAAATCATCGTAGCGGTAGGGAATCACCCGGTGCTTTCAGTCCCTGTTCACCTGCCGGGATACAAACCGGAGAAGCCAGGCATGGAGGGAGGTGGCAGAGACAGTGGGTGAAACTGGTAGGTTTTCGCCTGTTTGGGGAGTTTATATCCAGTGTACTCCGTTTGAATGGACAG
Organism: Trematomus bernacchii; assembly: GCF_902827165.1. Taxonomy (NCBI): domain Eukaryota; kingdom Metazoa; phylum Chordata; class Actinopteri; order Perciformes; family Nototheniidae; genus Trematomus; species Trematomus bernacchii. The sequence continues at coordinate 837,223 of NW_022987683.1, forward strand.
CAGGCATAGACAGTATATTTAGCCAGCATGCAATGTTGCATAAAATAGCGCCATAGACATTAATTAAAAATCGCTTTTTAAACATTAATGTCTATGGTGAGATTCATACACGGGAGCCTTTTTCAAGCCTTTTTACCCCGCTGGCTGAGAGCCCCCCCCTCCGCTACGCGCCGTTCGTTAGATGAGGCTGATCTCTATTTAATAAAGAAAGGAATTGAAAACACCGGAATCAAAAGTTATAACAATTATCTGAGTTTACTAGTAGGAAACAAAACACGTATACAAGTTTTACAGAGTACTCCGGACTTCAGGTTTGTGATGCGGTATACAGGAATTCTAGACCAGCGAGTCAGCAAACAAGAGGCACGGTCTTCAGGTTTGTGATGCGGTATACAGGAATCTAGACCAGCGTTTCAGCAAACAAGAAGCATTTTACATACAAAAACAACAGTATTCATATTCATATTTTGGGGCGGAGATGTGTTGACTTCTTCCTTCCCATTTTACTCCGAAGCGAATTAGAGAGTCCGTGGGGAGGAGCTGTGTGAGCTGCTCACTCCCCCAGGTGTTTTTACTGGTTGGATTCACTTCTGGTCGGGTCCAATACAGCGAATCAGAGTTCTGACCTGAACGTGAGATTCTGAAGTTCCACAAGGGCAAAGTCAATCTTATCTCTGCACCGATATCCACTCCCTTACTTTCCCATGAAATATTTCACATAAACTATTCCTTCTCACACAATTAAACATTGAGCACAGATATAATGATGCCCAAAAAGAACCTTGAAAAGAATATGTGTGTGTGTGCTGGTGGGAAGGAGGTGTATGTGTGTGTAACAGGATCTCTGGGTCAGTGAGTTGTAAGTGAGAAGACAATATCTATAAATGTGATTACTTAAAACAGTTCAAACAATACATGTTCACTAAAATACAATTAAAAATAATACATGTTTACTTCAATACAGTTTAGAATCATATCTGTTTACTTCACCCCCTTCCCATCACAAACTTTACACAGACCCCCCCTTCCAATTATCAACTCCTGTCTTGTTTCCGCAAACTCTTGTGTCCTGTGCAGCTAAAAGTTTTGCAAGCCCCCGTTCGTTTAGTACCTAAAATAATAGACATCGCGGCTTTTTCCAGCTGACAAACCCGACTTTCTGGTCAATTCTTCTATTTTCCAGCCCTTGGGGAGAGACACGGGAGATTCATGTGATTGGTTGTTGGTCGCGTTGCTCGCGTTAACTCCCCAAGCTCAAGACACGCCCACCGCCAAGCGGCAACGCACGCCGCCGTGTGTTGGCGCCGTTAGTCCCTCCCACCAGGGAAGCATGGAGAGACGCAAGGAAACCACGAGAAGGGAGAAGAAGCAAGGAAATGTGTTTTAAGAGCAATGCGAGCTTTCCTCGGAGCGTCACGTGAAGTGAGGTCTGTTTGTGATGACGCCGTACAGCCGATTGTCTGACAGCAGCCAGCTCTGTTGCCGTTTTATTCACACACAAACATACATCTCTCTTTTTATTTTAATGGGTTCATAATAAAAATGTATTGGAGATCATGAAAAATGTTTCCAATAAATTAATAAAATGATTTTTGTCCACTTTGTTGATCAGATATATCACATATTTTTAACTAAATCACACGTTAATTGAAACAAAACACTGTATCAACTGAGGAGTGACTCCTGTGAGTTTAATGTGTTATTTTCACTCATGTTAATCCACTGATTGGATGATTGCGCATATATATATATATATATATATATATATATATACACATATATATGTATATGTATGTATATATATGTATATATATATACATATATATGTATATGTATGTATATATATATATATATGTATGTATGTATGTATGTATATATATATATATATGTATGTATGTATGTATGTATATATACATACATATATATATATATATACATATATATACATACATATATATATATATATACATATATATACATACATATATATATATACACATATATATATACATATGTATATATATACATCGTTAGCGCTCTTCTCGTTTGCGGGCCGGCTAAAATGATTGGTCGTGCTTTTTACAGCGCTACGGCTTCCACAGATGACTTTTTTATGGAATTGTTGTCAAAGCACTTAAGATATTCATTGCTATCGGGATGTTAAGAGCATTCCATGGAATATAACAAAAAGTGTATCTCGAGCCAGTTTCTCAAACTTACCTACCTCACCTTTAAGATAAATGTACACAATTATAGCTATGACGTTACCACACACAAAGGATTGGACACAAAAAAAAAAAAAAATGCTTTTAGAAGGACCCTCTAACTTATGAGAGAACAAACAGTAGCAATAAAAGGAACAAAAGAAAAACGTAATTTGGTGAAATACATCAAATTATTACAACAAAAAGCACAGAAAATGAGTAGGAAACCGTACTAATTATAACTCAAACAAAAAAAAGCAGTACATGAAAAACAATAAGGGAAAAAAAACAGGAACAAAAACCCCATACGCGTCTAGAAATAACTAGAACAACATTTAATGCGAGGAAAATGCACTTTTAAAAAGGTTCTTAGTATACTGAGTTTTCAATTACATGTACCTTTGATGTTCCATATCTGTACAGCACATTATCATTCAGCTCAGTTCAAATATTAAAGTCACTATTATTGTCGTCCATTCACTTTGTCGCATCACTGTTCAAAAGTGCTTCAGTACATAGGTCGGTAGTGAACGCATTACTGTTTTAACGCACCTTAGTAAACTTCAGATTTCATGATTGTTTCTTTGGCTCTCCCGTCTCCGGTCCCAAGGTCCGTCACTGTAAAGAGTCCCCGGGGAAACGGCGAATCCTCTTTTATCGTTCCGGATGGGGTTAAAAGAGCAGGTTGGAGGCAGGGGTGGTTTATTATCATGTACATTGATCTTGTTGGTTTATAATGTTTTTCATTTCATACATTAATTAAGTATAATTTAAGTAATGGATGTTTGTTATTCTCAACTAAATGTTTATTGTTATTTAACTGGTTTCCTTATCTGAGCTTACCATCTCTGCACATGCCACCCCTTTTGATGGTACGGTCCAATTGATGGGTCTATAAAAGGTGGCATGTTAGGCTCATTGGGAGGAGGAATAGTGTGGGAGACAGTCATTGGGAATATTGATGTTGTCAAACATGTACCAAGGATGAATAAATTCCCACACCGGGTTGTATCAGAACGTTCTGCCTCTGTCTCCTTACTTGGTCGGGCCGCTCACTTGTCAGCTTCACACACACCAAGGCTTTTCCCGTTCTAGCTCCGTGCTAGAGCTTTTCTGGTTCGGAACCGGTTCTTCGGTTCAGCTCCCGCTCTGTTCACACCGCTCAGAGCCCGACTGGTGCTGCGTCATTGTTTGCGTCATGATGTAACCGTTTGCGTGCCTGCTTCATAAAGCCAAACCGCGCGGAAACCCCTCACATCGACAACAACAACAATGGCCGATTGTGTTGAAGCGCTACTCGTTTTGGTTTTGCTCTGTCGAAACGAAATGGGACGACTTTACTACCAACTTTACAGTCGTTACATGCTACATTCAAAAGTTCTTTACAATCATCATCAACTTCAACAACAATTCCGTAGGAGAAAGAAGGTAAATATACATCCTATTCGATGGCGTTAGAGCTAGCTGTTGTTAGCCTCTGCATGCGCCAAGCTCAAAATACCCAGCTTTGCAGCATTAATTACTATGGTATCACATTAAAACTGATTCTCAATGTTATTTCCACAGATCACGTTGAAGCTGGCGGAAAGGCGGATGTCGCGTGTTATTTGGACACAGCCCAGATCTTCCGACGTAAGCGTGACGTATGCGGTGCTTGCTTTCTAGACCGACAACAACTTTTTGGTGCTTGAACCGAACCGGATTCCGGAGCTTAGAGGCGGCTCCGCTACGGTGTGAACAGGAAAAAACTGTGCTTTTCAAGCTCCAGCTCCGAACCGGCCCTGGAACCGCGTTGGTGTGAAAGGGGCAAAAGACAGCAGAACACATGCATTATGTACTCAGGAGGGGACTTTGACAGAGGATTACTAAAAAAGTACACAGTAAAAGTAATTCATTTTATTTGTGGTAGCAGTCAAACTAGTACAGAGTCCAACAGTGTCCGTTTTATTAAGAACTTGCGGTAAAAAATATTTGTAAAAATGAAGAGCAGCTGATTTGAAAAACAAACTTGAGAGACGGCTGAGTTGACCGCAGTGCAGAGTCGCTTTATAGTTTAAATCTCCTAACAATGTTGTCCATTTTAGACATAGGCTTATTATATTTACAGCCCTTAATAACATTCATTTTCTGGGCTCAATGTGTTTCTTGGCAGTTTTCGTTGTGATCGCTAAATTCACCTTGTTTATAATATTATCACCGTTCCAAGCAAACGAGTGCTTTTGTTTTGAAATCACTTCCGCGAGTTTCGCGCCCCTCGCTCCAATGACCATTAGACCATTTAGTAAGCTAAAAAAGCAAAAACGCCTCGCATACGCTCTTCCGTTTATCTTTTTAATAAAGAAAAACAAATGGTCCGAAGATACACGGATTCATCTCCCTCTATCATGTTGATTTGAATCCGAAGTTCTGAACATGAGCCCGCCCTGCTCGACATTCTGAGCCAATCACAGCGCGATAATGACCTGCCTTCCGTTTCAACCATACTCCTTCCGTTTCCACTATACTTTCTCTCACACATACATACATTCTTCTCTTGCATACATATATTGTCTTCAGACATGCATATATTATTTATAATATTAAATGTAAACATTGAATGAATGTGCATGAGCAACATTTTTAAATATGAGCGTTTAAAATATGAGAGCAAAATGTATATATGTGTGAGTGAAAAATGTATAAATATGTGAGTGACAATATATGAATGTGTGCATTGAAATATGATAATATGAGAGCAAAATGTATGAATGTGTGAGTGTAAATATATACGTGTGTGAGAGTGAAAATGTATGTATGTATGTAAAAGGAGAATGTATGTGTGTAAGAGTGAAAATATATGTATGTAAAAGGAGAATGTATGTGTGTAAGAGTGAAAATATGTTTGTAAAAGGAGAATGTATGTGTGTAAGAGTGAAAATATATGTTTGTAAAAGGAGAATGTATGTGTGTAAGAGTGAAAATATATGTTTGTAAAAGGAGAATGTATGTGCGTGAGAGGACCAGTATGAATTACGGCCTGTACGGCCCCTCATACCATGCTTGGACGATGTTTACTTTGTGGTTGTGCATGTCCCTACTTTGTTTAATCACACTGGGGTTAATCACACCGTGCTGATTGGTTTTAAGCTAATCCCTGCAGGAACATCGGTACTAACCTACATCCTCATACAGATGAATGCACACACACTTGTGCCTCTTCTACACACTCTATTACAGAGCCATTCATCAGTGAGTTTTTCTGCTCCGATCCTCAGGCGAGGTGGCACTGCTGATGAAGATTTAGGACCTCGACCCCAGTCGTGTGTGTGTGTTTCCCTTTGTTAACACTTTCTTCACTATCTCCCCACACCAGTATCACACGGGGAAAGGCAGATCACAACTTATGAAGTTATCTAATGTCACACACACCAACTGACCTTGGGGATGCTGTCATGTGTGTCGCGTCTCATTTACACACACATGCTCAAGGTGTGTGTGAGTAAATTAGTGATTCGATTGTTAATCTGCCTGATGAATTCGCCTGTCTCTTCCAGGGTTATTGACAATCTCTGAATGCTTTATTCATCTATGAGTGTGTGCGTCTCAAGGGTAGATCCCAACATGTATCGGCATTAATGGGTTAGGATTACATCACATGGGGAATTCTCTGCTGTGATTGGTTACTTCTAGATGCTTATATTCACAGAACGGGGCGTGTTGCATTTCAGTTATCAGTCCATTACCCTTCTTGGAAGATAAGGATTGTCCAATGAGTGTTTTGGGATTTGTGTGAAACTGCCAGTACATTCGGTCATGTGTGATTGCACACACACGGCTGCCTTCCACATACGAAGTATCCCTTGTGTTTCCCGGCAGGAGAAGGTCAGAGGAGGCATCTCGAATGTTCCTCTAGGTAGGCAGTCAGTCATGGCAGAGCTGCTGATCCACTCCCCTCCACAGAGGTCATATCTGCAGTCCCCAATGCCCCGAGGCCTCTGAAGGAACATCAATCACGACAGACCTTGGACACACCAACACACACCCCTACGTTCACACTATAATGTGCTTTAAAGACAGCCCTGACCACCCCTTTCATGGGTAAACACCGGCCTCTTTTATCATGTTACATACTGTTTCAAAAGCATATAAAAGGCAATTCAATATTATTGATGGCTGGCGCCTTTGTGTAGTTTTAGGTAAGGCTTGCGTCTCATTGGCTAGTTTTGTCGTGTTATTGGTAAGGGGGAAATGTCATGCCATTTGATATAGAGATCAAGGTTGTTTCTGATGTCCTCATCAGTCACACTAACCCTTCTGTGGAACATATTAAAAGCACAAGGACAGTTGGGGTGTTCTTCCTTTCAGTGTGCATTGCTACTATATAGTAGTTGAAGAATACATCCACCAGCAGTTCTAACATCTATTAAAGCCCTTTTGACACGCGCCCTGCTACCCATGAAATGATCTAGACATTACCCGGAGGAGCTGCATGTGAAGACGCAAATGTCCGAATCAGTTCAATTGGACATTAAATGGACTTTTACCCTGCCAGCTCCCAAGTAGAAAGTCTGTGTAATGATTGAACGCATGTGTCAAAAGAGCAGAGAGGAATTAACCGCGAGCGAGTGGGCCTGTTGATGACGATTTTATTGCTGCCAGCGTGAAATAAGAAGAGAATTGCCACAAAATAAAATAAAAACATATATATGACAGGATTCGAGAACTTCAGACAGTGAGGGACAAAATCAAAGGGACATAATAAAGAGACTGTACGATCTACCCAGGTGCAACCACTTGCCTAAAGCAGGCAGAGAATTCTCATGTGAGAACATGCTTAACATGTGAAAGAGAAAACCTTGGATAATGTCTGGACCTGATTCTCTAGAAAATGCCAGAGTTTTTATATGAGAAAATAGCCTATTTAACATTTACATTGGTACCATATACTGTAGGCAGCTCTATTTAATCTCATTTCATTTTCTGTGACTTCACGTTCTATACATTTGACAGAAATACGTTGCCATATCATTAATGAAAACCAACAACACATCTTGGGTACAAATTCAAGCTTTTCTGACTAGGTTTGGGTTACATAAAACGTCACCAAATCCTGAGATTCACTCTAAGCAAGGAAATTATTTTGTAATTCAGCAGCACAAACACTTTTGTTTTTTTAAAGAAGGACGACTACAAACCAGCAACAGATGGATTTCTCTATTTTAGAAAATGTTCTTTTTGTATTAAGAAAAGTATTTTTAGGTGTGTTACGTATTGCGTAAAACCTCCTAATTGTTCAGTTATCCTTCAGAATGCGTCAGGCATTTTTACATTTATTTTTTATAAAATGGACAAAGTGATTTCCCACCTATCTGGCAATAATGCACATAATTATAAAATCAAGTGAATAAAACTGTAAGCAAGCGAGGTTTCACTCACTGTTACAAATATTACCAAATGTAAAACTTCATTCAAAATCCTAAAGAAGATGAATTAAGAATGTACAGTACAGTAGGGGCTGAACTTTTCTTAAGGCTGCGTGATATTTTGTGTTTTTTAAACTTCACTATGAGAGCAAAGCAAACAGATGATAAGTGCTCCGGCCCAGATTGCATGCATCTCTCTGTGCCTCGCAGCACAGTATCAGCACTGTGGTTACTTATGCATGCATAGCCTGGTCCGGCCTGCACAGATGAGTTTGGCTCAGCTTAGCAGAAGCAGAAGCCATCTTCTACTGATAACAGCAAACACTCCGACGGTAATTTATATTTTAATTTTTTTCTTAAATTATTAAAATCCCCAACCCTGACACACGCACGCACGCACGCACACACACACGCACACACACACACACACACACAAACTGTGGGAAGTCCAATGAATCGAAAATACGTAGCAATGTAGAGGAAGTGTTTTGCTGAGCCAAAATGTATTCAAAATATGAAAATATAAAACATGAATACATTTACTGTGTAGTACAGTCAGCTGAATTTTAGTTGCATACTGTATAGGAAAGGAAATGAAATGCTGACAAATAGGATATCATTTTGAAAGATAATACCTGACCTTAAAATTGTGTTATAATAACATAATATATGTTTTATGTATTTAAATTGTAAACAATTGATAGCTTACATTAAAAAATGTTTTTTGTTACAGCATTTCTGAATAATTGTCTTTCAATATGCAAAAGAGGAATTATTATATGTTTGTTTGTTTGTAGCCTTTATTTAACCAGGTTAAAAAATCCCATTGAGATCAACGATCTCTTTTTCAAGGGAGACCTGCGGTACATTAGTTACACATAAAAACAACAGAAAACAAAAAGGACATCACAACATAATTACAGGGGTATAAATTAGCAACCTATTCACTTATATTATAACTGTCTGTGAATGTAGGGAGAAATATACTGATGCATGGTATGGTATTTAACATGTCACTTGCTTAATGTGTACACAAAGCATTAATAAGTTAATTGCACAGTGTTAAATAAATCCATTTAAGTAATAATTGTGCAGAGTCACTGCTGCGGCTTATTCCTCAGTTGAAACTCAAAAGCAGCATCTTCTTCCAACCCTTCTTCAAGAGACCACGGAAGAATCCCTGTCCTCCCCTCTGCCTTTTTTTTCACAGTCTAGGGACCTCCACCTCCTCCTCCAGGACTTCCAGCTCATCATCCATGTGAACTATCACATTGGAGTCCAATCGGTGTTCACAGGGTCCACGTATTGTCATATTGATATTCTGTACAAATTGTAAAGTCCACAGACAAATATAACATTTGTGATATTGGGCTATATAAATAAACATTGATTGATTTATTGATTGACTAGATAAGTCTCCGTCTTCTCCAGGTCCTTCCTGCTGAATTACTGATGTGACGGTTAGTGTGTGTGTTGCAGGTCCTGTCGTGGGGGTGGGGGTAAAGCCCATATCCTGGATGGCAGAGATGACGCCCTCTTTAGCAGAGAAAGTGCTTTCATCATAGTCCATCAAGTGGAAGGACTACCCTCTCATAGATGGCTGTGACCAGGAGTTCTGCTGGTTTGGTGTCTCTTCCATCATTAATAGCTTTATAAACCAGTACAATTATTTTAAAATCAACATACTGGGAACCAATGCAATTTAACTAAAACTGGAGTATTGAGCTCTCTTTTTCTAAAGCAGTCTCTGGTTTCGAACTGCACTTTGTCTTTAAAGCACAATGGTAACAAACTGATCCACCTGTGATCCTCCGGCTCCAGAGAGACATTAGCTCTCTTCATGTAAAACAGATGTTCCTCATTCCTCACAACAGCTGCTGCTCTCAAAGCGAGGAGCAGAAAATGGATAGGCTCTCCAGGATATTTATCATTAAGTAATTGCACACAAAATCAAGCGAGAGTCATTTAGCTGGAAGTGGAGAATAATCTGGGTGATTTGACTCCACCAGCCTTTCGGACTTCCCCTTTCCTTTCTTTGATCACCAACTCCTTCTGCTCCTTTTTCTCCTCTTCTCCCCCCAGAGTGACCAGATGCCGGCAATTTCCCGACTGTTGACTTATTTACATTTCTGCAATCATGTGAATGTTTGAATATGTATGATCTCTCGCTGTGTGGCATCTGCCTATACCGCCTGCTTATATGTGTGTGAATAATATCCATAATATGTTGATGAACTGTTGGATTGTGTGTGTTCATAAGCAAAAGTGTGTGTTTTTGACATCAAGAAGAGAACAGCTGATCAGTTTGGTGTGTGTGTGAGAGATCCCTCTTCCTCTGATCTGAGTTTTCTTCTTCTTTTCCGTGAAGACATGCCAGTCCACGAGAGGACGGGGAAAGACCGGATGGAAAAGTCCAATCAATATTTTATGAGAGCTAAAACCTCACGGCACACACATTTTTATCTTTTCTCTCCCTGAACACTGTTTATAAATGGATTATCTTCGGGGAGCTGAAGGATGTTCGAGGAATGAGATACAGTACGTGTGTGTGCACCTCTGACCATTTTATTTCAGACATTTTATTTGGACTTCTTCGATTTGTCATATAATATCACCAGTTTTGTTCTTTAAAGGTCCCATGTCATGGCCATTTCTACTGATCATAATTCCATTGTTGAGGTATACTAAAATAGATTTATATTGTGCAATTCTCCAAACTCACATTGGTTTCTCATACAGCATCTCTGTATAGTATGTGTATTCACTCTCTGTCCTAAACGGCTTGTTGGATCTCCTGACCCCCTCCCTGTGAGCCCAGTCTGCTATGATTGGTCAGCTCGCCCACTCTGTTCTGATGAGTCCACCGTCACAGCGGAACATCAGTGATTATGTGTTACAATGGCGTTAGCAACCAGAAAATGACACCAGCAATGACAAACAGATGAGAATGTGGGGTCTGGGTGCCGTGTTGGCGGGACGTTGCGGGGCTCGCTGCTGGAGCGGACAGTGTGAGCTGACTTGCTGGTGTTGTTTCCTTGTTGCTGCGTGGGGTCTGTGGTCACACAGACCCACAGCCAAGCTGCGGGTGTGTGTGTGTGTGCTCCGGCCGAGCTCGGGCCGGGCCTCGCCGTGTCTCGCTGTCTCAGGCTGAGAAATCCGCGGAGCTGCAGCTCAGAAAAGTTGTTACGTCACTTGGTTCTCGGAAGAAAAAAATGGAAAAAGGAAATCTCCAACATAGACACGTCTTTTCTGTGTTAGAGTTTTAGTCGCTACAGGGTGTACTTTGAGGGTTTGTGACTCTGCAGACCGTATACATGCATAAAAAGCTACATAACACACAAGGGACGGGTAATAACCAGAAAAGCATGACATGGGACCTTTAACATTATTTTATTTGAACCACAGTATTTTCATAACTTTCAGTCGCATTCGGGTCGACGATGAATATAAGAAGGCTAATTATATTGGCTCTAACGGTTAAAAAGAGATGTCAATCATCAAAATCGAACGAGGGGGGCCAGAGATATGGAAAATGCACCCAAATGACCCCAGAAGTGGGTTTATTTTAGCTAAATCTCTCTAAAAAGGTCACATTTAACTTGTTTTGCATCAATCTTGATACAGGGTACTTATTATTTGTTATAGTTTGGATTCCTAAAGCTTTTAGTCTACTATCCCATCATTCAAGGGTGGTTTTCACTATAAGTAATTTTCTTTTTTTGGACGGACACTATAATTTACATTTTTTTACTATGTTCAATCTGAATTTACTTTAAAATAAAAAATATCTATATTGATTCTGACTTTTCTACATCCAACCCACAGGTTTATCATTGCTTTGAGAAAAAAGATTATTAATTTACCCCTTTTAGAAGTGAAGATATAGTCATTTTGAGCCTGAGACCTGAAAAACAGGCTCAGGGCTTAACAAGTTAGTAAGTAAGTAAGTAAAACTTTATTTATATAGCACCCTTCTCAACACGGATGTACAAAGTGCTTTACAGTACAGTACACAGGACACAATTCAAAGTACAACTATAAAATGTACAATAAAAGGCATAAAACAGCAGCAGGTAATACATAGGATAAAACATACGATAAAACACCAATAAAAGACAGCTACTAACTCACCTCCTCCGACGACCCAAAGGCCTGTCGGAAAAGGTGGGTCTTTAACTGCCCCTTAAAAATCTCTACTGAGGCAGAGGCTCTTAGTGTCTGGGGGAGTTTGTTCCAAAGCCTTGGGGCCACCGCCTCAAAGGCACGGTCCCCCTTAGTTTTTAGCCTGGTTCGGGGCACCCTTAGGAGGCCTTGCTCAGAGGACCTCAGGGCCCGGGTTGTGCTGTGAGGGTGGATCAGGTCATTGATGTAGGCTGGGACTGGGGCTTGGCCATGGACAGCTCTATATGTGAAAACTAGGACCTTGAATTGGGTTCTGAGATGGACAGGGAGCCAGTGCAGGGCAGAAAGAATCGGAGTGATGTGGCATGTTTTTTTGGACCGAGTGAGTAATCTGGCTGCAGCAAGCAGGTTAACCGCTTTGTCTTTGTGTACTTAGACGACATTCTGATTTTCTCCAAAAACCAGGAGGAACACGAGAACCATGTCCGCCAGGTTCTTCAGAGACTGCTGGAGAACAAGCTCTATGTCAAAACTGAGAAGTGTGAGTTCCACCAGAACCGGGTCAGCTTCCTGGGCTACATCATCAGGCAAGGCAGAGTGGAGGCAGATCCAGGGAAGATCGAGGCTGTGGTGGAGTGGCCAGCCCCCACTACGAGGAGGGAGCTGCAGAGATTTCTGGGCTTCGCCAACTTTTACCGCTGCTTCATCAGGAACTACAGTAAGGTTGCTGCTCCTCTCACAAGACTCACCTCTGTCAATATTAAGTTCTTCTGGACCCCAGAAACTAATGAGGCTTCTCTCAGACTCAAGTCCCTGTTCACCTCTACTCCCATCCTCATCCAGCCAGATCCTGATAAGCAGTTTATTGTGGAAGTAGATGCGTCAGACACTGGGGTGGGAGCTGTCTTGTCGCAAATTGCTGGTCCCAATAACAACCTTCATCCTTGTGCTTTCTTTTCACGCCGTCTCTCTCCTGCAGAGCGCAACTATGACGTTGGTAACAGGGAGCTTCTGGCAGTAAAGCTGGCGTTAGAGGAGCCATTCCTGGTCTGGACAGACCACAAAAACCTCGCCTAGATCCAGTCAGCGAAGCGGCTAAATTCCCGACAAGCCAGATGGGCTCTCTTCTTTAGTCGTTTCAACTTCAATCTCACATACCGTCCAGGTTCCTGTAATGTTAAGCCCGATGCCCTATCCAGACTGTACTCTCCTGACATTCCCGAGTCCACAGCTGTTTCTATCCTGCCCAAGAGCTGTGTCGTTGGCGCCCTCTCTTGGGAGATTAATAACATCATCCAGGAGGCATTGAGAGAGCAACCAGACCCTGGTAACGGTCCTCCGAACCGCCAGTTTGTTCCCGATGCTGCCCGCTCCAATGTCCTGCAGTGGGTCCACAGTTCCCGGTTCTCCATCCATCCAGGAGTTAACCGCACGCGCTCCCTCCTTAATAGGCACTTCTGGTGGCCAACTGTCAACAAGGACACTCAGGAGTTTGTCTCTTCCTGTTCCACGTGTGCTAGGAGCAAGTCCTCCCACCAAACTCCTGCAGGGTTGCTCCAGCCTCTACCCATCCCTAGCCGTCCCCTAGCCGGGACTTTTCATCTCCCTCTCATTAAGTGTTAACAAAATAAGAATCACATGCACAAAGTCAAGAAACTGACAGTGCAAATAAAGGCGACATGCATAGAAAACGTTAGTGCAGTTTATGGCCCGAGATAATACGTGCAAACACATACACGCTGTGCCATGACAACCAAGAGCTGCATGATTTAAGACTGTGGTCATCCTCTCCTCTGTCTTCTCTCTTGAATGCCCACTACTCCTCCGACACACAAAAAAAACATGACCTTTACAGCCTGTTGCATGATAAAAACACTTGCATTTCTACACCTGTCACACACACGAGTAAATAACTCAGGGTTCATTAAAGTCTCCTGAGGTTGAAGGTGGGACCCCCTGTCTCTAACAGGCAACAGATTGACAGGGGTCAAACCCACACTGCATCTCATAGCTTTTATTACCCCGATAACCACCAGAGCACTCCCAGCTCCTCCCCCGACTCCCACAGCTGCATGATGAAGCACTTCATGTTTTTGTTGCAATATTTACATTTATTTATTTATTAGACAGACACATGAAAACACCAAACATTCTTGATGGCATTGGTTACTTAACGTACACCTTTCACAGGTGTGGAAATAAAAGACTGCGACAAATAAAATGTAGTTTTTTAACCAGACTTAAAAAAAATAACAATGTAGGGGCCTAGCGTGATGACAAATGATGCCTTACTATGATAACCATTATGATTTAAAAAAAGGGTCATTTCCATTGCATTGTTGTTACAAATTAGCAAAATGTAAGTCACTCAACTATTGATTTGAAAGTTCAGTTTTAAAAATAATTGTTCAGTTTCTTTCGAAAACTAAAATCTACTTTTTACTTTGGATTCATGGCAGTTTAAAGCTTAAATTACCAATATATGTTTTTAATGTCCAAAATAAACTGAAAATATATATTATTTTAGCAGTAAAAATTGACTTTTATGCATGAAAATAAAACAATGCATTTTTAATCAAAAGGTTTTTTTTTTTTGACTTTTTCATATTTTACGACTACAGCTACTGCACAGTATATTCCCCCTTTTTATATTATGTAATTTATTTACTCCCAATCCACATATTGGGTGACAATGTGTCTTCCTTTTCTCATAGGGCAACTCTCACAAATCAGAACCTCTAACAAGTACAATATACTGTAAAAACCACCATGTTCATCAACATTTTTATACATTTTCGCCTCTCCACTACTGGGGGTTTCAAGATTTTGATTCTTAATTGAAAACTGTTAAAAGTAGGATTGGCGATTCTTCCGAGTATTTCTCTCTCCACTTCCACCTATGAGTAAACAGCATTAAATAAAATAATACAAAATGTTCAGTAACAAAATATCACCTACACTGTTAATATTACAGCCAATGTTGGGGCTTTTAATTAGATAAATAAGTAATTATTCCTAATAATCCCCATGATTAAAATAATTGGCAAGAATTTAAAAGAAAATGGATTAAGCAACACAGAATTAAACAGGAAATTAAAGCTTTGTATCGTGATCCTGAACATTATGTGATCTCCACACTTCAGCTTCCACCGCCCAGCCAGCCAATCAGATGCCGTCAGATGCAACTTTGCCAGGCTGCCTCAGGGCACCGCCCACTCACAACAGAGCCATCAGCTGTCAATCATTGCTATAGGAAGGCTTGTCCCCTGGCTACTGCCATCAGATTTGTAATCCTCAGTGATAATGGCTAATCCAATTGAGCAAATCCCTGCTGTCATAAACTCATCCATACCGTGGCCTATACATATTGGAACATAAATATAGAATAGGATATCATGCTGTGTTGAAAACTCTCCCTCTCTAACAGACACTCATGTAGCACAGAGCTAATACCATCAAAGGCCGCTCGGCTGTCTCTCTTCATGTGCCAGGCGCTGGAATACACTGAAGCACCTCCTATAGGACATGATGGGAGCAGAGAGCGGAGGAAACAAAAGAAGAAGAAGACGAGGCTTCACACCAGGAGATGTCATTATTGTTGGGTTTGAAGATGGGCTGAACAGCGGGAAGATGCTAACATGTTTCTAATGAGGGCTAATTCACCCCGAGGGTCGACTGCTAGGCGTAGCTTACTTGTCAAAGAAAGGGTGAGATTACATATAGATGCATAACCTGAGGCGAAAACCAGAGAAGAAGACAAAGGGTGGATAAAGACACATTTATGAATATGTGTCTCCATTGCAGTATAGTGGATATATTCCAATCAATATGCAAAAAAATATATATTTTACTTCTTCTCTACTTTAGAGGATCCCCTTCCAAACAATGAAAACTGCTCCACAGCTCTATCTCCGTTCCCCCCGCTTCCTCTTCCATCCCTTTTTTCTCTGTGGATCATGGCAGGCTAATCTCAATCTGTTTCGCTGTGATATCACACAACAGCTCTATATCTGTGGTGGTGCCAGCCTATTGGGCTCATTCGCCACAGTGCCAGCTCGCAGTCTGCCAGCTGGAGCTCCACACACTCCAGCATTTAGTGGGGTTTTCCGTCCGCTGCATCCAAACGCTTGAATCTGCTGCAAAGTGTTTTCCCCAGCCATTGTTCAACTCACACTGCGGAAAAAACCATACTGCTGTGACCAATGTGGGACAACCTTTTCTCAAAAGGTAGCCTTGAATCCCATCAACGTATTCACACCGGAGAGAACCGTACAGCTGTGAAGAGTGTGGGAAAACATTCACTACATTGATTAAACTCAAAGTATTTTTTCTTTTCAAGTGGAGTGTTTAACTGAGGTGTCAAGCTTCAATTCCTAATTACTTTCAGAACAATTGAGGAAATAAACAGGCTCTTTTGCAGGCCCTGGCATCAATGTCAATATTCCGAATGTGATCAAGCGTTGGTAATGAAGACAGTCAGAGATTGATTTGATACATTTAAAGTTTCTAAATTCCAATAGTTTTTAGTTTCCTTTTGAGTAGCTCAAGTTAATATGTCACCAGTGAACCTGGTCTTAATGGGAGCTCCTCTGTGAACAATTGCTTAAACCCTTTTAATTAGGAGTTACAGTGTGTGTGTTGTGTGTGTGTGTGTGTGTGTGTGTGTGTGTGTGTGTGTGTGTGTGTGTGTGTGTGTGTGTGTGTGTGTTTTTCCTCTCCATCCAAGCTGTCTTTTGCTGAAAGTGTGAGTGCAGTGTGTAAAGCTGTTCCTCTGCTGGATTTCCCAGGTGTGCACACCTTAATTTCTTTCTTTTTTAGTGCACGTTTTTATTACTGTTGGCCATGACAGACTGTTAATTACACTGAACTATTAAAAAGTTAGAGACTACAGATGTTTTAATGCCAGGAAGACCACAATCCCGTAATTATGATTAGCTCATCAGATTAAAACTAGTTTCCAAACTCTTTAAACATTTCTAAAAGTTTGAATTTATGTTCCAACCCTATATGGAAACCACCATGACACTGCGTCAGAATTCATGTTGTACTACATGTGATCCTCTTTGTAGTCTGCTGTGTCTCCTAAAGGGGAAATTGCTCTGGACTCAGTGAACTGGCCAGTGTCAAGACAAGATAGATCATTTAATATCCCAGTGTTGAACTGCCAGACTGGCTGGTGAAACACTGAACAAGAAACATCCTCGTCTCACATAAAAGCGTATCTGGGCAGCCCTTGAGAAACTCACTGTGCACTAATTTGAAGGTCTGCTGCTTAACACTTCCTTCTGTCAGTTGTAGAGAATCTCTATAATATAAAAAAATGGAAATAGTAAAAGCCCTGCCTCTTCAACTAGCGCCAATAGGTTTTGATTGAAATGTCTCGACAACTTTTGGAATGATTTTCATGTACAGACACACTGATCATTTACGTTTTCCGAGCCAAATGCCACTCGAAACTTTTATGAACTGGAACATTTCTTCAGCAAAAAAGAGTGTCTGGACCTTGTAGTAGTAGATACAATTTATTTTGAAACTGCGTTGATTGTAAAAAAAAAAAATGTAATTGCTTTTGATGATGCTATTTGGTAATGCCAAGTTTGTGCAGGAAGTCCAATGATGGGCTAGCAGATGCAGTGTTTCTACGTCACCTTTTAGTTTCAGCTTGCTTAGAAACAGTGAGAGCATGGCATGAGATGGTAATGGTGTTTAAAACTGTGCGTATGAAGAGTTGTAAATGAGACCAGCGTTAAATGACAGGTGACAAGCAGAATGTCTTTTAAAATTGCACGCTATTTATACCCATGAGATCATGTTGCTTTCAAAACAACTCCTGGGGATTGTATTGTCATACCAAGTTTGGGCTGAATTTGAGATATGTGTGTGTGGGTGGACATTTGGAAAATATTTCAAATGTCCAAACCTTAATTTTCTTTCCCGGGAGCACTGCTTTCACTTCAAATTGTGCTAGAATCGTACTAATTTACAAATTGGGGCTACACCATATTAAAAAAAAAAATGTCAATGATTGCAATATAAAACAAATTACACAAATAATTACAGGAAAATTCATCCCAAAAGATGCATTTTAAAGTTAAATGAAGATATCTGGTGAGTTAAAGAGAGATAACTGATGCACGTTGAGATGACCGTCATGTGATCTTGTAACATTTTTTTCTATAAACACATTTGATGTTCTATCTTACACAGGCTCCGCCCTCTACTGGATTCTATGGGTACTACTCTCATCAATGATACGCGAGCGTTCAAATACTGAAGTTGTATATACGTAGCCGGCCAATCAGGGCGAGCCTACCTGAATGCGCGCGCAGGCCGCACAGTATATAAGTCAGCTACACCTCCTGACTGTCATCCTTTTCTCTTCAGCGAGCGAGACAACACCTGACCAGAAAAGCATTCGAAAAAAATAAGTAAAAAGTATCTTTCCTCCAGGCAAGCAAATGGGGTCGCCACTGCAGGAAACCCGTGCCTGTCCATCATGCCCGGCTTAATAGCGAGCGCCCATCCCCACCAGCTCTGTTTTGAGTGCCTGGGACCAGACCACACCGAAGACTAGCTCGAGGTGGTGGACGTGGGAGACCAGGATATGGCCGAGGCGACGCCACCAACGTTAGCCATCTCAGCCGTGTGGGTTATAGATGTAGCACGTCATTTCGGACGCCCCTACCCATGTGGGTCCGTGATCTGCACGGGGCAGGCCCTCGCTGAAAGGAAAACCCCCGCATGACTTGATACGCCCCCTTGATAAATAAATGTAATTATAATGAACCAGCTGCAATGGATCATGGATCCACCAGGGGGGAGCAGTGATTAAAAAGCTGGCCACACTGGAACTCATGTGAAATAAAAAATAAACAGCTGATAGATCTACAGTAGAGGTATCTGATATAGCGGATATTTGTTAAGATCCATATGTCACGGATAGGATCATATCTGTGCTAAATAAGAGTAATGTCATAATTTCAGCTCGCATTTAATACCATCCTCCCCGACAGACTGGTGACCAAGCTATCAGTCCTGAGACTATCCCATTCCTTGTGCCTGGATTAAGGACTTCCTGACTGATCGCCCCCAGAGGGTGAGGATAGGCCCCCACACCTCCACGTCCCTCAGTCTCAGCACCGGGTCACCACAGGGCTGCATGCTGAGCCCCCTTACTATACGCCCTATACAACCCACGATCTCGTCTCCGCCCACACCAGCAACTCCATCAAAAAGTTCGCTGATGATACCACCGTGGTGGGCTGCATCTCCGGGGGTGACCAGACCGCGTACCTAGACGAGGTGGAGCAACTGTTAGCGTTGTGCAAAGTAAACAACCTGCAGCTGAACAAGCTGAAAACCCAGGAAATTATCATTGACTTTAGGAGGAAGAAGACCGACATGCAGCCCCTGTACATTGATGGAGGCTGTGTGGAGAGAGTCCCAGCCACACATGACGTGACGCCACTGTGGCTAAGGACAACACCCGCCCGGCTGCGGCGGCCACTCCATGGATAAGATTGTTCATCTGACCTATGCAGCGGTCTGTATAATCATTCCCGTCCTGAGAAGGGAGAGCGGGGGCGTCTGCTTGAGGAGAAATCAAGGAGACGCCCAACACACCTAGATTATTGGCCGCAGCCGCCATCTGTGCACCGAGCCTGAACATTTTGTCTAAATATTCCAAGGCCTCCCGGTCCCGCGGCAGCGGGGGCAGAGGTTTCTTCCCCTCCACCCAACCAGCTGATCGCGGCAACAGATGGGCCGCCAGGCTCTCATCGAGGGGGGGCACGCCAGAACACACCGTGTCTGATCTGCCCTGCACCCTGACAATGCCCGACATAGATGCTATGGCGACCTTCGTCTTCAATGGACGCCGCCATGTCGCCTCCACACACTGCCAGATCTCTGGCAACGGGGGCGAGGCGAAGGCCGGCTGTGCCGGAAGCACCGGGCCGTAAAACCCCTGCCTAAGGTGGCTTATAGGCCTCGGTGGCAGCGGTGGGGGGAGCGGTAAGCCTACAAGCTCCGCTGCCTGGGTCATCACCACTGGGAAGTCCAGTGGCGCGCAGACCTGAGTGCTGGGGCCCTCCTGTGCCGTCGGAACGGGGGGTGTCGGACAAGGAGATGTCGTCATCTTCCTCCGCGAAGTCGACCACCTCGAGGTCCACATCCTCTTCCTCTCCGTGCACCTGCGGGCCGAGCTTCCTCAAGAAGTGCCTCCGCACGATGCCGGCGGTTCAGCATTCGGGATCGAACGGCAGGCAACGCAGGCCGGTGTCTGGCCCACTCCCTGCACGGCATGATCCTGTTCCCAGGCACTGGAAACACTGACGAATGCAGATCTGCTCCCGCAATCAGGCCAGGGGCACGACAGGCAATTACGATGCTCCAGGAGTGGCTCCATTTAAAGGGCCCAGGTCATGGCCATTTCCACTGATTCATAATTACATGTTGAGGTATACTAAATAGATTTATACTGTGCAATTTTCCAAACTCACATTGGTTTCGCATACAGCATCTCTGTCAAGCATGGGTATATCAGCAGTATTCACTTTTCTCCACTAAACGACTCGTTGGAGCTCTTGCCCCCCTCCCTGTGAGCCTAGTGTGCTCCGATTGGTCACTCGGCCACCTCGTTCTGATTAGTCAACCACCAGAGAGGCTGCGCCCATGTCTAACAGTGCTTTTCCCGGCTGCTCTCAGCGTAACATCAGTCTTATCATGGCGTCAGCACAGCCGTATATATTTATATACATATATATTTTAAAACTGTTGTTATAGAAGAGTGTGACGGCCCCAGGGGCCTTTGTCTTACGATGGGGTGGAGCTGAAGAGGCTAATCAGCACGATCACGGACACCTCCGGACACTACGGACCCAGTCTCTCTCCAAAGCGGCTGCAGGAAGACTAACTCTGCGATCCTCTCAACCACCTATCTGCATTTACCACATAAATGTGCCGTGTTTTGTAAACTCGTGTATGTCTCCTTGTCTTTGTGGCCTACGAGCCGCTCATAACAAAGAGTAAGTTATTTTACCGCGTTATAAACTACTACTGTTTGATGAGAAATCAAATCATGGGTTTGCTATATATGAATTCAGGGAAGAAAAGGATAGCCCTACTAAGTATTTCCATTAAACTTTATTTTTAGAAATGTACAAAATGAACATAAATATACATATATACACGGTATATCATCCATTCCTCCTCCTTGCATCTTGCCTGCGCACAGTCGGTGCGGTGCCTTTTAGCACGACGCCTCAGTAGTAGTAGAAGTGCCTTTTAGCACGTCATGGATTGTCCGCCAGGATCTGGCTGGACGAAATCAAATGCAAATCACAAAATATTAGGGAAACTTAGTTGTTTTACATTCGTTAGTAGTAGTTGTGTAATGAACAGCTTGCCTGCTAATATGCTAACCTAGCTTTGTTTACCTTGGTAGCTAACACGATATGAACGTTAGCTTGGAGGAAAGGCAACTATAATGCAGTGTAATAAAACTACTATGAACAAAAGCTAGTGTTTCATATTAGGCTAGCAATAACGTGTTTATAATTGCAATCGTATACGGGTATTCTGCTACCATACAATGTAACTTGCATGAATACATTGTTTTGCGCTAGCATACAGCTAGCCTCGTTAGCTACATGCAGTATATGTACGGTCCACATGTACGGTAAAATCACAGTACAGTATACTGTATGAGTATTCCGTGTGTGTGAATGCAGACATTCTCCTGCTATGAGATACATGTATGCAAGGCCATCTGCTGATATTAGAGTTGATATATGGAAACTCTAGCAACTTAGTTAGCACAGTTAGCACTGTGTCAATGGCTTAGCAGTCCAACACAGTTTACACAATTTAAACAGTCTTGTTTGATAAATACACAAATAACATATGCAAACTCACAGGTTGTATACCCAGATCTTCCCCTGCTCCAAACGGTCCAAACAAGCTGTGGCATATCCGGCCTCAACTGGGCAATGTTTTGGAAGCTTTCGTTCTGTGAAATGCCGGTTCTTCGAACCTCTGGAGGAGGAACACGCCGCTGCTGGTGTGGCCATAGCTCTTCGGAGTGGTCCATTTCGTTCCGGGTACCGCATGACATCAGGCGGGTACCCGGAACTAAATGGAAGACTCAAAATGGGCCAGTGCGTATCTCCAACGAGGCGTTTTGGGGAGGTATTTCTGTGTTAGAGTTTTACTCGCTACAGGGTGTACTTTGAGGGTTTTGACTCTGCACACCGTTTACCATGCATAAAAAACCTTCATAACAACAAGGGACGGGTAATAACCGGAAAAGGCATGTACATGGGAGCTTTAAAAAAATATTCGTTTTCTTCCTTTCTCTCAATAGTACGTCTCGCCTTCAGTGCTAGGCTATCACCTCCGCTCGCTGAAGAGTAAAGGATGGTGGTCAGGAGGCGAGGCCTCCTTTTATACGGAAAGTGAGATTGCGCACGCATTCAGTTAGGCCCGCCCCGGGGCCGGCTACGTCTATAGAAATCTCAGTAGGTGAATGCTTGCATGATGGGTACTAACCCATAGAGTCCAGTAGAGGGCGGAGCCTGTGAGAGATATAAACCTATCGTTTTTCAACCATTAAATTGTCCTCATTGCCCCGTGATTTAATCTGGACTGCATCATCTCCCGACACAGTACGTTTTGGAAAACCCCCCCGTCTCTGGATGTTGACATCATCCTGCACTGTGATGACCCTCCTCATCTAACCACAATATGTTGGTACTGCCTTATACAAGTCATCATTTGCTTTGAAAAAAATATATATTCAAGTTCAGAGCACTGAATAGGGCTGAAACAATGTTTTTTTGCAGAGGAAGTAAAGAAACTTCTAATGAACAGACTGAAGCGGGGGAGGAGCGGGTGGAGGCCTGTGCTGCGGAGAGATTGTGCGCTTTGCTCGACTGGCTGTTGTATCTTCACAAGACAACGGGTCAGTTCTCTCTCCGTCTTCCACCGTCCGCTGTGGCTCTTTAAGTATTTAGAGCTGCCAGCCGTTTCTTCCCCCCCTCTCTTCTGTCGGTTCGAGTGGGTCTAATGCTCCGTCCCTTGTCAGCTTGGCCTCCACTCCCTTTCATTTCCTCTCATGTCTTCTTCCCTTCATCAGCATATTTCTGTCTCTGGACATAACGTCTACTCTTGTCTCCTTGCTTCTTGAAGAAATAAGTATTTCATATCTTTGTTTTGTCATTCTGCCCCGTCACGTTCTGTCCTATCCCCTCAATAAAACTTCCATGAACCCTTAAAGGTAGGGTAGGTAAATTTGAGAAACCGGCTCGAGATACACTTTTTGTTATATTCCATGGAATGCTCTTAACATCCCGATAGCAATGAATATCTTAAGTGCTTTGACAAAAAATCCATAAAAAAAATTCATCTGTGGAAGCCGTAATACTGTAAAAAGCACGACCAATCATTTTAGCCGGCCCAGCTAAAATAACTGGATGGCCTACCTACCTGTCAGCCTTCCATCTGTGCACAAACTTATCTCGTGCCCTCATTGGTCATGTGCGCGTTCGTGTGTGTTGGAGGAGGGGCTCTATAAAGAAGTGGCAGATTTTCTCCGGTTGTGTATTTTCAAATTCTAGCGATCTCGAGCCGGTTTCTCAAACTTGCCTACCCTATCTTTAACCTCTGCTTATGAGTGTAGACATCTTGTCTGTGTGTTTGTGCACACACACATGAATATTAATGGAGGGTCTGTGAGAGATATACAAAAGGTGAGGGGTAGTCTGTGTGACACACTAAAAAACTTGAATTTAATACAGTTATGTGGGCTGGTTCACAGACGGAGCTGTTCAGCTATCGGAAATACAGTGTACTCAGCAGGGCACAAAATAAAAACCATCCTCCCCAAAAACTGAACCCTAAACATGACCTTCTAGGCAGAGGTAAAAACTAAATTTACCGATAAATTAGGTTAGCCTTCGTTCAGAGTCACCAGTTATTAACAGTTTAACACTGTGTGTGGCAGAGTTCAGATTAAATGTTAAAGACAAAGTGTAGATACCATTTGTTACACGCACAAAATTATATATTTCTTTGGTAAAAAAAGTCAAAACGTCAGATCCTGAATTGACATTTATGTAATCACTGCATTTTGTTGATGCTTTGTATGAGTTTCCCAGCCAAGCAACTCCAATGTTTGCCAGAAATTAATTATAAGTCATTTTGAACATTTCCCTAATGAGATAAGAAGAGTAAAAGCACATTTTTCATTTAAACAAGGCTTTTAAACGGCGTAACAGACCAATATATTTTAGGGCCCTAAAGAGAGCCAACAAGCTGTCAACGGAAGTGAGTAAACTTAAAGGGGACCTATCATGCAAAATGCACTTTTATACATGAATATGTGTCCCCGGTGTTCCAGGGAACTCACCAAGTGTCAGAAAACCAACCTGGTCTCACCAGAATGCGTGACTCCACCACGACTCCTTAAACACCGCAGTGCGTGGTGGAGTCACGAACTTTGCTACATTTACGTGTCTGCAACCACGCAAACAACCCAATGTAAAGTGAATGAGGCTCCTTTGTTGTGGTGCACACATGCATTTCTACAACATCCAGCAGTGAGCTTTTATTCTATAAAACGTTTTTAAAATCTACTTTATAGCTTGTAGTAACTCAGGGGAGGCTTCTTTTATTTTATTTGTATTCATAATAATTTTTATTTTTCGTCAGAATGTATTATGGTGCATTATTTACCAATTTTGTTCTCAAAAAACAGTGCATTGTGTGTAATACAACTGTGATTTTTATTAAATTAGTTAGTTTTTAAGGAAGGCCAGAGCTTCAAGCTGTGTCAAATAGATTGTTCCCTTAGTTAACGTTATTTAAAAAATAATTATATTCCAATTTGATCATGTCCCCTTTATTGTATTACGGACCCAAAGAGCAATGTTGAGCGTCCATTCCCATTGGATAACGGAGGGATTTTACACCCCGGAAGTAAGTATTCTCCTACTGTCGATCGATCTTATTTACAGTGATATCTGCACTACTCATCAACTCAAAAACACCAGATTATCCTTGTTAATTACACAACATTGATTGGTTTTAAATTGTGTACAATGCTTTGTATTTTTCCCCTTTCAATTCGGAGAAACAAATATTTGAGTGTTTGGATGGCAAAAGACACTACACTACCCAGAATCCTCAGCTATGGGACTACACCATGTGCTTAGAACGTGTCCTACCCATAGACTGTATATATAAAGGTCCTACCCCCCCCCCTTAGGTCACAGGCTCCTCCAACAGTGCAACACAATAAAGCAGATACACAGAAAAAATAGTGCAAGTAAATACAAAAAGAAAAATAGTAAAAAGTGAAATAGTGCAATAAGAGTCTATATACAAGTGATTGGAATATGATGTATTAGATAAATAATTTCTAAGTAGCAGCCAGATGAATGTTATGGATGTTGTTTCTAAGTTCAGGTGTTTAATAGTCTTATGGCCTGTGGGTCAGTGTGGGATGAAACTGTCCCTGAGTCTGGTGGTTTTAGTCCGGATGCTGCGGTACCGCCTGCCAGACGGCAGCAGACAGAACAGTTTGTGGCTGGGGTGATGGGGGTCTTTTATAATCCTGAGGGCTTTCTTTAAGGTTAACCTGGTATTTTTACTCCACTACATTTATTTTAGTTACTTTACAGATTTGGATTAATAATGTGAAATATAAACAACCCTTAAATCAGACTTTAGTTACACCTGAGTAAAATTCAGTGAAGGTGATTGTCAAGTGCCAACAATCAGGCGAGATATTTGGTAGTGGGTGCTTGAGAAGACTAAATATTTATCTGCAGATCCCTATAAAGCATATTCCTTACTCGTTATTCTCTACTAATAGTTAATTAAAAACTGTATATAATGGCTATTTTGCACATCCCTTTCAAGATTTCAAGATTTTCTAAGCTTTATTGACATATCATATACACAACTACGGTGTAGTTATGCAATGAATGAAAAACTTGGGTCACAGGTTCCTCAACAGTGCATTACAAGACATCTATCGATATCTGTGTACCTCCACCATTAAACATATTCTGCACATTTCTTATACTATCTACATACATCTTATAAGAGTATAATTAATATGTATAATATCAGTTAAAATAAGTGCTTCAACATAGTTAACATTGCAGGAAAGTTGATTGTCAAGTTCCAAAACAA
The DNA here is from genome assembly GCF_902827165.1 of Trematomus bernacchii. NCBI lineage: Eukaryota > Metazoa > Chordata > Actinopteri > Perciformes > Nototheniidae > Trematomus > Trematomus bernacchii. The sequence continues at coordinate 863,147 of NW_022987683.1, forward strand.
ACCATGCAATATATTAGACGTTAAGTACTTTGTCAGGCTTAATATCTGTAGATACCCCCAAAGCTTTTTTCTTATTTAAAAGAAGACCTTAACCTAAAGTATTCTTTAATGTTTAAATAAAGCCTTATTAGTTTGTCTGTTTTGCCAACACACTCTCACTCCCAACGCGTCCAGGAGTGACGCTTGGTCAGAATTCCGTGGCGTCCAGTTGTGATGCGCCGAGTCTCCATCAGCGTCATAAACGGATGCAAAGAGCTTTCAACTGATTGCAATGTATTCCCATCGGCGGCGGTATTTGACGCTTAGGGAAGCACGGCATTCGTTTGTGTCGGCAGCTGTTAAAGGCAATGTGAGCGTCCATTCCCATTGGATAACGGAGAATTGTACACCCGGAAGTAAGTATTCTCCTTACTGTCGATTGATTTGACAGTGATATCTCCATTACTCATCCACTCAAAAACACCAGATTACCTTTGTTAATTAAACGACATTGATAGGTTTAAATTGTGTACAATGCTTTTGTGTTTTTCCCCTTCAATTCTGAGACAACTTGTTTTCTCTGAAATGTGGAGCGCCAAAGAGACTACACTACCCACAATCCCCAGCTATTGTTGTGACGACTTATGTCCGCTTTGCGACAAAACCTCGTGATAAGTCAACAAGCTCTGTGATTGGATGAAACATAAATAGGTGATATCTGCACTACTCATTAACTCAAAAACACCAGATTATCCTTGTTAATGAAACGACATTGATAGGTTTTAGTGTACAATGCTTTTGTCACGTTTTCCCCTTCAATTCTGAGAAACAAGTAGTTTTGAGTTTTGGATGGCCGAAGACACTACACTACCCCAATCCTCAGCTATCTTCGCGAGGCCAGGTCTCGAGGTCACGTAGTTCACGTGATACATCGCTCGGAACCTTGAGACACCACTACCCACAATCCCCAGCTATTGTTGTGACGACTTCTGTCCACTTTGCGACAAAACCTCGTGATAAGTCAACAAGCTCTGGTGATTGGATAAAACATAAATAGGTGATATCTGCACTACTCATTAACTAAAAACACCAGATTATCCTTGTTAATGAAACGACATTGATAGGTTTTAGTGTAAAATGCTTTTGTCACGTTTTCCCCTTCAATTCTGAGAAACAAGTAGTTTTGAGTTTTGGATGGCCGAAGACACTACACTACCCACAATCCTCAGCTATCTTCGCAGGCCAGGTCTCGAGGTCACGTAGTTCACGTGATACATCGCTCGGAACCTTGAGACACCAGCAAGGTAAGCTGTAATAAACTCGACTGCTCACTTAATTTTCGACAATATTCAAATATAACACAAATAAAATATTTGGGTTATGTATTCAAGTCCCACCCAGGCAGCAGGATTCGTAAGACAGTACGAGAAACTTAAAGAAAATGTAGTCTGTAACAGTTATTTTCTTTTTTGTAATAACGGCTCATTTAGAAGCTAGCATTAGCCACCGTTTGGCTAGCTAGCTGTGTTAGTACAATGTCGTAGTCATCAAAGGAGCTAGCACTGTTAGTTGTATCGCTCATCAAAACAAAGAGGACTCTCTGGAGCGAAAGTATTTGTAATTATTATTTATTATTTATTACTTAGCGGGAGTGTTTTACGTGTTCGGTGTAATGACGTAACATTTTTTGCGGTTGCTGGTCATTTGTTTTTTTTACCATAAGCTGTCATCAAGAAGGAATGCCATAATTTAATGTCATGATGTTTATATGTGAACAAATTACACAGTACATTAGAAGTCAGTACACATTAGCCTAATTATTAACAGAATGTTGTTCAATTTTGTTCAAAATGGAGTCACTTAGCATTGGCGTTTAAATGTTACATTCTGTTATACAAAAACCCCACTTGTCATTTGTGTTTGAATATATTGAATATTCACATATGATATATAATTTGATTCAAACCATTGGAAGTTTGCGCACTATCTCAAGTATTCACAGCATATTAGACTATATCTTCTATCTCTCCAATTGCATTTAATATAGAGCATGAACTTAATAACATATTTGTGTATTTGAGAAAAATGGATCAACTGACAGCAAACATTTTTGAGATAATCCCTCTATGTTTAACTTTCATTTGCAGAATGACAAAGCCCAAAACAACTGTGCCCCTCCTGCCAGGCCCCAAATTCCCTTGGGCGTAAAACATGCGTGGCGTGTGTCTGCCCCCTTCAAATAAATAAAATTTTAAAAAAAGAAGCGGAATTAAAGGACTCTAGCTGGGGGGCTTCTGTGAAGAGCAACAGGAACGCCAGCAGGACCGTTAAGTCGGCCGAGCTATCTGTGAGTTTAAATGACTTATTATTTAAGATGTTTGGCCTCTCAGACGATTACATATCTTATTTGTCAAACTTGCCCTCAGTGAATGTGAAACCATTTTTGGCTTTAAAAAGATTTGTATCATTGATCAATGTGCCTGTATGCAATCTTTTTCGCTCCAATTCTTGCAGGTTCTTAAACTACACACCCTTGGCTCCAGCCCGGTCCTTTTCCAATAAGGGCCGCAGTGGGGAGATCCGTGGGGATCTGGTCCACCATTTTGGAAATGCTGATGGGGTCGTTAGGGAGATCCTACTCAAAATGAGGAAACTCTATGAGTACCTCCTGAAAAGTAAGATCATCCTTGTACTTTATTATCTCATTGTGTAGTCATCCATGGGCTTTGTGTCAATGCATTCATCAAATTCACACTTCTGTTACATCTATCCCGTTATATCATTAAAATGTCATCCCCCCCTGAGCCTTTTTTATATAATACAAATGCTGTATTATAGAACAAAGGCTGTCAACATGGGCTTGTCAGGGCCAGCATGTTATCACTGTGAACACTAAGATACTAATATGAGGGTACCACACTAATGGTATTGCAGTTACCTACTTTTTAGTTTTTATTTATAATTAATTATTTGTATGCATATTTCTTTATTTTGTATTGTGTTTTAAGCCTGTACAGCACTTTGGACAACATTGAAATGTGCTATACACAAATATTTAAAGGGTTGAATTGAATGCAAATGTCGACATTACTCACCTGTAGTTAGCAAGCATGCACGTTATGCATGTGTCTGTAATACAAACACATCTTTGCAGGCATCATAAAGATGAGGCTGCTCTGTTTTCCCAGTTTGTAACTCTTGCCTCCTCTCTTCATGTCTTAATCCCTCTCACATGAGATGGGAGAAGAGGAGGAGACACCTCGAGAGACGAGTTGAGGCAAAAGACATTCAATGAAATTAGACATCATGACACTCCTACCTCGCACCCTAATGTCCAGGACACACATGGTGCCGCACGTGTGCTTATCATTACGGCTTATGCTTTTTATCTGGGCATCCGTAGAAACATGTCAGAGCAGCCACAGTTTCGAAATGACACAGAAGAAAAGTCATGCCTATTTTCTTCTGTGAGACGCACGTGGTTCTTTGCAAAAACATACCCGGCAACAACCTGTCAAAAGTCTTATCACCATGTTTCATTACAGATTTAATGTATTTATCTGCAAGTTTTAAATGATTTCTAGTTTAATGAGAGAAGCTGCTCCAGACTGCAACTACATTTTCATTATGATCATGGTCTTCACTAAATACGATAAGTTGTTGTGTTAAACACTGATATGAGAAACATAGCAATATGTCTACAGTCAGCTGTGGTAGCTTAAAAACATTATTTTCACACTACCTGAATTTCATTCACTTAAGAACTACCTGGTTGATTTATAATAAGAGGGAAATTCAATGCATTTAATTAATTTCTTGCAAGTAAGGCCAAAAATAAGTCTTCCTTAAAATGTGTTCTGTTAATTTTCCCTTGTATTATTTTCAACATTTGCAGTGTGTGCTGCACAACAAGCTGCATCAACATCTGCTGGTCCACCAGCCCCCCCTGGACCAGAGCAAGAGCCAGAGACAGAGACGGAGCGAGAGCCAGAGCAAGAGCCAGAGCGAGAGCCAGAGACAGAGACGGAGCGAGAGCCAGAGCCAGAGACGGAGCCAGAGACAGAGCCCTCCGGCCTCCTTCCGGAGACATTTACTCTCCATCTATTTCTCTTCCTCCACCTCCTCCACCTCCTCCATGCTCCCAGCCTTCTCTCTCCCCCCTTGTCTTCTCCTCCACCGCCTCCATGCTCCCAGCCTTTCTCTCTCCCCCTTGTCTTCTCCTCCACCGCCTCCATGCTCCCAGCCTTCTCTCTCCCCCTTGTCTTCTCCTCCACCTCCTCAATGCTCCCAGCCTTCTCTCTCCTCCTTGTCTTCTCCTCCACCTCCTCCATGCTCCCAGCCTTCTCTCTCCTCCTTGTCTTCTCCTCCACCTCCTCCATGCTCCCAGCCCTTCTCTCTCCTCTTGTCTTCTCCTCCACCTCCTCCATGCTCCCAGCCTTCTCTCTCCTCCTTGTCTTCTCCTCCACCGCCTCCACCGTCAAAGAAAAGTTGAAAAGGTTCGATTTGCACTATACTATATACTATACAATACATTTATTTAAATGATTGTTTGGAAGACTTATTACCTAATTATTAAAATGGTGTTATTTATTTTTAGAATGCAGGAAACACAGGACCCAGAAGGTGTTCCTCTATGAGAGCATTGTGGAAAGAAGAGTTTTTAATGTAAGTGTGTTATAATTTCTTCCTTTTTGTTTTTCTTGTTAAATAACATAAAAACGTACAGAACATTATTGGTACCGTCTACAGACCATCAGTGAGATATCTGCACAGAGCCCAAACGATACTAACATATAACCGCCTCTGAATCCAGAGATACACAAGTATCCACTATCGTACAAGTATGGAGCAGTGAGGTTCCTCAATCCATCCTCAACACTGCACCTTTTTTTGTCATTGTAAGCATTACAGGACTACGTTTTGCAATCACCTTATAACCTTGTGTTGTAGGAAACTCCCAGTCTTAAAGAAGCTGCTCATACTGGTACGATAGTGGATTCTTCTGTATCTCTGGTTTTCAGATGCTGTTGTCTGTTAGTATTGTTTATGTGTAGAAATCTAACCTTATTGATGGTCTTTAAATGGTACAAATAATGTTCTGTAAAGTTGTATCACCTAACTTTGTAAAGTATCTCTCATTAATATTTCTGTCCATTTCATGTCATGCCTTTCAGCAAAGACAAGAAGTGAAAATTCGCTGGACACCATGCATGTATGTGTTGTACTGGAAGCAAAGGGTTTATACACTGATACAGTAGGCTCATCTCAATTGAATACTTTTGTATTGTATGTTGTTATGTAATTTGTCCTACAGAAGAGACACAAATCACTAACACATGTATTAGTATTTTCTATTCTATATTAATTTATATCATTGACCTTCCACTTTTCCCACTATATTAAGAGTATGTACTCTTAATATTTAAATGTTTTCATCAAATATAACACATTCAAAAGTGCTTTACAAAAATGAAAGACATTAAGAAAAAGGCATTTTAAAAACAGTCATTAAAAAGCAACACAATCTACCTGCATTGCAATTACTCTAAACGTGTAAAACGTGCTTTAAAACCAGTAGGAGGTGCGGGTTAAAAAGCTGTCAAGTTTACAGTGTTAACAAAATAAAATATACTGCTGTTTTCTGGTTTAGTTTACGACGGATATATTCTGTTTATTGTTTGATATTTGTAACACAAAAGCGATGTAAAAAACTAACAGCAACACAGAAAAGATGGTCTTAACATGACCCAGCGGTCTAGTAGTTAATAAAAAACTGAGGGATTCTGGGTAGTGTAGTGTCTTCGGCCATCCTAAACTCTGAACAAATATTTGTTTCTCCGAATCGAAGGGGAAAATTACAAAAGCATTGTACACAATTTAAACCAATCAATGTTGTGTAATTAACAAGGATAATCTGATGTTTTTGAGTTGATGAGTAGTGCAGATATCACTGTAAAATCAATCGACAGTAAGGAGAATACTTACTTCCGGGTGTAAAATCCTCCGTTATCCAATGGGAATGGACGCTCAGCTCTCTGCGTCCGTAATACAATAAAGGGGACATGATCAAATAGGAATATAATTATCTTTTAAATAACGTTAACTAAAGGGAACAATCTATTTGACACAGCTGAAGCTCTGGCCTTCCTTAAAAACTAACAAATTTAATAAAAATCACAGTTGTATTACACACAATGCACTGTTTTTTGAGAACAAAAATTCGTAACTTCGTAACACCATAATACATTCTGACGAAAAATAAAAATGATTATGAATACAAATAAAATAAAAAAAGCCTCCCGTGAGTTACTACAAGCTATAAAGTAGATTTGAAAAACGTTTTATAGAATAAAAGCTCACTGCTGGACGTTGTAGAAATGCGTGTGTGCACCACGACAAAGGAGCCTCATTCACTTTACATTGGGGTTGTTTGCGTGGTGCAGACACGTAAATGTAGCAAAGTTTGTGACTCCACCACGCACTGCGGTGTTAAGGAGTCGTGGTGGAGTCACGCATTCTGGTGAAACCAGGTTGCAGAAAACACAACCCTCTCTATTTTCCTCCATACCCAAATCTCTAAAAAAGGGGCTGCAACGGATCTGATAAAAACTGATCCAGATTTGAACACTGTCCTGACGTCAGGACGGTGGCGCTACGGCTATTGGGCCAACTCCACCAATCAGGAGGAGACAGCCACGGCCATTGCCGTTCGAAAGCGCTGGAGACGCTGTAGTACATATGCCAGGCCTGTAGATGGTGATGTTCTCACAGAATCAGCCCTTGCAAAAACAGTGCTACAAAAGTGCAAATTGAGCGAAATGAGGCATGGCTAAAATGCATGATCTGTTTGGTATTTTGAATAAATATGCCTTATATAGGTATGGTCCTACACTATATTATTAAAATATAGCATGATAGGTCCACTTTAATTTTAACTACTATTTCCTCATGTACACTAAAGAGAGTGGAAGGACACTTTGAAATATGGGACTTTTTATTCCTTAAATTGAAAGTACTTAATTGAGGATGGGTTGGCCTTACTAAAGCTGCAGAACCTGACATGCCTGCCAACACCTGAGGCCATGTGCACACACAATAAATGGCACAGAATTTTTACTTACGGTAATTCACTTCAGAAACACTTTTTGTTATATTCCATGGAATGCTCTTAACATCCCGATAGCAATGAATATATTAAATGCTTGCATCTGTGGAAGCCGTAGCGCTATAAAAAGCACGACCAATCATTTTAGCCGGCCCGGCTAAAATAACTGGATGGCCTACCTGCCTGTCAGCCTTCCATCTCGTGCACAAACTTATCTCGTGGCCCTCATTGGTCAGTGCACGTTCGTGTGTGTTGGAGGAGGGGCTCTGTAAGGAAGTCTGAAGGAAGAGGCAGATTTCTTCCGGTTGTGTACTTTCAAATTCTAGCGCACTCGAGCTGGTTTCTAAGGAGCCCTGGACAACAAACAATTTATGTTTATGTGGGGAAATGGCAGTGCATACATTATTTGAGATATATTTCAAACTCGGACTTCATTTTCGGGACATTTCGGCCAGGGGTGTAGAGCTATTTGTTTAAGCACTGGATTCACAAAACAGGAGAGTCTGTGAACCAGTCTGACTTGATCTATGAATTCATGTCCGTGACTCTCACAGTATCTGCTACGCAGCGCCTTCACTGTGTTTACCTTCATTAGAACAGCTGCATAGAGATCGAGGCTGCTACGTTTTAGCCACACACACACACAACACACACCCACAACACACACACACACACACACACACACATCACACACACACACACACACACACACACACACACACACACACACACACACACACACACACACACACACACACACACACACACACACACACACACACACACACACACCCCTATTACTCGTTTTATGAAGGAGATGTCCGGTCACCAGGGCGCATGATGTGTAAATAATAGGGCTGTCAGTCGATTCAAATATGTAATCGCGATTAATCGCATGATTGTCCATAGTTAATCGCAATACATTTTTTATCTGTCCTCAATGTACCTTAGAGGGATATTTTTCAAGTTTTTAATACTCTTATCAACATATGAGTGGACAAATATGCTTTATATGTTTGTTTATTATCATTTGAACAATGACAAATATTCTCATGTATATTAAACACAACAACCTCTGAACATTACAAATATCCGCCTCAATTCAACCTGGAACCTCTCTCATACAATAATACTGTGTGTGTGTGTGTGTGTGTGTGTGTGTGTGTGTGTGTGTGTGTGTGTGTGTGTGTGTGTGTTGTGATGGATCGTTGGAGCTATGTGCAGCTCAAGGCATATATGCTCGAACGGGAGCTGCCTGGACGCTGCAATCATGTTGCGCGCACTATCCGTGCTGAGTGTGCTGACTTTTCGTACAATGTCCCACTGTCTGGCTACCTGCATAAAGTCAACTGCTCGGCGCAGTTGTCGGCGAAATGTCGCTCCTCTGTTTTCATTGAAACAGCTCCTTATATCCGTTAGCGCAGCTAGCTAGCACCAGATGCTAACAACAACAACAACAACACGTAAGGTGTGCCTCGCTCGCGAGTCGCGCCACACATACACACACCCTCCCAGTCCTCCTGATGGCCAGTCCGGGCCTGCCGGTGAGCGTGGAAGTGTGGTCTGCCACAAGCGGGCGGCAGGAGCGGGGCTGTCAGCATCAGCTTGTAGATGGTATTTTAAACTCGATGCGCTCTGAAACTACGGGGCAGCCGAGGACAAAAAATACACATGCGTTAATCGCGTTAAAATAATTTGTGGCGTTATTAACGCGTTAACTTGACAGCCCTAGTAAATAACCCAATTTGTGTTCTGTGAAACTGAAAAGGATATGACATTGTTTTTGTAACTTTCGTTGCAGTTGTATATGTCTTAAATGTAATTTAGGTTAACTTCCTGTTTTATTTAGATGCTTTTATTTTGAAGGCAAGTTTACGCTGTTGACAGGAAGTTGTTGTTGCTATGGAAATGTGAAATGCTACATGATGTGTGTGTGTTTGTTCTCTGCTCAGCTCAGCTCTGTGTGGGTGTGTGTGTTCGGTGTATGTGTGTGTCCGACACCGGCATTAGTTTTCAAATTACCATGAACAGTAATTTACACACATGTGTATTCCCAAGTGAAAGAAATGTGTTTAATCTTAATCTCGATGTAGGCTAGTGTTAAATGCTGTCGGAGTGCACCGGAACAAACGCTACTATCATAATATCTTCTGAAAACAAATGCCCACACACACACACACACACACAGACATACACACACACGCTCTGGCGACCGGACATCTTCATAAAACTAATAATATGGAATAATAATCGGGCAGTTCGATGTGTCTAACCATAAGAAAGTATCTCGTTCGCACGAGATATGTATATCGTGCGCACAAATTAATAAAACGTGGCCTCGTTTTATTTAAATTGAGGCCACGAATTACATCTCGTGCGCACGAATTAATAAAACGTGGCCTCGTTTTATTTAGTTTTCTCTCTATGAACCCTCCAGGGCTCCGTAGATTTCTCCATTCTTACCTACCCTAAATCTTCTTGAAAAAAGCTGATAGCTGTCTTTCTGGTTTTGAGTTGCCACCGGCAGGGAAAAAAAGATCCTTGACCAAGCATCATTCCACCTTCACCTGTCAGTAAATATGTCTCACAGAAACTGTCCGATGTCTGGCTTTGCTAAAAATTAATGGTGACAGAGGGTAGCGCAATATTTACGACAAGAAAAATCACAAACAAGTGCTGCCAAACCTCAAACCTAAAGACGTTCTTAGCAGTGTGGCCAAATCTCTTCTGCGTTTGTTTTTCTAGTTGCCGACAAAGTGGTAATACGAATCTCAAATATCAGGCTACGAAATACTTTTTAATTCTAACCAAGGTCATTCGTCTTTAGCTAACAGCACCTGCACTGACATTAATTGTCATCTTGGTTCCAGTGGGGAGCCCTGAGCTGTGTATAGCCCAGTGTGACTTTGTTCATTAAATCTTTATACTGTTTTGGTGGGCCACTGTGTTGTTATTTGTCTTGTATTGCAGACAGAAATGAGAGAAGGAATGCCTAACTGCACTCACATAATCACTGTGTGCAGAAAACAGGCTTTTCTGTCCTTGCACATCAACAAATTAGAGGAAATTGGATGAGACTGAATAAATCATAGTATAAAGTCAACAAAGGGAACCTGATTTTTTCTCATTTTTATAATCAGCAATAAACCCCAAAGTAGAGGCCTTTCCACCTCTTGTGTGTATTTCTAATGTGGTGTTATTGTGATAGTGGAGGCTGGCAGGTTCTGTTCTGGGACATAATACAGCTCTGCTCCATAAACCCAGCTACACCTGGCTCCAACTGGCTGGCTGCTGGGCTTTTTGGATGGCAGGATGGTTCACTGTTATATTTCACACAGGCTCCGCCCTCTACTGGACTCTATGGGTACTACCCTTAACCATGCTATGCGAGCATTCAGATACTGAGTTGCATAAATGTAGCCGGCCAATCGGGCGAGCCTACCTGATTGCGCTCGCAGGCCAACAGTATATAAGGTGGCTGCGCCTCCTGCCTGTCATCCTTTTTCTCTTCAGCGAGCAGCAAACAACTGATGAGAAGTTAAGCGTGAGAAGAGGAAAAAAGAAAAGATTAAGCGAAGATGGATTCACCACTCCTCGAGACCCGGCCCTATCCTGCATGCCCTGGCTTGATTGCGGGCGCCGATCCCCACCGCCTATGTTTCGAGTGTTTGGGGCCTGACCACGCCGTGGACGGCGTCAACCATTCCCCGGCCTGCAATGCCTGCCGAATGCTCCCACGGCTCAGACGCCAGCACCGCCTGGAACATTTCCAGGCACATTATGTCTCGCCGGGTGAGGCGGAGGACCAGCTGGAACTCGACGTGGTGGAGATGGTGGAACAGGATGTGGTCGGAGAGGTGCCATTTACATTCGCCATTCCGGCGAATCGGCCGGCCCCGTCTGTCGAGGAGGAAGACGACGAGGACTTCTCGGTGTCGCACGCTTCCGGGTCCGGCGTCCATGAGGGTCCACTAAGGTCTGCCGGTCAGGACTTTCCGGTGGTGATGGCCTTCGTGGCGGAGTGTGTGGGGCTACCGCTCCCTCCACTACCACCGAAGCCGGTGAGCCGCCTCCGTCAGGGGTTTTACGGCCCGGTTCGCCCGGCACAGCCAGCCTTCGTTTCGCCCCCGTTACCAGACATCTGGCAATGTGTGGAGGCGATGTGGCAGCAGCCACTGAAGACGAGGGCTCCAGTGATAGGGCTACTCAATTAATCGTATTTTAGTTGCAATTACGATTTTGGCTTGCAACGATTATGAAAACAACATAATCGAAATATAACGATTATTTATTTTTTTTATATATATATATATATATTTTTTTTAATTGGTTTTTCAGTTGAATGAAGTTCAGGGTAATCAACTGTTAAAAACATACTGTTCAAACAATATTTTTCCAATAAATGGATGTTTTCAAAGTAAATGGATAATCGTTTTTTAATAATCGTGATATCAATTATTGACCCAAATAATCGAGATTATGATTTTTGCCATAATCGAGCAGCCCTATCCAGTGGCTAGTATGGCAGGAATCCTCAGGGTGCAGGGCCGCACGGACACAGCGTGTCCCGGTGTGCCCCCCCTTGATGAGAGCCTGGCGGCCCATCTGCTCTCACAGGCAGCAGGTTGGGCAGAGGGGAGAAAGCCTCTGCCCCCGCTGCTTCGTGACCAAGAGACGCTGGAATATCTGGATAAGATATTCCGGCTCGGAGCTCAAATGGCGGCAGCGGCCAATAATCTGGGGGTGTTGGGCGTCTCGTTGATCACTCCTCAGCAGGACGCCCCCGCCTCCCCGTCTCAGGACCGGAGTGATTATGCGGGCCGCTGCATTGGTCTAATTTCTCGGTCATAATCGATTGTTGCCGTGAACGGCCGAATGTTGTGTCAGTAAATGTTGCGGCCGCAGACATTGTGGGACAGCATTTTCTCCTTTCCTTTCGTAAAGGAAGGTCCAGTGTTTCCTAAGCTAAAGGAGGTTATCATGGCTGCCACTGAGGCACTTCCGGGTCATTTCACTCCGTTAGGAAGATTCCTAAGCTTAACTGACTATTCGACCACAACCCAAAGCTTTTAAATAATAAAATGAAGTATTTACAAATTATGCTTACAGATGTACAGATGGAGCATCTTATTTCAGACTCCAGCTTACTGCTTCCTGCCTACTACCTGCCAGTTACCTGCCTAAGACCTGCCAAAGACCAGTATCTGGGAATGTTAAGCCCTCCCACTATTTTCCAAGAGGGCGTTGCCAGATTTTCAATTTCAGGATTTAACCAGGAGATGGCGCTTCCTTCACAAAAACAGGAAGACAACTTTTCACAGACTTTCAGTTTTGTTTAGAAGAGCATTTGAACACATCAATATTTTAGATCAAATGAAGTATATCTAATCTTGTAATTCAATAATATATAGTCTTTATATATTAAATAACTATGGCCAAACTAAGACTTAGGGTGTTGTCGGCCGTAAGCGAACCGGGCCGTTGGCGTCCGGCCGTTCTGTGATTCTCCAGAACTCACAGCTGGCCTATGAATAAGTCCCGACTCTCTCTCTCCGTTCTCCGCTTGTAATTATGCCGTTACAAGCTTCATAGTTGTATTTATCATCTCAGACATTGGAAAAGTCTATGTTAAAAAGCCTCAGTCACCTTAATTCATGTAATAAAAACATCTCAGGTCAGTAACACTGAAAGCTAAATGTGCAATACCATGTTCAGCTATGTTACTATTTATAATGTTATTGTTGTTACAACAGAAGATGTTTTTCTTTATATTGAAGTTAAATGCATCAATCTGGTGCACTTTGAGGTCAAAATTAAGAGATTTATGGATACCGCTGGAAAAAGCTGCAGTACATATGCCGAGCCTGTACGTAGCGCTGTAACTTCCTCCACAAAAGCAGTCTTCTGTTTATTCAACGTGGTGGGGGCGAGGGAACCGGGCAGAGTTTTTCGCCGGTCAACGTGTGTGAAAGTTTAAATCTTCCTTATTGAGCTTTAAAACAAATGAATAACAACTATATATAATAATAAAATAAACACCGGCTGTTGTTATGCCTGCTGTAACGTTAAATTACTCCATTCTCCGCTTAAGTAATTATGCCGTTACAAGCTTCATAGTTGTATTTATCATCTAAATTTGCCGAAACAAGTTTAATATTCTGAAAGCCAAGACTTTGTTTATTTGAAATCAGATGAAAACAAACTGTAACGGACCCTGCCGTGTTATCTATGATTACTATGCCTTACTGTACATTCATAATTTCAGCCGGAGGGAGGTGGGTGGCGCTGCGGAGGAGCAGATTGCGAGTGAGAGGTGCCTGTCATCTTCCCTTTACAAGCTTCACAAATGTATTTATCGTGTGATTTTGGAAATAAAAGTTTCATATTCTGAAAGCCAAGACTTTGTTTATATATTATACGTGGGTAGCTATGACGTCAGAAGGAGTTACCGTAAATGAGAGCTGCCGTAAAAAAGTGTTTCTAGGATTTCTAAACGAACTATTACAGCTGTTATAAAGCATTAAATAAAAAGTCATGAAAAAGATAAGGAGGAGAAAAGGTTTAAGGAAGTAAGCAAGGAATACAGAATGTCGAAATCCTCTGTTTCACGCGATGTCGAACATTGGAGACAGAGGACGGCGGTCCCCCAATCTACACAGCGGGAGAAAGAAGATCATAAAGCAGATCGGAGGAGACATCACGATCTTTCCCACATTATTGCAATTCACCTATACTTAACCCCAAATAAAAGAACCCAATAAAAACAGTTGTTAAATAATAGTGAAGTCACGTTGTAATAATAACTCATCTCTCAGTTTGAGTGTTCTTTTTCTGCTTTTCTGACTATTTCTCATTGTGGGGAAACATAACACCCAGAGTCCTGATCGTTTTAATGAAGTTGAATACAGAATATTCATATTTGTCAGTGATTTCATGTCAATTCGGCGAACATAAACATAAATGATCGTGGTGAAGATGGTGATTAAATTAGGATTACAAATCGGGAGAGCCGGCTGCATTTCCTCTCGTTCGTTTTTTTCGACTAAACAACATTATTTTGTTAAATAACAACATGGTGATGTTTTGTAAATGATTACATGTCTTATTTAGCACAGACTATGATCCTATCCGTGACATATGGATCTTAACAAAGATCCGCTATACAGTAGTACCAGACCCAGACATACTGTACATCCAGCTTACTGTATCGAAGTTGATTTCACATGAGCTCCAGTGTGGAACCCCACTGCACCCCCTGGTGGATCAATGATCCATTGCAGCTGGCTTCACAATAATTACATTTATTTATCACGGGGGCGGTATCAAGTCAGACTGGGGGCCGGCTCTTGATCACGGGCAAATCACGGGCCGACCACAGGTATGTTTTGGTGAACAGGAGACACAAAAAGCAAAAGGAAACTGAACGTGTTTTTACTGTTTTAATGGCTTATCAAGAGCACAACTGAAACATAACATCTGAAACGATGTAACAACATAATACACTTTTTGGGGATGCAGCTTGGGATGTGAGGAGTGAGGGACTCGGCTTAGAACGGGCGTGTCGCCTTCTGTCCTGCCAGTGTTGGCAGGACATGAATTAAAATGTCGAACTCGGACTTCATTTTAAGGACATTTCGGCCAGGGGTGTAGAGCTATATTTGTTTAAGCACCGGATTGGGAAAACAGGAGAGTGTGTGCACTGTGCACCAGTCTGCCTTGATCTATGAATTCATGTCCGTGACACTCACAGTACCTGCTGCCCACAGCTGTTTTATAGAAGTAACTGTAATCAGATCACTCGTTTTTCAAATGTAACGCGAGCTGAATACAGTTACTTGATTTTTGTATTCTGATTACGTAACGCCGTTACATGTATTCCGTGACAACCCAACCCTGGATATGAAGCCATTAGAATAAATCAACACCCAGTAGTTAATTCTTATCTAAAAACAGCGGGACGATAGCTCATATGACATTTCAAAGGTCTTTGAAATGCTGGTGGACTAACCGGAGATAATTACAGTGCTTGCCTCGACGGGGAGGGATTGCATTCAACCTGGTCTCACCAGAATGCGTGACTCCACCACGACTCCTTAACACCGCATTGCGTGGTGGAGTCACGAACCTTGCTACATTTACGTGTCTGCACCACGCAAACAACCCCAATGTAAAGTGAATGAGGCTCCTTTGTCGTGGTGCACACACGCATTTCTACAACGTCCAGCAGTGAGCTTTTATTCTATAAAACGTTTTTAAAATCTACTTTATAGCTTGTAGTAACTCACAGGAGGCTTCTTTTATTTTATTTGTATTCATAATCATTTTTATTTTTCGTCAGAATGTATTATGGTGCATTATTCACCAATGTTTGTTCTCAAAAAACAATGCATTGTGTGTAATACAACTGTGATTTTTATTAAATTAGTTCGTTTTTAAGGAAGGCCAGAGCTTCAGCTGTGTCAAAGAGATTGTTCCCTTTAGTTAACGTTATTTAAAAGATAATTATATTCCTATTTGATTAAGTCCCCTTTATTGTATTACGGACCCAAAGAGCTGAGCGTCCATTCCCATTGGATAACAGAGCATTTTACACCCGGAAGTAAGTATTCTCCTTACTGTCCATTGATTTTATTTACAGTGATATCTGCACTACTCATCAACTCAAAAACACCAGATTATCCTTGTTAATTACACAACATTGATTGGTTTAAATTGTGTGCAATGCTTTTGTATTTTCCCCTTTCGATTCGGAGAAACAAATATTTGTTCGTAGTGTGTGGATGGCAGAAGGCACTACACTACCCAGAATCCTCAGCTATAGGACTACACCATGTGCTTAGAACGTGTCCTACCCCCCCCTTAGGTCACAGGCTCCTCCAACAGTGCAACACAATAAAACAGATAGGCTACACAGAACAAATAGTGCAAGTAAATACAAAAAGAAAAATAGTAAAATAGTAAAAAGTGAAATAGTGCAATAAGAGTCTATATACAAGTGATTGGAATATGATATATTAGATAAATAATTTCTAAGTAGCAGCCAGATGAATGTTATGGATGTTGTTTCTAAGTTCAGGTGTTTAATAGTCTTATGGCCTGTGGGATGAAACTGTCCCTGAGTCTGGTGGTTTTAGTCCGGATGCTGCGGTACCGCCTGCCAGACGGCAGCAGACAGAACAGTTTGTGGGGTGATGGGGGTCTTTTATAATCCTGAGGGCTTTCTTTAAGGTTAACCTGGTATTTTTACTCCACTACATTTATTTTAGTTACTTTACAGATTTGGATTAATGATGTGAAATATAAACAACCCTTAAATCAGACTTTAGTTACACCGGAGTAAAATTCAGTGAATTCAGCCAACAATCAGGCGAGATATTTGGTAGTGGGTGCTTGAGAAGACTAAATATGTATCTGCAGATCCCTAAAGCATATTCATTACTCGTTATTCTCTACTAATAGTTCATTAAAAACTGTATATAATGGCTATTTTGCACATCCCTTTCAAGATTTCAAGATTTTCTAAGGTTTATTGACATATCATATACACAACTACGGTGTAGTTATGCAATGAATGAAACACTTGGGTCACAGGTTCATCAACAGTGCATCACAAGACATCTATCGATATCTGTGTACCTCCACCATTAAACATATTCTGCACATTTCTTATACTATCTACATACATCTTATAAGAGTATAATTAATATGTATAATATCAGTTAAAATAAGTGCTTCAACATAGTTAACATTGAAGGAAAGTTGATTGTCAAGTTCCAAAACAAACCATGCAATATATTAGACGTTAAGTACTTTGTCAGGCTTAATATCTGTAGATACCCCCAAAGCTTTTTTCTTATTTAAAAGACGACCTTAACCTAAAGTATTCTTTAATGTTTAAATAAAGCCTTATAAGTTTGTCTGTTTTGCACATCCTCCTATCAGGCACTAAACTGTTTTATTGTAGAGATCACTTACAGTATCTTCTTGATATTTTCTATTCTATATTATTTATATCATTGACCTTCCACTTTCCCACTATATTAAGAGTATGTACTCTTAATATTGAAATGTTTTCATCAAATATAACACATTCAAAAGTGCTTTACAAAAATGAAAGACATTAAGAAAAAGGCATTTTAAAACAGTCAATAAAAAGCAACCCAATCTACCTGCATTGCATTACTCTAAACGTGTAATAACGTGCTTTAACCAGTAGGAGGTGCGGGTTAAAAAGCTGTCAAGTTTACAGTGTTAACAAAATAAAATATACTGCTGTTTCTGGTTTAGTTTACGACGGATATATTCTGTTATTGTTTTGATATTTGTAACACAAAAGCGATGTAAAAAACCCACAGCAACACAGAAAAGATGGTCTTAACATGACCCAGCGGTCTAGTAGTTAATAAAAAACAATAATATCAAAACAAATTATTACTACTAACTTTATTGTGAAATTAAAATAGAACGGTAAAAGAATAGTTTCCGGTCCATTCTGAGGCCCGATCTCTGTAGATAAATAAAGAACTACGACAGATGAGTAATGTTTAATGCAGCCAAACCATTCATTACAATGCATTCATGTGATGACTTTCAAAGAGTAAAGCAAGCACTGCTGAATAAAGTATGATTTGATCTTTGACGAAACGTTTTTTTCATTGGAATGCAGTTGGAGGTCAACCAATCACAGAGCTTGAGGCAAAGCGGAACAATAGCTGAGGATTCTGGGTAGTGTAGTGTCTTCTACCATCCACACACTCCGAAAACATATTTGTTTCTCCGAATCGAAAGGGGAAAATACAAAAGCATTGTACACAATTTAAACCAATCAATGTTGTGTAATTAACAAGGATAATCTGGTGTTTTTGAGTTGATGAGTAGTGCAGATATCACTGTAAATAAAATCAATGGACAGTAAGGAGAATACTTACTTCCGGGTGTAAAATGCTCTGTTATCCAATGGGAATGGACGCTCAGCTCTTTGGGTCCGTAATACAATAAAGGGTACTTAATCAAATAGGAATATAATTATCTTTTAAATAACGTTAACTAAAGGGAACAATCTCTTTGACACAGCTGAAGCTCTGGCCTTCCTTAAAAACGAACTAATTTAATAAAAATCACAGTTGTATTACTTACAATACATTGTTTTTTGAGAACAAACATTGGTGAATAATGCACCATAATACATTCTGACGAAAAATAAAAATTATTATGAATACAAATAAAATAAAAGAAGCCTCCTGTGAGTTACTACAAGCTATACAGTAGATTTTAAAAACGTTTTATAGAATAAAAGCTCACTGCTGGACGTTGTAGAAATGCGTGTGTGCACCACAACAAAGGAGCCTCATTCACTTTACATTGGCGTTGTTTGCGTGGTGCAGACACGTAAATGTAACAAAGTTCGTGACTCCACCACGCAATGCAGTGTTAAGGAGTCGTGGTGGAGTCACGCATTCTGGTGAGATCAGGTTGATTGCATTGCAGCGGGAGCAAACGCTTGCCTCGGGGAGGGAGAAAAAAAGCCACAGTGGAGAATAAACAGAAGGGTAACCATGGTAACTATGGGCGGGAAGTCTTCTTCGCTGCTTTTGTGGCAGACTACAGCGCCACTTACAAGCCTGGCATATGTACTACAGCGTCTCCAGCGCTTTCGAGCGGCAATGGCCGGCCGTGGCCCAACCCCACATTCCCCTGATAGGTGGAGAGTTGGCCCAATAGCCGTAGCGCCACTGTCCTGATGTCAGGACAGTGTTCAAATCTGGATCAGTTTTTATCAGATCCGTTGCAGCCCCTTTTTTAGAGATTTGGGTATGGAGGAAAATAGAGAGGGTTGTGTTTTCTGACACTTGGTGAGTTCCCTGGAACACCGGGGACACATATTTATTAGGGCTGTCAGTCGATTAAAATATTTAATCGCGATTAATCGCATGATTGTCCATAGTTAATCGCGATTAATCGCAAATTAATCGCACATTTTTTATCTGTTCTAAATGTACCTTAGAGGGATATTTTTCAAGTTTTTAATACTCATATCAACATATGAGTGGACAAATATGCTTTATATGTTTGTTTATTATCATTTGAACAATGACAAATATTCTCATGAATATTAAACACAACAACCACTGAACATTACAAATATTCGCCTCAATTCAACTTGGAACCTCTCATACAATACAAAGTGTGTGTGTGTGTGTGTGTGTGTGTGTGTGTGTGTGTGTGTGTGTGTGTGTGTGTGTGTGTGTGTGTGTGTGTGTGTGTGTGTGTGTGTGTGTGTGTGTGTGTGTGTGTGTGTGTGTGTGTGTGTGTGTGTGTGTGGAGATCGTTGGAGCTATGTGCAGCTCAAGGCATATATGCTCGAACGGGAGCTGCAATAATGTTGCGCGTACTATCCGTGCTGAGTGTGCTGACTTTTCGTACAATGTCCCACTGTCTGGCTACCTGCATAAAGTCAAGTGCTCGGCGCAGTTGTCGGCGAAATGTCATTGAAACAGCTCCTTATATCCGTTAGCGCAGCTAGCTAGCACCGGATGCTAACAACAACAACACGTAAGGTGTGCCTCGCTCGCGCGAGTCGCGCCACACATACATAGACACACACCCTCCCGGTCCTCCCGATGGCCAGTCCGGGCCTGCCGGTGAGCGTGGAAGTGTGGTCTGCCACAAGCGGGCGGCAGGAACGGGGCTGTCAGCATCAGCTTGTACAGTAGATGGTATTTTAAACTCGATGCGCTCTGAAACTACGGGGCGGCCGAGGACAAAAAATACACATGCGTTAATCGCGTTAAAATAATTAGTGGCGTTAATTTGTTTTTGCGTTAACGCGTTATTAACGCGTTAACTTGACAGCCCTAATATTTATGTATAAAAGACGTACAAAGAACACCGTTTGGTAGGCTATGTTTTTTAGGTATATTTGTTATTTACCCAGTAAGCGCTCATTTTTAATCACACACGTCTCCCCGTCCCGAAAATAATAAAACAAATAAAAAGAGGAAACAATTTGATATGTCTACCATTTATTTTAGGAGTGTAATATTGTTAAGATCCATATGTCACAGATAGGATCATACATTTACAAAACATCACCAGAAATCACTCTGATTGGCTGTTCAACTTAGCGAATCAGTGCATGAGAAGCGAAGCGGAAGTGAGGGACCAAAACAAACTATTAAGAAGGCAAATCTGAGATTTCATTTAACTCTAGCTCTCGACACAGGTTCGGAAAGCCCCATGAGCTTCTCGTTGTAGAGTGAAAATGGAACACACACGCTATTTTTTGTTTGTTTATATCACGCATATCTGTCTGTTCTTCTTCTCTCGGTGTATAACGCAGTCTGTCTTCCGGTTATTGCCTCTTTTGAATGACGAATGCACACTACCGCTGCCTGCTGGTAAGGACAGTTATTGCCACTCGTCGACTGAAGTCTTTGCGGTGTGTTCGTAGGCAGGGCGGCGTAGCCGACGCAGGCGACGTAGGAGACGTAAAAGTCGGGACGCCTTCGGTACGCGTTCTTTGGTCTCAGGTTGGTGTGTAGCGGCCTTAAGAGCCAGCATGCAAGACCGGCTGTACAAGATTTCGGTGAGTGTTAAAGGAGTTATGACATCACTTACGCAACTCTTGGATTTGTGGTCTTTCTAGTTGCGTATTTTCATAGTCTTATATTTCAACAGTTTTACGACACACTGTGACTTTCTTGACTTAGAAATTATTTTTTTAAATTGACAAACATCATATGTGTAATTCATGGCACAATTCAAACGGGATCAAACAATTATTTCTCTCTCTACCATACATATTTTTCCCGAAATAAGGTCCCATGGTGGTCCACCGGAAAGGGAGGGACTTAGGCTTTCTATTAGCATCCTGGTCTAGTCTCACTTGTTATCCAGAGGTTTATTTGCATCATCTAGGGAGGCCAAAGCTGTGTATACGTGCATTATGTGTTCATTAAAGTTCCCCACAGAAAACCCCTCCATATCAATCCCAATTTGGGGCCCATTTGTTCCTGATTGGTGCAGGTTAACAGGCAGTGACTGACACAGAGGGATGGTGCATTATCATATTATTTGAGGCAGCACAGCGCAGCTGAGGCATACCGGCATCTAATCCACAGCTGTATCGAGGGATTTAGAGGTGAGCGGGGGGTAACACACAGATGCTGTGGCACTCAAAGATACACACAAACACAAACCGACTGACAAAAACTCAGTTCAACACGTAAAATACGCAAATGAAAAACATGTGCTTTTCAACCTCTTGTATAAGCTTTGACATGGCTCCATTTGTGGTTAGGTGCACAGTGTGCGTTTTCTATCTTTATTGGGTATATTTATCTGTGACACCAAGTCTTGGCAGGACTAAGGCTGACAAGCACCCCAGGCTCCCTTCATGCAATTGCTAATGTAGAGATGACAGATTCAAAGATATATGTCATATATCTCGGCCTACACTTTACATGTTCTCTATATACTGAGTAAATTCTTAAGATAAAGTCACTGCCTGATTTTAGTGCATATCCATCATACATAATCACCAAATTCCTTCTCCAAAATGTGTGATTTTTCCAACATTAGCTCCGGGCTCCTTGCTCTCTGTATGTCTATAACCCTCCGCAAAGTTCTCAAAGACGGTTAGTGTTGCTATCATTAATGTCGACTGATAACAGGGTTGAGAAAGGAGGCGGAGAGAAAGAAAGAGAAAAAAAGCCAGCCTTAATCAGGGTTATTGGAGCCAGAAATAACAAATGAGCCAACACGCCTTTACATAATGAGCTCGAGATTAGACTGCGAGACAAAACAGGACCAGTCACCTCCGCAGTGTCAGAGAGAGAAATAAAGAGGGCTACATGTGAAGCGACAATGGGAGGGGGCAAGACGATGAGATGAGTAAAAGAACGGGGTGGGGTGGGGGTTTGAATGAGTTACACATGGAGAGGAGGAAGATGAAGACACAAGGGTAACATGAAAATTGATGTATAGTTTTTTATACAAAAAACCGCCGCGGTGTTCGCACAGATCGCGGCCACTCTAATCAATGGGTACTATTCCACCAGACCCGCCGCGTTACGGCTCAGAAGCGTCCCAGAAGCGTCTCGGCACTGGGCTCTGCTCAAAATAGGATTCAAGTCTATTTTTCGACGCGACGCGAGGCGTTGCAGAGGCGCCGGGCAGGAAGTGGACCGGTCAGAGCATCCGGCCCATCCCCAAAATAAACTAATTTTGCAGACCCTATCTCTCCGTAGTCTTTCAAGTAGGAGGATAAATGCCAGCGTTCTCCTCCGGTTTACAGGCACTGTGTAAATTATATATATAGAATCATTTTGATGATGAATGCATTTTTTTACCACTAAAATACAGCAACACAGCTTTGATTCATGTCGTTTATAACTGGGATATTACAATTATTATTAACTTTGTCTGTACAAAGTAGTTTGTCCAGGAAATATGCCCAAATCAACAAAAACTGCGAGCCGGCAGGCAAGACGCTCCGCTTCTGAAACGCGCCCGGTAGGGTATGACGCTGGAGGAGGCCGGACCAAAACCGCGGCGCAGCCGTGACGCGACGCAGACGGACCCGGTGGAATCGAGGGGTCAGAGGAAAATATTTGTTGTGTCCAAAAGGTGGTACTACAATTTCCGTATCAGTCCGTGACGTCACCCGGCCCAGAAATACTTTTTCCCATTGACAAATATTGGGAAAGAGACGTCTGTAAATCAGCGGATAATTTTTTAACTAAATAAACTACCCAGTATTAACTATTTTCAACCCAGTCTCACGCCATTTCGTGTTATAGTCACGAAATTAATTTAATCTATTGATTCGTGTTCACCAACACGATTTTCGCATTTTTTTCGTGTCACACATAACGATTTTAAAATCAATGTATTTCTATTGGTAGTATGTTTCGTGCCTGCACCACGTCTTTTTGTCCGGTCGGGTCTTGGAAGACCGGAAGCTGTGTGGTTCATAAACACATTTGCTTACTCAATATCTTACCCTAAGCCTAACCCTATCCCTTTTATTTTAAATTGTATAATGTCTGAGTTTTTTTGCCGTCCGTGAGGAAAATAAATGGCTCAGAGCCTCAGAATACTGAAATCTGTATTTTTTGTCATCTCTTTTTCCTTCTAATTTGTTATTATTTGGTGCAGGCACGAAACATACTACCAATAGAAATACATTGCTTCTAAAATCGTTCTGTGTCAGAATTATTAGAATCTTTCGGTCCTTAAAGTTGTAAAATGCACTAAAAACCGAATCTAGATTTTCTCTTTCCATTCATTCTAGAGAGCCGAGAGCGGGAGCTCGGCGGGCAGGGCTGCAACTGCGCATGCTCTATGACCGCACATACGGGTATGTCTGCTCTGACAGCCAGGCATGACGGGTAATCTGACGTTTTGCTCTCGAAAACCAAATATCTTGCCTGATTGTTGGCTGAATTCACTGAATTTTACTCAGGTGTAACTAAAGTCTGATTTAAGGGTTGTTTATATTTCACATCATTAATCCAAATCTGTAAAGTAACTAAAATAAATGTAGTGGAGTAAAAATACCAGGTTAACCTTAAAGAAAGCCCTCAGGATTATAAAAGATCCCCATCACCCCAGCCACAAACTATTCTGTCTGCTGCCGTCTGGCAGGCGGTACCGCAACATCCGGACTAAAACCACCAGACTCAGGGACAGTTTCATCCCACAGGCCAGAAGACTATTAAACACCTGAACTTTGAAACAACATCCATAACATTCATCTGGCTGCTACTTAGAAATTATTTATCTAATATATCATATTCCAATCACTTGTATATAGACTCTTATTGCACTATTTCACTTTTTACTATTTTACTATTTTTCTTTTTGTATTTACTTGCACTATTTTGTCTGTGTATCTGTTCTATTTCATACTTACTGACCGCCAGAGGCGGTGCTTTAGCACTGGATATCTTCTGTCTCGCGCATGCGTAGGTCGAATATTTATATCAACAAAGTCACGTATGACCCCGTATGACACCGGAAGGTATAAGTTCCGGTGCTGTCAACGGGCTCAGTCCTTTTTCATCTTCTCGCTGCGTAGGTTACTACTTATGAGTAGAAGCCAAGCTAAGCTTACTGAAAATTGGGATTCTAGCTCATCGCTACCTGTAGCCTTGCGATCGTTTGATCGGAGCTGCGGGCTAGGAAAAACGCTCGCCCTCCAAAGGCTGCGACGAGCTGTCCGTCCTCCCAAGGGAGAGGACCGCGGTGTTCACCGCCCGGACCCCAGGAGCTCCGGACCGGTAAAGAGCGGACGCTCCTGCACACAGCCGGTGAGATCGCTACCAATTATTGCTGATTGTGCTATATCTATATACTCTCAAACTAATGAGATAATTGTGTACAAATTAACCGAGGGCTCTCGCTAATTTGTTACTGTTACCTGTACTATCATCCAGTTAGCTGAGTGCTCCCGGTGAAAGCTAACTTTCTACTGTACTAGTGAAGGGAGCGTCTCCGCCCTCCTCCTCACTACATACTTTTGGTTCTTTACCTGTACTATCATCCAGTTAGCTGAGTGCTCCCGGTGAAAGCTAACTTTCTACTGCACTAGTGAAGGGAGCGTCTCCGCCCTCCTCCTCACTACATACTTTTGGTTCTTTACCTGTACTATCATCCAGTTAGCTGAGTGCTCCCGCTGAAAGCTAACTTTCTACTGCACTAGTGAAGGGAGCGTCTCCGCCCCCCCTTTCACTGCTTACATTGGTTCCTTGCCTGTTCTATCGTCCAGTTAGCTGAGTGTTTTCGTTCAAGTTAACTGTTACGGCGCGAGTGAAGGGAGTGTCTCCGCCCCCCTCTCACCGCATACATTGTTTCTTTACCTGTTCTATCGTCCAGTTAAGCTGAGTGGTTTCATTCAAGCTAACTGTTACGGCGCTAGTGAAGGGAGCGTCTCCGCCCCCCTCTCACAGCTCACAATTAGTTCCTGTTCTATCCTCCAGTTAACTGAGTGCTCTCGCTCAAAGCTAACTTGCTACAGCGCTAGTGAAGAGAGTGAATCCGCTCCCCTCTCCCTGCACACAGTTGGATGCCCGTTCCAGCCTTCAGTTAGCAGAGTGCTCTCGCTTAGGCTAACTCGCTACGGCGCTAGTGGAGAGAGTATTCCGCTCTCCTCTTACGGCATAAACCCATTAACTGACTTCATTTTTTCTCACTCCAGTTAGCAGAGTGCTCACGCTCAAGCTAACTACTATTGTGCTCACTCCCCTCCACGGCATAATTGTTTCCTGGCCAGTTATTTACAGGCAGCTGAGTGCTCTAGCTATCGCTAGGTCTAACGGCTCTAACACCTGTATGGCTCCTCTTTAACCAGAGGATGGCCATGACCTTTGCCCCTCTTGTCTTGGCCTCGAGCATCTGAGGGAGGGCCTTTCGGAGGACCCGTGCATGAATTGCACCATCATGCCTCGTGCGGTAAGAGCTGCCGAGGTTGAACTACTGACTGAGGGTGGCCTTCCCCCCACACAGTCGACTCCAGCCCAACCTACCCATCCTAGGCGTTGGGCCGCAGAGGCTGCGGGTGCACCGCCCAAGAAGAGGACTAAGCCTGATAGGCTGTCCTCCAGGGTGGACCTACTCACTACTGAGCTAGCCCAGATGAGGTCACTCCTCTTGGCTCTCCATTCCCAAAACAGCGCCTGCCAGTGCGTTCTTTAGGCGCACTCCGGCACCCGCCACCCGCACTGTTCCTCCCTCTTGTGAGTATCTGAGGGAGTTACATGCATGCTGGAGGGACACTAAGGCTCTTTACAGTCTTACGTCCGATGGCCGAGCCTTGGTAGCCATGCAGGATGCGGCAAGAGTTGGCCTTGACCACACGCCGGCTGTTGAGCCTACCATTGCTTCCCTCATAGTTTCCCCTGAGGTCGGAGGCCAGGTGCCCTCGACTCCAATGTCGGGTCACTGATGACCTGCTCACTAAGGCTTACGATGCAGCGGCACGCATGGGCCGTGTAGGCACCTCGTGCTCGCCCTCTCAGCTTCCCTGCAGCAGGATGCTCTTAGCGCTTCCTTAAATCAAGGGTACAAGCTTCAGTTCCGACGCTGGCCCCAGTCTTCAGCCGGGTCAAGATGACCACCATAAGCGACCCGGCAAAATAAATCGCCCTAAACCAGGAGCTGTCAGTCCTCCTTGCCAAGGGT
The DNA here is from genome assembly GCF_902827165.1 of Trematomus bernacchii. NCBI lineage: Eukaryota > Metazoa > Chordata > Actinopteri > Perciformes > Nototheniidae > Trematomus > Trematomus bernacchii. The sequence goes on from NW_022987683.1 coordinate 889,413, forward strand.
GCAATCGAGCCTGCGGACCCCATCTCACAGCCCGGGCTTCTACGCGACCTACTTCCTGGTAAGGAAGAAAGGCGGTGGACTTCGCCCAATCCTCGATCTGAGGAGACTCAACAAGTTCCTAAGGATTTTACCTTTCCATGTGCTGAGCACAGCGGACGTTCTTCGTACCGTGGCCAGGGGGGAATGGTTCACGTCCGTCGACTTGAAGGACGCTTATTGTCATGTGCCTATTGTGCCTCATCACAGGCAGTTTCTTCGCTTTGCCTTCAGAGGTCGTCATTTCCAGTTCAGGGTGCTCCCATTTGGACTCTCCCTCTCTTGGACGACTGGTTAATCTGTGCACCATCCCGGTTACAGACGATCCAGGACACGGCTCTCCTTCTCTCTCATGTCGCCCGGCTAGGCCTCAAGGTGAACATGGAGAGGAGTTGTCGGAACCCCTCTCAGAGCCTAACCTTCATTGGGGTGGCTCTGGACACAGTCACTCAACCAGCGAAAACAGTGTTCTCGCCCCCACTCCTGGTAGACGTGATGCTTTATTCTAGCAGCAGCCGACTGGATAAACCGTCCTGCTAAAACTTCTTGTTTTTTCCAGCTAGGTGAAGGCAGTGCTCTCGCTCCCGCTCCCTCTGCTGGTAACATGGGTATAGTTACATCCCTTTTGTGTTTGGCGAGTAGGAGCGTTGCTCTACTCTTTCCGTTCAGCAGGTAGCTGGTGAAGGCTGTGTTGTCGCACCCCGCTCCCGCCTACGCTGCATCTGGCATTCGTTATTAACTCAACCAGTGAGGGCGGTGTTCTCGCCCCCGCTCCTGATAGACGCGCTGCTTCATTCTAGCAGCAGCTGCCTGGCTAGGCTGTCCTGTTAAACTTCCTTGTTTAACCCAGCTAGGTGCGGGCCTGTCCATCTGCTGCACAGACTCTGCTGTGGGACGCCTTGGCGTCTCCCCAACAAGAAGGACCTCTTGTCTCAGTTGGAGGGTCGGATGTGGCACCCCGACCCCTGCCACCTCCAGCTGTGGGTCTGGCCACTGGGCCCGACCCACTGCTGAGCGACTGCATAGAGTCTGTCAGGAAGACTATTCTCAAATGCTAGGGCACAACCTACTCGTAGGCAGTACGAAAACAGGTGGAAACTGTTTTTTGACTGGTGCCAAGGGCGAAATGAGGACCCAGCATATTGCTCGGTACCTACGACCCTTGAGTTCCTTCAGTCCCTCCTGGACGACGGCCGGTGTCCCGCTACCGTCCGGGTGTATGTGGCTGCTATATCAGCTCAACACGCAAGGGCTGACAACAGCACAGTGGGGAGCCATAGGCTGGTATCCCTCTTTTTAAAGGGGAGCTCTGAGGCTTCGCCCCCCGAATATCCCAAGGGCCCCTACATGGGACCTGCCCTTGGTGCTGGATGCCCTATGCTTGCCTCCTGTTGAACCTTTGTTACAGGCAGAACTGAAGTGGCTCTCAGCTAAGACTGCTTTCCCTCTTGCCATCACCTCAGCAAAACGTGTAAGCGAGCTTCAGGCCTTGTCTGTGAACAGCTCGTGTCTGAGGTGGAACTCAGATGGCTCAGGTGTCACCTTATGGCCGAACACAGCGTTCCTCCCTAAGGTGCTGGCACGCTCTCATTTTAATCGGCCTATCCAGCTGGCACGGTTTGACCCCCCATCAGGAGAGGGGGAAGAGAGGTCGAGACTCCTATGCCCGGTGCGGGCCTTAGAGCTTATGTCCAGACTACCGCTGACATGCGTCAGTCTGAGCAGCTCTTTGTGTGTTACGGTGGTCCTAGAAGGGGCTGTGCGCTCTCAGAACAGCGCTTGTCCCACTGGATCGTGGACGTCATTGCCCAGGCATACAAGGCGAATGACCGTCCCTTGCCACCTAGAGTAAAGTGCCACTCTACCAGGAGTGTCTCCACATCATGGGCGACCTGGGGAGGTGTGCCCCTGGAGGACATATGTGCTGCGGCCACATGGGCATCTCCGAGCACATTCGCCAGATATTACAGGGTGAATGTTGCCGCCCCTCACCCGCTGGGTGTGGTCCTCCTGCAGAGTCCGTCTAGGCCATCCTTATAGGTGAGTATTCAGACTTCCTCGTGACTCTGTTGATATAGGTCATCCAGTGCTAAAGCACCGCCTCTGGCGGTCAGTAAGTATGAAATAGAACGATAGTTACGTATGTAACTACGGTTCTATGAATACTGGATGACCGCCAGAGTTCTTGGTCACTCGGAATTTCGTGTTTCTGCGAGAAGATTCCATAGGACTGAGCCCGTTGACAGCACCGGAACTTATACCTTCCGGTGTCATACGGGGTCACACGTGACTTTGTTGATATAAATATTCGACCTACGCATGCGCGAGACAGAAGATATCCAGTGCTAAAGCACCGCCTCTGGCGGTCATCCAGTATTCATAGAACCGTAGTTACATACGTAACTATCGTTTTATTGTGTTGCACTGTTGGAGGAGCCTGTGACCTAAGGGGGGGGGGGGGGTAGGACACGTTCGAAGCACATGGTGTAGTCCCATAGCTGAGGATTCTGGGTAGTGTAGTGTCTTCTGCCATCCACTCACTACGAAAAAATATTTGTTTCTCCGAATCAAAAGGGGAAAATCCAAAAGCATTGTACACAATTTAAACCAATCAATGTTGTGTAATTAACAAGGATAATCTGGTGTTTTTGAGTTGATGAGTAGTGCAGATATCACTGTAAATAAAATCAATCGACAGTAAGGAGAATACTTACTTCCGGGTGTAAAATCCTCCGTTATCCAATGGGAATGGACGCTCACATTGCTCTCCGTAATACAATAAAGGGGACTTGATCAAATAGGAATATAATTATCTTTTAAATAACGTTAACTAAAGGGAACAATCTCTTTGACACAGCTGAAGCTCTGGCCTTCCTTAAAAACTAACTCATTTAATAAAAATCACAGTTGTATTACACACAATGCACTGTTTTTTGAGAACAAAAATTGGTGAATAATGCACCATAATACATTCTGACGAAAAATAAAAATTATTATGAATACAAATAAAATAAAAGAAGCCTCCCGTGAGTTACTACAAGCTATAAAGTAGATTTTAAAAACGTTTTATAGAATAAAAGCTCAATGTTGGACGTTGTAGAAATGCGTGTGTGCACCACGACAAAGGAGCCTCATTCACTTTACATTGGGGTTGTTAATATAGCAAAGTTCGTGACTTCACCACGCACTGCGGTGTTAAGGAGTCGTGGTGGAGTCACGCATTCTGGTGAGACCAGGTTGTTTTTATGCCAGCTACAATGAATGACCGAACGTAGCAGACTACCCGTATAAGATTGCAATTGTAAACATGTTCTTGCTAGCCTAATATGAACCACTAGCTGTTGTTCATAGTAGGTTGGCATATTACACTGAACAACTAGCAAACGTAGGTTAGCATATTAATCTAGCTGGCAAGCTAACGAACCTAAAACAACTAAGTTTCTCTAATATTTTGTGATTTGCATTTGATTTCGTCCAGCCAGATCAGGAAACTCCTGGCGTATCCGGCGAACAACACATGACGGGATGACCACTCTGATGCCTCGTCCTAAAAAGCCCCAGCACCAGTTTACAAAGCTGCGATAGGCAAGATGCCAAAAACGCCTATAAGGGGAGGAATGGATGATATACAGCAGGGCTATTATACAGTGTGTATATTTACACATGTTCATTTTGTACATTTCTAAAAATAAAGTTTGATGGAAATACTTAGTAGCCTTTCTTCCCTGAATTATTTGCTCCTATAACCTATCATTCATATATAGCAAACCATGATTAGATTTTTCATCAAACACAGTAGTAGTTTATTACAGGTAAAAATAACTTACTCTTCTTCCGTTCTGCGCCTCAAAGGTCTATAATCGAATCTGTACATGTTATGGAGGTTCTGCAGGGTGTGGGGTATGTATTGTGTATATCTTGGCATATAATCAGGGGTGCACATAACTTTTTATGGGAGTTACTCAGATGAGTACCAGGAGACAGGGTTTGGTACTCACCCCACAGGAAGCGTCGTTTCAATAAGTGTATTCCTCCTCACTGTCCTCCTCAGTGTCTTCCTCACTGTCTTCCTCACTGTCCTCTATTTCCACTTCTTGTATGGTAGAGGATGATGCTGCAGATGCACCTCCCTGTTCCTTTTTATGCCTCCGATTTGCCGTCTCCATCCACAGGTCAACAGCTGGCTTTGGGTCAAATGTCTCTGTGGTCTTCTTTGACAGGTGAATGTGCATCAGGGCTGAAAGACGAGCATGTGACAGACGAGATCTGTACTTGGTCTTTATTATGTTTAGATGTGAGAATCCCCTCTCACAAGCTGCACTGCTCAATGGCAGTGTAAGAGACAGTTTAACTAATGTGTTGATGCTGGAGTAAGCATCTGGATTACAATTTATTATTTGGAGCAAGTCATACACAGAGGAGGCAGCCAAGTGTTTTCCTGCTTGCTTTAAACACATCCATTCTCTCAGAATAGTGTCTCTGTCAAGTTGCAAGGTGGCCTCATATTTCTGAAGAATGTTGCAAACGGTTGTGTTGCCAAAACTGTGAATTCCTTGCATTTGCTGAGGCCAAGTTGAAGGATCAAACACTAAGAAGTGATCAGATGACTTGAGGGAGTCATCTGACTTCAAACTCTTCAATTAACCCCCTGAGTACGTTTGTCTTGTCCCTGTCAGCATCATCATTAGAAACAGTGTGTGTCCTCCTGTAGTGGCCTTCAGCATCGAGCAGAAGTGTGAACTGTCCAATGGCCACCATGAGTTCATCCTTACATTCCCCAATGGTCAGTTTTTCCTTCTGAAACCTAATGGATGTGATCTTCAAAATGTTGCCAATGTCAAGCATGTTGGCCAGAAAACAGTGAAAACGCTCAGAGCATATATGCTTTAAGTCATTGTTATCACTTGTAGCCAGTTGCATTTTAATGGCTGGCAATAGTCTTGATATTTTTAACAGTGTTTCATGCCTCCACGCAGACCATCTGATATTGTGAAACTTACCCAGTTTCACAAAGGGGATCCCATTTTCATGACACCATTTCTTTAGCACAGCAGTGTGTTTTGCTCCACCTTTCTGTAAATAAAACTGGAGCAGCTTGACCACAGATCGATTAAAAGTCTCACAGTAAGGAACGTTGCGATCAGCTGATTTGGCGCAGTTCTCCAGTGTGTGCGCGGTGCACAGGATGTGCACAAGCGAGTCTCCCACCGCAGCCAGTCGGCGTAGTTTTGGCACAACTCCGTTGTACACACCAACGTTAACAGCAGCCCCGTCTGTGCACACAGAGACCAACTTTTTCTTCCAGTCATCCAAGCCTGCCTCCTGGAAAAGCTTCACCAGTCCGTCTGTTATGGCCTGCGCGGTTCGGTCAGCACCCAGTTCAATTAGTCCAAGAAAGTCCGAAGTAAACTCTCCGTTGCTGGACACGGACACGATGTAAACGATCTCCTGCTCGGTTTTTGTGATGTCCTCAGATCCATCAAAAAGTAGCCCCCAAAATTCAGCAGACTTCAACTTTAGTCTCAACTCCCCACTGATAGTTTGCGCAATGGTCTGCATTATTCGTGTCCCCCCTTCACGCGAGTGATATGCGCCTCCGATATTTACTCCTAGCCGCTTCAGTAAAGGAATATCCTCAGCATAGGAAGACATAGGACGTGCATGTTTAGCTTTATGAAAGGCGAGGAGAAAAATATTACACAGGGCTTGCCGTTGCTCTTCATTCAGCTTGCCTTGCCATCTAGCAAGTGGGTGGTTGGATAGTTCTTCTGTAGTAGCTTGTTTATTAGCAATAACTTGTGCCACATTAACATGCTCCTTGCTCTTTTCATGTTTTTCAAACAAAGGGTGGTTGAAATTTTTCGAGCCTGTATAAAACGTACCCGTTTTGTCCGCTAGATGTGGATGCGAGCGGCATATTTTGCACCACATTTCAGTGCGCTCATCATCGGCATCCAGCCACGGCACGTCTTGGAGCCACTTAACAGAAAATAATCGTTTCTTCGGCTCTGGCTCGGTTTGTTGTTTCTTTGCAGGTGGCGAAACGCCAAAGTAGTTGCTCAGTGTTTTTTGTTTTTTCGACATGTCTACTCCATTGAATTTTTACATGAAACACGTGTACACCAAATATGTTTTGATTTGACCAGGTACGCAAAGGCGCGCAATGACTCACGGGACGTTACGCATTCCACATTTTGGCCGCGCATGCGTACCTGCGTACCAGTTATGTGCACCCCTGCATATAATGTTGTGTGCTACTATTGGTGTTTTCAGCTAGCTGTCTACATAATGTTGTAACTGTCAGCTAGGCTACCTTTCTAATTTCTTTGCAACAGACGTTTTCCACTTCGGTAGGCATCATGGTGCAGTTTCCACAAGTGCACCTAAATAACAACAGTTGTAGGTACAGTTCGGTTAGTTAGCGTATAACATATACGGCTGTACCGACGCCATTGTAAAACTGATGTTCCGCTCAGAGCCGAAAAAAGCACTGTGTTAGACATGGGCGGAGCCTCTCTGGTGGTTGACTAATCAGAACAGAGTGGCCGAGCTGACCAATCGGAGCACACTGGGCTCACAGGGAGGGGGGGGCAGGAGCTCCAACAAGCCGTTTAGGACAGAGAGTGAATACACATACTATACAGAGATGCTGTATGAGAAACCAATGTGAGTTTGGAAAATTGCACAGTATAAATCTATTTTAGTATACCTCAACAATGGAATTATGATCAGTAGAAATGGCCATGACATGGGACCTTTAAGGCGAGACACGGCAGGCAAAAACATCGTTTTTCATGCACTGGTCAATTTTTGAGATTTTGTGCTATTTTAATTCCATAACATGTTTTCTTTCAGGCTTTTGGAAGGAAAACGTACAAAATACCCCTTTAGGTGTTTATTTTTACTATAGTTTGTCTATTTGCGTCTGTAGTTTTCTCCTAAATTCACCAAAAGTTAGCATTCTAACGTAACGTAAAGTACCGCGACCGCTGTTTGCACCATGTAATCAGAGGTATCGTTGGAAAGCTCCGTCTCTCCTGCACAATATAATATAAAAAAAATAAAAATATGGTCATTTCCTTTGTATCAGCAACCAATCGTGAAAGTACAAAGGGGTCTTAAACCAAAAAACCAAATCTCATTGGCTGGTGTCAATTTCTGACAACTTGATACGTTCAGATGCGTCACGTGGTGTGCTAAAACACTTCCTGGTTTAGCTTTCCACTGGAAATTTAAATCTCAAAATGGCAAAAGAACAGCGGAAAAAACGTTCACAGAGAAGACGACAACAATTCATGGGCCTGCAGGCCTCCACTCTCAGGACAGTTCCGGTGTAGGCTCCACTCTCAGGACACCTCCACTCTCAGTACAGGAAATGACGATTCTGACGAACACATTTTTTTTCCCCGCCCCCCGAAGGACTCGTCTGATTGAAGTTTTAAAAACACAATGGAGACTCATCACGGAGGTGATGAGTCTGCCATTTTTCGCTCAAATGACACCATGGAGGAATGTAACGGGAGTTGACAGGGGACTCTGCCCGCCTCACGAGTGCCTATTTCCGGACACTTTTTTTCACTTTTCCCCCTATTTTCCCCAGTTCTATACATTTTTCTTTTTTTGGCTATTTCACCCGGTTCTACCGGGGACACTGCCCAGTCTCGGGTGTCCCCCCACAGCCTGTGTCCAGCCGTTTCCCCCCCCACTCATCCATATATTAACGGATTTTGACCATTTTTGTTGCATTTTTCTCCTCTCCTCTGACTGATCGAATGGCAAACGCGACCCACCATCGGAGGGCCTCCGATGCCTCCGATATATATATATATAACGACATCTTGTATTTTAGTTACACCCGCTAGACAACACTGGAGGGTTCGAGAAATAACCGTGTTTGCCGGGTGCACCGAGGCGGAGGTGGGGAGGTTCCAGCCGAGAACACGTTTTTTTCCCCGCCCCCCGAAAGACTCGTTTGATTGAAGTTTTAAAAACACAATGGAGACTCCATCAGACGAGTCCTTCGAGGGGCGGGGAAAAAAACGCGTTTGTCAGAATCGTCACTTCCTGTACTGAGAGTGGAGGTGTCCTGAGAGTGGAGTCCACACCGGAACCGTCCTGAGAGTGGAGGCCTGCAGGCAGACCCCTCTCCAACAATTGTCATTTGCACGAAGCAAGGTTAGACAAAAAACAAATGACCCTGACCATGAAATACCTTCACGGAGTGCGTCGAGGCGCAAGCTGTCATCCAAAGAACAGGAGGGTTTAGGTAGCGCCACACAGCAATGTTTAAAGGTCGTTTTTTCTCCTATTCTGAGTGAGACATTTCCACTTAAAGGGGACCTATCATGCAAAATGCACTTTTGTACGTCTTTTATACATGAATATGTGTCCCCGGTGTTCCAGGGAACTCACCAAGTGTCAGAAAACACAACCCTCTCTATTTTCCTCCATACCCAAATCTCCAAAAACGGGGCTGCAACGGATCTGATAAAAACTGATCCAGATTTGAACACTGTCCTGACGTCAGGACGGTGGCGCTACGGCTATTGGGCCAACTCCACCAATCAGGAGGAGACAGCCGCGGCCATTGCCGTTCGAAAGCGCTGGAGACGCTGTAGTACATATGCCAGGCCTGTAGGTGGTGCTGTTCTCACAGAATCAGCCCTTGCAAAAACAGGGCAAAAAAAGTTAAATGAGGCATGGCTAAAATGCATGATCTGTTTGGTATTTTGAAAAAAAAAAAGTATAAATATGCCTTATATAGGTATGGTCCTACACTATATTATTATAATATAGCATGATAGGTCCACTTTAAGTAGCACTTACATACACCAAACTTTCCAGTTATATTCCTATCAATATTCTGAAGGTCTTTACAGAAGGGTTTGTTAATATATCATTCATAGCCTGAATTATATAACATTTTATACCTAAAAACATGGCGAAAATGGATATTTTAGGGCTGTTGACAGTATTTTCTGATTTAGATATCCAAAATCCCTTCTGTAAAAACTTTAGATTCTAATATGACTACAAAATGAAAGAAGAATTTTGAACCTGGCTTTATCCAATGTTCAGATTTGTGTTCCTGAAATGTATTTAAAATATGCGCATATTTAATGAGATTATGGCTCATTTGCATATTTAAACATGCTATTTCATCAAACTTGTAATACAAAAAACAATTGTCTTCATGTCAGTAATTAACCGGAGAAATCTCTAGCTGATATCTTTAAGTTAAAAAGATTACCCTATTCACCTGTAGTGTCTTGCCTTAAAGTGGACCTATCATGCTATATTTAAATGATATATTGTAGGGCAATAAGGTATATTTATTAGGGCTGTCAGTCGATTAAAATATTTAATCGCATGATTGTCCATAGTTAATCGCGATTAATCGCAAATTAATCGCACATTTTTTATCTGTTCTAAATGTACCTTAGAGGGATATTTTTCAAGTTTTTAATACTCTTATCAACATATGAGTGGACAAATATGCTTTATATGTTTGTTTATTATCATTTGAACAATGACAAATATTCTCATGAATTATTTAACACAACAACCTCTGAACATTACAAATATTCGCCTCAATTCAACCTGGAACCTCTCTCATACAATAATACAATACAAAGTGTGTGTGTGTGTGTGTGTGTGTGTGTGTGTGTGTGTGTGTGTGTGTGTGTGTGTGTGTGTGTGTGTGTGTGTGTGTGTGTGTGTGTGTGTGTGTGTGTGTGTGTGTGTGTGTGTGTGTGTGTGTGTGTGTGTGTGTGTGTGTGTGTGTGTGTGTGTGTGTGTGTGTGTGTGTGTGTTCATTGAAACAGCTCCTTATATTCGTTAGCGCAGCTAGCTAGCACCAGATGCTAACAACAACAACAACACGTAAGGTGTGCCTCGCTCGAGTCGCGCCACACATACACACACCCTCCCGGTCCTCCCGATGGCCAGTCCGGGCCTGCCGGTGAGCGTGGAAGTGTGGTCTGCCACAAGCGGGCGGCAGGAGCGGGGCTGTCAGCATCAGCTTGTAGATGGTATTTTAAACTCGATGAGCTCTGAAACTACGGGGCGGCCGAGGACAAAAAATACACATTAAGTTAACGCGTTAACTTGACAGCCCTAATATTTATACGTTTCTGTTTTCAAAATACCAAACAGATCATGCATTTTAGCCATGCCTCATTTCGCTCTATGTGCCGTTTGCTGTCTACGGGGCTGATTCTGTGAGCTGCAGCTGACCACGCCCCCCTGCAGGAGAGGGGAGCCGTGCTCTGATCAAGTCCAAGAGGGGGAGAAAAAAAGATCTCCGTCCTCCGTGTTTTATTATATTATTATAGGCCTATAGAGTCGTTATTCATTTGTTTTAAAGCTCAATAAATAACAAAGAAGACCTTTGACCGGCACTTTTCTAATTTTGTCCGGAAGATTTAAACTTTAATGGACATCTTGACCGGCGAAAGAAACTGAAAATCTGCCGCACGGTCCCCTCGTTCCTTGGAAGAGGCGGAGAGGTGGGTGTTTGTCATCTGCTGGTGGACTAACCGGAGAGAATTACAGTGCTTGCCTCGACGGGGAGGGATTGCATTGACTTAAAGCAGCGGAGAATAAACAGAAGGGTAACCATGGTAACTATGGGCGGGAAGTCTTCTTCGCTGCTTTTGTGGCAGACTACAGCACCACTTACAGGCCTGTAGCTTTCGAGCGGCAATGGGCCGGCCGTGGCCCAACCCCACATTCCCCTGATAGGTGGAGAGTTGGCCCAATAGCCGTAGCGCCACTTCTGTGACGTCAGTGAAGTGTTCAAATCTGGATCAGTTTTTATCAGATCCGTTGCAGCCCCTTTTTTTTTAGATTTGGGTATGGAGGAAAATAGAGAGGGTTGTGTTTTCTGACACTTGGTGAGTTCCCTGGAACACCGGGGACACATATTCATGTATAAAAGACATACAAAAGTGCATTTTGCATGATAGGTCCCCTTTAATGCTGCATGCGTTTTTGAAATAAGTGTTGTGTGTAATATTGTACTTTACCAATAAAGAACCATGTGAATTTAACTGGGGATGTGCAAATAGATCAGTCCATCTGGGTGAAGAGATGGAGGGTTGAAAGTGGAGAAAAGGGAGGGCGGAGTGGAAAACAATGCTGCTGCCTGATCATAGTGTCACCCTCTAAGGCATTTGCCGATGGAAACTAACTCGCTCACAGATTCATGCCCTGTCATTGGTTGATGGCTTTGGCCCAGGAAACACAGACACACACAAACTGACTCAGTACATTTATTTCCTGCTCTCTGTCCCTCTTTGTTTCATTGTCTTCTTCCTCTGTCCCTCTCCATCTTGGCCCGGGTTCCTGTCTGTCTCCTCGGCGTCTCTGTTCTCCCTGTTGGCACTCTCTCTACAATGTTTGGCTTGCTTGTACTGAGTGATGTCTTCATTGCAAAAGATCAGCGTCTGTTCCTCTACACCCCCCAAAACCAAATCCTCCCTTTATACCATCCTCCAATTGCTTTTTGAAACTGTGTCCTTTTACTCAGCCAGACTTTTCCCCCAGTTAGGGTTAATTTGGTAACTGTCTGTCCCAGCACAGGCCACGTTTGTGATTTTAGGGTTAGGGTTAGGGTTAGGACAACTTCCTTGGGCAACTTCCCACTAGACTAGGTTTGGTTTAATAGAAAGGGAGAGGGTGAGGGATGCCCTTGGGTGGGGAGGTGGGAAATATAGCAATGGTGCAGTATGAGGACAGGGCAAGGAGAGTGAAAGAGGTAATTACGTTATTTAACAGCTCAGGAAACTGCAATACGGTGGTGATAGGTGATTGAGTGTGTGTGTGTGTGTGTGTGTGTGTGTGTGTGAGTGTGTGTGGGCGTAAGGGAAATCCTGCAGGGCTTTCTCTTCTCGTTCCCTGCTAGGCCAGCAAAAATGGGGAGGGAGGGACTACAGCAGTTCTGCCTACAATCACAGAATCCCTCTATCATTTAACATTTGCCCTCTCAGGGGAATGCTGGCTGCTCCGGGGGCTGAGGCTGTTGCTCTGCTGTCATCTCAGTTTAATTTAAACCTTGTATTACAAACAGGAGGGGAATTCTTCTTTCTTTTCTTTTTTTTCTTTTTTACAGCTGTGTTGGCAGTTAATCATTGGGACTGCTCTTAGTAATTCCTCACCAGTCCGGTCTATTGTTGCTAATAGAATACAACTCTAAGCTAGCAGTGTAAGAGATTAACCTAGTTTGCTAATCAGACTGAATTGGCGTTTTGTTTTAAAAAAAAATCGGACATTTTGTTAATGTGCTAACAATTGGAAGACGATGTCCCCGTTCTTTCTACAGTTAGCAAAGACTATTGCAAGGGTTCAGGGGTGAGTTCTGGATACTATTCAGGGAGTAATCAAAAACCCTGACGTGTTTGTAATGACTCCAATTGTGTGATGGACCCATACCTAGCGGTGTAGAACATCAGAAAGCAATCCATTTAGCTGATGCCGTGTTCCAGATACAGTGTGATTCAGTAATTCACTTTCACGTCACCACGTCTTTGGCCAAAGCTGATGGGAATCTTGCCATGCTGCCAGCTAATCACCAGTGTTATTCAGCTGGGCATTCATAAATAAGCCCTCACAGAAGGAGAGAGTAGAACAGAGAAGGTATCTAAACTAAATAAATATTTGGTAACAAAGCATGACTAACATCAACCTTACCATGAACTTATCGCTCAGATCCCAAGTATTCATTGTTTATTTGTATTACCGATTGCCAGAAAATGCAGTTTCCTGTTAAAGATCCGTTTTTTTTACATAAACCACATCTCATGGTCTTCACCCGACGATTGACTGTTCTCAGTTGCAGTCGTGTTGCCATCAACATCATCACAATGACAATGCTTGCATACTGATGTTTAAATGCATATTGTTTACCATGTCCTCCATCTCAGTTTAGCATGTTATTATGCAACCATTAGCAAATTAGCACCAACACAGCTGAGGGTCATGGGATTTTGTATATCATATTGGTGCTGGGGGAAAAGGACATGATTGACATCTGTAGCGAATACAATTTGCTAATTATTATCCCCATTTCTGATTGACCTCCTTCTATAGTTGTACAATCGTTGGCTTTTCAACAACCTGTCTGATCTGATCTAGTTCCATACTCTGTTGAAGAGGAGTGTGCAGTGTGTTTGATAAGAGTGTGTTCGTCTGACTGACTGATGCAGATGTATGGATGATGTGACGGCAGTGAGGCAAAGTCCCGACTGACTCAGACAGTGTCACGGCATCTATACGTCCTTGTCATAGCAGAAAGCACAGCACTGACAACCTGGCTTAGTTTGTCTCTTCAAGCCAACATCACATCACAGAAGGTGGGGTGGGGCGGGAGAGTAGGAGGTTGGAGTTGTGGGGCCACCCTGCTCTGACCCGGCTCAGTTTGGTACCGGAGAAGTGACAGAGAGAATAGGGGAGGTAGAAGCGACTTTGTACGTCGAAAGGAGGGACTGAGTGACAGAGGGGGAGGAGAAAAGGGAGGGAGAAAGAAGAGCAAAGGGGAGGGTTTAGGGAAATAGATTTGAGAGAGTGAGGCGAGGGAGTGTGTGCGAGGGAGAGAGAGAGAGGGAGGGAGAGCATGTGAAGCACGCTGCCAGCCCTCACTCAGTAATGCACTGTGAACAGGGAGCAAGTCACACACACATACGCACACACACACACACACACACGAGTACATGCTGCCTCCGTCACACACCCTCACACCCGTACACTTTCACACTGTGTCGCTCCTTCTTACACACACATGTACACACTCCCTGACACGTGTGCGCTGAGGTAGAGGAGACACACACTTTCTCTTCTCACACACACACACTGACTCAACAGAACCAGACCGGACTACTGTCACCCACCGGTGGAGACTCTGGCAGGAGGAGCAGCATCTATCGTAAGGCATGGCTACCTGTCACCTCTCTATTCCCCTTCACCTCACCTCTTTTCCCTCCATTCATTCATCCCTCTTTTCTCCCAGCTGCGAGGAAGCATGCATGGCTGAAGGACACAGACTCTGCTGTGGTGTCGCGCGCTGCCTAGAGAGTTGGAGAGTCCGATCCGATAGGGGGGATATATAGACTCTCCCTCCCTCCCTTTCCCCCTCATTTTTTCTGTGTCCCTTTCGGTCTCTCTATACCGTCGCTCTCTGAATGTCACCTCTATCTCTGGGAAATGCTGGATTTGTCAAGCTCCCTGTCTTTTTTTCCCTTCTTTTCTCAGGGTGCGGGTGAACGCAAGGGTGATGCCTGAAGAGCTTGAGAGACAGCGCGGAAACAAGATGCACTTCGTCCAGCGGGGTCCATCTGCACCCCTTCCTCCTCGTCCCAGCTCCAAAAGCTGATACCTCAGGTCGGACAGTCTCTACTTCTACTTCTCGTGCTCTGACATTGTTTTGCTTGGAGAAATTGTACAGGTTGGGGGACAGAAGGAAAAGGAGCACTGTCACTCCTGTTATTTTGGAGCGTTGACATCCGGGCGTCCCACCGAATAGGTGCAGGCGTCTTAACTGCAGGACTGAGCAGGTATTTCATTTTTTCTGCTTTCGTCACGAAGCGAATGGTTCTATCGGACGGGGTTAAGTTGAACTTGATTAGAGCTCCAGGAGGAGAGTCGATTGGACAAGGACATATTGGTGGGCTACACTGCAATGGATTTGGGTGGATGACATGACCGGTCCTAAAAGAAGTACAGTGATTTGTAATAAGCTTCACCTGATCTTCACTTCCTAAAAGAAACTAGAAAGACTAGAAGGCAAACCTTCATCAATCCAACCTCAAAAAGCACCCATTTTCAGTTTTGGGTGGGCCTTTGTGGTATCCACCCCTATTTCCCCCATCTCCTCTTTTTGTGCCCTTCTCCCCGTGATACGGTCCTTCCTCAGAAGCCCACTCCACCGATCTACACTGCTCCCTCAGCGGTGCTCCGTCGCCCTGGGTGAGCGGGCAGGGGGGTGGCCCACGGTACCCCCCGACACCTGGGCGCCACCGAGCCGCCAGAGGCTGGTGAGGCGGCTGCAGGGTCAGCGCTGGGAAGATGGCCGCTCTAGCCAGCTCCCTAATTCGCCAGCGCAGGGAGGTCAAGGACCCCCAGGCGAACCGGCCGATCGCCAGCAAGCGCAAGCCCTGCCCAAAGAGCAACAAGTCGCTCTGCCAGAAGCAAATTCTAATATTAATATCGAAAGTTCGACTATGTGGCAGTCGAGGGAGAAAAATGGAAAAAAGACCAGGTGAGTTCCCAAAAGGCCTTCCTATTAAACTCTTTCCATTTTCTTCCTCTTCACTTCACCTTCTTTGCTCCATTTTCTGCCTGTACTGAATAACTGGATTTTGATGGTTAAGTTGCCAGACTACTGATTAATCCTCAACTGTAAAGCTTCAATCGAGAACATCCACAGTTTTTGATTTCCAGTGCCGGACTTAATCTGAATCTGGGAAACATCCCAGCCAATCTTACTGGTAGCTGGACACATCATGTCCTGTATTTATGGTTGTAAAGCAATTGGAGTCAAATCCAGCTTAATGCACACAGATTTAGACCACGGACCAAAGGCATAACCTCGGCCATGTTGTGACTGTTGAGATGACTCTGTTCATGTCAACACATCCACCACGCGCTGGTAATCTGCGAGCACACAACAAACTTGGCTCATACATACGGTGATTTACTGTGATATAAAAATGTCAGGAGGCGTCTCATTTGCAATTCTGGGGGGCCATTACTCTCCCTGTTGTTCCCCCAAGGCAAGTGGAGCACAGTGCGGCCTAATTTGTCTTGTGTGTTTGCATGTTAAATATTATTGCAAAATTATTCAATGAAGCTAAATGAGACAGTGACTGTTTATGTTTGCGATGAGTGTGTCTGTGCTACAAATGGAGAAGGTTTTTGACATTACGAGGCAAAGATACATTATTATTATTCTATAGTGTTGAACATCTGTATCCATATGATAGCAATATGTTGATTCCTTATTTTGTCAGACTTTCTGTGGTCTTGCCAAAACCTTTTTGATCTATTCTGCAATACACTTCAAAATGTATATAAGGAAAGGCAGGACTGAACACTTACACTGTCCAATGTACATTTGGCAATTTGTCCATGGACAAAATGTACTTTTGTAGGTCAGACCACCTTGGTGCCAATGTTTGATTTTAGGTTTGTACCCTTAGTAAGATAGTTTGATCAATTGTCTTTATCAAAAGCTGAAAGTTGCATTTTTTGTCTTGGGATGCATTTTCTGTTTTCTTTGGAGGAAGTTACTTTTTTATTTGTGTTTCTTCAAAGCAATTACACTTTAAAAAGCCTTATTTTGTCTTGTAATTTTTTTGGGGTATTTATAAATGACCCCCCATTTATTTAATTGTTTTTGATATTTATACATTAACACATAACCTTTATTTTTTTTAAAGATTGTTTTTGTTAATAAAAAAAAAGCTTTATTTTTCATCTTTGATAACTCTATATATCTTCACGTGTTTGTTCCATGAAAGTGCTCACCTCAGCTGTCTACAGTTTGTGTGTTCCTTTCCCCACATCTACCTTCCTTGCACGTCCATGCAGAGAAAGTGTGTGTCCTTCTCTGCACTGTGCCAGTGTGCTTGTGTGTTCTGTGATATTTATTACCTCACTGTGCCAAGTTCATCATTGTAATTACGTGGGGAACCTCTAACGGAAGCAGCATCTGCCATAGAGGCGGCTGCTCTCTATATTGTAATTACCGTAGTAAAGTATGTCGGACGGGTCGTGGCAGTGCCAGCTCTTTGGGAAAAGACCAAGCGTGCGCCATGTCCATCGTTGGAAACCATTTCCATCCCATTGGGTTCAGTGTTTCTCACACTCTGATGGGTTTATTATAGTAATCGCCTGGACAAGGTATGGAGGCTTTGGTTAGAGACGCATTACCAGCTTTACCATTTCAGGGTTGTGATTTACAACTGTCTTAAGTGCCATGTGTAGCAGTGTGTATTTTCCTCATTCTCTACATGTGTGTGGTCAGTGTAGAAAGGACACTACTGACCCCTGGCCATGAGTGTGTCTAGCTGGTGTATGTTAGTGTGTATTCTGTGCGAGTTTCCTTTTCTGAGCTTCAGCCCGAGGCCACAGTCGACCCCTGGCCAGAAATAAACGACTAGAATATTCCTGAGCCGCAGCCTCGCCGCCTCCTCCTCCTCTTCCTCATCTTGGCATCCCTTCAGAGCTGCCTGTTTACAGCTTGCATTCACTTTGGCTTCCATTGTTTCTGCTGGCATTATTTGGATGATATTGGCTTATTCTGCACCCTGTGGCTTTTAGTGCCTTGCATTGTCTTGTATTTTGGTTGGTGCCCATTGTTCTCCCATGGCTTCCATTGTCCCATTGGCTTTCTATTGACTCTGTTGCCTTTTTTTGGCTTCTATTGACTTTTATCAAGCCAGTGTTTCCCACACTTTGACTTTACTTGGATGGGCAGCCCAGCTATATTAACTTCCGCCAAACCATATTCTGCTCACTTCATCTGGTATGAGCGATGGACAATGGTGGAATTCACTGCCCTCGTTTGACTGGTTTTATTGACACATTACACCCACAGAGTTCAAATCATTCCCATGCAGAGCCCACAGTGAATGATTTATATAAAATCTTGTAAGCCATTTTACTGCTGTATATCCTAACCCTAACCCAGTCCCCACAAATGTGACCACCACAATCTTAAATGTCCTCCGTCAGATGCCAACGAGAAAAGCCAAAGAATCTCAAATATTCATTTTACATATTTGACAATAAACAGCAGAGATGATGACAAAAAAAATCCACCCAGATTTGACAACAGTTTGACATATCACAGTATCAGTACTTGTACAAGCTTGTAATTTATAATCCAAGATGATCAACACATTTTTTACTGTGACTCACCGGGTGAGCGTGTCAATATTATGGATGCAGCCATTAACGTTCATTGTTATGTTTGCAGCTTGCTTGAATGTCAAATGACATCCACGACAACATATACAGTAGTCACGCCCAAGTCAGTAGCTGTTTTCTACTGTTCCCAGGCAGGCAGAAAACACTCAAACTGCACAGCACCAGAGCAACATGATCACCATCATCAGGAGGAGGTTTTATGGAAAGTGTCGACTGGAAGTGAATAATCTTCTTTGTATAAATCGACTTATTAATTAGTTGACCAAATGTTGCAACAATAACCAAGAATACTCCACTTTTATGGAAAAGATGAAATCTGAAGTTTAATTATTTTTTTGTATATTTTGCTTTATCCCATCTTTCCAGACTCACCGACATATTTCACCAAATGTTTGTCCCTATTTGAAGTCCAGTATATTGTGACACTTTCCACAGATAAGTTAATGACACCTCAAACAGACATGATGTGTGTTTGTGTGTGTGTTGATGTCGTTACCATGCATTTAAATGTCTTGTTATGCAACACTGCATTGTGAGCATCTCCCCTTGTACTGCTGAAGGTCATTTAAGGCCACTGTTAAAGTGTAGGAGTTGTGTCCTCAAAAATGTGATACCTGATTCTAAGTGATGAATGGAGAGGTGTGACGAGTGTTTGCGTGTCCTGACCCGACCCAAATACCTCCCCCCCTCCCTTTACTTCCTCTGTTACGGTGTCAAACCACATCTCTCCCCACTCTGTCACCCGTCACCTCTACAGACACGCGCCCTCTAACCCTCACCTAACCCATACTAATGATGCACTACAGCCCACTCAGCTTATAACAAGGTCAGCTTGCCCCTGCACGAACACACACACACACACACAGACTTTCAAGTGCAGAATACGGAAGAACACCCTTAATTACTCACACATAAAAATACACCTACGCACAGAAGAACTAATAAATCAACACAAACGAATGATGAGATTTGGTGATAATTTAAGCAGCGAGTGTGGGAGAGAGATCATTTCGCCCTGGCGCGTGTGTCCGCCACTGATATGATCTAATGAGGATGTTAAGCCGCCTATTGGATATCAAAGCGAAAACCAAAATAGCTCGTGTTGTCCTCTGAGCGGCTGTGGAAGCCCCTTCTCTGTTCTGTTAACAGGATAGAATAACACTCAGAGTTGTTACTGTAGCGCGGGGGCCAAGTGTTCATCCAGCCACTGCAAATTGGTTTGTGCGAAAATACGACAAATGACAGATTTTAAATGCAATTTTGGGGGGGAATTGGGTCAAATTTCTGCCAGATTGATTGGCTTTTGATGCTCAGTTTGAAAGGGGTGGTAACGCCTGATTAATTGCCTTAATGATCAATGATCTGCTAACCACACAATCTGAATTTCGCTCAGCTATCTTGCACTATGAGCAGTTTCGCTTGGTCCGTCTTTTTTCGTGGCTGAAGTTATATTTTAAAATGTGTGGCTCTAGCTTCCTGATCTCCTCTGTTCTGTTAACAGGATAGAATAACACTGAGTTGTTACTGCAGCGCGGGGGCCAAGTGTTCATCCAGCCACTGCAAATTGCTGTGTGTGTAGCTCATTGTTGTGCCGTGATTCATCAGGCCACATCAGCTCCTCTCATTAACACACAATGATTTATCAATAATGTGCGGCAGCGTTTGGAGAGCACACATTGAGCCGGGCCGATTTACTGCCTCGTAGACCGGACACTCTAGACAAGCTACACCAGAGAGGACTATATTTCTCCCACTCTCTCTCTGTTTGCGTCTCTTTATCAGCTTTCTCCCTCGCTTTGCGTCCTGTTTTCGCCTCCTCCCTTTCTCCCATGGCCCCCGTCCCCCCTCCACACCACCCACTTATCTTCTCAAGGACATCTGGCTTTCTTATAACTGTCTCTCCCTCAGTGTCTCGCTCTTCACTCGCCGTATTTCCCCATTGTGTCTAATCATGTTGTCTCTGGGCCAGTCAGTTAGTCACTGTATGCTACAATGGCATAGATACTGGAGGTATTGTGCTGCCATGTTACGTAACCCCGCTTCTTTTGTTAATGGATCAGGACTGATGCATGATGCACGTCTAATGTATGGAAAATAATTGTTTGCTACTG
The DNA here is from genome assembly GCF_902827165.1 of Trematomus bernacchii. Classification (NCBI taxonomy): domain Eukaryota; kingdom Metazoa; phylum Chordata; class Actinopteri; order Perciformes; family Nototheniidae; genus Trematomus; species Trematomus bernacchii. The sequence goes on from NW_022987683.1 coordinate 909,485, forward strand.
TTATCCCCCCCTCTTGGTGTACTGTATATGTGATGCAGATATATGGAGGGTGTAGGTTTGCTTAGGTAGACAATTTGTATAAATATAACAAATAACTCATGATGAAATTGTTTTTTCCTTAATATTCTGTCAATGCAGCTAAAGCCATAGGTAGAGATTGACCTGATTTTAAATCAAGTTTTGGGGGAATTGGGTCAAAATTCTAGCAGATTGATTGTCTTTTGATGCTCAGTTTGAAAGGGGTGGTGACGCCTGATGAATTGCCTAAATGATCAATGACCTGCTAACCACACAATCTGAATTTTGGTCAGCCATCTTGAACTTTGTGCAGTTTGGCTAGGTCCGTCTTTTTTTATGGCTGAAGTAGTAATTATATTTCGTGGCTCTAGCTTCCTGATATTGCATATAGATTTGCACAAAGCATTGCAACCTTTTCCTTTGTTGTCAACATTTTTTAGGGTAGTGCTGGTCAACAGACCAAACTGATGAGGTTTCTGTGTACAAGATTGTTAAAAATGTTTCATTGTCTTTACAGTATAAGACATCAGGACTCTCCACGATGCACATTTATGCAAAGATTCATCTGTATTTCTTGATTTCAGGGCAATAAATTGAGCTAAATGGCTCACATTGATCCACATCATGTCACATCTCCTTCTTACTCAAAGCATGATGAAAAAATCATTATCATCCTAAATGTAGAAAATAAATCCGATGAACCTAACATTTTCTAATATCAATTTTAATATCCCCTGATGACTGACACTCAATCCAAACCATTCATTTCACCCAAAGCCTGTCCATGACCGTGTACAGAACTCCTCACAATTGCTATGGAATAATGCAGTAACTGTACAATAACCCTATAGATAAAAGGAGTGAAAACAAAGCAGAATCAGTTCAAAGAGTTAAAAGATGCTCCCTCCTTTGAGTCAGTGCAGTGGTGATGCAGAAATGAGCAGCTGTACAGTAAAACACAGCAAATGAAGCTGCTACAAGCCGGTGGGCATTTAAAATTGCTTCATTACATCGTTGTTTCCGAAAGGATGCTCATGAAAAGATTTTTACAATATTCCCGGTTCAGGTCCACCAGACTGCACATAAAGATGTCTCGGATTTTATCATGTGACACCTCTGCTGTGCTCCCACTTTGACCCTGGACCGTCCCTTTTGTTCCAAGCATTCTGAGGCATTCACAGATTATAAATGCCTGGCATAGATTTGGACAGTAGGACATTTATCAAGACTATTTTAGCTATATCCCAACGGATATATGTTGTCCCATGCAGAGGTGGGAAGTAGTGGAGTACAAATACGTTGTTACTATACATTTTTCTGGTATCAGTACTTTACTCCTACTTATTTCTCTGACGACTTTTTACGTTTACTTCTTACATTTTTAACACAAATACCTGTTCTTTCTACTTCTTACATTTTCCAAACAGGCTGGTTACTTTAGTTTGAATGTGTGTTCGGTGGCGTGATCATTATTATTTAGAGTCATTGCGTGCCTATTGATTTGAACACGATCCGTGTGTCCATCATTTCCTGGTCTTCTCTAAAGAAGAAACATTCATTAGCTAACAATGACATTATTGTTCTATTAATATAAAGGGATGTCAGGTACTCTTTAAAACAGATGGTAGTTATGGGTACTTTTTTACTTAAATACATTTCGAAGCCCATACTTCTTTACTTTTAATTGAGTAAATAAGTTTAGTCAGTACTTCTACTTTTACCAGAGTATTTTGAAACACGAGTATCTGTACTTCTACTTGAGTACAGGATGTGTGTACTTTTGCCATCTCTGGTCCCATGAACTACCTAAATAACTTTTTATTGTGCATGCTCCTTTTCTCATTAGCCACAGACAACCAACCACCCCCCATCCATCACCAAAAACGACAAATCGCCACATGCTTTAAAGTGTGCATTACCAGCAGGCTTCTGTTGTTTTGCCGGTGTGCCAGATGTTGGGTGTGATATGGTGCCCTGAATAAATGATTTGGGGATGCTAACACTTGGCCTGTGCGATGATCAATGTGGGCTCTCAGTGCCGCCCCTCCCAACCTATTGATTTATGGTGCGGACCTCCAATTGTATTGACGCGGAACTACTTTTTGATAAGCATCAATCAGCGTTATCTGACAAAATTGAATATGTCTGTGTGCGTTTTTCAATGTGGGCTCAGGGTTTGATTGTGTGTGTTCCAGAAAAGAAGTGTGTGTGTGTGCTGGTGAGGCTATGTGGGGTTAATGAAGGCTGCACTGTGCCCTGGTAGGAATGAGGTGAGCTGCTTGGACTCAATATGGCACGGTCCTGGCACGGCACGGCACAGCAAGTGTAATGAGAGCAGGGCAATGATGCCTTGGGGTTTAAGATATGGATGCTTTGCTCTTCAAATGACCTCCAGCGGAGACCCTCACGGTGAAGCATTTCTGCATGCATGCAAATCTGCTGGCGTTTATCTACAGCAGCACTAGACATCTTATTTAGCATCAGACAATTTCCACTCCGCTGGGATTCACCGTCTTAAAGTAACAAATGACCAGCAAGCGTTGAGTCAGCAACTCCCACCACCAGCACAACCTTGCTTTCCTCAATGTCAAAAAACCAGACGGAAAGGTGTGCACCGTCCCTTTAATCAATGCCCATAGTTAAATTGCAATATTAACATGCCGAGGACAGGAAAGCCAGCATTAGCATTTTTCGTATGCAATCAATTTGCCGCATGGTTTGTGTGCAGTGCCGACGTGTGTCACATGGCAGTTTAGGGATACAGGACAAACATGCACACACACACAGCTTTCAAACCTCCGCCAACTACAGTGTCCCTGACCGAAGTGACACTGTCTAAAGTAAGCTCATTAAATAATGTGTCATTTGTATTCACATCTCTGCATGTGTGTGTTTTCCTCTCAATCCCACACACAAACCACCTGAAACACTTCAAACTTGAGAATAAGGGGGCGAGAATATACCCCCCCCTCAATGGAGAAAAAGCATGTGTGCATTTCCTGCTTGTGTGCGTATCTGATTACGTGTTCATTTACTTTGATCACGGAGGCTGTGGCACCCAAGGGTGGTGTAGGATTTACTGACAGGTGCTGTGTGGACAAACAGATCAGCACACAGCAGCACAGGCGAGGCTGGACTCTAAAATGTTCAATAAATTAATATTACATCTATTTTATTTAGTAGAATGGAAGTTATTTAGTTAAAGCTCTTTAGCTTCTAGCTGTTGTAAAAGGCAATGGTTTGTTGGTTTTAATGAGTCTAAACCGGCTACACTTGTTTAGGAGATCTCTCAAATACACTTAAAGTGGACCTATCATGCTATATTTGAATAATATATTGTAGGGCCAAACCTATATAAGGTATATTTATACGTTTTCTTTTTCAAAATACCAAACAGATCATGCATTTTAGCCATGCCTCATTTTGCTCTATTTTGCTCTCCTCCACCCTGTCTTTGCATGCGCTGCAGCTGACCACGCCCCCCTGCAAAGGAGGGGGCCGAGTTACGAGCGTCATGTTACCATGCTGTTACCATGCCACGGCAACCTCTCATTCCCCTGATAGGTGGAGAGTTGGCCATATAGGCGGAGCTCCTCCGTCCTGACGTCAGAGAAATGTTCAAATCTGGATCAGTCTGTATCAGATCCGTTGCAGCCCCTTTTTTAGAGATTTGGGTATGGAGGAAAATAGAGAGGGTTGTGTTTTCTGACACTTGGTGAGTTCCCTGGAACACCGGGGACACATATTTATGTATAAAAGACGTACAAAGGTGCATTTTGCATGATAGGTCCCCTTTAATGTATTTTAGTTACAGAGGGATTTATGTCTGTTATTAAGTCTTAGTTTCCCCCTACTGTGTTTCAAAATGCTGTAATAAGTTGCAATTAAATTAAAAACACTTAATTTCCCCTCTTAAAATATTAAGTGGGCTTTCATAGGGACACATTTATTTCAAATCTTCGATGTAAAAAGCTAATTGTTTCCATTAAATCCTTCCCAAGTGAGGTTTGTGGATTATCAAGGTTCAAGGTTCTTTATTTATTTTGTCATACGAACATAGCTACACTGTAGTTATGCCGATGACAATCTTAGGTCACAGGCTTCTCCAACAGTGCAACACAATAACACAGATAAACAGAAACATATAGTGCAAGTAAATAGTAAATACAAAAAGAAAAAGTTTAAAAAAGTGAAATAGTGCAATAAGAGTCTACAGTATATGCAAGTTATTTGAATGATATATTAGAGAAATAGATAAATAATTACTAAGTAGCAGATGAATGTTATGGATGTTGTTTCAGCAGTTCAGTTGTTTAGCAGTCTTATTGCCTGTGGGATGAAACTGTCCCTGAGTCTGGTGGTTTTAGTCCGGATGCTGCGGTAGCGCCTGCCAGACGGCAGCAGAAAGAACAGTTTGTGGCTGGGGTGATGGGGGTCTTTTATAATCCGGAGGGATTTCTTCCTGAGCCGCTGGGAGTAAAGGTCCTCCATGGATGGCAGCTCCGTCCTGGTGATGTGCTGTGCAGTTTTCACCACCCTCTGTAAAGCCTTACGGTTGAGGGCGGTGCAGCTGCCGTACCAGGCCGTGATGCAGCCAGTCAGGATACTCTCTATGGTGCACCTGTAGAAGTTGCAGAGTATCCTGGAGTCCAAGGGATGTTGTTTCATCAGGTTTTAAATATAATTTATCAACGCCTTGTGCGTCAAAAATGTATTCTATTCACCTGGATTGAAGTTGGGGCAGACATCTCTGTTTCAAATGAATACAAAAACCCTTCCAATGACAGTGTTTCAGGGCAATTGTGGATAAAAATATGAATATTTTTAGATAATTATAGATGAAATAATATTATTTACAGGAAAAGTGTTACATCCACAAGAAGAAACTCAGACATTCTCAGAGAAGAAAATGTAAGAAAACTTGGGATTGTCTTTTCATTTTGTCAATGAACCACATTACTTTCCACCTTAATTTTCCCGCTCTTTTTTTCGACACACTTTCCTGTTGTCTTTATCAGTCCACCTTGTATCTTTATCATCTCTCCACCATTCCTCCACTTTCCCTCTCCATCTTACATCGTGCATTTACTGTACATAGTGCTCTTACCACATTGGTACATGAATAACACTGAATAATGGAACTCGCCTGCCTGTTTCTATAGACAGGCAGCAGAGGCGAGCGCTGCGACCCCATAGAGATAAGTCATTATGTTACTGTATAGAACATTACAGGCATTCACATAATGTGCCGGTGCAAAATCTGTGTGTACAAATGCAAGCGCCGCTGTGTTGTTTTAAAGACAAAAGTGGCACAGACAGGCGTGCACTTTACATTTGCAGTTGCTCACACACACAAAGGGACACACAGATGATAAAAGGGGACACGGTGCACAAACAGATCTATCAACTGCCTCTAGGCATGCTGTGTTTTCAAAAAGCATGTGTGTGTGTGTTGACTGTGGGCCCTGCTGCTGATACATATGTTCTTTTTGTGAGGATTTGGCATGTGTTAGCTCCCTTTGAAAATATACATCACACAAGTCAGATACACTGTAAATTCCCAAGTGTGTGTGTGTGTGTGTGTGTGTGTGTGTGTGTGTGTGTGTGTGTGTGTGTGTGTGTGTGTGTGTGTGTGTGTGTGTGTGTGTGTGTGTGTGTGTGTGTGTGTGTGTGTGTGTGTGTGTGTGTGTGTGTGTGTGTGTGTGTGTGTGTGTGTGTGTGTGTGTGTGTGTGTGTGTGTGTGTGTGTGTGTGTGTGTGTGTGTGTGGCACCTTGTCTACCTGTGTGTTGTTCCCCTGTGGTACACAAGCACAGGTGCGTGACGCGTCCTTCACTTCAATGTTCCATCAATCTGTAGCTGGAGACAAGCCAGAGCGCAACCTCTCCAGCCCACTGCACACACACATGCTCACACACACACGGACATACATTTGTGTATACACAGAGCTGTACTCTAATAGGAGATTTTGCATGCAGATGAGAGGAGAACTTCCTCTCGAAGTGGGGCTTTTCCGCTGCTATTAAATTATCCATCATGCAATTAGACCGTGCAGAGAGGGTGGGAGATAAAGGGACAGACAGAGATAGAAAGCACTCTTAGCCATGCATTAAGTAAAACTATATTGGTAAAAACTCAGTACAAATGGATCACAAATCAACCTGCCACAATCAATTCTGTTTTCTCTTTTGTTATGTCAATGCAAAAACAACATGTAATCGAAGCAACTGTGACGTCACTTTGTTATGAAAGTAAACAATGGAGTCCAATGGAGGCGTTTTGGGGGGAGGAGGAGAGGAACTCCCTCTGGAGGGAACTTTAGGATTTTAGCCTTTGCAGACCATTTACATGCACTCAAACCTGTATAACACACTACAGGAAAGGGAATACCCCAAAAGCCTAATAGTGTCTGTTGAAAAAAAAAACATAGATCAATGTTTTTAGACCAAATGTAAAAAAAAGTATTCAAGTAAACGTAAAAGTTGCAGAAATTATGATTTACATGTTTTTGTACTGTCATTTTTGGATATTTCATGTATGTTTTCAATACAGCTCTGGGGCATAGATATACATTTGATTCCTTTCAGTATCAATAAAAAGGTTTGTACAGATTATGCAGTAGAATGCAATAAGGTTGTCTATGATAAAAATTAGGGCTTCAACTTACACATATTGTCATTTGAGACTAATGTGTTGATTATGTCCTCAGTTAATCAATAGGTACAGTCTATAAAATGTCTGGAAATGGTGAAAATGTGTAAAAATACATTCATACTGGTAGTTTTCTTGCTGCCAAGCACTTGACACGTGTTAACTCCACTGCTTATCCTCAAGATGAAAGTCCCGTAGATTGGCGGGGAGTCAGTTAAAATAATTTCCATCCATTTATGTCAAATTCTAAAGCTGCTGGTTTCACGCTGGATATGTGAATGGCTCCAGCAGCAGGCAGCTAAAGGGCAGAAGAGGGATGGAGGCGGAGGTGGAGTACCTCTTGAAATATTTGCAAGTTTAAGCGCCTTGCGGCCGTCGGGCCATGAAGGACAGCCATTCACAGATATGTATCATCATTATTTTTAAACCATTACAGCTTTATTAGACGTTTTGAAGTGGTAAGTGACGGGATAGAGCGGCGGTCGGGCGCTGACATTCACAAAGGTCACATGACAGATTCAAAGCCATGATGCTGTCAAACCATGATGACTCACATCGACAGAACATATATCGCTCTCTGCTTTAATTCATGTCCAATGCATAAATGGATATATTAACACATGTAGTCGTGTTCAGTGGGTTTTTCGTGTAATCCATATAAGGACATTCTGGGATGGAAAGGCAGAAGCATTAAATCCTTATAATAAAACCAGGCGCGATGACTTATTTAACTCAATTTTCATCACAAATTCATGTCACTCTTAAATCAAGGCTCATCATTTCATCATGTCTTATTGCACAAGATCTCGTTTTAACCTAAAGACATTTACATCAGCTTTAATGTTCTGTATCGTGCGGAATATTTAAGTGAAACCCATCTTACATAAAGACTTTATAGAACTAGTTGACGATGGCATATTGATAGTTGCTAGTTTGAAATAGGTAGTTAGATGACTTAAAGATACTCATTATTGGAAATTGGATGTGACAGAACAAGCTGAATATAGAGAGCTGAATCACAATCAAACCGGTCCATACTGTAAAGTGTTTGATTTGTGCCATTCTAATGCGTTCATGGCTCATGATCCGCCTCATATGCCTTCCCCGGGACTTCCAATGGACTCTGCTAAAGCTTCAGCTGCTCGCTCCAGAGAACACAGACTTTGTGGCAGGACGCCATCTTAACACCCCAGCGCTGAGAGATAAATAAAGAGAGGTAAAGAGAGACAGATCTATTGCTTGCGTTGGCCTGTATGCAACTTTAAATTGCTCTAAGTAAAACGTTTCTTTCACTATTCGCCCCAGCAACTGAAATCATCTTCTTCCTGTCTTTTAGTTTAGTTTAGTTTATTTTTTTCGAGCGTGTAAAACTAAAGAAAATACAAATGAAACAAAAGGTGATACAGACATGATACAGTACTATACAAATGAATGCAATAACAAAACGAAACATTTAATTAATAATTGAATAATCTGTAGTGTCATTGTCTGATATCAATAATCAACAAAGCTTTATCTAATTACACGTCCGAAAAGGGGTCGGAAGAAGTTTACACTTATTTAATCCGACCCCTTCTCCCTTTTTTTTTACATCTTAATATATGTTAACATACAAAAATGTATACTTATAATCTTGAATAATTTATATAATCATTCATATAATATATACAGGCAAGTTAGGAGGATGGTCTCTATATATTTATATATATACATATGCACACACACAAATTCATAAATAGAATCCAAAACAAGAATATAAACAGTTATGGTTTAGCAGTTTCATCCCTGTACCTTGAGAGAATTGTGTCTTTATACCTCTTTTTGAATAGTTTTATGTTTGGACATCCCTTTAGCTCCTCACTCAAATTGTTCCAGATCTTCACCCCACAAACAGAAACACAAAAACTTCTCTTTGTTGTGCGCACCCTAACATTAGTGAATATAAATGAACCCCGTAAATAATGATTCCCTTGTCTTTCATTGAACATTATCTGAATATTCCCAGGTAATTGAAGGTTTTTTGCCTTAAACATGATTTGTGCGATTTGGAATTCAACAAGATCTGACAGTTTTAATCATTTTAGCTCTAAGAATAATGGGTTTGTATGATCCCTATAGCTGACATTTTTAATAAGTCGTATTGCTCTTTTTTGTAGAATAAATAGGGATTGTGTTGTAGTTTTATAATTACTGCCCCAAACCTCTGCACAGTAACTTAAATAAGGTAAAACCAATGAACAGTAAAGAATGTAGAGGGAATTTTGATCAAGAATCTGTTTTGCCTTGTTTAATATTGCAATACTTCTTGAGACTTTGGAATGAATATGTTTTATGTGTGGTTTCCAGCTCAGTTTCTCATCAATTGTGATTCCAAGGAATTTATGTTCTTTAACTCTCTCAATGTAAATCCCATCTATCTTAATGGATGCTTGCTTGCGTGTATTGCTATTTCCAAATATGATTAATGTTGTTTTATTCAAGTTTAATGATAACTTATTACTGTTTAGCCATAACTTTAGTTTGCATATTTCAGCTGTGATCTCTTCCAATAGTAGCTGTACATTGTCCCCAGAACAAAATATATTAGTGTCATCAGCAAACAAAACAAACTTGAGTACTGTCGATACTGTATACAACTGATGATTACATTTTTCGTTTTTTCTTTGCAGATTTCAATCGTGATACATTCCAATACATTATCAATCACTGTTGACATATCATTCATCACCTTAAATTGTAAAGTATTGTCCACATACAAGGCTACTCTGAGTTCATAGCCCTCCAGCTCAAAGTCTTTGCCTTTGTCCTCCGTGATCCAAGTTTCAGATATGGCAATGATGCTAAATGTTTGTTGAATCTGATTGAAATATTCCTTGATGAGATTAAAGTTTGCATACATGCTTCTGCTGTTGAAGTGAATAATAGATAGCTTGCCCTCTGATGATATGCTCTGGTTGTACTGTTGATCAGAGTAATAACAGCAGTTGTTGATGATAGAAGAGAAGAAATTATTGTCCGGGTCTATTTCATAATCCAGATCTTTTGTTTTATAGTCAGTGTGTTCAAATGTTTTTAGCAACAGTTGGTCTTGTTCCTTGATCATCTGAGACATATTCATATTTTCCCCTATTGTAGATGATTGCCTCCATTCAGTGTGAGTCATGGTTGTGTGTAAGTGCTTGTTACCTTATGTGTGGTCCAAAACATGATGATTAATGGTATTTATCCAGATCCTCCATGTTTCTGATGACCAGTACTTTGGCCTCCTCAGGTGTTCCGTTTAGTTTTATAAATATTTTGCAGTTTGTTGTCCAGGTGTTCTGAATTTTCTTCTGTTTTTTCATGAAGCGAGCCTTTCTGGCTATGTTGTACTTGGTCAGATGCTCGTTGATGTAGACATCTGATCCTTTCAGCTTCCTTCCTTGTTTGAGTAAGGCCGTTTTGTGTTTCCTGTTCACAAACCTGATGAGAATCGCCGGTTTGTTGCCAGCGTTACTCCTTGGCAGGAGGTGGCATGCCTCGATGTTCTCACAGCCCAGTTCGATCCCCTTGGACTGGAGGAAAGCAGCCACCTGTTGCTCCGTGGAGCTGACATCAAGCTCCCCGGGCTCACCCCTGTTGTTAACGCTCACAGCCCGAGCGTATGACCGGGGTTTTATGTTGAGCCCGGTAACAATAACATTGTTCATCCTGGTATATTGCTCAAGGTCCTCCACTTTGCTCTCCAGGTAAGTTATCCTCTTGTCCTTCTCATCATTCTGGATCCGCAGATCCTTAACCTCTTTTACAAGGTCCAAAATGTTTCTCTGCTGCAACCTGACAGCAGAAATGTCCTCCGCCAGGAAGTCGAGCGACTTATTAATGTCCTCGACCTCCTCCGCAGCGATGGTTTTCTTTGGACCCATGAAGTACTTTGATAGAATCCAGCGATTAAGATGTTATATTGTATGCTACGCATGCACAAAAGTAAGTTGTTAATAGTCGCAAAAACTTCGCTCTGCACGCTGTTGCTGCTGCTCACTTCCTCCTCCTGCGACTCAATTTACTCTTAAGTCTGCCATCTGTTTACATCAAATCAAAGCATAAAATAAGCAAACTGAAACAACTCTGTTCAGGTCAAGCTTAATAAAGAGGTATTATAATAGTGTCACAATTAGACGATAATAAAGAAGACAGCAGTTTGATTCATCCAACCATAGCCTTAACTGACTAATAAGGTAACCATGTTGCTAGAGGTCCTCTTATCTTAACCAAGAACTTTTTCTTAAGCCAAACATATTTCCCTCAAAGAGAAGCTCTCATGCTGTTTGGGGTTTTCCCTTTCCTGCAGTGTGTTATATATGTTTGTGTGCATGTAAATGGTCTGCAAAGCCTAAAGTTCCCTCTACCTGAAACGCCTCCATTGGACTACCTTGTGAACTTCTGTAACATAGTGACATCACTATGTAACACTCACGCTTCTATTGGCTAGTGCTCCAACACAAATGTACGTGATAGGTTAAGGGGCGGGACATCTCAAATTCAATCAGGAGAGACATGTTTTGATGTAACAATATATATGTATTGCCAAGAATACACAGATGAAAGTATTGGCGATTAAACCCTGTTGTGCAGGACTATCATTAGGGAGGGGAAACCCCCCCCCCCCCCGGGGTCTTGACACTGGTGGAGGCATGAAGGTATTGATGCAGGTCGGTCTGAAGAGGAGTGGTTTAAGCTTAACGTGGACCCTGGATTCGGAGGAACAGGAGTTGGAAGGGGTGGAGGAGGGCTGCGACGAGTCACCAGGTTTGAAGGTGCGCTATGATTGGCTTGTGGGAATAGAGACGAAGTGATAGGTTTAGCTGGGGAGTGAACACCCCCGGTCGCTGATTGGAGGGGTGAGCTTAGTAACAGGATATAAAGACGGTCTTCCTGTTTGATAAGATGTACTTTATTGATCCCAATTTGGGAAATGTTAGCGTTGCAGCAGCATAAAAGAGAAGGCATTGCACATAAGAGAAATTAAAAGAGTAGAAATAAACAATTCTAAAATCATGTAAACATCTGAAAACTTGAACTTGCGCTGAGCTTCATGTGGTGAAAGAAGGTGCTGCAGCACAGGCAGTATGAGAACAAATAAAGACCTTTTTGAACATTAAAGCATGGAAACTTGTAACCAATTCATCTTTTATGCAAAAAAATAATAATTTTGTGGATTAGCCCATGGACATTCATGTTTGTAAAATGACTAAACACTTCAAAAATATTATAGGAGAGCCGCAAGTGATTTAACCTCAACACCCTGCATAATTGCTGTGAATATAAGATTTACTCAACCATTAGCAATTAAGAAGCCATTGAAAAAGCAAGCATTCTACATATAGCTAGATAAACTGCTACAGGACGAGTGTTCATGAGACTTACACAGCTGTACAGATTCATCTTTCTTACCACAGAAGAATACATCACTGGTTTTGTTAAAAAGAAGTGTGTCTTTTTTTTTTTTTTGTGGGAATAAATGTGTGTGCATCCACTCCCCCCTCTATTTCTCTGGGACTAGGAGTGAACTGGGAGATGGTGTGATTAGAGCAGACAAGGACAGAGTGAAGGGCGACCTCTAACTAGCGGTAACCAAGGGGGAAGGAAGGGGGAGAAATCAGCGGGATGCCAGAAATACGTGAACATCTACAAATGATATCAGCCTATAACGTGCATACATGTTTATCCCTTCGAGGATGAACTCCGAGCATGGATTGGACAGTTTGGAGTGTTTCAGCAGCCGGATGAAAGTCTGGATTTTTCAGGTGTCTGTTCCTCAAAGTGTGAGCATGGAGAGTATTTACTTTTTGTCAGCTCTTGTTGAACCAGAGAGTTTTGGAGGGTTTACACTTTAAACAACTCTGATATCAGGACGTCTCTATTTGGTTTATAGTGTAGAGAGTGTTCATTGTTACCAAAATTGTCCAGAGAAAGGTTTGTCCTAATGTTCATAAGTCTATTTTTATATACCAATTTATAAAAGGAGTATATAAGCCGTTATACATTGTCAAAAGGGTTGGGTTCTTCTTGCATTATGTCACAAAAAATGACAGCCATTACCCAGAATCAGGCCATCATGGGTATATATCACTGCTCAAAGGTGGCTGCGATTATTAGGAAACGTTTGTGAAAAGTGTTTGTGTTAATGCTTGCATATTAGTGTTTCAAAGTTCACCTTAATACACCATTGACAAAATAATCTCTTTATTAAGAATTTGTCAAATTGCTAGAACAATTTGGTCGAATAAGGTGATTTGCAGTACAAATTAAATCCAAACTTTATTGCAGATTCATGAAGAAAAACAAAACAGAAAGGAAATGACGATAATCTGTTTGTTTTTTTTACTTCTAAGAGGATTTGATATAATCTTATATAAGGAGAGGTTCAGCTCTGCAGGAGGTGATGAGTCAGGCTCAAGCGAGGTAAGGAGGTAAGGAAGTAAGGAAGCAAGGAGCACACATATATCTTGGAGAGCCAGAGAGAGATGGACAGATAGGGGGAAGAGAACTAAAGAGCAGCTCTAAAATGGCGAGGAAGAGATGGCGTGATAGAGAGATGGAGGGATAAAGAGGAGAGGAGGTAGGTAGGTGGGCAAGAAGGAATGTAAGAGGGTTGGAGAGAGATGGGCTGATAGGGGAAGGAGGAAAGAAGAGAAAGATGGAGGGAGGAAGATAATTGAGAAAAAAATACAAAGTAAAGAGCGATGGAGGGGCGAGAGATAGGCCTGGGAAAGATGAAGCTACCAGCAGTGCTCAATTATATTTAAAAAAGGGGGGGGGGGGGGGGGGGGGGGAGGAAAAGTGAATTCATGACTCTCACAGGAGCCTTCATCAGATAATTTAGTCTGCCAGTAATTCTACGTGTGTGTGTGTGTGTGTGTGTGTGTGTGTGTGTGTGTTTGTAATGAAGATTTCCATGCTTGGTTGGAGACACACATATATAAGTTATGTATATAGAGAGTGTGTGAAGGGTTTTATGTAAATATCTACATACTGTGTGTGTAGCTAAACTGGAAATTGTAGTCTGGGGGCAGTGCCGGAGCTTTGGAAGAAGATAAGCACACATAATTAAGAGGCCATTAATACATTTGTTAATGAGCACATGTAACGGAGAAAGGCGTGAGAGAGACAAATGGGAGGGGAGGGAGATCATGCCTGCATGTGTGTGAAGTGGAGACTTTATGTGTGTCTCTCATATTCCATATCAGGCGTATCTGCAGCCTGAGATAAGTTATCATTATGAGATATGTCCTGCCTGTGACAGACACTCACTGTCATCTCCGCCTCATTTGCATAAAGAGGGCTTTTAGCGATGCCCTTGTACCCTCAATGACAGTATCTCTGCATAAGTCAATGAAGACACACACACACACACACACACACACACACACACACACACACACACAGGCATGCCCCACATGCATTATAGCTTTACTCATATTTATGGTTTAATGAATGGATTAACTTAATTACAAGAGGTTAAAAATGCTAAATTAAACAAATATATACCAATATCATGGACTGTTTATCTGTATTCAAATATTCGGAACAACAACCAATCACATTAATCTCCCGCCCCGGACACACAAGCACGCGGTTTGATTGGCTAGCGCTTGTACTGGCATATGATTTGATTGGCTGGCGCTTCCGTCGACGCTTTAAAAGTTGAACTTTTCTCAACTTTCGAAGCGAGCAGCCGAGGCAAAGCGAGCAGCCGAGGCAAAGCGACGCGACGGAACCACAATCCAGTTCGGCAAAGCTTGACGTCACCCCATTCAAAGTGAATGGGAAGTGTCTCCGTTGAAGCACGCGACGGAACCGTGTGGACGTACCGTTATCATCACTACTTGGTTACTTTTTTATTTTTTTATTGTTAATCAAACCTAAGATATATTCTAGAAGACTTTATACTGCATCATAAGTCTGTATTGTTTCACCTGAGTGGAAATGATCAAATAAAACATTTCAAAATAATAATGCTTTTTAAGGTCAGGCCAAAACAGAACAGTTTATCCAGAAAATGAAATTAAAATAAAATACATCACAAAAGAAGTGATCATTTTAGCATTCTTCAAAACCTGCTCTCCTTTAGGAAAAACCATTGCGGTTTGCCACATATGTAAGTAAAACCTTTTTTAGGAGACTTTTTTTGTAGTTTCACACAACTGGCGAGAGAGTGATAGTCTCTCTTTGGAAAAAAGAAAGTTGGTCTTTTTTTGAAAATGTCAGAGCTCAAATAAGCCATGATTTCCAAGGTCCGTGCTTATATATTGCAGATGAACCCGGCAAATCTTTATATACGTATATGTATATATATATATATATTTTAGATAGCTGTTCTTACAGAAAAAGACCATTACCTGCAAGCTGGAGCTTAATAAGATGCATCACATAAAATTAAGCCACCTTAAAGTTTACCTATTACAGTTCAGGATAAGCTGGGCTTAACTTACATATAGAGCACTCCTCCGCCTACTACATGTCAAGGTAAAGTGAACTCTCAAGTCTTAGACACAGCAGTTTCAAATATTAACCAGCTCAAACATATACACACACACACACACACACACACACACACACACACACACACACACACACACATACATACATACATACATACATACATACATGCATACATACATACATACATACATACATACCTACCTACCCAGTCCCTCCAGCCTGAGGGTCGTGTTGTGCTATGTGAGGCTTTCAGCGGAAGTATAAATGTTAGATTAATGTCAGTCAGGGAGCTTGGGAGTGCTTATGTCAGAGAAGGATGTGACATGGGAAGTTGAAGCGTGTGTGTGCTGATTGCAGTTTACATTTGAGCATGTGTGAAGTTCAGTAAGTGAAGCGCTGGGAAGGGGGGGGGGTTGCGTGCAGTGAGTCACCCGGGGAAACCCTAACTGGGCAGTAAAGAAGAGGAGAGTTTACTGCTGTGAATTTATTCTCCCTCCATGGAGACAGATTGATCCTAGCTATGCTGCTTTTTACTCTGCTACTTACGCCCTAGCTGCCTTCAATCATAGTGTTTTAGAATGACCTTCAGTTTTGTGGACTTAAATGTTTGACTAAAAAATTGCTGCAGAAATTGATTTTCACACTGACATCATGTTTTGTTTGGTGGAATGCATTTCGAAGGGATTGACATTCAATTTGAGAAAACTCACAGGTTTAACTTATGAGCTTTGACACTCAAGAAACTACCCTCCGGAAGCCTGAAGCAACAGAGCCCATACTGTAATCTGGAATGTCAACATGATGTACGACCTGGAGGTTGTCCACTGACAACGACTTTGTGGACTCACACAATGTTTGTCTGAATTTATACATCCAGACAGGCTTTCTGCTGTGCTATTGTAATCGGTCCAAAAAGCAAAAGTACTTTTCATTCAACAATGCCAGAGTCCTCCTGCAGTGCCAGACAAATGAATGAAATGTACATCGATAACACTAAAAGTGTCTTTGCGACTTAACCTTAACGTCCCATATGTATACATATACTTACAATATACATTCAACTAGGCATTTGTTGGAGAAGTTAAAGCTTATAATAATGTGCCAGCCCATGTGAAACCTGGTTTTGATTAACCCAACTGATATTACATTAGATTTCATTTAGCTCACGCTTTTATCCAAAATGACTTACAATAAGTATATTCAACCATGAAGATGCAAAAAAAGCCATAACCCTGCAAGTACATTCACTTCCAATAAGCCATACCATTATTATCGCTACATACAGAAGTGGTTTGGATCCAATCCAATCCAAATATTTACATACATATATAGCCAAGTCTGTTGAGTGTTTGCTATTAGCATGATGGCTAGGTGGCCAAATTACAGCAATGTTCAGGTTTATGTATTTTTAGTTCTTTGGACTAAATGTACTTTTGCTTTCTGTTTGCTTTCTATGTTGGACTTTTTTTTTAACCTCCGGAAGCAACACAAACTCGTAGCTTTCGCATAGCATGCAGTTCAACTTGGGGATACTTTCAGAGTAACACAGCAGCAGGAAGATGTTTGAGGGTTTTTGATATGGTATGTATTGCTATTGAAATATTAGGCAGGTAATGTCATAATTTTTATATCTTGACAACAATATTTCTATCTCGATAGCTAAAGTAGCCAGGCCTGTTGCTAAATGCCTGCTAAGGAACATTAGCATGTTGGTGAGCTAGCCAGATAACAGCTCATTTCCTTTTAATGTCACTGCTTCGGCTAGAGCTACAGCAGTTTTTTCTCTAAGAACTTGGGAACTAATGGACTATCCTAATTTCCATTAAACATTAGTTATAGTTAACCTTTTTGCCATTTTTGTGTAAATCAGGCTCTTTACCTTGGTGGCAATCAGATGTTTGCTAGATGGTATTTGAGCTTTAATTTAATAACTTTAAAATGTAAGCATTTAATATAATTTCCTTATTCTCAGCCTATCTTCACTCAATCCTCATACAACCTAAAGAGGCTATGACTTAACTGTAATTACAAAAAACCTACTCCCACTCCAACAGCAATTAGAATACAAAATGGCTGAGGATCTCCTCCACCACCGCCTCACTCCCTCCGATTAAACCAGAGAGAGAGAAAATAAGAAAGAGCTAGGCAACATGGGAGAGCTGATCACTGTATTGAAAACCTGCCTCTACTTCCCACCCTCCTCCCCGTCTCCTGTCTAACTCTCTAGAAGCCATCATTTATGTACATAGTAAATCTCCCAGGACCGTAGAAGGAAGCAATTAGGCCTGTTTTGCCTCCCTGTTGCATGGCCGTAATGATCGGCCTGACGATAGTCATTATGGCTTTACATGTTGGAGTTGGTTGCCAAATCCTTTGCATACTCCTCCTAAGCAGCGATCCACTGAAGAATTGCTAGCTCTTGGAGGATTTTTAAGATGATCTTGAGTAAGCTCTAGTTGAGCCACCTTGTTTGGAAGCATCTGCTCTTCTCAAGTGTCCTTCAGAAAGACAGAAACATGGTGCCAAACTCATGCATGATCCTCTCTGTCGGTGACCTTAACCTCTGACTGTGGGCTGTGGAGTAGGATCGTTTTCTAGTAAGAACAATGAAATAGTTGGATTTAAGTCGTTTCAGTGAAGTAATTATTGTTTAGAAGGTAATTGGTAAATGGACTGCACTTATATAGTGCTTTTTCCGGTCTTTGAGACCCCTCAAAGCGTTTTACATACTATGAGTCATTCACCCGTTCATACCTCATTCATACAGAGCAGTCCCACTTGCTCTAGGGAACTACCATTCATACACATTCACACACCGTTGGCCATGCCATCAGGAGCAACTCAGGGTTATGTATCTTGCCCAAGGATACATCAACATATTGACTGCACTGGCTGGGATCGAACCCACAACCTTCTGGTTGAAACACGACCGCATTCCTCGTAGCCACAGTCAAAGGGTGTTTAGTAGTGATAATCTATGCTTAAGTGTGCACCATTTGTCAGGGGACAATATAGTCCTCATAGTTGAAGCCCTCTCTTTTGTAAAAGCTGAAACATTAAACATGTCCATAAGGGCTGGTGAAGCATTGATCTCTTTACATCACAAAAATCCTAGTAATTCTTGCTTCTTGATAAAGTATTTACTTTGTACTTACTTCCTCTATGCCAACAAAACACCTTCTGTAGCTGAGATCTCTAGGTTAAACTGGGCCATCAGAACACTTTTAGGACCTGAATTAGATGTAAAGTAATGTTAAAGAGGATTCTAGTTAATTGTCAGACTTCACTTCATTGAAGCAATGAAGAGAGTGCATGCTTGAATGATTTTTATTTTGACTTCCACCAAGGACGTTTTGTTTTGTTGATTTGTTTGTCCAATTGTCTGCAAGATTACAGAACAATTACTTTCCCAATTTTCATGAAAGTCGTTCGATGGGTGTAGAGTGCGCCAAAGAAGAACCAATACAACCCAGATCACGGGGGGATACACACATTATTATTTACTACATTATCAGACCTACGAGCACATAGTTTTACTTATGTAAAAGCATTGCTAAATCTTTTTCTGCTCCATCACAGCCAAGTAAATCAATCACACCACACACCCAAGTATTTCACTTCTTCAGTTGACATACTCAGTTACTTTCTTGGATAATGCAATAGCTTCCCCTCAACCTTATTTAACCTCTCCGTGCTGAGTGTTATCAGAGTTTTGTACCCTTCGCTGCGGCGTAATAGAGATACACAACGGCAATAAATAGAATCCCTAGCAGTGAGCCAGAGAAGCTCACCCGCCAACAGAATAGGAAACAGAGAGGTACTAAAGGGACAACTGGGAGAAGTAACAGATGGATAAATGTAGGAAGGAGATCACCGGGCCGGCTGGAGATGATGGGGTTGCCTGGATGGGTTTTAACGGGAGGCCCGTCTCCGTGCGCATAAAGGGAATTATCCCCATACAGTTCAATAAAGCAGCATGTATAATTACAGTGCACTTTACTAGCTGGAAGGAAATGGAATCCCTCAGAACCAGGGTGAGAATGGTGAGAGAAAAAGAAGGTAGATAAGCAGGTGAACAAATAGGAAATTATAAAGAGCAGGAAGGAGAGTTCTCTAGCTTCGCTTTTTCCATTAACTCAAATTATACTCACAGGCGCTACTGTAAAAACCCCTTCTATGTGTGTTTCCTTGTTTGCTGTGATTAGCTGCAGCAGGTTAAAGAAACGAAACCCGATAACCACGTCTCGCTCGGTTCAATTTCGGCTGACAAAATGAACTGCACAGAAAAACGTCCAGTGACAATTTTACTTTGGACATTTTGGTTGGTTGTTTTATTGTCGAGTCTCCGCTGTTTGGTGCCGCCAATCAAAGACTGATTGTGCTGGATGTGGAAAAGCTGCTTCAATGAGATCAGGAAATAATCAGGAGTAACATTTTCGTGAACTGCGTGGCATTTGAGTTGATTGCGGAGCTGCCAACGGAGAACATAGCGGGATGAGGATGTACTGCATGAGTGTGTGTGCGTGTTTTGGTACGGGGGCATGAATGAATTGAGGACAGACTGGAAGAGAGAGTCTCCGCAAATCAGTTTAATTAAAGAGTACCGATGCATGAGATTAGATTGGGAGCCTATGGTGTAAAGGATATGATTACACAGTGAGAGGGACCCAGGTTGGAGATAGAATAAGAGGGAGAGAGAAAGTGAATGATGCCAATGGATTTGAGAGGAAACACAACCACGTCGCGGCAGACACTTGAGGTATTTGTTGCCTGCGGTGATGCACGGCATGCTGGTCCCATGGTGCTTCTAAACTTGCCACTCCACCCAAGGTGTTTCCTGTCATGACGATGCAGTACCCCTTGAGTCAGGCAATATGCGTGTGTTTCTCTGTGTTGGTGAAACATCCTTGGCAGTGCGTACTGTCTGTCTCTCAGAGCCTAATTAGTAGTGTCGTACAGAATCTGGTGACAAGATACAACACAACTGCTGCAGGACACACACACACTACTGTACGTCCCATGTCCTTCATGAGGATATTGAATCCCCATCGTTGCACTCTCTGAGGACAAGGACTCTCAGACCACAGGCGCATCTTTTAATGTCATAAAATAAAAAGCATTTGCTGCATGGCCGGTTTACATTCGAGTCATTTGGAATCCTTGAAATTGGGTTCACAATTACTGCTGTCTAGCATGTGGAGTGTCAGACTGAAACGTACCAGCAGCCAGTTTAGATTAGTGTCAAATAAGCTGTGAATAACACTCAGAAATACTCAATTCAAGCTTTGAGATTTGTTTACTTCTTGAAAACCCTGTCCACCCTACTAAGAACAATTTTATCTGTACTCAAAAAATGTTTTAATGGTCAACATTTCTCACAAATTGCAGTGTAAGTAATTAAAGGATTTTTAGTTTCTGAACTTAAATTACCATGAATGATTTTATGCCCCTTAGAGTTGGAACATTTCTGCTCTATAGTAAGTATGAGGGCACAGCCAAAAAACTGTTAGCATAGCTTAGCATAAAGACTGGAAGCAGCTACTCTGTGTTTGTCCAATGGAACAACATGTACATACCAGCAAAGCTCACTAAAGCTTTGATATCTTGTTTGGTAATCTATGCAATCCATAGTTAATCCTCTCCTTTTGCTAATCTAAGAGGCCCAGCTGCTTTTTGGAGCATCTTATGTATCATGCACGCATAAGATTGGTATGGATCACCCAATCTAATTCTGGGAAATAAAGCCGTATTTGCGTATTTCTCAAACTTTAAGGCTTTACAGATTTGTCTAATTTAATTCCTCCTTAAAGGTGGGGTTTGAGAAACCGGCTCGAGATACACTTTGTGTTATATTCCATGGAATGCTCTTAACATCCCGATAGCAATGAATATCTTAAGTGCTTTGACAAAAAATCCATAAAAAAATGTCATCTGTGGAAGCCGTAGTACTGTAAAAAGCACGACCAATCATTTTAGCCGGCCCAGCTAAAATAACTGGATGGCCTACCTGCCTGTCAGCCTTCCATCTGTGCACAAACTTATCTCGTGCCCTCATTGGTCATGTGCGCGTTCGTGTGTGTTGGAGGAGGGGCTCTGTAAGGAAGTGGCAGATTTTCTCCGGTTGTGTATTTTCAAATTCTAGCGATCTCGAGCCGGTTTCTCAAACTTACCTACCCCACCTTTAAACTAATCTGAAATGTAATAAATAAATCATTTAGAATGGCTTGCTTTACTTATATTATCCTGTTTTATTGGTGCTCTTTCTTGCATACACATGCGCAAATTGACCATGTGATCCAATAAAACGTGTCAATCCCTACGAGATATGGAAGTCAACGTAAAAATAAAGGTTGCAAAAAAACGTACCGGAGACATAATTGATACGCTTTGGTAAAAAGGATTATCTACCAATACCAGGGGGGGAAAGCGCTTATCTTTTCCAGTTTTGGTTGCGCAAAGGTTGAGTCATGTACTATAATGGAGCCTTCATTTTTCCAGAAGATCTTACCCAGTGGCAATTAGAGTTGGAAAGTGAAAGGTAAGCTTCATTTGCAAGGTAGATGGTGTTAAAGTCATTCCATTGTGCATTCAACATTTACTTCATAATGATAAGTAAAAGCTAAAAATGTGTGGATTGCCACTTTGGAAACGGAAATATCACAGTGTGCAGTTTCGAGAAAGTCCTAGGGATATGACCTGAAAAAAAAAGACAGTACTTCTATAGTGGTGGTTGATTTCCTCATTTGGGAGCTGATGCTGACATAAACCCATAAAAGAGAGACAGAGGAATGGGTTGAGCGAGAGGAGGAATAGTCAGAGCATAAAATGCGAGGCAAAGTTTGATTCCATTTACGACTCCTGACACCCGTGAGACAAGGTTTCCCATCTCCTGCCTGTGTGTGTGTGTGTGTGTGTGTGTGTGTGTGTGTGTGTGTGTGTGTGTGTGTGTGTGTGTGTGTGTGTGTGTGTGTGTGTGTGTGTGTGTGTGTGTGTGTGTGTGTGTGTGTGTGTGTGTGTGTGTGTGTGTGTGTGTGTGTGTGTGTGTGTGTGTGTGTGTGTGTGCGTGAGCGAATGAGAGAGAGGAACGGGTACATATGGCGCGAGAGCCTGATTAGCATTGTACCCCATGTTCCACTGCTGTGGCTCGGAGAGGGAGAGGACGAGGGAGAATGAGAGGGGTGAAGGAGGCAGGAGTGCTTGCTCAGCACTGTGCCAAAGGAGAGAAGGAGAAGAAGAGAGGAGGAAGGAAGTGAGAGGTGTTCACTCATATGTTTAGAGATGAATGAGGAGAGCACAGTGTGGGATAAGAGGAGAAGGTAAAGCCTCCTCTCCGTTTCCCTCATTGTTAAAAAATAGATTTTGCGCTGAGACATGAAACAAACATGAGAGATTTGTCAGACATAAGCCCCTTTAACATGCAAAGCCACACTGTCATTATCTAGACATTACACAGTGGAGCCGTATGGGAATGCAAATGTCCAAATCATTCGGACTTGACATTAAGCATACTTTACCCTAGTACTCAGTCTGTGTGATGTACATTTAAGCCCATGTGTGAACAGAGTCGTTCCCTGTGGAGACTTTCATGGCAAACTAGTGGGCGTGTTGATGTTTCTATAGCAGCTAACATTAACTAGAAGTATACGAACATTCAAGGGTAAAGAGAGAGGGCTATTTACATTAAAACGACACAGGTGGAAGAAGTATTCAGATGCTTTACTTGTATAAAAGTACCAATACATTGTCAAAATACTTCACTACAAGTAAAATCCTGCATGTAAAATCTTACTTAAGTAAAGTACAGAAGTCTTATCAGTAAAATGTACTCGAAGTAGAATATGGAGTATGTGTGTATATAACTATATCGTTAAATGTGACTTTTCTAATCGCATTTTACTGTTGTAGACAAAGTTCTGCTTGACTTTTTGTAAAATATTTAAATAATTTGACTCTTTTATGACTCAAAGAGTTAGTCTACTAGTTTATTTTTGGATATACATTTAGTTAAAACTGTTAATTAAATGTAGTGGAGGGAAATTAAATTATTTCCCTTTTAAATGTAGTTGAGTAGAAGTACATTGATACTAAAGTGACTTGCAATAAGTGCAATCAATTTGTTTGTTTTTAAATATTTTTGGGACAAATATAGAGATCTATGGCAAAGAGAAACCAGTCCTACGTGAAAAGTAGTGAATACAAGAAAGAAAATGGCACAACATCATAAAACCTATAATAGAACGTGACACATTATCTAAAAGCCATTGTCATCCTGAAATACTGTCAAGTCTGAGCCTTGCACCAAGATATCATAATTAATTCTCCAGTGATGTCCTGACATTTAAAACCAACACACGTAGAGCTGTGAAGTGTTTCTGATAATAATGTGAAAGCAAATTGATTTGTCCTCTTTATATCAGCGACTCTGGATGTGATCCAAGTGAAGAATTGAGCTGAGAGTCCTTCTGGGTTGTTTAAATTCGTCAAGTCATTGTCGATTCACACTTCCCTCCAGCCCATTAGCCATCTGTTCCAAAACACACACACACACACAACGTCTCTTCGTGAGGATGACAAAACCACCTGAGTGTGTGTGTTGGATGGAGACAGCAATTGGCCATTAACTAATGCACGGTGGGAGAGCGTGTCCACCGCTGCCGGACTCGCCGAGGTTAGAAGTCGCTGACGCAAAAAGCACACGAGTCCTTCGCAGGACCGACCCCACCTCATCCATCTCTGTCAGAATCTCAGCCAAAAACATACACTCAGGGATAAATAGAGACACGTATGTATGGGTTCTCAGGTGGTTTCATGCATTCAAACATGAACACGTTTGCATGCATTGCCTACGATCACACACACAGATGGGGCAACTTCAAAGCATCTGGTGTCACTTTCAAATGCATTTTGTTTGCACTCGCACGGGAGACGATTGACAAAGAGAATGACAGCAGCAAGTGTCATGAACTATGTTTGCCACAGTCTGTTTGTGTGTGGGCGCACTTGTGGATGTGTGTCATCTGAGGAGTAAAAGGATCTTTAGCTGCACACACATAATCGCATAAAGAGTGGAGCAGGTGTACTCAAAAGCAAGAGACAGCAGTAACTCAGCACACAGACTTCTAGTTAGAAGAAACACACAATGCAGATACATGCAAACACAATCACACAAGTCAAATACTCACAATTCAATCTGAAAATAGTCAGCAGATTTTGAGAAACACTGTTCAGTACAAATATAGCATTGAAATGAATAGGGTTTTTTGGATGTATTTCTGTTTAGCTGGCTTTCATTTTATTTCAAGACCAAAGATAAAGATACAAAACAAAACTGTGAAAACATGTAAATATATTATTCTCAATTTGAGTCGACAGGTTCAAGCAATCTATGGATCGGACACAGACCTATTCACATAGTAGACATGCAGTGCTGGCACCAAATAAGGCTAAAGTTTCAGGACTAAAAGCTCAGCAAATTCTGCACATTCAACCATTTAATAACATCAGAGTTGTAAACGTTGAGAATTTGGCCAATTTTCTTGTACTTCTTTCCCAGTCTCATGTCCGATATTTATTCCCTCCACTTGTGCGTTGCTCTGAATGATGGCATAATATGCTTTAAGTGTCATCTGGAGAGCGTCTATAGACAGGTAATTGCTTGTATTTGCCTCTAATGGCTCTTAAGGGAATATTCCTATTTATCTCTGTATAGGTCAGCACTTACCAGGTCTAGGAGAAATATAGTATGGTGTTAAAAAGCGAAAAGATGTAAGGCGTCTTTAAGAGAGGGAAAAAGAGGGCGATAAACTGAGTGAGTGCTGAGGAGAATAAAGATTGGAGGGTTTTTCAAGAGAAATAGAGTGATGTTGGTGAATAAAAGAAGAAGTGTGGGTGGAAAGTGTGGTTCCTGGCCATTGACTCTTTTCAATGTTACAACACCAGGGCCATTGGTGATTGATCTGTCGCTTTGCCTCCCACCCTTCTCTCTCCCTCTGCGATTGCCCTCCTTCGTCTCTTACTAGTCCACTTGCTTTCATCTCCCCCCTTTGCAAATATTTTCCCACAGTTTATTTCTATACTTCCTTCCTCCCTTTATCTTTTCCGTATTCCTTCTCCTTGTTGTACCCTTCCTTCTAATTCCACTTTCTTATGCCTTCCATCCTTCCTCCTTCCTGTCCCGCCCTGTTTATCCAGTCCTTTCTCCCTCCCCCTCAAGTGATATCGGGTCCTGGCCCAGATTTACACTTGGTGGGCGGGGTCTCACAGCTAATCGTTACTGTAATCAACATCATGAAAAAAAGAGTCCTGGGATACTGAAAACCTCTGACTCACTCAGCTGTCTCTGTTTGACTTGTCTTACTTCGACCAGTCCTCTGCAGTGTTCTGTTGCAAAGTAAGCTAATACATGTCAAGATATGGATCACAGTTTACCTCTATGGCAAGGAAACTAACAACTGCCAGGTTAGATTTGTACAATATGAACTCAATTTAAAATAGTTGTGGGCCTTGTGGAAAAAATTAACAGCTGCCATTAAGCCCAAAACCTTATTGGATATTGAGTATCACATGGTCCCAGGTCTTAAACATGAATTTGGAATAGGCAACATATTATCACAAAACTCAAATTACAAGGGATTTAAAACAAGATTTTGGCACGGGTAACTTTCATTCTGGCCCTTCAATTGATCTGGCAGTGCTTAAGTGGTGCATGCCTAACCCTAACCCCAACCCTAACCCTAAAAGCAACAGTAGAGCTGAACAGAACATGTGTTGAAAGCAAACTAAATTAAATGCAACAATGGCTACAGGGATGGATTCAAACCAGACATTGCCACTAAAATGTAAAAAAACAACAACCTTATAACCATAATCAGAAGGTGTTTTTTATGCCTTAACCATTGAGCTAGCAGATAAGTAAGCTTTGATTTTTGACAAATATTTTTGAAAGACACTGACCAATGATCCAAAAGAGCCAATAGGATTTTGAAAGTTTGTGCCAAGCATCCTGTTTTTCTGTTCAGCTTTGACATCTTGTTGGCAAGGTTACAGTAAGTAATCGCTGTTTTTTTTTTTTACTTGTCCAGCAGGACCCATAAATCCAGATTTCACTGGTGCTTTTTGCAAAGCTGTCCTCCTTCTGTGTATCTCTTACATTTCTTTTTCTGACACTTGCACTTTTCCTGTCCTTGTTTTCTGTCTCTGATCTAAAGCTCTGTCTGTTCTCTTACCCTCTTTTTCCTCTCTGATCCAGGTTATGGCTGTCTCACTAGGCCCCTCTTTTTCTTTTTGAGCCATTGCTTTAGATATTCTCCCTCTTCGTCTCCACATTTCTGTCTGTATTCCTCTTACAAACACTACAACCCCCATGGGTATCTTTCTTTCAGCTTTTTCCAAAGTGTCGTCTGCTCTCTTGATCCATGCCCACCGTTATTGTCTTGCTCTTTCTCCTTTTCATCCCATTTTCAATCTCGTTCTTTATCCCCTTCCCTTATCTTCCTCTCCATATACATTCTCTCTCACTTCTGAGACAGCTGCTTTTGTTTCTGCCTCTCTCTGAGTAAATCATTAGGACATTCATTTAAGCTTTAAATCATTAAGCTGTAAAGTGCAGTCTGAAAAGTTCACCCGTTGTCTTTCTAATCAACGTCTCACTCTCCCTGACCTACACGTGTGGGTGTCATGTCACTTCATATCCAAGTGGTTTCTTGTTCCCAATGAACTTGGAATCTTTGAATCTTTTCCAGTGTTTTTGGTGGAGGTTTTAGACATTCTAGCTAAACAGTAGGCTTGATAACATCATAAATAATGTCTGATCTAAACACTTCTTAACATATTAATGATTCCAGATATCATATATGTTAGCAATACTCCAAAAAACAGCCATTGGGAATCCATTGTCTCAATGTTATAGGGATAAAATGGTATTGCAATCGTGACATGAATGGTATATGAACAAACCCATCAGAAAGAAACCTTCAACAGATACAGTATATAGATAGGAATGACATTGGGAAGTCTGTTGTATGTACATTTGTGGCATTTTGATAAAAACATCCTGTTAAGCCCCATGCCCAAAACGCAACATCTTGCAAGAAACAGCATCTGAGGGCTTCTTAACATTTAACAAACTATGAATGTGTCATATCCACTTAACGGTAAGAAACTCAGCTAACTGACGATATGAACAATTTTTAGCTAAACGAAACACAAGTCTAACGCCGAGCCTCTGAATTAGCCCTGAGCGAAAAAATGCTAACGCACTTAGCACAGAACTAACGGTAGAAATGCTTTATTACTTATCGGATCTGCACAAACAAGACATCAGCTAGCAAGCTGAGATTCCACAGATTCTAAAAGTATTAGTATCATCACTGTGCGATCAAAACTTGCGGCAGGGGAAGCAAACCCAGACATCACACAACGTAGCTTTACTGAGCCAAAGCGGGAAATAGTCTTACCTTTGCTGTTGTTCTGATCAAAAGTTGTGTTCAATGGCATTAAAACGATAAAAACGCTGCTGAAGGTTAATCCAATGGTTAATCCAATGTGTCTGTCACTTTGAAATGATTACTGATAATCCATCATCATATTTATAGCAATTTCAGTTTTCAGAGCGTAACATAGCTTTTGGTTTGGGCAAACTGCGTGCGCATCACTCTCACTCCTCATGGTGTACGTGTATGTGGATTTGGGATCCCCTCCTCGATTCTATTCGCTCTAATGGTTAAAAAGAGGTGTCAATCATCAAAATCGACCAATGGGTTCCAGAGAAACGGCAAATCCACCCAAATCCACCCAAATCCACCCAAATGACCCCAGAGGTGGTTTCTTTTTGCTAAACCTCTCTAGAAAGGTCAAATGTCACTTGTTTTGCATCAATCTTGATACAGGGTACTTATTATATGTTATGGTTTGGATTCCTAAAGCTTTTATTCTCCGATCCCATCATTCAAGGGTGGTTTTCACTATAAGTAATGTATTTTTTTTGGACGGACACTATCATTTACATTTTTTACTATGTTCAATCTGAATTTACTTTAAAATAAAAAAAATGCTATTTTGATTCTGACTTTTCTACATCCAACTCACAGGTGTATCATTGCTTTGAGAAAAAGATGATTAATTTACCCCTTTTAGAAGTGAAGATATAGTCATTTGTTCTGGGAATGTCATTTTCGAGCCTGAGACCTTAAAAACAGGCTTGGGGCTTAACAGGTTAAAGATATTTGGATGATATATACTGTATATTGTAAAGTTCCATCAATTTTGCAACAAACTTACGGTGAATAAGGTAAATGACCATGATCATCATGATTATCACAAAAAGACATGTATTGATTGTATTGCAAATGTTTAATAATAGGCAAATGAGGAATTATCGGTAGTTTTTTGTTGAATTTAAGAAAAGTATTCTTACAGCCACAGCCTTGAAGTGAATATAAAGATACAGGGGACCTTCTGCTTCATAGCTGCTGTCTGTGGTAGCATTGATTTCTTCTCTGTAATACAGACACTGACACGTCAGAATTAGATTTTCACAAATGGACACTTGTTCTTCCCTTACTTAGCAATACTTTTACTTTTCCACATTGGCTGATTCCAAATAGTCAGGAAATGTAATAGGCCAATCAAAATGCAGTGAGCTTTGTGCACTGCTCATGCTTTTTTGTGTAATTTCTATAAACTTAAAGACTTTTATCTACAACTAAAAACAATTCTGATCTGGAAGTCTGCTAAACAGTATGCACTTCAGTACTTTTGTCATTATTGATTTTTTTTTTTTAAATGTAAAGTTGGACTGCAGTGAGAGAGAGGGATACAGAGAGAGAAACAGTTTGTTTTGAAGGCACCCCGCCCCTTTCTCTCTCTCCGTCCTATGAGGGATGAGGCTGCTGGTGGTTTGGAGATGATTGATGGTCCTTGTAAATATGGCCATTACAATGTAGGCTCTCCCCGCCTTTATACTCATTATTCATTGTCAACCGGGGCACTGTGAGCCCCTAATGTTATGCAATTTAGCTGTGCACTTAATGTGAATGGTGAAATATGAAAATATGAGAACATGTATGGCGCCTCCTCATCCCGAGTCTTGCTCTTCAGATAGAGCAAAGTGCAAAAAAATGTAATATAAAAAAGAAAATCTACATACCATACTCCACTTGCTCTCATATCAATACAAGATATGTTTGTGGCTGCTGTCAAGCATTTACCAGTGAATGCAATAAATGCTGGGAGATGAAATACTGGCAGTTGTAAAATCCATATGTCCATGGATTAATAGCTTCAGGCTCTCATGCTAGTGGTGAGAAAGACAATATTAGAGTCAGTGGGGAGTAACAAGCTTATTAACTCCGGAGAAAGCTGAGAAGTGTTTCTAGGACCAGTGTGCAGAGGCATGGCATGTTAAGTAGCAGCAACCAAGCAGTTATTTGGCCACAGTGCTGTATTCGATAAAAGAGAATTATACTGAAATGACCTTTTTCCACAGGATGGAGAAGGGACAAAGATGACGTAAGCTTGATGTTGAATTGTAGGCATTATGTACACAAAAGAAATGCACAAACACTGATTGTAATATAAGTAATTATAATGTGTTATAAAGTGACAACAATGCTCCTTTATTGCAGGAACAGTATGCAACTGTAAATTGTTGTAGCTCCGTCGCTAGCCTCAAGGAGTAATTATTTGAAAATTCAACTGTGCTTTGTTACCACCTGTCAGGCGGCACAAAGGACAATCTGTCAGCCAGTTGACTGAGAGTTTTGTTTACAATATGCCCATTCAATTTGTTTTGATAGCTACAGAATGGAAGGAGACATTTGTTTACTTTAAGTCACATTTTAGTAATTCCATTTGTGTTAGTTTGGTAATTTTATAAGCTGTGAAACTGGTTTCTCCATGATTTTTAATTGTATATAACTTCAAACATTACATGTTACAGAGACATTTTTGGGGCTCGTAGATATTGTGCTGCTTCCCAGAATTGGATGCTTGTTTTTTCTTAGGTTCCAGAAAATAGAACTTAACCAGAGTGTGTGATTCCAAAGAAGCATGCAAGTCGCTGAATAAGACTGTGCAATTCATTTAACAACAAAAGAGAAATAATGTCCTAATTGGATTCAATGGTTAAGTTTTATATAATCTTGTTTTGGCAACCGAGAAAAGCATCTGAATATATTGAAGACAAACAGGGCAGTGGGCAGAGTCAAAGCAGTGAGAGGTCTTTCATGTTGGAACATGTGAAAGGTGATGAAAGAATCACTACAAACACATTGATCTTCAGTAAATCCAAAGGGAAAGAACCACTCCACAGCAATGTATGGCCTTGCTGTTACATCATCTTTATTGCACTGGAAGAAAGTATGTCTGAATTGCATACCACTTGCAGTACGTACTATATTATAAACTCATTTTCATAGTATATTACTTTGGCAGCTAGTCATCGGCCTATAAGGTTAACATAGCTAGGACCAGCCAGCAGGAGTAGTGTTGAGCAAAAACTCACAAACCTCAAGCAAGACCCCTCATATCTACAATTAGAATAAAATAGAGTACTACTTGGTTTTATACATGATTTTAACCTGATATCAAGCATGTGTACCAGGGGGCCTACAGATTTTCACATTTTCTGCGTAAGTACACTGTGCATGGATGTGTAACAATGCTGTGGTCCCCTATTTGATAGGTTTACAAGTACACACACACACACACACACACACACACACACACACACACACACACACACACACACACACACACACACACACACACACACACACACACACACACACACACACACACACACACACACACACACACACACACACACACACACACACAATTGGGACACAGCTAATTAATCAACTTTTGGGAAACACTACCTGTAGCAGTATCTCTTCTAAAGGTACCTATCTCAGTTCTCTCCCAACCTTCTTTATTTAGTCCAGTATACATGACTTACTTTTAAATAATCACTTTTTCTATACAGTGTTACCTCGTCGAACTTTACCAGTAGCCATTCTCCTCTGTTTGTGGTGATTCATTTGGGGTGCTATGATGCATAGAGCTGCTGATTCTCTCCGATGAAGTTTTCAAGCTTTAATGTAGCAAACGCTGAAACAGTTAGTGAACTACAATGACCATAATATATCAGCGATGCATCAGTGAAGTAGCACATCTGTTCTCCCCGGAGTCGAATGAGTCAGTGCTGACACAGACCAAACAGAGAGCATTGAAGATGACACTTCGGCAAACAGATGGACATATAATAATAAGCCGTTGCGCAGTGCCATCAGTTTCAAGTGGCTTGACAAACTTAAGTGTCTCAGAAAAATAGGAATTACTGCAATCGCTAAATGAGAAATCTACAAGTCATCAGTGTCTACCAGTGCTGCTGAAATACAGTGACTACCTGTGAAAAACAAATAAAGGTGAAGAGATTTACTCTTTGTTCCCCCCTCGTCTTCTTGTCAGTCAACAGAGTTTCTGTTGCTGTTAAGTGACATTTATTGACACTACTGTGCTTCCTTAACGTTTTAAAAAGAGCAAAAGTAAGGACTTCTGTGCTGATTGGATATACATCTTTGGAATGAGATAGGGAAGATGAGATGGAGGAGAAATGCAGGGAAGAAGGCAGTTACACAGAATTACTAGATAATGCGGGGTTTGTCTCAGTTCATATTCCATTTTAGCAATGCAAATACTTTAACAATGGTGCCAAAAATGAAATAACTAACAATTTACATTTGGTAAACTTGGGGGCAGTGGGTCAAGGACAAGTTCCCATGTTGCTAGTTATCAAGCTTAGGGGAGGGTAGGAAGATAGAAAGAGGGACCCATCTACTACCCTGACCTCTATCACCCGTACTGATTCTAAATGTTGGCACTGGTAAACTGTCTCCTACCCAAATTGTCTAATATTGAAGTCATTTAACAAAACCCTTGAGGAGAAAGTAAGAAAGATGTATAGACAGAGGAAAGGACAGACAGACATTATCTTTGGCACACTCTCTCTGCTTCTTCAGCCAAGCCCGTTGGAGGTGTCCAACACACATAGAGAATTGGAGTGTGTCAGGGGGGTGAAAATAACACTGCCCACTTGTCATCTGCCTTGAGGCATCGAGCAGCCGGAGGGTTCAGGGTGACTTTAATGGTTGAGATTCTTAATAAGTCAAATTAATCCTGCTCTTTTTTAAGGTCACTCTATAATTGGCATTGAATGTCTGTGGAATTATAGACCCACATCTTTCTCATGCATAACACACTCATACATACTACCACATGACATCCAGTATGATGAACTCTGATAGCAAATCTCTTGTCTGTCCACTAATGCTATGATATTCCCAGGATACATTCCAATGTGACAGTGGGATTGCTGGCTATACAAGTGTGAATTTCTTATAGTCCCATGGTTTCAATGCAATTTCAGAGGCCTTTTAACCCTGCCAAGAATACAACTGGGAACTCTGCATTGTTTTCAATTTGGACAATTTGTTTTAAAATCAGCAGCTTTAATCGGGATATGTCAGTATGAGTTTCAAAGGGCCCTTTCAGTTAAACCCTTGGGTTGAAGTCAGGCGTTAACTTGCTGAATGTTTTAGCCTCCATGGTCCATGTAACTACATCTGGTAAATGCAGCAATCAAAGCAATATGTTCATACTTTACATTTACTTAATAGTAGTGGATTGAAACAAGAAAGCATTTTCAGTTTTTAAGACAATTTTCTCGAAATGTAATTAACATTTTGGATACATTTGATTGAATACTTCTTATTCAAACATAACTCCAGCAGGCCACCCTAGTATGCATATGGGATACAAGTTTTCACATCTTGCCCTAATCATGTTTGACTTCTGCATACATTATGCACATCATCGCCCTTAGAGCTCAGCAAATATACCATCTAAAGTTTACCAAAAAGCCAAGGAGACTGCTGAATCAGTTGCCAAGGTCATCCCACGTTCAAGTGATGTGGCTAGGTCTAACACTGTATCATCAAACACCAATGTAATGCTTCAATTTGTCAAAAGAGCAAACATTTTATTTTGGACCCACTGAACCAACACAGTCTCAAATCAAATCAGGTTTTATTTATATAGCACATTTAAAAGCGATTTTTGGTCGAGCCAAAGTGCTGTACATGTAATAAAAAACACATTACTACAAATCACAATAAACGACAATAAATTACAACAGATATATCTTAAAAACAAAGTAAAAATAAAACACACGGAAAAGTCAGGAATCGTGCTCCGCTCTAACTAGAAAGCCAGAGAGAAGAAGTGTGTTTTTAGTTTAGATTTAAAAACCCCTAGGGTCTGGGCCGACCTCACATGGAGGGGCAGAGTGTTCCAGAGCCTAGGGCCAGCTGCTGCGAAGGCTCGGTGCCCTCGGGTTTTGAGCCTGGTCTTGGGCACTACCAGCAGCAGCTGGTCAGCAGACCTTAAAGCTCTGGCTGGGGTGTAGCGATGGAGGAGTTCAGCTATATAGGCCGGAGCCAGCCCATTTAGGGCTTTAAAAACAAATAAAAGGATTTTAAAATCAATTCTGAGCCGAACTGAGCCAGTGTAGTGAGGCCAGAATAGGGGTGATGTGGTCGCGCTTTTTGTGGCCAGTCAGCAAACGTGCAGCTGCGTTTTGGACTAGCTGTAGGCGTTTAATTGAGGCCTGGTCCATAACCACATACAGAGCGTTACAATAGTCCAGTCTCGAGGTAACAAAGGCGTTAATAACCCTTTCTAAGTCATTAAAAGATAAATACGACTTGGTTTTGGCCAATAGTCTTATTTTAAAAAAGCAGGATTTTACTACGGTGCTGACCTGCTTGTCGAATTTAAAAGTGCTAGTGAAGGTCACTCCAAGGTTCATGACCGAGGGGAGGATGTTTTTTTTGATAGAGCCCAGAATATCAACCGGAGAGGCTGGAGGTTGCGGTCCAAAAAAGATGACCTCAGTCTTGCTCTCGTTGAGGTTGAGAACGTTTTTGCTCACTCCCTGATAGTCCAAGAGCGACGCTTGGTCAGGGTCCTCGGTGCGTGCAGTTGTGACGCACCGAGTCTCCTTCAGCTTCATAAACAGACGCAAAGAGCTTTCAACTGATTGCAATGTATTCCCATCGGCGGCGGTATTTGACGCTCAGGGAAGCACCGCATCGGTCCATGTCGGCGGCAGTTAAAGGCAATGTGAGCGTCCATTCCCATTGGATAACGGAGAATTTTACACCCGGAAGTAATTATTCTCCTTACTGTCGATTGATTTTACAGTGATATCTGCACTACTCATCAACTCAAAAACACCAGATTATCCTTGTTAATTACACAACATTGATTGGTTTAAATTGTGTACAATGCTTTTGTATTTTTCCCCTTCGAATCGGAGAAACAAATGTTTTTTCGGAGTTTAGGATGGCAGAAGACACTACACTACCCATAATCCTCAGCTATCGTTTAGGACTACACCAGCCGCTTTGCTTGACAAACCCCGTGATTAGTCCTCAAGCTCTCTGATTGGATGTTGGAGTGGCAGTGCGCGAAGTTTACACCGAGCGTCAAACAGCTCTTTGAAATGGAATGAAACCACGGCACACTATCCAAAACTGGACTCGAACGTGTCCACCCCCCCCACCCCCCAGAACTACACATGCTGGCTATATGTGTGTTTCGCAACATGTTCTATGGCGCGTCTCTACTGGGAATTGTAGTTTTCGATCACCTTAAGATAAGATAAGATATACTTTATTGATCCCAAGTTGGGAAATGTTTTTGTTACAGCAGCATGTAAAACATGCAATTTATTGTTACTTTGTAATTCTCTAATCGTTCATTAAAAACTGTATATAATGGCTATTTTGCACATCCCTTTCAAGATTTCAAGATTTTCAAAGGTTTATTGACATATCATATACACAACTACGGTGTAGTTACGCAATGAATGAAAAACTTGGGTCGCAGGTTCCTCAAAAGTACATTACAAGACATCTATCAATATGTGTGTATACCTCCATCATTAAACTGTCATTCTGCACATTTCATCTTATAAGAGTATAATAAATATGTATAATATTGGTTAAAATAAGTGCTTCAACATAGTTAACATTGCACGAAAGTTGATTGTCAAGTCCCAAAACAAACCATGCAATTAGACTTTAAGTACTTTGTCAGGCTTAATATTTATCTGTAGATACCCCCAAAGCTTTTTGCTTACATGTATTTAAAAGAAGACCTTAACTTAAAGTATTATTTAATGTTTTAATGAAGCCTAATTAGTTTGTCTGTTTTGCACATCCTCCTATTAATATCTTTGTACATCCGGCACTAAACTGTTTTATTCTAGATATCATTGATATTTTCTATTCTATATTTCTATCATTGACCTTCTACTTTCCCCCTAATTTGTATGTACCCTTAATATTTAAATGTTTTCATCAAATATAACACATTCAACAAAACATGCAGCAGACCCTAGGCAAGGCAAGGCAAGGCAAGTTTATTTATATAGCACCTTTCAACACAAGGCAATTCAAAGTGCTTTACAAAAATGAAAGACATTAAGAAAAAGGCATTTAAAAACAGTAATTAAAAAGCAACACAATCTACCTGCATTGCAATTACTCTAAACGTGTAATAACGTGCTTGAACTAGTAGGTGGTTTGGGTTAAAAACGTTTACAGTGTTAACACAATAAAATATACTGCTGTTTCTGGTTTAGTTTACGACGGATATATTTTTTGATCCACAGGCGACCACACATATATTGTTTTGATATTTGTAACACAAAAGCGATGGGAAAAACCCACAGCAACACAGAAAATACGGTCTTAACATGAACCAGCGGTCTAGTTAATAAAAAATAATAATATCAAACAAAATATTACTATTAACTTTATTGTGAAATTAAAACAGAACGGTAAAAGAATAGTTTCCGGTCTATTCTGAGGCCCAATCTCTGTAGATAAATAAAGAACTAAACCAGCCGAACCATTTATTACAATGCATTTATGTGATGAATTTCAAAGAGTAAAGCAAGCACTAGCTGAATAAAGTATGATTTTATCTTTTACGAAAGTTTTTTTTTTCATATGGAATACAGTCGGAGGTCTACCAATCACAGAACTTGAGGACTAATCACAGGGTTTGTCGAGGAAAGCGCATGGTGTAGTCTCAAACGATAGCTGAGGATTATGGGTAGTGTACTGTCTTCTGCCATCCTAAACTCCGATACAACTATTTGTTTCTCAGAGTCGAAGGGGAAAAACACAAAACCATTGTACACAATATAAACCAATCAATGTTGTGTCATTAACAAGGATAATCTGGTGTTTTTGAGTTGAGTAGTGCAGATATCACTGTAAAATCAATCGACAGTAAGGAGAATACTTATTTCCGGGTGTAAAATTCTCCGTTATCCAATGGGAATGGACGCTCACATTGCCTTTAAATGCCACCGACACAAACGAATGCGGTGCTTCCCTGAGCGTCAAATACCGCCGCCGATGGGAATACATTGCAATCAGTTGAAAGCTCTTTGCATCCGTTTATGAAGCCGAAGGAGACTCGGTGCGACACAACTGCACGCCACGGGACCCTGACCAAGCGTCGCTATTGGACTATCAGGGAGTGAGAGTGTGTTGACTGAACCCGTAGGTCCAGGGAACTCATTACATTGAACTCCTGAAACTCAGACAGGTTTCATGCTGCGTTGACATTGTTAGGACAGAATCTGAGCTCAGTGTGCCGAGGACAAAGCATCCATCACTTTGAAAGTCTTGTTTAACAAGCTGTCATGGAATAGTGTGAAGTACAGTAGATCTACGAACTAAAGAAATACAGATCCCCTGTCTTCAGTCAGTTATGATAAAGAATAGAAAACTATTATACAGTGTTTTTGCTTCATAAATATTAAGCTAACAATGGTCTTTTCATGCAGTTTTAACCAGCAGTGCTACAGACCCTCTACACAAACAAAAAATATGTGAGTGTCTGTGTGTTTGTGGAATTGAATCGCCAATTTAGATCAGATTAACTCATATACTGCCTCATGTTGCACTCAAGGCCACTTCTTCTGCTTTTAGCCGATGCTTCCACATGGTTTGATGCTGTGTGTTAGCTTTGTCAAGGCTCTTTACATGCACTAGTAGTCTTGCATGTTCAATGTTTTGGATTACAGCATAGTCACCGGAAAACGTTTAAAGGTCAACATCCGCCTCTTGTGTGCGTTTGTTGATTTACTCTGCACTGTGGCAGTTGTGTTGGGCAGCACATGGCCTGGTGTGTGGTCTGAGGCTTAATTTGGGATTAACGCTCAGGATATTACAGATTACAACACTCCGCGTTTGACCTCTCTGTGTCTCGGCAGCCAGCGATGGATGGATGAGCTTTTATCTTTTAGTAGTTACAGCAACTTAAGGCCAGAGCCTCCGATGAAAAGCTTCCAAACATGCTGTGTCACACTGTCAGCATGAAAGGGGGGGGGGGGATTACACACCAGCATATATTTGAGTCATTCACAGACCTCAAGGCTTAACTCAAACCCTAATGAGCTTTCATTCAACAACTTCTTGAGGTTTGCAGAGAGATAGGTTAGGTTTGCAACGACAAAAAGTTGAATATTTACTCAACACGTTTAATCGATGATTGTTGAATAGGTTGGAAAATGTTAAACAAATGATTCCACAACTAAATTCCATTGATGAAGAATATATATTAAGACTTCACAAGGTTTACTTCTACAGTTTAACATATGCAGTTCAATGTATTCTTCATGAAAAGTAACTTTGTTTTTGCTGTTGTATCGACAGGGAAGGTCTACTAAGGTGTCAGTATACGACAGTGCAGGACTGTACAAAATTGTGCACTATTATCCCTTTTGGACAATTCATTGCATCTCGCCGCGCTCTGTCACGGTTTCCACCCCGCCTTTGAGTGAGGCAGTTCAGAAAAGCTATAAACACCACCGCCTTGGATTTGTTCAGAAAATGGGACTCTCTTGTGGCTGTATTTTTTGCCAGAAAAAATAAATCTGCCAAGGAATAACAGGCAAAAGTACTGCTAAATCATTATTACTGGCATTTAAATCAATTTTTATCACCAATAGAAGTAACATTACATTTCAAATTGTATTACTTTTATTTCATTCACTTCAGAAAACATTTTTGTTCCCTTCTTTATCTCTCTCTCGAGTTAGATTCAGGCCCTAGCACAGAAACAAAAATATTTGTTTCCCATGTTTTCCACATTTTCTGTTTACAAAATTGAGTGTACATTTGGTGAACGATACGATTTGCAGTGCATGTCTTTCTCTTCTGCGCTCTCTATCTCTGTCTCACACCCCTGCTGTCATCCGAGGGCCAACTGCCAGCTGCCCCCGTACTTCTCTGTCCTCATCCATATTTGATGTGTCTCATTAAAACTTGATTGTGGAAACACTTCAGCATTCTGACATTCCTTCTGATCCACTATTTAGTCACCCTCAGCACTTCCGAGTGAGATAGCCCCCCTCGGTCATGCGTGTGCGACCTGAGAAAGAAGAAACTTAAACACAAACACTTAAAGTTTTAAAGAAGACACGCTACTTTATCCCTGATGAAAATGCCTGATTTGAAACCAACAGTCTGATGCCTCCAAGTGCACTGAGTAAATGACGACAGTTGGTATTTTAGAGCGGGGTAAACAGACGATAGGAGATGCTTCATAAAACATTCAGTACGACGGTTAAGTTGTTCTTGCTTGTTGCCATCTTACATGCAGGAAATAGAGTTGTCTGCTCATTTTGAGGCAGCATAACAAGGGTTTACCCCTGAATAATGATCACAACCTGCAAAAACAAACATAACTACCCTAAAGGAAAAACAAAATGGTGCCGTCATGACAGCTGGTTGCGT
Source organism: Trematomus bernacchii (assembly GCF_902827165.1). NCBI lineage: Eukaryota > Metazoa > Chordata > Actinopteri > Perciformes > Nototheniidae > Trematomus > Trematomus bernacchii. Next base: position 948,515 of record NW_022987683.1, read on the forward strand.
ATTATTTATAATAATTGAAAGATCTAAGACCGTTATTTACAAGTAAAATAAAAACAGTAATACATTTTACTAATTAAAGCAAAGCAGAAGAACAATAACTAGCAAATTGTCTTTATAAATTATAACAAAGAAAAGTTCCTATGTCCTTGCTGTTTTAGCAATAACACCAAGTCTTATTAACTGAATTTTGGTCAACACTCATGTTAGCCTCACCCCATTGTAGAGTGATGGGCATCTGCTTAAAGCAAGCACACACACACATGCAAAACACACCTTGCTTGCCTCACTTGAACCCGTATAAGATGCTTCTTTTTAGCCAACACCGAGAACCCATCAATCCTGCTGAAGGCCAGAGTCACACACACCCATGCAAGTGCACACACTTCATTGTTTGACTATTCCACAGTGTAAATATCAAGCCTCTTGTTTAGTCAATGTGAATGCTCACAGGTGGGCGTATGCATTAATACACGTGCCCTGACAAGTGTTTGTGTGTGTCGTGAATGCTAACGTGTGTTTAACCCTGTGTTTGCTCTGCAGAGCCCCAGCTGAAGGGCATCGTCACGCGGCTTTACTGCAGACACGGCTTCTACCTCCAGATGCTGCCGGGTGGCACCATGGAAGGCACAAAGGACGAAAGCAGCTCCTTCTGTAAGTGAACAAACACACACACACACACACACACACACACACACACACACACACACACACACACACACACACACACACACACACACACACACACACACACACACACACACACACACACACACACACACACACACACACACACACCCACAGATCACACAGCTAGTTTGATGAGGGTGTGTATTTCAAAGCTCTGTAATATACAACAAGGAGTTTCCCCTGCTTATATGCCAAAGGACATTTTAAAAGGGACTTCCCAACAGGACGGTTGTAAATCTCTAATTTTTACAGCACATGCATGCAGGATAACACTGCCATGTATGCACACTTGGCAAGGTGCAGTGTGTGAACGCCAGCTAAAAGGCATTTGTTTTAAAATACTGTATATAACAGCAGAACCTCTGCTTAATATGGAGCATAATGTAGGTTTAAACTTGGGGAATAACACGGGATGTCGTTATATCCTAGATAATGTTTTCAACATACTAGTTTAATTTAACTTACATACTATACATCACCAGTGGCGTCGCCTAAGCCCCGAATGTTTTTTCTGTAGCCCCGGACAATTCTCCCTCAATAATATAATCAGGGGTGCACATAACTGGTACGCATGCGCGGCAAAAATCTGAATTGCATAACGTCACTTATGTCACTACGCGCCTTTGCGTACCTCAAAACATCAAAACAAAACACATATTTCGTCTACACGTGTTTCTTGTCAACACTCAATGGAGTAAACTACTAGACATGTAAAAAAAAACAAAGACATTATGCAGCTATGTTGCCGTTTCGCTCCCTGCAAAACGTCTTCAGACTTTCTATGACTGATTGTACTGGGTGCTGTCCGAGCCGCGCAGGACATAACCGACGGACCTGTGAAGCTTTACAGGAGGCAGAGGCTTAGATCACTGTGGAAAACAATGAGACAGAGTCATATGAGAAGCACCTTCTAAGGTGCTTCTCATATGACTCTGTCTCATTGTTTCCTAACTGTGTCTGTGCACATATAAATATTGCATCAAAGTCAATACAACGGAATAGTGTATGTACCAGGGCGCATGATATGTGTGTGTGTTTGTTTGTGTGCAGACAGTGCGACATTAAGATTAAACACATTTCTTTCATTTGGGAACACCCACATATACATATGGAGTTGGCCAGAAGTGTGTAAATTACTGTTCATGGTAGTTTGAAAACAAATGCCGTTGTCGGACACACACACACACACACACACACACACACACACACACACACACACACACACACACACACACACACACACACACACACACACACACACCACACACACACACACACACACACACACACACACACACACCACACACACACACACACACACACACACACACACACACACACACACACACACACACACACACACACACACACACACACACACACACACACACACACAGAGAGAGAGCAGAGCTGATCAGAGCACAAACACACACACACATCATGCGCCTTAGTGACCGGACATCTCTTTCATAAAACGAGTAATAGGGGGTTTAATCGGGCAGTTCGATGTGTGTAGAGGTGTGTGTGTGTAGAGGTGTGTGTGGTTAAAGCGTAGCAGCCTGCGGTCGCTCTTTAGCTGGTGCTGCACTTCTCAGAGGCGGAGTTACATGTCCCGCTGCCTCCTGGTGCTGTAGCGATTTCATGAAGTGAATGAGAGTCCGAGTTCAAAATATATCTAAAATAATGTATGCACTGCCATTTTCCAACAGAAACATTACAGTCTGCAATGAAACGGTTGTCTCCTGTGTGCTCCGATTCCTACTTGGCGCTCCGGTAACTTTCTCGTGCGAACAAGATAAAGTATCTTTTTTTTCAAGTCAAGTCTTTTATCAATGTTAGTCTCGAGTCCAAAAATATGCGACTCGAGTCTGTCAATATGTTATTCAAAAAATCTAAGATTTTTTTAAGAAATAAAATACAACGCATCTTTATTGTAGACTCCGAGTTGTTTCCATATTTCACCAAAGCTAGAGGAACAACTTCTGATCTAGGGTTAGGGTTAGGGATTTTGGGGAAATCAGTGGAGAATGTGAATGCACCATTTGCCTTGGCACAGATGGGCGCCCTCCACAGTTTCAAAATGTTCTTCTCCTCCATTTCTCACATTCATATCAGACTATTTTTCGGATGTCTACATGCACTCAGCTTATAAATGCAGTATTTTAAAGTCACTTAAGCAGAGAGTTCTCTGAGGATCTGAATGGAGACTTTAAGTTTTCGCCCATTATTGCAAAAAACCTGCTGAGGTCCTCTATTGATGAAAACACTCACACACCAACATCACAACCATGTTAACACACTCCTCTCAGGGATGCAGGGTCATCAGCTAGGTGATTACTGCCCAAAACATCATATCCCCTGGATTCCATCCAACCCTCCCAAAGAGATCAATATTGTGTTATAGGATAACCCTGATGTGGCAACACAGCATTTTTTCTGTCATAACACCAGTTTGGAGGGAAAACATGATGCTTGCACAATTTGGATTTATAATCTTCATAAGGAGGAAGTAAAAAAAATGTCACTTGTGTGGTTCTTTCTGTGAACATTTCCTTTACAACAGCACATTTTTAATGGATTTAACCGTGAGGCAAATATTGGGAGTTTTTCCCTCGGCGCTTGTCCCGCAGAAAAAGTATAACAGCATGTTTTATGTGACTTAAGGGGCCTACACACCAAACTGACACCAAAGAACACGTCCCGACGGAACACGACTGTTGTGTCGCCTCACGTCTCCTGCGTCTTGGCCAACAGTCGCACTGGAACACACCGCAAAGACTTCAGCCGACGGCCAAGTAGCACGTACGAACTGCGCATGCGTGGCAATAACTCTCCTTACCAGCAGGCGGCGGTAGTGTGTATTCGTCATTCAAAAGAGGCAACAACCGGAAGACAGACTGCGTGATAACCAAGAGAAGAAGAACAGACTGCGTGATATAAACAAACAACAAATAGCGTGTGCGTTCCATTTTCACTCTACAGCGAGAAGCTTTCCGAGGGCTTTCCTGAACCTGTGTCGAGAGCTGGAGTTAAATGAAATCTCAGATTTGCCTTCTTAATAGTTTGTTTGGGTCCCTCACATCCGTTTCGCTTCTCATGCACTGATTCGCTAAGCTGAACAGCCAATCAGAGTGATTTATTTGGCCGACGGCCTATAGCCAAGAGCCTCCCGATCGGCGGCGGAAGGTGTCGGTACGGCCGAAAAGACACGACGGGGCGGGACACACTAATCTGAGTAGGGCGACAGGCTGCTCAGCGATGGCCAGACATCTATCGACATCTATCGACGGCCGAAATCGGCTTGGTGTGTAAAGAACTTTAGACATTGCCAGGATTGTGTTTGCTGATTCTAAAGTGTTCATTTAGATTTGGACGTGTACAACCTTTCAAGACAGTTCTCTTAAAGACAAGATCCTTTGAAAGAAAGCATTGGGAAAACTTGTGAGAGCCCTTTAACATATGTTTGGATAAATTAGGCCGCAACACCTCAAGAAAGCTCCGCAGTAACTGATTAGACATGCTCTCACCTTTCTCTCTTATGTAACAGCACACCTACACTGAGGCAAACATCGCTGCACTGTGAACTTTGAACATTCTCATGTTCGATCTGAAATATTCATCACATAATACCGTAGGGCACATCCGAAGGCGAGCGGGAAGGGAAAGGTGGATGTAGGGGAGGGAGGAAGTATGGAAGCAGAACAAAATGTGACAAACGTATGGCCTAGCAATACTTTGATCACTAAGTTCCCTCAGGGCTTCTGGAACTAGGCGATAGAGAAAGTTGTTACAAAGCTGGAAGTGATAGTATATCGAAGCTACAAAAGAAGGACAAAAGAGTGTCAGAGAAACAAAAAGAGGGCACGGCGGAATACGCCAGAGAGAACCGAGCCAGCGAGACGCGGTGGGTTGGCAGAGGAAGAGAGAGGAAGTGAGAGGAAGTGAGAGGGAGGGGAGAGAACGTGAGGATGATAGAGAGGAAAGAGATGGGGAGCAATAGGAGCAGCTGGCACACAGGTGATGGCTCCTCCATCACTGTGTCTCCCCCCTCTGGTGGGAGGTCAGAGGAGATGCTCCCCCCGCCCTGCCCCTCTCTCCTTCTCTGCTCTTGGCTCTTCATCGCTGTTATGTAATAAAGCTGGAAGAGGATTGGAGGCAGCAGAAATGAGCATGCTGAGGGAGATGTATTATCTATTTATTAGGCCATAAGGTGATGTTAATGTAGCCCCTTTACAATGAATCACTTATTCTTTACAGTTCGCCAACCATTTTCCGAAGTACCGTTCTAGCAGCCATAGGTTTCCATTCATTCCATTATGGAATGCAGCTTTCTAACCCTAACCATTTTTTTAACAAAGAAATCTCACCCATAACTTGAATGAGGGACTTATGCATCTAGAGTCTTTCTGTAATTAAACCCACTAAGTCTAAAGTGTGTTGTAATTTTAGCATATTTCAAATGGCATACATTGTTAATTGTAGTGCTATGCAGAGTAATTGTAGGGTTCACACGCTGCACATTATGGCTGTAATTTAATTAGTTTCTGACTTTAGGAACTCATTTACATGAGTGCAAATGTTGTGTAATAATTACAAATTGCCTAACAAAACCCATAAAGTATATTATGCTGTGGAAAATTTTAAAAATGTCATGATTATTTCATATTTACAAAAAAAATGAAAAGGTCTGAGGACCCAGGGAACATCTGGATTTTCTTTAAATAATAAAGAAATTCAGTTATAATATAGTTTTGTGTAACAAACGTTATTTTGCGGCCTTTGACCCGTCAGGTTTTATTCAGACCTTTCCCCCTGTTGGGAATGACATTTCCAAGGCCCTGCAAACTTGTTTTCTCTACAATAATTAAATATTCAAGACCAAAAAACAACAACAAACAATTGTTAACGTTTGGGAAAATACCTGTAGTAATTATTTTTTGGGAGTTTTGATTGAAAGTGCTTGTGACTGAGATATACAATTCCACAACTGGTTCAAACCACAGACACAGCAACAGAGGTGAGACAAGGACATCATTGGTGTTTGGAGGGTTTGTTCACTAACCATATAGATGAAGTGACATACAGTGAATCAAACATAGATCATAGGAGCTGAATGAAGAGTACAAAATACACAAAAGGAAGCACAGGGAAAATAATTGAAGTGATGGAGCTGCTGGTGTGATTGTCACTGGATCGTTTAAATTCTGTTTCATGGAGAAGAAGAGAGAAAAACCCAGAATGAGACAGGAAGACAGACGAGGTGACTGAGACAAAGAGAAAAGAGGCGACAGAAAGAGATGAAAGCTATTGACTCTACATTTGAAAGCCATAAGAAAAAGCTCGACTTTTATCCACTTTAATTACAATCTCCCACTGTTGGAGAGAAATCTGACTTTTCTCTATTCTGGAACAAGCTTGCTCTTTCTGTCTGACTTTCCCCAGTGCTCGATAACAATCCTTCAAAGAGGGCAGAGGGAGAGAAAAAGTTGAAAGCAGCAGAAATGTGAACATCGAAAAGCAGATGCCAGATGAGGAGGAAAGGTGAAAGACTACCAGGTTTAGTTAGGATGAAAAGGAGAGCATGAAGAATACCAAACGCGGAGAAGTGAGGAAGCAGAGACAAGAGGAGAGAGTGATGAAGAGACCCGCAGAGAAGGCTGCAGGGTAAAATAGGACAAAGATGAATGGACGCCGTTGGAAATGTATTGGTTTCACGGGACGGGGAGAACGACAGCAGGCGTTGAGGGAATTGAAAGGGAACAAATAGGGAAGACAAATTAAGAGACGGGTAACAAAAACACTGAGTTAGATAATAAAAAGGGTTGTTAATTCATGATAAGGCAGGGTGAAAGCACCAGGGACAGAGAGAAGAAGAGACAGATGGACTGAAAGGCTCAGAGGAATGGAGAGGAACGCCTCGGGGAAGAGGGAGAAGTTAAATAACAGGAGGAGAGAGGTAGTTGTCTTGTCATCGGCGTCATCGACCGCGAGGGAAATCAGCCGCGAAGTTGCTCTACAAGTCATTTAATCTACTGGTGTGTCTTTAAAGCTCATTTTTTACAACACCAATGACAGTGTGTGAATGGAGAGAGGCTGTTTCCGTTGTTGCCAATGCAAATTAGCTTGTATTTATCAGTTCAAGTGTCACTTAACTGATTCCAGGGCCTTGTTTCAAGATGTAAATCACATTTTTTTGGAAGTGATTGTTTTTAGCGTGAAACATGGACATTTGCTTTCTGTCACGCGAGAGCAATGAAGGTGTGGATCCAAATGTAGGACGTACCCAAAGGAAAACTGTAATGTTTGGTTTTTGGCATAGCAAGGCTTATCAAATATAACTCTACAAACAGCAAACAGGGGATCCAACAAACGGGAAGGAAACAAGAACTTGAATGCATGCAAGTCTAATCACAAGGACAAGACACAGCTGGGGAGGTGAACACAATCAGTTAGTCAAACAGGAGGGAGAGACAGGAAGTAAAGCAGACATTAACATCGTAAGTTAATTCGTAACGAGGTTGATTTCTCTGAGCTTTCACACAATGCATAAAGCAAGCAAACGCCAAATGAATCTAGATACAAGTTAGGAAAAGTGTCTTTGGTGTTAAGGCCCTGACACACCAGGCAGTCACCAGAGAACTCGCCGACACCGACAGTTCCATCGACGAGTTCTCCTGCGTCTTGGCCATGTGTCGCACTGGAACACACCGCAAAGACTTCAGCCGAGCACGTACGAACTGCGCATGCGTGAGTGGCAATAACTCTCCTTACCAGCAGGCGGCGGTAGTGTGTATTCGTCATTCAAAATAGGCAACAACCGGAAGACAGAGAAGAAGAACAGACTGATATAAACAAACAAATAGCGTGTGCGTTCCATTTTCACTCTCGTCCATCGAAAACATGTTTTAGAATATAAAAATACATGAATGATGAAATGAGCACATAAAGTGCAGACATACTATAAAATCACAGTTAATAGACCTGCATCTGATGATCGCAGTGTTCTGGCGGGTGTGTAGTTTATTGAGTCAGCAATGTAGTAATGTATGTATGCCACTTCTTGCTAAATTTACATTTCCATGTGATGCTTTTATCCGAGTTGACTCACAATAGGTAAATGAACAGCAGTAGACAGTATCTCATTTACTGCACTGTACTTAAGGACAATGTTGAGGTACTTGAGACTAATCCTGCAACTTTATACTGACAAATAAACCCATGAGATGAAAAACCGGACTTGACCAAACAAATCACGGAGCTCTCAGCAGAGGACAGCCGGGGACGCTCCCGCCGATATCAGAGATGTCCCTGCTATGTGTGGGAGGTAAGAGAGGACATTTAAGGGCTATGTTTGATGTCTTTAAGTATCACCTGCTGGGGTTTAGCTGCTGTCCTGTGCCTTCTTAAATCGTTTGTTTACGTCCCTCACTTCCGTTTCGCTTCTCATTTGCTAGCTGAACAGCTGATCAGAGTGGTTTCTTGGCCCGATAGCTTGTGTCCGTATTTTGGCTGATTCAACATGTTGAATCGGCCGGGTGTCGACCGTGAAAGGCCAAATAAGGCGTGTCACGGCCGAGGGTTCGGGACACACCAAATTGACTTTGGGCGACAAGGAACGCGTTGTTGCCAGACAACCGAAGACGGCCGAATACGGCCTGGTGTGTCAGGGCCTTTATGTATTCAAACTAGTTTTGTGTTACAGGTAACTGAGCGAGAATACAGAAACACAAGTTATATATACATAAACCCTCTTACTATATTTTGCACATTCTTGCACACATGTCTGCAAAGCCCTCCACCTAAAAATATAACTGTAGTTTGTCATATATTCATTATGTTTTTGTTTTTTGTAGCTTTTAAGGTACTTTGTATATATAAATTAGGTGTAAATACTTGTCTTTACTCTTTTTTTAATGCTAAATAGTTTCTTAAAAATACTTGAAAGACATACAACATTTTTAATACCACAGGTCACATCCATTTGCTAATTGCATGACAATGGTCTCAGTTGCACACTAGTGTTTGTCAAATTATACTATACTCATACTGTAGATAGAAAAAGTACCCGGATCATCCTGGGACTTGGGCCCATAGAGCATAGGCACTGTAGTGTTTCTTAAGCTTTGAGATGAATGGAGAGGGAAAATAAGTCTGGATTCGGCTTTTGCGCTTTTTAAACTTTTAGGCCCTAATGATACTGATGGAAGTGTAGTACCAACTCTGGCCACTTAGAACATTTGCTTTGCGCCTACTGGGGTCAGCCACTATAAGGCCACACAACAAGTTGAAAGAGACTACATATAACAAAATGAGACCCAATCAGAAAGGCAAAACCCAATCGCAGAGCAGACTATATTTCAAAAATCACACAACAATAAGTTTCCATCCTGCCACAATGCTTTTATCTAGTCAGCTTTTGACACAAGTTCAACTCTGCGTGACTTCTCACAAACGACTGTAATCCTTTTCTCTTTCCAGTAGAGACCAACTGGGCTACACAATGCAACCGACAGTGTGCAGGCCTGCAGATGCCCTCTGCACAGCTTAACACAGCTGTGCCCTCAGCTGTGCCCCCCTCCCCCCCCCCAACCCCTCCTCCATCTCACCCAACCCCTCCTCCATCTCACCCCACCTCCACTTTCTCCTTGTTTGTTTACTGTGTAGATGATCGCGAGCCTCAAATTGACTTGCGGGATTGATTCGGCAACACCCTCCTCCCCTCCCCCTTCATTTGTCTCTCCCTCAAAATACTTTTGATTAATCCGGCGACCTCCTCTGTGAGAAGAAAAGGCGAGTCAAACAGAAAGGACGATAAAGGGGAAAACAGAGGAGAGATGGGACGCCTCTGTTATCCCAGGCAGAAAGTTGTGTGATCCATTCGATAAGAGAAGCTCCTTTCGATTGAGGAAAAAAGCAAGCTGCTTCCTGGAAGGGCAAATAAAGAGAGATAGAGAGAAACAAATGACAGATTGGTGGAGAAGTAATAGACAGTTTGCTAGGCCCTGTTACTGTTGCTACGCCTGCCAAGCTTTCCATTCTTAGTACATAGCTTATAATGACGGGGGCAGGAGAAGATCTGAAGCTAACTAGCTAATTAAGCCGCCGTTAGCTTGGTTGAAATCATTCAGGTTATGTGGGGTCATCAATACCGAGCAGAGCGAGGGAACAAGAGTGAAGGGAAAGCGGGAGGAGGGGGGGGGGGGGAGGCGACTGGAGCGTGCCTTGCTCTATTTGTCATCCCGCCCGTGGTCTTTGGTGACACCTTGTTCATTTGCGAAAGCGACTGTTTGAGATGCAGGGATCGATGGAGCAAATAAGAAGCAGGGCCCTGAAGATAGAGAAGGAGAAGGGGAGAGAAGCATTTGCAGTTTTCATTACCCACACATCTGCATTTACGCACTGGCACACGTCACTGTTTGCACTGCGTTTCATGTATGATGCAGGACAGATGGGATAAGCGATAACCTTTGGAATTAACAAATGTCTGCTCGTTCCACACATCGCCTAAAAAGAATAAGCTTGTTAGCTAGCATGTGAAAAAAACGTTAGAATCTTCCATGAAAAGAGGACAAATTTGTTTCGTCGTATTTAATTATACACTTCCAAACTCAAGGCTAGGGTTAGGGTTAAGTTGAGAGGGTGGTAAGTTATGTTTAGTTTGTGTTTGTCACCATGGCCAGCATTGACTTTCTATCTCCACCTGATGACTTTACTTCCATCCATTATGTTGGCAGAAATGTTGATGTGAAATTGATTTATTTTAATAGTAGCTGTTGCCCCCAAGAATCTAATAATTACCTCTGAGATTACATTTTTCCTCTGTATAAGGGATCCGTCATCTTGACAAACATGCTGTCATTTTAAGAATGCATTGAAGAAAAAAAAAACCCTCATGTGCTTCATCACAATGATGCAGGTTTAGTTTTTTCTGACCAGAATTCAAACTAAAATTGGTTGATTTTCAAGCTTAAATCTGTTAGTGACTTAATAAAGATGGCTAATATGAGCTATTTAGCGTTTCTGTTGTTACATTTGTTTTTTGAGCTTACAAAAAACACTTAATTGGTCACTTGGCAGACTTGTGTCATGCTCAACCTAAAATATAGTAGTAAAATAAAGTTTGAAAGGTTATTAATTAAGGTCATGTTTTGCCCAACATGTTAAAGGTTCAACACTCCTTAAGAACATTTTGGAAATACACAAACTTGCTATTGTTCTGCTCTAATCTCTGGGTAACTGTGCGGTCTGTCAATAAGCTTGGCATAAAGTGGCATCAAAGCGGGCAGCACATTTTATTCACTAAAATAAGAATGATTGTCCATAGTCCAACAGGTTGTGGTTTTATGTGAACTGCAACAACTTCCCGACATAAGATGGCAGATATACAGTGCACAGACATACAGTAAGAGTGGTATTGATTCCATAACCAATTGTAGGCAAATCAGCATATTTGCAAACTTTGTGCTAGAGTTAAAAACAAAAACGTGTTTATTCCCACTTTGTATAATGTAATAATAGCCGTTGCATCTTCTGAAGCTGGTCTGTTTTGGTTGTATGTCTCTTCCCGGATCCAAATGCATCATGGTAATGTGTGTTCATCATGACAACGTGACCACAGAGCAGCTGGCAGCCAGAGGCCGTTTTGTCAGTATCACTCAGCTCAGCGTGTCACATCCTATAAGGCACTGTTTTATGGCACACACTCCAGCGGTCTGAGAGGGATAAACACACACGTGCACACACACTGGCGAGCAGAGTAATGCATTCAAAAAGCCCCTAACATATTGCATGTACACATTCACAAACATCAGTGTGTGCTGCTCCAGTGACTGAATTGAAGTTAGTTTATATGGAGAGCTATGCACATATAAAAATCCAAGGTTCCATCAAACGGGGATTCGGTAAACAGCATTACAAAGTGCTGTTTACTGTGTCGGGACAGGAAATGAATTGAAAGCAGGCTCAGGAGTTGTCACTTTCTAATGTACTGTGTTCCTAAAGCTCTCTTTATCTATCTCTCCAGCAGGGGAATTCTCACTCCCGGCTTTGTCTGACCTGCGGTGTATTAGCAAGCAGACTTTATTCCTCCTAAATCTCCCACTCCTAATCCTACCCTGCTTCTCACTCTCTCTCCCCCCCCCCCCCCCCCGTTCCCGCCTTTGACAGATATACTGTACAACAGGGAGGATGAAATAGGAGACAGCTGGGAAGCAATTGTTTTTTTATGCATCGAGGAAGCACTGTGAGCGTTTAAGAGGGAGAATGATTGCTCTAACACCACTCATCCTTTCTCTGTTTTTCTTTTTCTTGCAGTGCAGTTCAACTTGATTCCTGTGGGGCTCAGGATAGTGGCCATCCAGAGCACCAAGACAGGGCTGTACGTCGCCATGAACAGCGAGGGCTACCTCTACACTTCGGTACGGTCAGCACATAGTACAGTATCGCAGTAAGCCTTTAAAGATCGTGATTTGAATGCACCAGTCTTGATTGCAAAACTGCCACCCTACATCTTGAGGTACATGAATAATGTGTGGCAACATAACTTGAAATGAAAAAAAGGGCACCATAATTCACACAAAAATATGATATACTTGCCACATTATTCTCCATCTTGTAAAATGTGATACCAGCAAGTTCTGACTTTATTTAGATGTATACAAATATATCTCATTTACTTTTACCAGGCACCATTTTGCATGTATACTGTAGCCAATGTCAAGCAATACTACGCAAAGTAGATCACTATTTTAAAAATAGTATATTATCCCTAGCCTTTTTTTCCACAACAAATGTTTAATGTGTTATTATAATTTACGATACAGATAAGTTAAACAGCAAATAAAGCATGTTTTTCTAAGCATGCTCAGTATTTTGTAATGTATTTTAAAGCTGCATGTCGACTGAGACTGAGTCTTTTTATCCCAACCTGGTTCCTTTTTACTCACACAGTGGTAGGCTGATGCTGGCATCTGAAACTGTGGGTAATGTCTGCCTCTGTGCATGAAACAGTTTCAGCTTTTGTACGCTACAACTTGTGGAACAGCTCATACGGTGCTTCCAGAGAGTTGTTTCTCCTTGATGTGCAGAGAGAAGCGGAGTCTTGAGAGTGAGATGGAGGAACAGACAAAGAAACAGAACGAGTATCAGAGTGCACTCTATCAGCATGCAGAGAAAAGCACCTTTTTTTTTGTGCCTTTTTCCTCTTGGCACACAGGCAAAGTGTGTGAGATCTTGTTTGAAGTGCATCGGTGCGCTCACTTCAAAGTCCATCAAAAGCTGCCTGCATGCATACTGCCAGAAAACAAGCAGATACAGGGTTTCTATGAAGAGGAACAATGGAAACTCAGCCTGGAGAGAACACGCATACAGTGAGAGACACAAGTCTGCTGCTGCATGTACAGTATGGGAACATCATTCAGTTGAAACATGTACGTTACCTAATGTCTGTCCTTCATTTATTTGCCAAGAAGGAATTGCAGTGAGACTTAACACAAGCCATTGAAGTTCAAATCCCTTCCCGGTCAACAAATCACATAACATGACAAGTAGTTGGCAAGAGTTCTTGAGTTTTATGTTATAACATGTGTTACTTAATGAATGTAGAATTGTTGAGCCTCATCTTGTAACAATAGGGAGAATTGAGCATTTTTCAATTAGAGTACCTGCTAATGCTAATGCTAACTTTGTGCTCGCTTTTCGTAGTGAATCGGGAAAAGCAACGTACAATGTTCTGGTACAAATAGTTTCCAAATAAACCCACATTGTATAATTCTTGTCCTTCAAGAGCTTGTTTCTTTGTCTAAATTAAAGTAAACACAGACATTATTTCAGTTGATTAGCATGCTGTAAGGCAACGGGAAAAGATTTGCGTCTTGGAAGGCTTTCCGTTTTTGGTCGTGTACTATTGACCAATCACGTAAGAGCCGGCTTTGGTCGAATGCAGGCAAAAATAATCCCTGTGGAAAGCAAAAGTGACAGAACCTATTGGCTGAAATGCTGTTTTGACACTAATCGGCTAACATCTTACCACCATTTAGCTAACCGTTAGCTTAGACTGAATACCTGAGATACATTTATTTAAAATTACTGCATTTCCATTGTCTTCTTAACAGAAACAGTCCTGAGTAATTTGAACTTGCTAAAAAGTCAGAAGTAGCCCCAATCCATATATTACCCTAACTCCACCCGACTGTAACGCCATACCCAAAAAAAGAAAATGTTCCCCTAATGAGACCCAGAAAATGGTCCTTGCACATCACTTTTCCAGAGCTCGGAAACCCCCCTAGACATTAAAAACCTTGCATGCACACACACACACAGGATATAGAGGTTATACTTTCCCAGCCATTCTCCTGACAGAAGAAACGTGACCCATTTTCACTAAGGGGAATAACCACGGGGAAAGAGAGATAGAGCGAGGCGAAGGAGAAAAAAGTACGAGAAAATCCCTCTGAGATAAGAAAGGAAGGAGGACACCTTAAACTACCTGCTCTGCTATTGTTCTGAGCACCAGAGAGAGAGAGAGGGAAGACGACTGGAGAACAGAAATAGAAGATGAGGGCATGTTTTGCTCTGGTTGCCCTCAGGGTCCCGGGAGAGGCCGTGCAGAGCCTTAACACCCTGTTATGCAACCGTTAGCATGTGCAGAAAACAAGGTCCCTGCACCAACCCCTGAAGGGTAAGGGGATTTTTAGCATGCAGTTGAAGAAATAACCTCAATGTATGATCTTGATTTGAACATACAGACATTTCTCTAAATATGTTGGTGCCATTTTAGGTCACAGGGACCACTTTCTTGTTGCTTCCTGTTGTGGAAACTGCTCTGTGGGGTTGTGGGAGATGGGGACTCTCTGTTGTTGTTTAATTTCTTATGTGTGCTTTCTTTGAAGATTCATAATGGAGGAGATGTTAGAGATAATGGCTGTTAGTGTGTGGGTGGTTCTTTGGTCTGCATTGCAGGGACAGGAGAGGAAAGCAAAGGTATTGCTATTCAATCTGCTTTAATCAATGTTTTCATATCAATCATGGATCAAATTACAGGGTTTTTTAGACCCCCCAATAAATGTATATGTTATGGCTTTAGTTCACTCTCACGGTTCTCATCAGCATTGTTACCAAACGGACCAAACGACATAAAGAAAGTTAATTATTAGCTAACGAACATTGTGCAGAAACTAGCAGTTAAGAGTGAGATATGTTCTTAATTATTTATTGGAGAAAAGGTTAACAGAAAAGAGTGAATATTGGACTTAAGTTATGTGCGTTTAATTTGTAAACAAGCTATGATTAGCTTACAAGGCTTGTTTCTGCTGACCTCTAGCGGATAAAAAAAACACATGTTAAAAAAAGTTCCAAAGTATACTGTCTAGAAATTAGGTTTATATATTCATTTACAATAATCACATTTATAGATGAAGTATATTGTGCTTCAAGTCACTGGTTAGTTATTTATTTGACGATTTCTTTCCCGAACCTAACTCAACATTCATTTATAATGTTCTCTTGATTATCTTGATGAAAAACTAAATAAAGCAGTAGTATGAAAGTTATTTCTATGACACAAGTCTGGCAATTACAACTTTATTTACTTTCTCAGGCTCAAATCAAGGTTTTTTCCCCGGCATCATCAGAAAAAAACCACATAACCAAGGAGGAGAGGACATTCCTCGTACCTTTTTGTTGCAATAACAAAGGCTCACCTCGGCTGCGGCAGTGTTCCAGTGGCTACTCAGCATTAATCTTTCATGGGCTTCTGTAGCAGGCGTGTGTGTGTGTGTTAGTCCTTCTGCAGCTACACACACACAAACACATCCAAGCAGACAATTACAACACTTATTTAACGGATTTGAAAATGAAGTACCCTCTCCCAGCTGTACATTTGCCAGTAATGGCTCAGAGGGAAGATACATTAGTTTTCCAACTTGGCCTTCATTTATCTTTATCAGTTGCATCATTCTCATTGAAAGCTCTTTGGTGTTATTTTCTTTTTGTATTATCTCCAGTAGTTTCTGTTAGTTTATGTTCTCATTTATATTATCTGCTCCTTTTGCTGCCACAACTCATTTCTCCCATGAGGGTCACTGAAATTCCATCTGATTACCCAATGTAATTTAATCATTCAACCTTTTATAAATACTCCCAATATTTGTGACCAAAGTTAACAACCTGAAACACATCAACACACAGTATTATATGTGAAATGAAGTTGATCATGTGTTCCACTTTGTGGTTTAATCTAGCCTGCAAAATGCTGAATGCTGTAAGGGAAGTCCTAAATTGCTAACAGTTTATAAGCTAATAGTATGTGGACTTAAAACGTCAAGTCAAAGGCACCTCTTCTAGCAGGGGGAAATCAACTCCCGCCCAGGGCCGCCGCTTGCGGACATGCGAGGCAGGCAACTGCTTGGGGCCCCGGACCAGAAGGGGGCCCCCAAAGAAGGTCGATTGAGAAGGTCCACAGCAACGACAACCTGAAACCCCCTTTAATTTACTGCAATGACATGTCTGGAAACCCCCTCTAGGGTGCCCCATGCATAGCGCGCTGTTAAATGCTGCTTCATAAGTTAAGTTTCGATTCTCCGCTCCGCTCCGGGGGGGGGTGCGTGGTGATGAAAAGCTGGTTCGAGGGGCCCCCAGTGAATGTTTGCCTAGGGCCCCCACATACTCTAGAATCGGCCCTGCTCCCGCCATGAGAAAAGTCCATCAAAAATATGCCGAGTACACAATAAATACCTCCTGTAGGTACATTACGTTTGATTGCTTTAGGTTGCACAGTGGTGTTTCCCCTGCAAACACACAGCATGAATTATTGATCACATGCAGGCAGGGTATCTCCTCAGCTCCCCTCTGTGGCTACGGGTAACTAGATGACACACACACACATCTCAACTCAACTGCTCCTGACAGGACAAGTAAACAGGAACTACTTTGCGGAAGAGGGATGAACTTTCTCCCTCTCTTGAGAAGTTGGCAGACAAACATTAGCGTTAAGCTTCCACAGAAGGAGAAGGATCACGCAAGTAAATGTTTCGTGCTTATTTTAGAAATGGATCATGGAAAACAAAGTAGCCTGACTGTCAGGGGTTTTCTAGAAAAATATATTATGAGGGCGCTAACGTCACTTACGGTAAAATTCCGGCCCCGCCCACATTCCAGCGAAAATAATGCTTTCGAGCGAAGCGGAAAATAATAGTTTCTTCATGTCTTAAAGCTGCAGAGTCATATATTGCACCCAAACAACGGTTTCTTTACTTCCTCTACAGAAAAAAGGACGATAAAAGTGTCTGCCGTCTGACGGTCCATTTGACACTATTATCATATTTTTGGAGTAATTATATATATATATATATATATACCGTTTTTGAATAACAAAAATATCGTTTTCTGGCATCACTTTAAATCCAGGGAAAATCTGCATTTTGGTGTGAAGGTGCCCACCGAAAGTAAGAGGGCGCAGCGCCCCTGTTACCAGGTTGAGACAAAACCCTGATTGTCATTTTGCCCTTACATGAGCCTCTTGTTTCAGGAGGATAAGACGAGATGATGATACAGAGAAGTGAGTCACTGCAGAGCATCAGTTTTTCTGCATTTGCATTAGAATGTACATGACGGAATTGGACTCTGAGTAACATGTGTGACCTTCCCATACATGCAATCACACAGCATTCATATCCATATAGCACACAAATATGAATCTGTATTCACGGCCGGGGCTTCTCAAACTCCTTGAGGATAAGGGGGGTGGCAGGGCAATTTGATTGACAGGACAGGCTGGGTCTTACCACTAGTAATAACAAACAGGGCTGATTGTAGTCGCTGTCTTGAGAGGAGGAAGATGGAAAGAGAGAAGGGGCGAGGAGAGAGAACGATGGCCTGACAGCCCTGGACTCGTACGAACATAACGTCTCCGCTGGGAGCAACAACCCCAGCCCTGCCTCAACACACTGTCTCACTTGTACAGCTTTTACTCGCCTGTCAGTCTGTCTTGCTCCCTGTCCGGACATTTGTGTCTGTTGGCCTCTCTTGTGTGTTCGCCTCTCCACCATCACTAATACATCCTCCCTTGCTTTTTGTCATTCCCCCAAACCTATTTTATTCAGAATATATATCCCTGTCTTGATGCGTCCCTCATCTGCTGTCCTTGTCCCGGCTCTGTCCTTTACTTCTCCGTTCCCTTTTCCCCTTCCTCCATTTGTCCTTAGCCTCCAGGCCCTGAAACCTTCACTGTCAGCTCCACCCTCTCCCGTTTTTATTCTTTCCACTCTTTATTTCACCATTCCTTTAACTGCACCCTGTCTATACACTGAATAAGACAAATCCACTTTCCTCAGGGTTCCGTCCGTATCTATTTTTGGACATAATCCATTCCTCACGGTGGCAATAGATGCATTTGTGTTTGCTTTGACCATTATGAAGTACATTTTGATAGCCCGATGGTTTTAGATTGCTATAGAATAATGACAGCATTGGCATTTAGATTGGCTCACTATAAGTCAAATCTTTCACTTCGCAATCCTGTCACCGGGTACGATTTCCAGGAAAATAAAGGGTCAATTTATTGAAGTGTGCCAACTATGGTGCAACCAAAACTGGAAGAAGATAGCGTTTTTGTCTTCCCCGGTAGCTATTCCCACGGTAAGCGATCAGGTAGTCTTGGCGGACATCAGTAAAATCACTTTTTAACCGTCTATACGATAGAGAACGTTAGCGGATTCAACTGATATCGTCTCCGTGTGGACGGGGCCTTAATCAGCAAAACCCTCTAGGTGCCAGAGTAGAAACAGCTGTCCCAGGTGAATGTTAATTGTAAGGGCATAATGCAGCAAGCACATGAGACATGTTGGTGCCATGCTTTTGGCAACATTATGTGGCACAGCTCCAGGTACAAGACTCATTCACTGATTAAAAATGTGAGATGGACGGAAGACGAATACGAGCGAAGAGCTGATCTGGGGCAATTCTGGATAAGGGGTTAAATGACTCCCCAATCAGAGGGTTGGTAGTTCAATCTCCAGCCCCTTGAGTCAACTTAATATAGTTTCATTGGACCAAAAACTGGACCCCAAATTGCTCCCGTAGGCATGGCCAACGGTCTATCGATTAGCAGTCTTTGGATAAAAGTGAAACGTAATGATCTTTTTTACGTCAAATCAGTCCATTTCCAGTTGTAAGTTATGTATTCAAAGTTTCTGATCTGGGACAGCTGTAGTGTAAAAGAGGAAAGACCGGGTCTCCTTTCTTACAGTCCTTCTGAGTGACCTACATCTATACACTTAAACATTTCACTTTGCCGCAGTTCAGCGATGATAACACACAGCAATAACTGAAGCCTTCCTCCATGGTGATAACACTTAACAACTAAAGTTTTTCAGTGCGGATCTGGATAGCCCAGCTGTAAGAGGACAGATGGGCTGTGTGTATCCATCTGTCTTTACACATCCCTAACAGTACACACCTCTTCATCTTTCCCTCTCCTCACCTCTGCAGTACCTTTGTTCATCCGGTCCCCGTACATTATTTACATTTTTAAATGATGGGGTGGAAGGGAGGCAGAAGTACAAAACATTTTCTACCTCTTTTCACATAGGAGAGACTAATATAGCTCCAGGAAGTGTATTGATAGTATCTTGGGATACCTAAGGAGACAGTACCAATGATACATGCACACTTCTATTCAGACTGTGCTGTCTCTAAGTTAATTGACAGACATGATTAGTTAGGTCTAACACCCTCCAAATCTCAAATCACTAAAGGGCACATAACAATAATTTGTGTCATTTATCCATTGTGTCTCCAGAAAATCTGACACAAGGAATGGCTTTTGAGGTATGGTTATTAATACATGGCCCGGTTCTATGCAATGGCTGTGGAATGCTCCCGCTGCACCGGGGCACTCCACAGTAGATCGGCAAAGGTTAATGGCGGTGGGAAACTCCTTGTCATGGCTCCATTGTCTGAGGCTCTGGGACCCGCTTACCTGTGGGCACCTCCTGAAAATTGCTTTCTGATAAAAATAGTGCTCAACCACGGACCTGGCCCACTTTATTAGCCGCGGAAAAGCCTCCTGGGTAGAGAGATGGCAGCGGAGAGGGAGGTAGGAGTGATGGCTGGATGGTCGGCTTGGTATTGTACACACATACACACACTCCCCGGTGCAATTTAGCCACCCTCCACATCCCCACAAACACAAATGTGCAGCCAGGTATAAACAATCTGACAGCGGCAGAGAGACATAATTGGGCCGGACTCTGATACCCGGGACAAGCTCCGGCCAGATTCTACCCAGTTAACGGGGGAAAGTTGGGCAAAGTAAAAACTTTACTCTGCCGGCTGACATTGTGGATCTGCACTTGGAGGATAAACAACCATCTCTCCTTAATCTCCACCAATACTGAGAAGCATTGGTGGGGCAGAAGGGAGCCAGAAATACAACCAATTGTCCACCGCTTTTCACGTAGGAAACACAAATATAGCTACAGAAAGTCTATTGGTACTAATGTTGGGATACCTCAGGAGACAGAGATACTTCCATTCAGTGTGTGTTTTACTTTTTTGGAGAGAAAGCTGTCTCTAAATGAAATGTTAAAGACATGATTGGTTAGCTTTAGGGAAAGATCAGGATTTGGGTTTTGAAAAGGTGGATTAGGTTAAGGCAGGCCCGTGCACAGATAGACCTCAAAACTCACATCTGACAAGCCTTTGCTGCGGGAAATGCATTCTGATTGGCTTAGGCACTTCTGTGATGAAACTCTATGTTACGATTGGCTAAGACACTTCTGTCTGGTTAAACCTTTGTGACCGGGTTACATGTGCACAAACAGAAATGTATTGATCATTCATTTAATGTAATTTATCAGTGTTTTAACCAACTTCGGTCATGGATTTGTTTTAAAAACATACATTTAAATATCTCACTGTCACAAAAGTAGACATTCTAGGTATATTTTAATTTCTTTAGTAATTAGTGCACTTTTATAAATATGGGCCCCTGCCCCTTTAATATCCTCTGCACATGCCTGGGGTTAGGGTTAGGGTTGACAAAAGCAGACACTGTTAATGTTATAAAAACATTGTATTTTGGCAGAGCTGACCTTTGGCCATCTGAGGTTATTTTAAATGTGCTATATAAAAAACTTGACCTTGACTTGACTTGTAGAAATTAAGAGCTCAAAATTGAGGATGCTAATTCCATTTTCCGAATTGCCATTGAAGGATTTGAACTGTTTTGCCCCGTCCACTGTGTTTAAACTTCCTGTCATACCATAAAGTGCTTCTTTAAAAGAATAAAGGTTCATGCAGACAGTTATGAGACAGCCGTTAATGGGACTAAAATACATTTTAAATAAGCTGTGTGAACTTATTGTCCCATTAGCTTCAGGGCTAATACGATAACAAGCCTGTTGGTCGAGACAGCTTTTTGTCCTCTTCAATAAAACAATTTATTGCAGGAAATGATGTACAGTGTCAAAGAACAGGAACAAAATGTCAGTAGGGAGTACAACTTAACAGCAGAGAAAGTAGAACGAAGCACAGGAAGCTGTCTTGACTGAACAGTGCCTCCATGTCCCAGTGGTCTGTTGTAGAGCGCTACAGGAATGACTCTTAAAATGTGGAAATTACCTTTTTTGCACATCAGTTTCCATTGCCTCAAAGTCAATCGTTTTTTTAAGGTTTTTTTTGGTTAGGTGCCGGAAATAAAGTCCGTGATTAACATAATCCAAAAACCAATGGAAGAATCCAATTGGCTTTTTTGTCCAGGCCACCAGGGAGATGCTAACTTCCAGGTTAAACGCAAATAAAAAGTATTATTGTAGTTAACCAACAACTTATAATGAACAAGAAGTCCCTACATCCCAAAGTTCCTAAACCCCAACATTTCCTCCATCTTCCTCATATTCCATTATGGGTTCTTCAATACCTCAAATTGTTTTGTTTTTCATTGTTTGTCTATCACATCTTGCACTGTTTTTGCTTTTTCTCTATCCTCAACATATAAAAGACCTTGCTTCTCTTATCTCTCATCAGAGAGGATGGGGAGATTTGGGGCAGGAACAAGAGAAGGCATATTTGTGGAAGAGATGAGAAGGAAGGATATTGGAATTGTGATTGGTAGAAAGGTGAAGGAAGTGACTGATGAGACTGGATTTCATAACAATATAATGTGGCATCCACATAGATGTGTGTTGACAGAGCTACAACTTTTCCAATAAGCTGAGATGGTAGAGCCCTGTTCAGCATTCTGATCAGTACAAACAATCCATAAACACACACACATATACTTGTGTATGCATACATGTCATGTGAAGATTTATGGGATATGAAACAGATATGTGTAGAAGTACGGTACACTTTTTACTAACAACTATTTCCCCTTGGGTGTAATTGTTCTTTATACTTTCATGCTGTTCCATTTTGCTGCCATATTTAACAAAGCATGTTATTTGGGATGAAGTTACCACATCCATCATTACGCTGTGTTCTATAACAGCGAGCTGTGGAGACTGGCTGAGGGAAGGTGTGTGTGAGGCAGTAAGTGTGTGTGTTCTCTTCACGATATTTAGTTCATGGGTTTTCCTGCAGAGCTAGTGTGAAGAGTAGGTCACACTATTAATGCAGGGCTGAGGATATACTTTTAAAAGTTAACTTCTGTTAGCTAGTGAAAACAGACCCACCAAAATTATGCTATTCAGAGTTGTATGAGTGTCATGCTGATGAAGGAAGGTTCGGCAAAATGCTGAATTCACACCCATGGGAAATGTAACAGTGAATATTTCTACATGTAAAATTATTAAAATTATTAAAATTGCTCCACACAATAAATATGCTATTAAATCTTTTGGGCAGTGTTTTACTTTGCTGACCATTATCATGATTGATCCCTCTTTCACACACACACACACACACACACACACACACACACACACACACACACACACACACACACACACACACACACACACACACACACACACACACACACACACACACACACACACACACACACACACACACACACACACACACACACACACACACACACACACACACACACACACACACACCTCTGACAGGTAGCAAACTGGCAATTAGTCTGTTTCCTCAACAAAGCTTTCATCAAAGTCTTCTAACAGTATGACCTGAGGGGACCGAGCCACACACACACACACACGCACACGCACACGCACACACCTCTTGCCTCCATCTCCCCTCCTCTGACCTTCCCTCAGCCGCCCATCGAATCCGCTTGTCTCTTTTTCTTTGAGTCAGCATTCTTGTTTCCTTCCCTCTCCTTTCTTTCTCTCCCTCTTTTGCACTATGATCGACCCTTCTACCCCCGATCACACACACACACACACACACACACACACACACACACACACACACACACACACACACACACACACACACACACACACACACACACACACACACACACACACACACACACACACACACACACACACACACACACACACACACACACACACACACACACACACACACACACACACACACACACACCTTCCTCCTCTGATGTGGCAGGCAGCCACACGTGGCCTTAAGGAAGGGGATGACAGGAAATGTGAAAGGTGGAGGAAGATGAAGCAGGATGAGGAAAAGCTAGTAGAGAATGAGAGATAATAAAATGCAATGTAAGTAATGCAGGTGATTTCTAGTTCCCTTTGGAAAATCCCCAAACGCACTGCAAGGGTCTGGCAGTCAAGGTGAGAAGCAGAGGACATCCACCCCCCTCCCCCTCCCTCTCTGCTCCACCCCCCTTGTGCACCCGCCTGCACCCTCTCCAGCTGTTCCCATTACTGTGTGTGTTTTCGCCTTCACTGATTCTACTGGGTGTGTGTCAGAGGGTTGTTTCATGCATGCATCTTGTTTATTCGCCCTTTAGTACAGTCATATGAACATGTTTGTATGTGGACGTTTCTTCTTTTCCCGTCTGCAGTGGTGAAAAGTAACTAAATATATGTACTCAAGCACTGTACTTAGAGTATTTTCTTTTTATACTACTCAATACTTCTACTCTACATTTTGGAGGCAAATATTGTACTTTTTCCTCATTACATTTGATTTATTTACTAGTTACTCTATAAATTCCCATTCTGACACACAACACTTTGGAAAAACTATTACAAATATTATTATTTGGAATAGATGAAACCATCAAACATTATAGTTTTGTAACTATACCATGAGTGGGTTAACATAAATTAATTGGCATCAATTTTGCGAAGAAGTATTTTGTTCAAAAAAGAAATATTTCAAACTGAAGATCTACTGCTTTTAGTACTTTTACTCCTAGGGTTAGGGTTAGGGTATTAAGTACCGTTTCTTAATTGTACTTAAATACTTTCACTTAAGTGCCATTCCTGATTTTACTTTTACTTGAAATTAACTATTTTTACAATGTGGTGTTAGTACTTTTACTCAGGTAAAGAATCTGAATACTTTTTCCACCTCTGCCCGTGTGTGTTTTATGCTCCAGCGCTCCTCAGGGCGTCCCTGTAAATGCCAGAATCTTGGCACAGATGAGGCCCCCTCTCAGTCTGAACTGCTAAAACTTTGTTCTCTCCTCTGTCGTTCAGCAACTCATAGACACTCATGAGAGTTCACACGGGTGTGGGGGGGGGCCAGGAGGTGGAAAACAGATGGAGAAACGACCTTTAAAAGCTGGCGGTTGGGTTGTTGTGAGGTCTGTTTGATTCATGGTTATCTGGGAGAGCTGTCAGATCATTCAAAAATCCCTCTGCGGAGGAATGGAGAAATGTTCTGAGTTAAAGGGGACCTATCATGCAAAATGCACTTTTGTACGTCTTTTATACATGAATATGTGTCCCCGGTGTGTCAGGGAACTCACCAAGTGTCAGAAAACACAACCCTCTCTCTTTTCCTCCATACCCAAATCTCTAAAAACGGGGCTGCAACGGAGCTGATTATTATTTGAATTTTTCTGACGTCAGAAAAGGGGTGCTCCGCCTATATGGGCAACTCTCCACCTATCAGGGGAATGAGAGACCGCTCGAAAGCGCTGGAGACGCTGTAGTACATATGCCAGGTCTGTAAGTGGCGCTGTAGTCTGCCACAAAAGCAGAATCAGCCCTTGCAAAAACAGGGCTGGAAAAGAGCAAATAGAGCAAAATGAGGCATGGCTTAAATGCATGATCTGTTTGGTATTTTGAAAAAAAAACTTCACAGACATGTTTTATATAGGTATGGCCCTACAATATATGTTTCAAATATAGCATGATAGGTCCACTTTAAACTGGGAACATGCCGTCTTACTTTTCCAACATTGACAGAACGACAGATCCTGTGTTTAAAAGCAACAAAGTAATGTGACGTTTTGATCTTGAGTTTCACTTGGTAATGCTTTCTCTGCTAACTACTCCATACACAAATCACTTTGAGTGATACAGTGGCTTCTTGACCTTGGAAACAGTAGTACAAAAATCAACCCATCTATGAATTGAGTAGCTGTTCTGGAGCGTTTTATAATTTCACATGATATTCATAAGCAGATGGAGTTTGCTCAGCCTTAAATTATCATAATTCAATTATAATTCAATTAAATTTAACCCTAAACATTTAGAGCAGCTAAAATCAATATTTCTGTATTCAAAATGGATTTAATGACTCTCACTGGGTTACCCATTGACATTTGCCTCCCAACTCTGCAGCCCCTAATTTAGGGCTTTTAAGCTCATTATTTTGTATTTATAACACCTATATTTAATGTTTCGGTTCACTCAAGTTCCCTTCAATATCAAAAGATGCAGTTCAGTCAGCTTTAAATGTTTAAAATGCCAACTTTTCTTAACATTTTGAGCAGTTATAATCAATATTTTCCTGCTAACAATTGAATAAATGGCTCTGTGCATGAGGAAGTGGTCTGTTACAGTGAGGAACTATATTAAAAATGACCACCAGATCCTTTGTTTTCAGCACAGTGTTTTTGTTTTATAACCCCCATATTTAAAGTTTTGATTCATTTTTCGCTGTCATCGGCATCAGTTTCAGAAGCAAGCAGCAGTTTTTCAGCAAAGAAAAGCTCTAAAAAACAACTGAACACTTCCTGTCCGGCACCAAAGACAGACAAATTAGTAATTATCTGGTGAACAATAAACAGCTTCTTTGCCATATTTTGCACTTCTTGTCCATCAGGCAGTCTCACAGTGATACAGCAGACTCACACGCCTACAGGGAGGATGACACATCGTTTTATTTTTCAGACAGAGCATTTCCTCCAGCAGCTCTGCTTACAAGTTGTACAAGCCAACCAGAAAAATTCAAACTCAAGTGAACAGACTGTTTAAGTTTTTCTTCTCTAAGTGCAGAGTGATGGTTTCTACAAAGCATTTCAAAGAGCAGTGCTGATGATAACACTCCAGATAATGCCAGCGGGGCTACATGTTGTGCATAAATTAATACATGATAATTACTCCTATCTTAAGACAATTATTCTACCAGCTCCTGTGATGCTTCCTCAGCTGTTTGTCCTCAATTAAAGTTGTTTTTTCTCCTGCTCATTTGTTCAGATCGTAATCAGCATGGCTGGTAAACAAGCTTTTGTAAGGCTAACCTTGCCCTGTGTGCTTTTAGTGCTGATTCTTATCCTTCTGACAAGAGTTGCATCTGCAGGTAAATATTTCATCATTCTTCCTGCAGGGACAATAATGTCCCACTTTATTTCACTATTATCCTCAGCCAAATATCCTGTATTCCCTCTGCTTTACATTCTGCTTAAAGCTCAATTAGACTAAGATTACACACAAAGTAACACTCGCAGCTGTAGCATAACATCAAAACACTCTGTTATTTGATATCTTCAGATGTTGTCAATGTATGATTATGATAGAAGATGCTCCACATATAATTGATTTACACAGAAGTGGTTTTTTTAGGGCCTTAAAAGATGATTTCTGGTTGGAAATCCTACTGAGAAGTGCTTTTTAAATTGAGAAAACACTTCAATTCATGATCAATCCAATAAAGTTTTAAGCGGTTCCATGAAATTTCCCCTCAGGATATTTTACTGACAGTTTAATTTTTGTGTTGGATAGTGAGATGAACAGACAGGAGGGACAGGGAGGCTGAAGATGTTGACTGATTGGTTGTGAATCTAACTTGACCTTATGACCTTTATCATGACATGACCCTTATTCTCATGCAACAAAGACATACAACTGCTTGTAAACATTTTTAAATGTATTTGGCTTCAAAAAATGACTAACATTTAACACAGGGATACCATTCAAAAATAGAATGTGCATTGCAGTTTGAATTTCCAATAAGATAAGATGGTACTTTATTGATCTTTTACAATACTTTACAATACTTGATCTTAGTATTTTGTTGATATATTTCCCAAGCTTCTCTTCTCAGGTTTTGAACCAATCCCATGCAAACCAATGAAGTTGAGCATGCTGGAGTATATTTTAAATGTTTTTGTACATTTGTTAAAACCTGTAACAAAAGGTTTTTACGGTTTCATGGTCAGCATCCAAAGAGCTCTTGGACATTTTGATGGCCTACTTTATTTTTGTAACTGGTCCACCCATACTTATTTTCAGTTGTATCCCTAACCCAACATCTTAAAATCATATTTTCTGTAATTGGAAACTAAATTGGCATTACATTTGATGAAGGATGCATAATAATTTGACGTTGGATTTGAATCACAAAGATTAGCTTACTTGAACTTGACTCAACTTGTTGGTCTTGACAATGAACTCCTACATCCTACATTGTGACTTGACTTCATAATACTCACATTGTCCCACGCTTATCGGCTGATATATATATATCAATCTGATCCATCATAAACATTGACACTAGCCAACAAAAGCCCATTGGACTTGAACGAGGCCATCCATTCTCCCAGTGATCATTCGGTGCTGTAACAGCTGTGACAGGAATAGGCCGGTATTGATCAGCTGTTCACACAAACATAATTTACTGAAGGCTGTAAAAATATGGCACATCTCGTGTATTTCCCACATGTGAGCAAACTCATACGCCTGCTTTATCATCGCCGTGAAATACATTCGTCCTCTGGGATGCGGTCGATAAGCGTCTGCGACTTAAAGCCCCCAGATTAACCTGCGGTTGCCCGATCGCCGCTTGTAATCGTTTCAAGTTCTTCACGCTCGGTTATGTCGCCGCATTGTGGGTCCGATCAAAGACTAATCCGGGTTTTTCTTCTGGACTAATGCCTATTGACTTTTCACAGAGGTCTTACATTGAATCAATTCCCCAGTTAAGCGCACGAGAGGCTCAATAGTTAATGGCAACCTGCGGAATAATGTCTTTAAGTGCCAACGGATGGAAATGAGATGGTGTGTCATTACTGGGGAATAATCCCACTACACTTTCTCCGTCCTCACGTGTAATAGTTTCATCTCGCCCCCTCTTTTCCTGCTCCCTCTCTTTTGTTCTGCGGGGTTGAGTGATGAGGGAGGCGACCGGACCATCCGTCACTGTTGATGTCGTGTGTGTGTGTGTCTTAGTGTCTGTGTGTGTGTACGTATGCATGTCATCTGGCGCCGGGTGGCCTCCCGCTGATGTAAGAGGGATCCGTCATGTCTCGCTGTCACAACAGCAGACACGCATGAGTGGACACACACACACACACACAAACACACACACACACACACACACACACACACACACACACACACACACACACACACACACACACACACACACACACACACACACACACACACACACACACACACACACACACACACACACACACACACACACACACACACACACACACACACACACACACACACACACACACACACACACACACACACACACACAATGCAGTTGTCTCCTCTAATGTGTGTGTAACAGAGTATTTCAGCGTGTGGTCATGGATACTTTTTACTGAATTGATCTGATTAATAAGTGGGTTTTGTCTTTCTTTCTTTATTTTTAATATACTCTTCTGTCCATACATGTTGTGTAATCAGTGTGAATTTCAACAGATTTTTAGGCCCTGGAACTTTGCAAAGCTATGATATCAACTTCCATAATTTTTTTTATATCCATGTCTCTTCTTCCTAAATCGTGTTAAGCACCATGATGGCTCATTTCAGCGAATCCTGCTAGAAATATAAAAAGACCTTTGGTGCATAAATAGCAGCACAGAGAGGAATCCTCGTGTGTACCTGCCCCTCGAGTGGTTTCCAGCGAGCTAAAAGAGGCCCTTTGGGACGAGCTGAGCATTATGGAGTGGCAAGTAGACACAAGTTAATTTTGGAGCATCAACAGAAGCAGGAAGTGTGACAGTATGTGTTTGGAGCATCCCCTGCTGAACACAAGAGGAACTGCAGCACTTATTTGTCTTTGAGATGATTACAAGTTCTATCTCACACAGGCTCCTCCCTCTACTGGACTCTATGGGTACTACCAGGGGTTAAATTGGGATTTGATATGTGGGGGGGCTCTGTGTGGAGGTGCGAGGGGGGTTCTCGAGGATCTCATTATTTGACCTTAAGGGCTATACTGTATAAGAGGCCCTAAAGCAACTGCTCCATTATCTGTATCAAATGCACACATTGATGCCACCAAAGGACACAAAAAAAATATATAGAAAGTACTACATATAAACTAGAATTAATTTACATCTTAAATTATTAATATATACACAAAAAAAGGTTTACAAATATCCAACCTTCAAATTGCTTTTTTAAATCAACAATGCTCTGCACACTTGCTAAAGAATCTTTGTGTGGAAATCTCAGTTGATTTGTAGGCTGCGCGAGTATGGCCAAAAGTATGTGAGTAAATCTCACTGTAAACTATTTAATCATCACCAAATTCTGTGATATTATGACCGATCATAACTCAGCTTTATGCACACACATACATTTTGCATGGTTTAAGAAACGGCTCCGTGTTACAGGACGGGTCGGGGGGTTTGGCGGAACCGCTGCAGACTCTCTGCACGGTCCGGCGGCTGGTGCTGCAGCTCCTGATCGGAAGCAGAGACACACGTTCACTAAGCCGAAAAACTATATTCGGTCACAGAGATCTGCTATTTTAAAGTAAAGTCAACACATATCGAACCTTAAATATAGTCTATATTAAGAACGAAAAAAGTTTTAACATATATATAGTTTTTTGTACAAATGTGCAAGGGTGATGACGTCAGAGCATCGTCCTAGGTGCCGGGGCTGAGCCCCGGACAGCCCCGGCCCAATTTAACCCCTGGGTACTACTCTTCATCAATGATACGCGAGCGTTCACACACTGAATTTGCATAATCGTAGCCGGCCAATCAGGGCGAGCCTACCTGAATGCGCGCGCAGGCCTCACAGTATATAAGGCAGCTACACCTCCTGCAAAAAAGTCCCACATGTTAAACAGTTACTGGAACTGGTGCAGCCGGGCGATTGGTTCACAACCATCGACCTGAAGGACGCTTACTTTCATGTCGAAATTGCTCCAAAACACAGGAAGTGTTTGCATTTTGCCTTCCAGGGGATAGCCTGTGAGTACAATAGACTACCGTTTGGCTACTCCCTGTCCCCACGCACGTTCAGTGTACGCCCCCATCAAGACCGAGGTGTACGTCCCCATCGTGGGAGAGGTGTACGCCCCCATCGAGAAAGAGGGCAGGCTACTACGTGCCACTCTGTCAGAGAACAGACAGACGTCCCTGCTTCAGGCAGTTTTCAGACTGTGACGGGGGGCAACGGTGACAGTCCTGACCATCATGCAGACCTTGGGTCTCATGGCGGCTGCTCACCACGTGGTACCGCTGGGGCTACTGCACATGCCTCGCCTACAGAGGTGGTTTGCCAGCCTTCGTTTAGATCCCAAGAGACACAAACGATGTCTGGTGATCATCCCCCATCAGTGGAGGGCAACCTCCGATACTGGGGGTCCCCAAAGCATTTGCTGAAGGGGACTCCACTGGGGCAGCTGACCTCCTATGCCACGGTGTTCACAGAAAAAAAGAACGTCCGTGACAGGATGGGGAGGGACCTGCCTAGAGACAGCTATAGGTGGTTGCTGGCCTCTGACAGAGACCCGGCACATCAACCTTCTCGGGCTACAGGCAGTAGTACTGGTCCTACAGCACTTAAAAATCTTACTACAGGGAAAACATGTGCTGGTGAGGAGCGATAACTGCACCACAGTGGCGTACATCAACAGGCAGGGCGGAGTCAGCTCCGACGCCTTGTTGAGCGCAGCGGAGAACCTGTGGTTGTGGGCCTCAGAGAATGTTTTTATCTCTAATGGCGCGTTTCCACTACACGGCCTCGCTCGGCCCCGCTCGGTATGGCTGGGCCTCGTTAGGACTGGCTCACTTTATGGCGCATTTCCATTACAGTTTAGGAACTGGGGCAGTATCTATAGTAACGCAGTGTAGGCGGAGCCGTGACGTGATCTTCAGAGGACCCCAGAAAAACAACACAGCCGTTAGCTGTTAGCACTCAGAGCTCACAGCTCCTCATATATATTCAGAAACTAGACAAAAGTTAAACAAGTACAAACCACAGACTGCCTGTGTCATGGTGAATACAGTCGCTGCTTTATTTATGTCTGTATAGGCCGTTGTTGTGAGTGTGGACGGTCAGAGCATATACTGCGTTAGCTTAGCCAATCTCCATTTAGAAAACAAGCATTTTAAAAGGTTTTTCCCCTGCCGTCTGTCTGCAGACTTGACAAAGCATTAATTCATGGTTTTTACTAACCGGTATCAGTATGTTGTTACTTCGGCATCATTTTGAAACGTGTATTACAATTAAATCACGGTCAAATATGTCCATCTTGTTGTAGTTGTTGCCCCCTTGCCAGCGACGCTCTCTCTAGTTTAGCATACTCAGCCCGACTCAGCCTCGTTGTCTCTGGCCCTGGACCCACGATTTTATGAGGCCAGAAAAACTGTGAATTAGGACCCGCCGGCCGGTACTAGGCCAAGTGGAAACGCAACCAAAGACGGGCCGCTGACGTCACAGCCCTCTTAAACCGGGCTGCGGGCTGTAGTGGAAACGCGCCATAAGGCCCTCCACATTCCGGGACTGGAGAACAGGGGGGCCGGCCTCATATCAAGAGACGGGCCCCTGCCAGACGAATGGGGGTTCTCCCTGGCTCGGCAGGACAATCCACCCTTGGGGGTGGAGACGTTTGCACACGAGCCATGGCCAAGAAAGCTGCTCTACGCCTTTCCACCGCTGCGTCTCATTCCCCCACTCCTGGAGAGGGTGAGACCCGAACAGTTGTCGGTCATTCTGGTAGCCCCAGGTCGCTGCTCCGCGCCGTGGTACGCAGAAGTGACACAAATGATGGTGGGCCAGCCGTGGACCGTCCCTCAGTTCTGGGGGGGGGCTGTCTCAGGAAGCAGGTGCAATAGGGGCGTTACCCAATCTGGGCCAACCTCTCCAGGCTTGGCTCCTGAGAGGGACAGGCTGAGAAGGGGTGGACTGTCTGACAATGTTAGACAGACTATCCAGGCAGCAAAAGTGGGATCCACCACAACCTGTTACAGGACGGAGTGGTTTGGATTCCAACGTTGGTGCGAGGAAGGGAGTCTAGAGCCTCTGTCCGGTACATTGGGCTCTATTCTATCCTATTTACATGCTCTACGCCTTTCCACCGCTGCGTGTCATTCCCCCACTCCTGGAGGGTGTGAGACGAGAACAGTTGTCGGTCATTCTGAATTATCTTCATTCCAGTGTGTAAGGAAGCTTTTTTTCTCACTTTGTTTTAGAGAGTAAATCACAATGTAAAATCAGCCTGAAGTGCAGTCAGAGTAAACACTCTGCAGACAGATGTGCATATGTCCCCTGTGTCTCTGCTGGGTGAATAATGTGTCTCTGTAAATGACTGTTTAATAGTGTGTTATCCTATAAAGCATCATCGCTGATGGCACCCCGAGTGTGTGTGACTAAGTACAAGTGGTGGGAGTCTGGCTGGGACAAAAGTGGACTGATGGAAACTTCACAAAGAGAAAAAAGTGTTTCATGTATTGAAATAAAAATGAAATAGTTGGATCATTCTTTTGACAAAAAAGTTTTCTCATGCAATCAAGCGTGTGAGCCAGGAAGTCTTTGTGTTTCTCTGCAGGGGGACTCTGCCGGCGTAGTGCCATGCTAAGCATAACACTGAGTAGTAATAGTAAAGGTTTATTTTTCAAGGGGAAATCTAAAATGTATGATTCACTGAAAACAGAACAGATTCTTGCCCATTTTTACTGCTCAGCCTATGATGTTTACTGACTGGAGGTCATGTTTTACAATGGAGAAATAAAGAAGTATGAAAAGTGATGCATACAGTAGAAGGAAATTGTCAGCCATCTTTTTAGAGGGCAACAGCATTGGATAGACACTTGTAAAAAAGGGAACATTACTTATTGCTGACACTTATACCTCTACAATAACAGACAGTATAGACTCTAAAGAGGATATAGATTAGAATGAATTGTATCGCTAACAGATAACTATCATTATGTAGGTTCATGTAAAGTGACATTGCAAAAACACTACAAGTGGTCATTTTAATGTGAGCTGGAAAATGTGGTTAATTTTGTCCTCCAATATTTACGAAAAAAAGTATACTGTAACAAGCATCAAACAAACATTTTTAAGTAAAGTATCTCAACATTCTGCTTCAGTTATATGTGGGCTCCTTAGGTATCTACAGCACGTAGGCTGTAAATGGACCCAAAATGTCACGATCTAATGGACTATTCTCAGAGGAAACATCATAAATGGCCTCCTAAAGTTTTATCTTTAATCACAAAGTCAGCGTTTGCCTGGGGTTGGAAAATCCAGCCTCTATATTTCCTCTGTTGGGTCTCCCAGGATGATTATGGATCATCGAAAATACCTCTTTTGCAGTAGCTTGGTCATGGATTGGTAATGATACAGGCCTCATTTAGACCATACCTGGAAAATTCCCTATAACTCATAGTCAAATAATGAACTTGAGCCTGTTTTTGGTTGTGTGTGTGCTGGTGATCAGGTGTTACCAAAAGAAGATGAGATGCAACACACTGCAGTGCAAACACGGTTAATAACAGCGATCTGATTACACCTTCCAAGAGGCTCCAGACCTTTGGATTTGGCTCTGTGCTATTAGACCTCAGTTAATGGGTGGCTGAGGAAAGGAATGGCCGCCTAAGTGAATGGATGTGTAATTATGAAATGGGCGATACAGTCAATGTAATTAGCTTGTTTATGTGCGGTACAATGGATATAGGCAGACGTTAGGGCCCTGCAGTGGCCGACGAGTACAGAGAGAGAGGAAGAGTGAGGGATGAATGAGTGAGAGAGAGAGAGAGCAAAGTCCTTATTCAGGCCTTTTCTGCTCACCCGTCACATCAAGGCTCCAAATCAATCCTGCAAATTGGTTTGTTCCTTCAACAAGGTTACCAAATGATGAAAGGATGGGGGAATGAAGTGCAGAATATGAGATAGAGGGGGAATATGTGAGGGCTGTAACGAGAGTGAGATAGAGGGATGAGGGTGGGGGATGTCCCGGTGTTGACGTATCGCCTAATGCAGAGCTTCGTGTGTGTGTGTGTGTGCGCTGAAGGCCGACAGTTTACTACAGAGGGGGGTGAAGGATCCCGTGATTGTTTGTTACAGGTAAACCGAATCGGCTGAGTTATGGCATCCCGGCTCACACACCGCTCTGGTCATGTGGCAAATAGGTGTGTGTGTGTTGTTGATGCAACCACAGACGCTCCTGTAATCCTGTCACGATGAAATGTGGGGCCCATTTCCCCTCATTCCCAGCTGAGTTCAGTGGAATTGCAGAGTAAATATATAAATAATAGAAGCGATAAAAAATGCCAGATGTTTTATTTTTTTCTCTGACCTGAAGCTTTTGTTTTCTGTGTGTGTCTTTCAGGAAAAGTTCACGCCGGAGTGTAAGTTTAAGGAGAGTGTGTTTGAGAACTACTACGTCACCTACTCATCCATCCTGTACAGACAGACCCAGTCAGGACGGGCGTGGTACATCGGCATCAACCGAGATGGACAGGTCATGAAAGGGAACCGTGTCAAGAAGACAAAGGGGGCTGCGCACTTCCTGCCTAAACTCATTGAAGGTACAACAGATTCATATAACTTACAATATTCTTAATGCTCTTATGTTGCCACCAGAGATGGACTGGTCAAACAAAATGAATTTTGGCAAATTTGGAGAAGCAAGGCTGACTGAAAATAAAACATTTTTGAAAAGTAAGGGGATGCCAATGTAGGGGGTTTCTAAAAACCTTCCACTTCGAGGTAGTGAAAAGTCGTTTTTTCACCCCAGCTATGTTTCAGAATGCTCAAAATCAGCCTTAATCAGAAAAGTTCAATCAGCAGCAAAGTCTCTAAAGGGCCTAAAGAGCAGAGTTTCTGGGTGAATTATCTGCATGTTTCGCCCGTCTGGCCAACATCTCAATGGCCTGTAATGTAAATTCCCTAGCTGAGCTCCCCTCTGTTGTCTTTTTCCTGTATAAAGTGCTTGTTTTTCTGTTGTAACAGGGTCAGATCCTGGTGCTATCTACTAGCGCAGGACCTCTGGCCTTTCCAACTGGAGATAATATTGATTCTGTTAAATGCTATAACTCTTTATTAAATAACACAACTTTGGTTTAAGCTTGAATATTTGTTATGTGTGGAATTTCCACCACAAGGGAAATGCACCAAGCTGCTCTCAATTCTTGATTGACAACCTGTGCAATAGGTGATCTGAATTACCATCTAATATACTCAGGGGAATTGTTACATTTAGCTAAAATAATTGTGAAAAGACAAGTCACATCAAGTACCAAAGAATGACTGCCACTTTATGCAAAGTTATTTGATCGATTGCTCATTTAAATATATTAAATTGATATTTCAAAATAAAAGTTTGGAAATTCATTTAGTTTTAGGTTCTCTCCCCTTTACTATTTCCCCCCCCACTCCTTCTGTATCTATATGAAGCATGACCTTTTATATATAAGGTCATGTTAAAAGTGTCAAACAACTATGTACAATAAATAGAGTAGTGCAGGAATGAGTCCTAAAACCTGAAGATGAAATAGCATTTGACGACTTCCGGTTTCCTTGTATCAAAGTATTTTTTTTTAGAACGGGTTTGATGTTAGATACCTGAATTAAGGTTTGTCGTGTTTTTTTACATTTTGTTCCAAGACATAAAATAATAATAATAATAATAATAATAACTTGAATTTATATAGCGCCTTTCATAACCTCAAGGTCGCTTTACAAAGAAACATATAAGGACAAGACATAAAACATAAAAATAAAATAGGGGGCAGATATGGAAGTGTAACATTGCAGTGGGGGGGGGGAGAGTGAGTTATTGTTGGAAGGCTATGTTGAACAGATGTAAAATAGTTATCAGTTACCCCTACCTTGAATGCCTGAAGCTATGTGTTGTGAAATGGCGGATGCAAACAAGTGACTACTTAAATCTACAACGCCAACAATTAGCCGCCTTTATCTTAGCAGTGGTGTCATTTGACCAGGATGTGGTGCATTTATAGCCTAACAATAGCTTTTTACTTCTGGCAACTCCATTTGTGCCACAAAATCATAAAGTGCTGTAATATGTGGAGATTATCCTGCCGAAGAAAACATGCAAGTATCATAAACGTTTGTTTATTCCGAAGTCAAATGGAAAAATTACATTGCTTTTTGTTGAGGGAGCTCTTGAGATGCTGATTTCCGGGTCCACCTACAAAAATATTATGCACCAAAACACAAAGTGAAGTCTTTCATTTATACTTTCACCTGTCTCTTCTCAGTTTTAACTAATTCAACCCTCTCCCTCCACAGTGGCCATGTACCGGGAGCCCTCTCTACACGACGTTGTGGAGCAGAGTCCGCCCAGGAAAACGCAGAAGACCTCCAGTGACTCGCCAGTGCTCCAGAACGGCAAGAAGGACCCTAAATCCAAAACCAAAACCTCCACCTCCTAGCGCTTAAAGACACGGGTGGGAGGAGGGGTGGAGGACACGGGGCACTTGGCACCAGCGGACACCTGAACAGGGTTGTTAGGGCTACTCCCAATGTGCAACACTGACCCTACATGAACTCTACGTACCACAATGCACTGGTGTAAAGTTGGAGACAAAAGTGGCAAATGGGGAGCCCCTTTTACCTTCACAGACCCCCCACCCACCCACACCAGCCCTCCACCTTCTTATTATCAAAGCCTGGGATATAAAAGCAATAACTCCACGAAGGGGTGAACATCATCGTATAGCATGTCACCACTGCGTGTTTAACTTGCTGGAAGGAAAATCCCACACCGCCATCATCAGCGACATGCTTCCAGTCAACCAAATATTTGAACAAAGTCTTCCTGGTTCTACCACAACGGGTGCAACAGTCAAAACGGTCCCTCAAACATACTTTACAAACGGGTTTTCATTTCCCCACAGGGTTCCATGCTAAGGTTAGCTTGACGCAGAGCCATGCTAATGCAAAGTCTGTCACAGAGACCCTTGCAGACTTTTTGTTCCGCAGCCATCTGCTCAGTCCACTTCTTCCGTGTGTGTCAGCGACTTTGTGAGATGGCCTGGATACTTGTCAACCTCATTCTGTTTGTGTGGCTGTGTGTGTGTGTGGCTGTGTGTGTGTGTGTGTGTGTGTGTGTGTGTGTGTGTGTGTGTGTGTGTGTGTGTGTGTGTGTGTGTGTGTGTGTGTGTGTGTGTTCCTTTCATCTACCTTTCACCTTTAGCGCGATTTGATTAGTTTGTGACATGGACTCAATGTTCCACTCGGCCGCACAAGAAAACCCCTCCCATCCTCCCTGGCTCTGTTAATGGAGTCTGGGGCTGATCAGAATCTTTTCGACCCTTAAACGAGGGGCCAAGAGCTCCCTCGACACACTGCATAACCACACACACACACACACACACACACACACACACACACACACACACACACACACACACACACACACACACACACACACACACACACACACACACACACACACACACACACACACACACACACACACACACACACACACACACACACACACACACACACACACACACACACACACACACACACACACACACACACACACACACACACACACACACACACACACACACACACACACACACACACACACACACCATCAGAAAATAATCTCACGTTTTAACACTCTTAACACCACAACATGCATTGACACACACATGCACACATGCTGACTTGGTGGGGGGTGTGTGTGCAGGTGGGGGGTGGGGGGGGGCATGATGAGGATATCAGCAGGTAGTGATGGAGCCTGACTGTGTAGCTTGTGATTGCACTGTGATAGCTTTTCTCGTTGTGGCTGGCCATGCATTGCACATAACCCTTAAGGCCCGAATAGTATCTTGGGATCCTCTATCACTCAATTTGGTATTCTTCCCAAATAATAATACAACAATTCTTTTTTTTTCAATTCTTGCATCCAAATTGTGACACAACATTATGATAAAAAAAATAAAATGTTGTGTGTTCACGTATTTTAAAGGGGCACCCCACCTATTTTACATGTTGAAGTCACGGAGAGCCTTTTTAAGCCTATGAAAACATTTGTTTAGTGTCTTCTGGGGCTGTATGGGAGCTTTGTCAATTCTGAGAAAATACTAGATTGAGTAATCTAAAGCCATTTTCTCAAATAACCTCCAAACAACGTCTGGAATACCAAGTCAACAGGTAGACATTTCTATTTGCGTCTTTGCTGTCCTCGATAGAAAATTCCTCAACATGCCCACTGGCTTGTCCTTAAGGCTCAGTATTATGTGTGGCTCTGTTCATGCTTGGGCTTATATTAATCGAACTGCAAGCAATGAGAATCCACCACCACATTTTTGGTTGGACATTCTGGTCTGTTATGCTAGTAGCGGCTAATGTAACCTCGAGCGACTATAGGCCAAGGAGCTTGGGAAGAAGGTCAAGTAAGATCTCTTCTTATTGACTCAAGATTTTTTTTTCACTTTAAAAAAACTGTAGTTTTCAACCCCAATTTCTGACACCTCCTTGTGTCCAATCACTTTAGGCAATTTATCAGATTTGACAAAGTTCCTTCAGCAGGTCCAAAATGTATTATTCAACTTTTTACATTTGCAGAAGTTGCCGTTTAAAAATATCACATTAGAAATTAGATAAAAACTAAACCCAAATCAAGCCCAAAGCTTTATGCAACACAGTTTTCCATGTTGGGAAGCAAAATAAAAAATAAAACATATGACAAGGCCAACACTTTGCTTTATGGGGAGTGCACTACTAAATCACCAGTGGTCCTTTAAGCCCTTATTTACACATGAATTAGTCAATCTAAAACCTCCTTGCTGACAAGTAACAACACAATGCTAAACATTAATCACTTGGTCGCTCAGTTTTTTTTAATCTGTTTTTGAAATGTTATGATGCAATGGAATTCAAGCCTTCATCACTAGACATTTCAAGTCATACGATTGAATTAATAAA
Organism: Trematomus bernacchii; assembly: GCF_902827165.1. Lineage (NCBI taxonomy): Eukaryota > Metazoa > Chordata > Actinopteri > Perciformes > Nototheniidae > Trematomus > Trematomus bernacchii. The sequence continues at coordinate 987,667 of NW_022987683.1, forward strand.
TTATGATTACTATGACTGTTTTGTTAGGGGGAATTAGGAAACCAAAGTCATATACAAATATTAAAATTGATGGCTGTAGAGGACAGGAAAATGTAGTTTCCTGGTAAAGAAACAAACCATTTGAAAATACTATGCTCGCTCAGGAGACATTGTCTTGAGTCTTTCCATTTGTTCTCTCCATTCAACACGAAAAGCAATAATTGTTCATAACAAATGTGTTGGTGCAATATGCCTGGCAGGGTAATTGTTTCTGCCTAATGTTTATGTATTTAAGGAAAAGAGGGAGTCCTCTGTTTTCAGGAGGCCGGAATAGATTCACGATCAAGCCTCAGAGAGTGGGTCCAACAAAGGAGAGGAAAAGTGATGAGTAGAAGAAAAAGAGGTTATTAAGTGGACGGCGTTCTCTGGACTCACACATCTTATTTCATGCACAACACTCAAACAACTTAACCTGCTGTTGTAAATAATGATAGCTGATAACCCGTGCAAGATGGAGGTGAGCTGCTGAGCTAAATAATCTGGGCAAACGTTACCTTTGTTTCTCCAGGTAAAAGGAAACATAGAGAGTTTACTGAAGGACAATAAAAGGTTCAAGAGGGAAGACTAACGGAGAAAGAACTGATTCCACAAACAATCTATAGGAAGGACTTGTTGGGAACAAAGCTATTACTATTTTTTTATTTTATTTATTCAACACAAACTACTTTTAAAACCTCACTCACTCACTCACTGAAGACCTTAATTAAACTGTTAAATGGACCCTCAGGCTAGTGTGTCCGACCAGTCTCCCCCTATGGATCGCTAAATCCAGAGCACGAGTACTATTCACAAAGTAATTACACAAATGTTTAATTAAATGAAACTCCTGCCAACTAGATTGGAAAAAAGACTTACAGTAGTGGGACTTCATAGAGGAATACACTTAGATGAGAGGGTAGGAGGAATTCTGCAAAGCCATGACTTCTGTTACAACTTCTATGTTAAGGGCTGGGAAATCTATGTTGCAATATTTTCTTATGTATATGTCATGTTTGCTGTTTTCAGACTTTGTATCAAAAAGAAAATAGCTCTAAAGGAGAGTTAAGGGCTAATATGTTAGTGCAAGCTCATAATGACTGAGGAAATAAATAAGAATATTTGCCAGATAAAGTATGATAAGCAATCATGCACACAAGCCGGCATTTGACTGGAGGTAGGCCTATGGGGTTTAAAATAAGTGAGCATTTACGAGGCACAAAGGTTCTGATAAAAGATAAGTTGCATCATGGGAAATGTAGGCTGCAGCTAGACAAATAAAATGATACAAAAAGACAGGATATCTCAGCCTCTGCTCTTTTAACTTTCATCCTTCTTTTTAAATTGGCCTCTGGTGAGCCCTCTCACCTTATGGAGGTGCATTACTATACTGATTGAGAGCCCCTTAAAACTTCAATGCAGTATTTATGTTTAAGTTGATGCATATGCCTACACAGATGCACAGGTGGTCTACACTCATCTCATTTCCTGCCTCAGACAGTTTTATTTATATCTGCTGGAATATTTCATGATGTGTGTAGACATGGTGATTAAATCCAATCCAATACAAATGATACATTGGCCACTTATAGTTGCATCAGTCATGAGGATCTATTCCCTCTAGAATATGCAGCTAGATTAGCTCTTTTTACATTTTTATTTTAATCAATCTGACCTATAATCTCTTTATTTTTATTATCTGTAATGTAATTACTATAATTTATGCAGAGGCTCTAACAGATACTATCGTTTTTAATTAGATTAATCAGATTAATTAGATGTTGATATCGGAGTATTATTGATATATTTGGGTCTGTAGATGGGGGTAAAGATTGTAAAAGAGGAGGTATGAAAATCCCACTCCGTTTTGCAGTGATTTCACTTTGCAACTTTGCAAAAAGGTAGATAAAAAAGTAATGTATTCCCTGTGTGCGAGTGTGTGTGTGTTTTGCACACTAATTTCTCTGTCTGTTAGTCCCTTGTGAAGCCTGAAATCAGCTTCTCTGTTCACCAGCCTTCAGGCTTCACTTCAAACACCCCTGTGGATAACAGGATGCAAAGATTGCCATTTATCTCGGCAGGCCGTCTAACTGTGCACATGTTTGATTAGTGAACCCCCTCTGTTGCTGAATATACAGCCTTTAACTCACTGATAAATGTCTTTGGTTTCAGCTGTAAATGTTAAATATTGGCCTTTGGGCTCGCTGTTTCTTTTTCTATGAAAAATTAGTGGGAGAGGTGTGTGTCTGTGGATATATGAGGGGGTTAAAGAAATATATCGGATTCAGCTGCATGCTTCACACGTCAAACCCTCACACACACATACCCGCGCACATACCTCTCTGGGGACTCCATTTTTACAGGGTCAGGTCTCTCCCTGCTTGCAGAGCAAATGAAGCGAGGGTCATGCGGGGTTGTGAAAGACTCAGAGAGAGGGAGGTGTGTGTCACACTTACTTCAGCTAACTTGTGCCCTCACAGTCTCCTTCTGAAGATTCACTTCCTCTCTGATCCTTTTTGCAAACACAACTTCCCTTTAACCTGGAGGCGTGTGTGTGTGTGCGTGTGCGTGTGCGTGTGTGTGCGTGTGCGTGTGTTCCCGATCTCACTCATCAGCTCTGGTCTTTGTGTGTAATCGTTTTGTAAACGTGATTAAATATCTCTGTATGTCCAATATGTGTGAGGGAATAAAGAGAATTGGAGGGGGGGGGTAGAGGGTAAATCAGAGGCCAAATCAATGAGTGTGAGTCCTTGGGCAGAAAGCAATAAACTCCATTAACAAGGTGCAGCCACATTATCTGGGAAGGAGTGTGAACAAAAAAAAGATGAATATTGATATAGAAACCAACTGCGTGTTTTATTAGAGCTTTTATTTTTCTAACCCCTTTTGTGATCTGGGTTGCTGTGTGTGTGTGTGTGTGTGTGTGTGTGTGTGTGTGTGTGTGTGTGTGTGTGTGTGTGTGTGTGTGTGTGTGTGTGTGTGTGTGTGTGTGTGTGTGTGTGTGTGTGTGTGTGTGTGTGTGTGTGTGTGTGTGTGTGTGTGTGTGCGTGCGCGTGCATTACTACGAGGTGGAGTCCCTTCACCACATCTGCAATGCAGCAGAAAACACAAAAAAGAGAGGGAGGAAGAGAGAGGCTCACGTGATAAAAAGAGTGACGCCGTCCTCGGACACATTTTTCTCTCTTGCTCCCTCTTCATAAAAAGTGCTTTTATACTGAAATCCAGAGCACATCATGTCACATCCTGTATGATATTGTCCCCACATTAACTTTAGGTATCAAAATCAGGCTGTGTTTTTCCCAGCGCACATCTGCACTGCACACATACACCCTGCACCAAGCCAAAATGTGGCAAATTGGGGTGACCTTTAACAACATGGAGGGACTCCACCTCTCCCAAGCTGATGCACCGACAGTGTTTAAGTTGTGATTGTACACAAGGCTTAAATGTCTTTATTTACCCCAAAGTGTTTTGTTAAAAAAAGATGTGTATATCATTGGAAGTACTGTGACCTATAAAGAAATGAGGAATTCTGAGTATTGATATGAATCATGTTGGTCTGTCCATGTGTGTTAGTTTGTTTTAGTGTGTTTAAACGTGTCTTTTCTCTGGATGTTGGACAATAGAGCTCAAAGAGAGAAAACTTAAGTACGCCAAGTCCTCCACACCCCTCTAGCACTCACCTGTCTGACCGATCTTTGATACCTTAACGGGATTTGAATTTGCTCACCGGCAGCATGTGGACTGCTCATTCACCGTCTGTCTTCCCCTCAGACACACACAAACACACCTGCTACGTGTGTGTGCGATTCTTCGATCGATCCTTGAGGGATCTTTTCTTTTCTTTGTACTGCATGGACGATCCAAGTAATTGTGACAAAGTCTTCCAGAAACGATGTTAAGGAAATCACCATAATCTTGCTTTCCTTCTTGTCTTCCAAATGCAAAAAGAGTGCTTCAGTCTTCCAAAGCCAAAATGACACTATTTTTGTATACAAATGGGGCAAAAAAAGATATCTATATATAAATATATCCATGCAAACATGGTTGGGGTGCAGTAACTCCCCCTGTTGCTGGCAAGGTGGAATAACACAACTACTATACGCCATCTGAACCCATGGATCACTGCGAGAAAACAGCTGAAAAGGAATACAGAGAGTTGTGGGACTTGTAGTTTGAAACTCCTGGGTTGAGGTAGAGGATCACAGGCAGGCGGGACTACAAGCATGCATGCGCCAATCATTTACTGGACACCTTCGAAGAAACAGTCTTTACCCAAATATTTACTCTTTAACCCCTTAAGCCCCCCATCCTCCAACACTCTATTATCCTGAACTCTTGTCTCTGCATTTGCAATATGTATTTATTTCTATGATAACTTACACAAAGTCAAGGGGATACGTATTATTGGATATAATTGAATAAAACAAACTAATATATTTGTATGATTGTATCGCTGGTCTACTGGGAGTTTTCTTTCTTTGATGTCAAGACATTTGACCCACATTTCTAATTTAGGTGAGTTGACTAATATGTTTATATGATATGTTATGGTTTGGGCTGGGTTCCTTTGGACGCGTATGCATCTGGAGAACAGTTGGTTTGGATCAAGGATATCCAAATTCTCGAAAGGTGCATAATTAGTCTGGACCGAAAGAAAACATAACACTGATTTTAAGAGAAAATATAATAAGTCAAGACTAACACTGGATGTCAAATGCCATTAAAACCTGGCTTTTGGACCAGCTTAAACTAACTGAACCAAATCCACCGAACACAATCGGTAAGCTGAAAAGAAAAACAACTTCCAAACACGCAAAGTCATAATACTACATTTGTATTTTAGACAATGGTGTGCTTCCAACGTTGTGGAACAGTTCCAGTATGTCCATTTCCTGTTATAACATGGCAGAAAGCTGCTCGAATAAGAAATTGTGTTCCCAGTTTGGAGTGGAATTAGTTGACTGGCCTACTCAAAAAGAGCCAAACCCAGACATCAAGCTTGGAGAATAATTGGATTACCCTTTCTCCCAACAAAAGTGGCTGACCTGTTGTTGAAAGGGATTAATAGCACCAGATTGATGGTTTTGGAATAAGATGTTCAACCGTGCAAGATTGCTTTATTAAGGTCTCCCCAAACCTTTTTGCCCATTAAGTATTCTTGTGTTACTTTTAATTGTAAACTGAACACAAAGATCAATTGGCAGACTTTTAATTTGAAATCTCAGATAGGACAAAGTTTATCTCTGCGAGGTAATTAGGTAAATAAGCACAAAGGAAGTGATTACACTGATGGATTTTCAATATAATCAAAGTGAGAAAAGTTGACACTGTGCTGGAATTAATTGTTAAAAGCATCTCCAACATCAAACTAATTAAATTGTTCTTACAGTGACATCAACTTTTTTGAGGTGATCCGATTAATATCATTCCGTTACATGTCATTTGTTATAACCCGTGAAAATAACAATCATGGGTAAGCAATCTATCTTATTAAACTATCTATTTACTTCCAAATTAAACAGTGATCTATTATGGTTGCCCTGAGAGAGTTCCCTGACTTTGACTCACTGCCAACAGTGTCTTCATATACACTCCCTCATGACCACAAATTTGATGTGTGACTTGACACTAGCTGCTAGCTGTTAATAGTTAGCTTCTATGGTAATTAAATTGGCAGGAGGCCAAATGGCAGTGATAGTGGATCGTACATTACGGTGGTGTGGAAGGCCTGTGAATGTGAGTGAAAAAGCACAGTGGCATGAACTAAAGGGATATAGGCTGGTAGAGATGTGTTACTGCATAGGCCTTCAGGAAATACAGCAGAGTGTGGCAGTGAAATATTTTTGTTTAACTATACGGTAGGCATAATAGGAGTGGGTGACTGAACAATGCTTTTTTTTGCAGAAAGGGCATTGTATATCACTTCTCCACCATACAAGACAACCATGCTTTCCATGTTTAAGTTGAATAAGCAGTGAGGCCTTTAAGCGACTAACGATTGGTTTCTTTGCTACACTTTTCATTGCGTTACTTGAAATGTTCAAGCCATTCATCACTTAATGGAAAGTACAGTAAGCTTTACATATATGGTAAACTAAGAACCTCCACAAGTCAATGCCACTTACGGAGAGAGAAGATTCCACATTATGAGGTGTTATGGTAGCTAATCTCTACAGTAGGTGACAAACACAATTTTTCTAATTGTTTTTTTTAATATACAACATGATACATGTGGAAACAGAGGCTCGCCTACTTTACTTATTACATTTCACTAAATAAAGAGCACACCAGTACTTCCTGTATTGCTCCTGAATGAAATTGCAAAGCACAGATTCCATTACGGACCTCGAAATAAGCAAGATAGAGAAAATGAAGGTTTAGCTTTGGGCACAAAGTAAGTGTCAAATGTAGATCAATCATTGCTATAATTCCGAAGGTATCATAGCCAGTGACCCATTGAGTGTATTGTAGCTTCATTGTTTCCAATTTGGTTCTATTGGATGAGGAAGCAGAGAAGGAAATGTCATATGAAGAACCAGTGAGAACCAGTGGTATGTAAGTACACTTGCCTTGCCTTGCCTTGCCTAAACTCTCATTGGGCTTGAGTTCAGCATGATCCACACTGACTGAGGGGGTGAACAGTGACACGCATCCCCCCCTCCCCAAGCATGTAATTGGAGGAGACAGCAGTTGGCCACACTGGCCTGACTGACAGACAACAACAGTACAAACCGACCAAACCAAAAGTTGCACTGAAAAGTTCCAGTCGGCCGCACTGGAAAGACAAAGAGGGACCAACAAAGTTTGGATTTATTTACTAAGGATCTGTTTGGCGGAGGGGAGATCTTTTTGGTTTGGGTTGCCACCATGAAAGGCCTGGATCTGCTCCTGCTGGCATGTTGTGTATGCTGCCTGAGCACATTGGGAGGTAAATTGACACAAAATGCCAATGTAACTTAGCTGTAGTAGCCATGATACACATTTTACTTTGACAATACATTACTATCACATGTAGAATGCAACATTGAACAAGGAGTTCACCAGAACTAGCAACACTGTCTCTGGGACACAGTTCACATACTTTTAAAGGTGTACAATAGTTACATTTCCGTTGGACATGGTGTGGAGATCAATTTAACATAATCCATAGGGCTTGGCAATACAGATCTCGACTATGAGAAGGGCAAAAGACGTCATAATTTATGACGTCTTTTGCCCTTCTCATAGTTTTGTTTATGACTCATAAACAAAGCTCAAGTTACTTTATTCTCCTTTAGCTCATGTTGCTTTAGTTTTCATGAATATGTTTCTTTTCTGCCTCATTGACAAAACTGAATCACAGCAAACATTAAACAGTAGTTAAATGTCACAGCAACAACACATTCTTTAAAATAAGTACAAGGTATTTTAACTCAGAAGAGCCATACAAAATCACATTATAACAAAATAGCAGCTCTGTGAGGCTGTACTTTAGTATTGCTTTGAGGTAAATGCAAACATTAGCATGCTAATGCTCAACGTGACTTGCTAACATGCTAATGTTTGGCACGTAATATTGGACAGGTTTAGCGTTATTAGAGCATGCTGATTGTTGGTTGGAGTTAAAAAGAAAGAACAGCTGAGGTGAATGTGAGTTTCAATAGTATTAGGATGCCTATTTGATGTAAAAAATGATAGTAATACAATAGATGCATATTTCATGGCAATGGATCAACTAGATGCCATCCTGTTTCATTTAAATGGAAACATTAGGGTAATGTTTAAGGTAAAGTCAGGTCACAACTCCAAAAACTTAACTAAATACCATCGAAAGTTACTTTAACCATAATAAATCGTTGGTCAGTTAAGTGGCCTCCATTTCTTCATAAAGAATAATTGGCTTTCTTGTTTGAGGCTGTTGATTTGATAACTAACCAACTTGTTATGGACAAGCACATTGTATTCAAACCACTCAGAAAAAGATTTGGTTCATATCGAACTGCTCTCAATGTCCTTATGAAATCACTTTGGTCACTACTAATGGCGCTTTTCCACTGCAGCACGAAGCACGGTTTAAGCGGGCCGGGCCAAACCAGGCCCGTTTTTTTTGCTTTTCCACTAGAGGTAGTTCCGGCTCAGGGCTACTTTTTCACCTTTTTTCTGGCCCTCCAAAATCGAGGTTCTTACCGGGCCAACAACCGGGCTGAATAGAGAACCGCAGTGACGCGTCCTAAAACCCGGAAGTAAACTCCTTCCGGTTCCTTCGTCAAAAACGCAATGCAATTTCTCCATAGGATTTTGGAAAATAGCTCCAAATAAGGTCTGTGGTTGACACACATTTAAGAGACGGATCACGTTTTGTTCAGCCGGATAATCTCCACATGTCTACCCTACTTTTATAATTTTCGAATCATAAATCTAGTCGCCAGAAGCAAAATGCTAACGTTATGCTATAAACGAACTACAGTCGCTGCTTCAACGTCACGCCAACTTAAGATCAATATTCAAACATACAGATTCTAAATGATACAAGTTGAAGCGTTTGTTTGAACAGTTTGCAGGAGGCAAGTGCTTGCTTTCAAGCAGAACAGGGCAAACAAACTTAGCGGGAGTGTTTTACGTGTTCGGTGTAATGACGTAAAACGGCCTGGACAACTTCTGTAGTCCTATTCAGCCACATGTTAACAACCATCGTTTTTCAGACACGTAAACTCTTCAAAAATCACCAGCGGGGTCACTGCTGATGTATTTAATGTCGTAGAACAAAACGTGATCTGTCTCTTCAATTTGTGTCAAACACAGACCTTATTTCGAGCTATTTTCCAAAATCCTATGGAGAAATTGCATTGCTTTTTGTCGAAGGAACCGGACGTGATAAAAATGCTAACTTACTTCCGGGTTTTAGGACACGTCACTGCGGTTCTCTATATGCTAAACTAGTGACGTAAACACTCTCGACTGCTGAATGGTCAGAGAGAATCGCTGGCAAGGGGGCTACAACTACAACAAAATGAACATATTTTATCGTGATTTAAATGTAATACACGTTTCAAAATGATGCCGAAGTAACAACATACTGATACTGGTCTGCAGACAAGACGGCAGGCGAAAAATCTTTTAAAATGCGTGTTTTCTGAATGGAGATCGGATCGATCAGGCTAAGCTAACGTTGTATATGCTCCGTCCACACTCACAACAATGGCCTACAGACATAAATAAACCAGCGACTGTATTCACCATGACACAGACAGTCTGTGGTTTGTACTTGTTTAACTTTTGTCTAGTTTCTGAACAGATATGAGGAGCTGTGAGCTCTGAGTGCTAACAGCTAACGGCTGATGTTTTGGTTTTGTGGTTCGCATTGAAGATGACGTCACGGCAGTTTTACGCAGCGTCACTCCGCCCGCCGAACAGCCGATCGCCCCGCCTACACTGCGTTACTATAGTTACTACCCCAGTTGGTAAACTGTAATGGAAACGCAGCATAAAGTGAGCCTGGCCTACCAAGGCCTAACCATACCGTACTATGCCATGCTAGGTCCTGCAGTGGAAAAGCGCCATAAATGTGCCAACTTTTTACTTTTATCATTAGAATTCTCATAAACACTTCCTTATGCCATTTATTCAAATGTGCTTATTTCTTTCAGTTATATGCATTGCAAGCATCCTTCACTGGCCCAACACTACCCTTCAAAATGGCCTAACCTCAACTTTGTACTTTAATCTGTCTAATTACCAAGTCATTTGAAATAGGAAAAGAGTAAAAAATGCTAAATCCCAGCTCTTTAAAACCACCTCACAGCCTCGCCCATCAGCAGCCATGTTTCCCTCCGCCTAGCTAATAGGGCTGCCTTGCTTGGTGATCGTTGTCATTTATTCCTGTCAGGTCAGATCCTGCCGGGGCCACAGCCATGCCAAACGTGATGAATGCTGCATCACCAGAGCTGCCGATTATAAATGTGTCTAACCTTCCAAAACTTGAGGAGGAAATGGTTGGAAATAAAGCAGGAATAATGTATGAATATGGTGTGGGGTGTAAGCGTTTGCATTTTGTTAGGTAGACAGCTTTACAGGCGAGTAGGAAGCCACAATAACTGATGCTTCTATAAGACATATATTATGGTCCGAGGGATATTTTGCATTGGCTTTTCACCATTTTGACCATAGCTTTTTACGGTATATGTTACAGTAGTGTTAAATGTTGATAATGAAACATTTCTTACAGCTTATTTTTATGTTATTTGCCCATTGTAATGGTGGTAATTGTATCTTTCAAGGAAAAATGTCTAACTAAAATCAAATATCCTTAAAATTCCCATTGATAAGGAAGACTGCAAACCAAGCAAAAGAACAGAAGATAATGGACTATATTTGGAAATTAACCATACCATTCTCCCTTTGCATTAAGTCACACACTTCACTTTTATCTTTTACCCAATCTCTCCACAAGCCTCCACTCCACTCTCTTCCACCAACACTCATTGTATGTGTACCTTATGTTTTTTTTCAATGTGACTTGGTGCTGAGACAGTAGATGTCCCATTGATTTCATTGACCTAACCCTAGTCTGGCTTTCTAAGGGTTAGGGCTTTCTACTGTGCTAACTAATTCTGGGAAGCATCAACTCAATGTGCACTTTTGACACAGCTGCAAAACAAGAGGGTACATCCAGGTCATATTTGGATGCATGACACACCCTACCTGCCAATCAGTAAGCTTCACCCTCACTTGTCACCAGTGTGTTGGATTTTGCACCTTGCTGAAACTTTAGTTAAAAGTCTTTGGGTACATTCTAGGAATTTTAAGCTGTAAGAGGGTCGGGCATTGAGAATATAAATGGAAATTGGTTCCCAATAGTCACTACGGTAACTGCTATTGTTTGCTTAAGGGGTTATGAACATAATCCATTATAAACAGAATCAATGAAGCCTTCTATGTATTTTTGATTTAGGTGCGTTGGATGAAGAGAAGTCTCTGATGGTGAAGCTCTTTACCAACTACAACCTAAAGGTTCGGCCAGCATTGAGCCCCGAAAATAGGGTGGTGGTTCGAGTGGGGATGGTCCTCTCCTCCTTGGTTGGACTGGTGAGGCCCAAGACCCTTACACTTAGTTGTTTACACACTCACATGCACAACCAGAACACAACACAACAGTGGCAGGTATATAGACAAACAGTTAATATTTGGCCACCTATGTCTTCCATTAACTGAAAAGCAAATGTGCCGGAAATCAAGCCATTTATTCATAAGTAAATAGCAGATGCGACTTGAAGCTGGATTAACACTTCTCTGTTTAAATGCTTTTATAAAGGCTAAAATAGAATCATTAAATGGATGCCCCACTATCACACAACTAATGAAACAAATTGCCAAAGAAGGACTCCCAATGGTGCCTTCACACCGGACACGAATATACGTTTTTATTGCGGCAACATTTGTGTTTACTTGCGTCACCCAAATAAATGCGCCATTGATGAGGCGTGGCCTAAAGTCCCAACAACAGGTTTACGTTAATCCTAGAAACAGTGTTTGGTTTCTTTCCAAAATGAATTATGGAAGATATGACAACTGTTTCTGCGTTGTACCTGCTTTGGAAGTCCTACAAACAGGAACAGTAAACGTCGTAGTGTGTGGGTTCATAACATCATCAAACATTGCACACAGTTGGGTGAATTCTGTAGTGTTCTCCAGGAACTCCGCTTAAATAACTGCCGATTCCAGCGCTATTTGAGGATGACCAGTTTCCAGTTTGATGACCTGTTAGCTCGAGACTAAATCAGGATCTCTCGGATGCTGAGGCTTAATGTTGAAGTCTCAATATTCTAGACCAGGGAATGTTTGTGTCATTCATGAACAGATTAACTATGGTGTTAACGGTACTGTATGCAAATTATTTAAAGCATTTATTTACTGTATGTAAAGCTAAAGGATAGTCTTGCTAGTTTTTAGGCTAACTATACCCCAGGTGACCATTCCAAACTTTGATCTTTGAGTTGTTTTTTGTGACGAGACTAAATCTCCTGGGTTTCTCATGTGCTGCCCTTTTCTTATTAATTTACATTTACTGAGCTTCAATACTGTTTCTCATCCAGATATAAACTAGCATCAAGAACAGTTCTGACTTTGATTAGAGCTTATTTAAGAGAAAGTTTTAAAATTCAAACTGTGAATATATCTGAGAGCCATCTGGATCTGAATCCATTGCTTGCTAGCCTGCTGAGTCAAATGGCACAAAGAGTTATGCTACTCATGTGAAGTATTGAATTGATATTCACCCATGCTGGTATATAGTGTTTTAGCACCATGCACCATTTTGTCTCTGTGACGATTCAAACACACTCACCACTTTATCTGTTCCTTATTTGTTCCCTTGGGTCTTTTGTGTACACAGCCACACACATCCACATTGTGTCACATTTACATATACAGTGAGCCTTACATCTCCACTCAAGGTCAGTCTCACTCATGAGAGGAAGTCACATGGGACCCTTGAGATCTGGAGTGGAACGTTCTTGAAAACTGACCCACTTGGATGCTCCGTCCCCCCCCGCCCTTGACTTGTCAGCTGGATAACAGCAGTGTTATTATTAACATTTCCCCCCAACATAAGCCTGAGGTGAATTCAAACAGTTACAGGAAGTATCAGTAAGTGATAGGTTAGTGATGAGTTTTTGTGAGGGTGAGAGAGGGAGATGGTTTAAGTCAACCTCCCTCTATCCCCCCCCCCCCCCTACTGCTTTCTGTCCCAGCTGTCTCCCTGACATTCCTTCATGCGTTTTAAATAGCCGGCCTGGCTCAGGGAAGCTCCACCTTCCGGATGGTCGGACCATCACATGGACACAAACACACACATTTATTCATTTCCTGTTGTGGACATGTAGCCTACACAACCACGCACCTTCACAGCACTGACACTATCACTTTCATCTGGGCAAAATTAAGGGCAGATGAAAACTTATTATAGGCAAAAGTTCCTAATTTTTAGCTTAGAGGTCATGTCGGACAAACCCTTCTACATTTATCTGATGGCAGTATAGCATATAATAGCTGATTAAGCATCAGGGTTACATCAAATTCATGACAGCAGTACGTTGCCATCATTTCTTTCACATTAATGCTGTCAAACTAACATATAAGTGTCAGAAGCACAAGGTTAGGAATGCAGGAACAGAGAGAGAGAGAAGAATGTGTGTCTTGTTCCGCCTCCTTGGATCACTGTAATATATTAAATATGAATTCTCTGCTAAGCACAAAATCTGTTTAACCCTCCTATTGTCTTCGTTTTCCCCCCTTTACTTTGGTGTTCGCGGTCAAATTTGATCGGTCCTGTTTTAACTGCTATTACATTAACACAAAAACCATTAATCATCACCAAAGTTCATTTAACTACTACTGGTATACATGAAACACTGCAGTACATATACAAAGAATAGACACTGAACATGTATTGCGTGTGCCAGGTGTGATCCATGTGGGGGGATGGGCACATAAGAGCGGGAAATGTGTCAAATTGTTCTGTGTATGTTTGTGAGTGTTGTGATTCACATGGGGGGATTGGGCACATAAGGAGGGGGGAACACATCTTGTGTGTGTGTGTGTGTGTGTGTGTGTGTGTGTGTGTGTGTGTGTGTGTGTGTGTGTTGTGTGTGTGTGTGTGTGTGTGTGTGTGTGTGTGTGGTGTGTGTGTGTGTGTGTGTGTGTGTGTGTGTGTGTGTGTGTGTGTGTGTGTGTGTGTGTGTGTGATCTGATCCGGATGGTTACTAATTCCTTTTCTTTATGGTGGACCGGGAACACCATGGGTGTTACAAAGTTGACTAAATCATCCACAATTCAATGAAAGTGGTGATCAGCCATTTTATATGTTCAAATGTCTACTGTGAAGGATATCATAAAGCCTTAATGCATTCGAATGTAAAACAAAAAAGTTAGGATTGATGAAAGTAGTAAATCGGTCAGATTTGACCCGAAGACAACAGGAGGGTTAATATACTTTGAAACACTGTGAAAGAGCCATGTTTAGGTTGTTGAGAAGATTGATAAATCTACAACATGTTTTCCTCTTGTGACACAAATGGGCCAGAAGATGAAAAAAACAAATGATGGTAAATAAATAAATCTCCAATTGAACGTTTTATTCAGTATTGGAGCATATTTTGAATTTCGCTAGCAGATTTGACTTCAAAATGACAATGGAATTGATGTGAATATGTGTTCTTGTCACTCATGTGAGGGGGAAATATAATGTTACATGTGAGGGAACGGAAAAAACTAACTTTGGTCTCTCAATATTGATCAGAGCAATTCATTCCTTATTAAAATGTCTTATCCATGAACAAGTTCCAGAAGTCATCTTTGAGAAAAAGCTTTTTGCAAACAATAAGATACAATAGGATAAACTTCATTGATCACGAATTGGGAAATGTTTTCATTGCAGCAGCATGTAAAACAAGTATTGCACATAATTAGAAATAAAGAAAGAGTAGAAAATAAACAATTATACAATATAAACATCTAAAAAAACAGAACTAAAAGAGTGAAAATATAAAAGTTGAGATGTAAACTATCTGACAAATAAAACATTATTGATAGGCTAAATTACAGCTAACACAATAAAGAAATTGGATTGTATTTACATTTAGTGTTCACAATGAGATATTCAATGAAATATATGTATATGTATGTAAAATGAGAAGTGAGAAGTTATAAGTCCATTAAACAAAAGAGAAACTATGGAGCAGTGCCCAGAAGTAGATCGCCAAGCAGTTAAACAAGTGTGTGAAAATGTAAAATTGAAGTTAATTTGCAAAGATGATCCCTGGTGGTAAGTGCATAACCTGTAGTGAAAATGTCCAAAATGATGATAAGACTCATCTTATCAATCATCACAACACTACTTGGAAGATGTACCAGTAACACACTCATTTTTGTTTCAGAATATGAAGAGAGAAGAAATGAGCACAGTTGTTGTCATGAATCTGGTAAGTGTGTTTGTTTAAAGGGACACAAGAGCTTGTTACTACTAAAACAGAGAGTTGCATTCATTATGCACTATAAGTGATTACTTCCTTCTATTTCATATGATTCATCATATCATTATTCCTCAAATAAGCACGTTAACATGAGACCTCCTTTTCCCTGTATAGCTCATTTACGATACACCCCACAAATAACCAAGCGAGAACACTTGGAATAGTCCTAATAATGTGCAAAATGAAAAATTATGCAAATGGTGTTTTGTTATGCAAGGACAAATGCACAAGGGAATCATCCCGGTGGAATCTAATTACAGAAGTGGGAAGAATCTACTGATGAAATTACAAATTGGTTACACGTGTAAATGTAAAGCTTCTGCTTCTGTCACTTTATGTCTGTGTTGTTTCTGCCCTTTTTAAGTACTTGTTATTCCAACACAAACTCTTAACTTTCCAAACAGGAATGGATGGATTATCGGTTGCGATGGAATCCCAACGAGCATGATGGGATTAACGTGATGCGAATCCCCGCTGTGAAGGTTTGGCTGCCTGACATGGTCCTCTTCAATAAGTAAGCACGAGCCCTGCACTCCATTTGGCATGAATTAATAAGCTCCAGAGAGTTGAGAGGACAAACTATTTGGTCTCTTTCCAAACTTTCCACATTATCTGTGAAGGATGGTTTCTGCGTAGGCCATACATAGCATGGAGTGAATAAGAGCGACACATGTTTTATGAGGAAAATACTGGGAATGCCTTTTCATTCAGTCGTTACATCCACCCTGCTCATAGCTGGGCAATTGTCAAACAGCTAGCTAACTCTTCCTGTTAGTTATATAATCAACTTTACATATGCTCCCTACCAGTGACGTGCGGTGAGGTTCATGGCTGGTGAGACACTGACTCTTTCAGAGTCAGATTTACAAATATTATATTTTGAACTTAATCGAAATATTCAGTTATTTTCAAAAGCTTTTTTAGTCTGATGCTTCGATTCATTTTAAACAGACCGTTCAACAAAAGGATACCCAAGATCTAAATATTGGATTGTTCTTTCTTAGTAAGATCCCATTTTCATTAGAAATGTGGTCTTACCTTGACTTGAAGATGAAGTCCATGCTATCCTTCTGGACAACAATCTCTATTACTTTTTTGTAAAAGTCCTCCTTATCTCCCTCTAGTTTTAAAACAAAAGTCTAGTTTGTTGTTTGCGTCTACCGTCTCTGCGTAGAATTACAGTAGCAACAAGAACCTGTGGGCTCACGTGCGCCCCCTTCAGTGCGGCAGAGGTTATGGCTGCCTCTCCTGGTGCTTTTTTCATTGCCGTTGTATGATGAGACCAGCGAGCCTAAATATCATATATACGTGAAATAAGTTATTTAGAGACTATGGATGGCGAGGATAAATGTAATAAAGGGATCTACAAACATCACATTGGTGACCTACAGTGAGATGGTAACAGGCATGTGCTTAGTGCCCGCTTTCCAGCCAGTTTCTGTGGGGTGACGCATTCTGAGGTGAGGCAGAGCTCATCTGTGCCTCACCTCACCCCACAGTAACTGGCTTGAGCGCACTCACAAAATAAGTGCCCGCGCTAAATTAGTGCCCGTGCTCCAGCAAGTTACTGTGGGCTTACGAGAGGCAGAGCACGTGCCTGCCTCACTTCTCATCGCTCCCGTAGCGGAGCTCGGCAAATTTGCTGATTTTGACTATAAAAAGCGATTTGAATCATACATAAATCACACTTACAACACAGATCAGTGAAGACATTTTATTATTATTAGTATTTAGTTTTTCTTTAGTTGTTTTTCCGTTACATTGGAGTATGACAGGTGAGGCTCTGCCTCCCCTGCCTCCCCTGACTGCACGTCGCTGCTCCCTACTGTACATCCTCCATGATAACCAGAGTTGGGTGTAACGCGTTACTTTTATAATTCAGTAATCACACTACAGTTACTAACATTGCCCCGACACACGTTACTTCGTTACTTTTATAAAATCAGTCATAATCACACTGACAGACAAGAGGGGTTTCCGCCGCAGGTTTATATGTACGTAATCTGCGCGACTTGCGCGTCCACATCTCCACGTGCAATGCTGCATAAACATGGCAGAGTCAGCGATAACTTTCGAGGGGTGGAGGTATGCCCATTATTTTGAGTTCGTCCGAAGAATAGACAGGAATGTGACGGTGAGGTGCAAACTGTGTCCAGGCCAGAAGCTGTTATACACTGCTGCAAACACCACGTCAAACCTCAACAAACACCTGCAAAGAACACATGCTAAGGTGAAGCTAATAGCTAAGGACCGGACCCCCGAACCCAGAGTGAGGATGTTGTGAGTGCGCCGCCGCCGACTCCGAAGCGGCACAAATTAGAATTTGGAGGACCGGTAACCAAAGCAGAGATGGACAGGCTTGTAGCATCCTTCATAGTAGAGGTAATGTTGCCCATTTGCACAGTGGAATCACCATCGCATCGTTCAGAGATATACTGCGCAAAATACAGATAGCAGGAGACAGGACAGCCATGGTCAGAGCTATCTGGATCAGTCTTATGCGACAATGGAAACTGAACTAAAGAGAACATTTGAAACTTTAGCAGTCTGCGTGATCTGCCTGTAGGGAGGGGCGGGCCGGCCCTGCGAGTAAAGTAACGAGTAAAGTAACGAGTTACTTTATGTAGAGAGTAACGAAGTAGTGTAATATATTACTTTTTTAAAAAGTAATATGTAATATGTAATATATAACTTTTTTTTAGTAACGACCCCATCTCTGATGATAACACGAGTTGGCATTTAATATAAAAGCTCCTTGTCATGACCCCAATGGCTGCTCTCGGCTAGGTCTGCAGGAGAGAGATTCAGAGTATCTTTTTAAACAGCTCATGCAAAGCACTCTGGTGCACTAAGTTAACATTTGTGAATGATCAATTATACACTTGTCTAGTCTACACAATGGTAGATATTGGTATTTCACATCAAAAACAGCAGCAAGGAAATGCAACCAAAGAAGTTTGGTGGTTTTATTTTTCTTCTAATACGTTGCTGATATGAAGCCATTAAACCAGGAATTGAACTGTTGTAAGAATAGTTACGACAGTTCCTGTTTCCACTTGAGTCAATTTGTATAATTTGGCACAAACATCAATAACCTAATTAGAATTTGGTGGTCAAAGCTGAACGTAAATGTGACCTTAGGAACACGTTTTTGGCTCCTTGACTAGGCATACATCTGCAAGGCGGTGTTGAGGAATATCTTTGCTTGGTGTTAGCCCTTGACCTAGATCATCATTCTTTATGCTCAGTTTCCCGTTTCTCATGACTCAGGCATGTAGCCTTGGAGAGTTGCTGTTATCTCTTTCTATTGCCAGTGTATGCACAAGCTTACACAAGATAGTTTATTGTCCAGGGACACCTGGAAGTCTAGCATATCAGATGTACAAGTTCCTCTGGAGGATAACCTTAAGTTATGGACAAACAGTTATATTGCCCTGCTTGTCTTAATATGAAGAATGTTGATTTATTCTTTATGAACTAGTTAACATCTCTGACCAGGGGAAAGATTCTTCAGAATTGGTTTGGGCAACCGCTGTGTCACCTCATGGCTGCAGAAAATGTCTTTGCCAATTCTCAATTTTTTCCATTACAGGCGTTAAATCAAGTTATTGTTTGTCATTCCTCCTCAAGCACAATGTGAAAAAAGAATGCTTCAATACATTATTCAAGAAATACAGATATAAGAGTCTTGATGATAACTGATCTTGTAGAGAGGACAAAGTATTAAGTCTGAACAGTGGCCTTCGAATGACACACTGTGCTCATTTGCTACATTTCGTCCTCTATTTAGCTGTTTAACTCCAGCCAAATAAGACTAAAACATTATATACAAAGGAAGAAACTTTTACAGATATAAAGGTAGATAGAAAATGTCCTTTGTACAATAGTTGTAAGTACAGGCAGTATAAGTACCTGTTGCCGTATTGATCATGAACATGCTGCAGATAGTTTGTGGTGAGACTGTGGACATTAGGTCAAAGAGCCAGTGCAGGTACGGTTCCTACAGAGGGAAAAAACTCTTGTCACAGCATTAAATTAGTAAATTAAGATACTTAAAACAGCAAGTGCAGTCTCTCTTTCTCACATCCCCACACACACTCCCATTAACACCGCTGTAAAGAACCCCACTGGTCCATCCATCAACGCTTTATAGGCAATTAAGCAGCATGGCTCCCTAAAAACCCAGCTGACGGCACCATTCAGCTACTTCAGCCCGGGAGGCGCTCACTTGGAACCGCACACAAATATGTACACACACGCAAATGCAAAAGTGTGTATACCCTTCTTCGATCAATGTTGGTCATTTAAGCTGCAGCATTTTCACAGGGACGGGGTTTTAGGAGGGATCGCTTTAAGGACAAAGGCTTCTTCTTGTTGAATCCCTACAGCCATAAAAGCCAAAACACTGCACCCTGACAGACGGCTAAATCTGCATCTAAATGACTTAATGTCTTTGTTGTGTGTGGTGTTATGAGCTTATGACCAGAGCTCTGTGTATATCCAACATTAGTGCAACATTTAGAAGAGTCCTGCAAAGTGTATCCTGCATTTCATACTCGCCAATTAAAATGTTTTAGTGTGGTCCTGCAGCACGGGACTGCGGCCAAATGTTGATGTACTCCATAGCTGTGGTTAGAGAACGGAAGGAGGCAGTGGGACTGTAATTATCAGACATACAAGACGTAGTATTTTCATTACTTTGACAAGAACTGACCCTGTCTTTATTTGTACTGTAGGTAGTTTATAAGCAAGACCCACCTCTTTATTTGGCGTTTAAATTATATGTATTATTATACTCTTTTAATGTTATTTTATTCGTATTTATCTAACTTATTTATGTGTTTTTTTTTCTTAATTTCTTGATTTAATAATTATTTATTTCATTATTGTTCATTCAGTCCTGTGCTTATTGATTTCTATTGGTGTTAAGTGTTTTTATCAATCACAAATGTTTGTGTTACTTGGTTTGTGAGCGTTGTGGCTCACACTTGAGGAAGGAGAGTGGTAGTGGTGCAAAAACAAAACAAAGTTTATTAAAAATAGCCAGGTGGCAGAAACTGAGGTATTCGGCAAAGTAACATTTAAGCAATAAAGCCGTCCTCTATTTATTGAGGCTATCCCGTGTCAGTGGATGCCCCTCTCAGGACCCAGCCTACTGCAAGAGACCAGAATCAGGTTACCAGCCTGCTTTTATTTATTGACTCATGACTTGATTCTGATCAGAGGCCTGTACTACGAAGCTGGATTTTCGCTTAGCCGGCTAAATTCAGGGAAATCTCGGGCTTTCCGGTCCTACGACGCTGGTTCTCTTTTTAGCAGGCTAGATTTCCATGGTAACTTATGCTGAGCGGCAAACCTGCTCCGGAGCAGGTTAGGTGGCAGGCTAAGAGATCAACTCAGTGAAAGCACTGCCTGCTGACCAATCAGAGCTCCGTGTGCGGAGTTTAAAGCGATCAATTCATATTACAGCATAGAGGAAATACAGAAAAACTGCCGTTGCAGGAAAGACTGCCGGCCAAAATCAACTGACTGTGTGAACGTGAAAATTAATAGAATACCCCTCCCATCTTCAGAGCAATCTGACTATTATAATATTAGCGTTAAGAAAGCTTACTTAAATATCTGCCACGACATAAGTAACCGGATCAGAGTAACATTAAGTACAGTCCGCGGCACTGTGAGTGCAGACGTAGATGTGTCCCATTATCATTCATATCATATCACATCATAATGTATCATATATTTCCTTATTTGAGTCAGCTTCTTGAGCCGTATCTGGCCGTGCAACACTCACAGTGTCACATACTGTATGCAGAAGTATTATTTTAAGCAACACATTAAGTTGACGAAACACTCGAGTCAAATTCTCCTAATTAAAGTCAGATCCACTCGTGTCTTGGACGGGGCAGTGATTTCATAAACCTGTTAATGTACGCATTCAAACACTTTTTCTTTTACCAGCTGTATTCACCTTGCAGGTGCAGCTATGTGGCTTTTATCCTGGGTAAAGTGTTTAAGTCATGGATGTTTAAAGTTTAACTTCTTCATATTTGACTAATATTAAAGTTCACTTTTCATTCAGGAAGTATGACGCTGCGCTGTCAGTACGCTTCTCCGTGTTTGCGATTGGTCGAATGCTCCAAATACCACCCCTTTCATGTGAACGCGCACCTAACTAGATAGGACACGGCGGCTTGAGCGATCCACTTGATATCCAGCGTCGTAGTACAGTTTAGCGCCAGCGCGTATGTTTTGGCTTAGGCCAACCGGCTAACTCCAACATATCCAGGTTAGGTTGAACCAGCTTCGTAGTACAGGCCTCAGCTGTCTGGCCTCCGGCTTAGCCACTCCCATCACTCCAGCAGCCGGCACTCTAACCACACCCTGCCTTTTAGTTTAGTTTGTATTTCCTTTTTGGTTTGTCAAGCACTGTGTTAGGTGTTGTGTATAATAATAATAAAGTTTGATTGATCGATGAAACAAGGGGCGGAGGCTAAATGCAGACCCAGGATGCTGCAAATTCATATTATGTGCATCATTGTTAATATGGGATGCACTGCAATTACATTTTTGCTTGTGTCCACTTCAGGAAGTCGTAATGTCCAGATTTTTGTTTTTTTAATCAAGCCAATTATCTCTGAAAGACAGGTTAAGGTATTAGCCCATCCTACATCAAAATATGTAATATGCGTCATATGTCTTAAAAATAAACAGTATGTGGAGTTTCTGATGCGGCAATCCTTTTAAGCAAGATCCTTACACTACATTTCTTTAATGTGAGACTTTTAAACCAAATCAAATTCAATACTGTCGACATGCCTACGAGAGCAATTTTGGGTTAAGTACCTTGCCCAATAATTATTTGACATGTTGACCGCAAAGCCTTAGCATCGAGCCACTGACCCCTGATTGGAAGACGTCCATTCACCCCACCAGGTCACAGTTGCCCGTTTGCCCTCAAAACTATAGAACATTATCTGTTCATATGTGTAAATAAACAAAAGCTTGCGGGTTAGGGTTAGGGTTGCTAAGTCTACTTGGTATAGGTTAGTTAGAGATCATGGTGGAAATTCATTCTTTTTTCTATATGACAAGAAAAAATCAGCATTTTCCTCTCTGTTTGCAGTAATGATGGAGTGTTCGATGTGGCCCTGCATGTCCATGTCCAGGCGTATTTCAATGGCAGAGTAACATGGACGCCCCCTGCCCTGTTCTGCAGCTCTTGTGGAGTTAAGGTGACCATCAGCACACACACAAACGAAACATTTACTACACAATTAATTGTATACTAATCCCGCCAACCCTCTTCCTCTTTTTCTTGCGTCTAGGTTAAATATTTCCCGTTTGACTGGCAGAACTGCACCATGCAATTCCGCTCCTACACGTACGACTTCACAGAAATCGACGTGCAGTATGCGCTGGACTCAAAAGGGATGGAGATCAGGGAGATCCAACTGGACGAGGCTTACACTGGTGAGAATTTGATGGGGATCCTATGAGAGGATAAATGGATGGATGAAGGGAAAGAGAAGGAAAGGGTATCCGCGGCTTTTAGGGAGGATACAGTAAAACCACTACCACTACCACTTTACTCTTTTACATTTTCTCTCATTAGACACTTAGGTTACGTTCAAGTTGTCAGTTAAGCTTAGGAAGGTTCCTAAAGGAGTTAAATGACCCGGAAGTGCCTCAGTGGCAGCCATGATAAGAGCCGTTCGAATTCTCTAGATCAGGGGTGCCCAACCTTTTTTGAACCAAGAGCTACTTTTAAAGTTGCCAGTCTGCCGAGATCTACCAGTCCAAATAGAGGGGGGGGGGGGGGGGGGGGGCTGGGGTGCTAGTGAACTGTCAACTGGGGGGAGCCTCGCTGCGGGGAAATGGCGGACCTCTGTCGGTGCAACTTCAATGATGCCTTTTAAAAACATAAAAGATTAAGGACGGAGACGGCCATCAGCGAATCGAGCCGGCCATTGACGACCGGCTGTTCTGTGATTCTCCAGATTCTACAGATGGCCAGTCCGCGGAGGGTGGAAAATAAATACCGGAAGTAAAAAAAGACGTGCAACGGGAAACAAAACTTAAAATATTAAATGAAACAATCTCATCTCTTAAAATTCACAACTTATTATGAATTAAACATTCACAAACTTATAATTATGTATTCACATGTTTAATTCGGTTACATATGCACGCAACGAACAGAAGAGCGTAGGGCAGAATTAGGAGGGGATTCCGTCTCGTAGCGTGCGTGCACCGTTTTGAAATGCCGCTCCTAAATGACCCTTCTTCGGTAAAGCCACGCTCGCATTGCAGATGAGACAGATGGACTTTGAATTGGAATAAACAAAAAAATAATCATCCTCCCACTCGGAGTGAAAATGATATATTTTGGGCTTTTTTGCTTCTGCCATAATTGTGGTCTTGTGTGTGTGCGGACTGTCACTCCTGTTGACACGGACAACGTCAGCTAACTAGTGCCCACTACCCACCAGCCACGCCCCGACACATGGGGTCACGCCAATCACAAAGCTTTGATGCCTTCAAGTGCATTATTCTGGCACAGGAAGATTATGTTATAGGACATTAACGATAAAACAGAATATTGTTGTTCTATTTTTAGACACATCTCGCGAATGACTGGGAATCTCCCCTGGTCGATCGCGATCGACTGGTTGGGCACCCCTGCTCTAGATGATAGGAAAGGAGGTTTGACACTTCCTTTATAACCTCCTTTAGCTTAGGAAACACTGGACCTTCCTTTACGAAAAGAAAGGAGAAAATGCTGGGCCGCAATGCCTTGTGGCCTCAACATTTACCGTGACATTCAGCCGCTCACGGAAACAACCTATCGTGACCGAGAAACTAGTATCATGTAAGTTATGGTGCTTATTAAACATTTTACAAGTTATACTGTAACTTGCAGTGGCGAGCCGTGAGCTTTATACCTAGGCCCTCTGACCCCCACCAATTCCCTCGAAAAAAAAAAAAAAAAAAAGAGTTATTACGTCACAGCGTATACTTCAGCGGAATATCAAAACAACGGCCCAGGGTGCAAAACGCATCAATGACAGCGACCCTCTACCACAAAAAACAACACCTGTGAACCCAATTTGTGTTCTTTGACATTGAAAATGATATTGCATTGTGTTTGTTACTTGCAGTTGTATGTCTTAAGTGTAATTTGGCATGCTTTTATTTTGAAGGCGAGTTCACACTGTTGACAGGAAGTTGTTGTTGCTATTGAAACAAGAAAAGTTTCACAGCGGGCGGAACTTGTCATAAAGTCCGCGATAATAAAACCCACCCATTTAGAGGGAAGATATGATTGGTCAATTGTACTGTCATTTGACATTACTCTCTCGTTCAGTTACTATAGCGGGCCCTCTGTGAATCGCAGAGAGGGCCAGACGAGCTTCTTTCATGTAACCCTTCACATTCAACAGAGACTGAACAGGCAGATTCGAAGGATTTATTTCTTTGGAAATGTTATTTGAAATACAAATTTATTTTTTCGGTAAAACTAATGAAAAATATAACAAAAATAATATTAAAAAAATATATATTTAAAAAAAAAATATATTTTTTAAATGTTTTTAAATATTATTTTTTAGAATATCTTAGGCCCTCACAGAGGGCCTAGAGGGCCCTGACGGCTCGCCACTGGTAACTTGCCCAAGTGCTTTGTTTTGAACGTTCAACACTATAATAATCAAAAGGAGAAATATGAACATTACTTTTTCACTGTAAAATGATCAAATAAAGTCAACATTTCATAGTGTTTACAGACTGTGTTCCTAAACTTATTTAAACATGTTTGAATGGTGATATACACAGTGATAGATGTTAAAGCAACAAGTTTATAATAAAGACAATTGTATTTATTTTTAAATATTCTCATACACTCATATGTATTGGGATTCATGTGGATTAATACGTATTTACTTTTAACATACAAAAGACGGAACAAAACTCTCCATGGGACAATCAAAAGAGCACTTCCACAAATGACATCTGACAGGATCTGACAACAACTAACAGACCACCAGTACTTAAATATTAATCACAAGGACAAGACCCAGCTGGGAAGGGAAGGCAAAACACTATGGCTGCGTCTCAGGTCGGTTAAATGGAGCGATAGTTACGGCTGTAACTACGGTTCTATGAGTCCCGGATGACCGCCAGAGGCGGTGCTTTTAGCACTGGATATGTCCATCGTGCGCATGCGCAGCTCGAGTACCAATAACTACTCACGTGACACCGGCTATAACAGCCGGTGTCACGTGAGAACCGTATGATAGAACCGTAGTTACAGCCGTAACTATCGTTCTATTTCGTCCCTACTGACCGCCAGAGGCGGTGCTTTTAGCACTGGATGACTTATACCAACCATGTCATGAAGAATCCAAGCCCTGGCTCACTAC
The DNA here is from genome assembly GCF_902827165.1 of Trematomus bernacchii. Lineage (NCBI taxonomy): Eukaryota > Metazoa > Chordata > Actinopteri > Perciformes > Nototheniidae > Trematomus > Trematomus bernacchii. Next base: position 1,013,114 of record NW_022987683.1, read on the forward strand.
TGGAAGCAGCGGAGCTCGGCAAAAGGACCACGCCCAAGAATGGGGAGTGGCGACATTAACCCGATAACAGGGGCGCCCCTCTCAGGGCAGCCCAAGATGTTGAGATGCTCCTTGCAGAGTGGTATCTCAGCCCAGATGGCAGGGGGCGGCCACTGGCCCCGTAGGCATGTGAGATGGTATCGACAACCCAGTGGGGCAGCCACTGGTAGAGGGCACACCTCCTTTAGTGCCGCTATGGCAAAAACAAGAGTTGCTCCGACTGCCGTATACAGGCAGTAGCCTCGATATTCGCCCTTTGGGCACCCACAGGGCACAGCAACTTCGACGTGCCGTTCTCCCGAATGTCAAAGCGTGCCGGCTGGGCAGGCTGATTGAAGTGGGTTTGTGGAAGCACCCTGGGCAGGAATGCCAAGGCAGCCGTCAGTCTGCCCAAGGGCCGGAGGAACTGAATATAAGGCACCCTCTTGCCCGGCCCACGAGGAAGTAGGCATCCCTAAAGTCCACGGTTGCGAACCACTCCCCCTGTGCATGTGCTGTGGTCAGCATATGGAATGGCTGCACCTCCAGGAATCTGTCGATTCCTCTGAGGTCCAAGAGCAGGTGAAATCCGCCGACTTTCTTGGCCAAGAGAAAGTACGCAGAGTAGAACCCCCTGGGCTAAGCAGAGGGTCTACTGGCTCGATTGCCTCCTTGGGCAGAAGGACGGACAACTCTTGGGCTAGAGCTAGGGCATCTGCCGGATCGCTGACGACTGTCATTTTGGCCCGGCCGAAGGCTAGGGGCCGGAACTGCGGTTCGTACCCCTGGGTTAAGGTGAAAACCACCCAAGGGCCGGAAGTACAGACAGCCCAGTAGCTGAGCTGCTGCTGGGGGGAGGCCGGTAAGGCTCTGAGGCACGAGGCCGCCTAGAAGGCCGGCAGCCGGGGGCACAACGGATGAGTGGGCCGCTGGGACCTGCGCAGACCACCACTGTAATCTGGTGGCTGAGTGCGGCTGCTAGAGGGGCCCCTGGGCCTGCTGGGAGTGGGCCTATAAAGACCCGAGAGCTGCTGCCTGGTCTGCCTAGCTTGGGCAGCACGCTCCAGTGCCTACAGGGCCAGAATCGGGGAGGCGATGGCAGGCTCAATGGATGGCAAGCGACCCAGCCCCACCCTCGCCGGATCCTGCATGGCAGCAGAGTGGGAGAGGGCCCTGGTGTGTCTCTAGCATGCATGGAGCTCCCTCAGGTACTCCTCTAAAGGAGGAACAGTGGGAATGAAAGGGGCAGGGTTATGCCTGAAGAAGGCGCTAGCCTGGGTCGGCCTGCGGAACCTGAAGCTGCAAGCGTACCAGGGCCGCACGAATAATGGCCGCCATGGAGCCGTCCTCCGTGCCCTGCAAAGAGCTCTGAGCAGAGGAGTGGGGAGCCTCTTCGGGGGTGAGCGGGCCCTGCCCCCCCCTTCCAAGAAGAGGTTCAGCCGGAGCCGCTAGCGACATGGCATCCTCAAGCAGAGGTGTGGCAACCGAAGGCGGGCCAGGCGGCAAGCTTGCAGCCCCCACACCGGCCCCTGGCTGAAGGGCCAACAGGAGCGGCTTTGTCTGCTCCATGATGGGAGCGAGAGCACTGCCTTCACCTAGCTGGATTAATAAACAAGGCAGTCTAGCGTCTACCAGGAGCGGGGGCGAGAACACTGCCTTCACTGGTTTAAGTTCGAGACGAATGCCAGATGCAGCGTAACCGGGAACGGGTGCGGGAACACCGCCTTCACCAGCTACCTGCTGAACAGAAAGAGTAGAGCAATGCTCCTACTCGCCGAATACAAAGATGGATGCAACTACACCCACGTTACCAGTAGAGGGAGGGGGAGCGAGAGCACTGCCTTCACCTAGCTGGATTAACGAACAAGGCAGTTTAGCGTCTACCAGGAGGGGGGCGATAACACTGCCTTCACTGGTTAAGTTCGAGACGAATGCCAGATGCAGCGTAACCGGGAGCGGGTGCGGGAACACAGCCTTCGCCAGCTACCTGCTGAACAGAAAGAGTAGAGCAATGCTCCTACTCGCCGTACACAGAGAGGGATGTAACTACACCCACGTTACCAGCAGAGGGAGCGGGAGCGAGAGCACTGCCTTCACTGGTTAAGTTTGAGACGAATGCCAGATGCAGCGTAACCGGGAGCGGGGTGCGAGAACACAGCCTTCACCAGTTACCTGCTGAACGGAAAGAGTAGAGCAATGCTCCTACTCGCCGAACACGAGAGGGGTGTAATGTCCTAAACCCACGTTACTAGCAGAGGGAGCGGGGAGCGAGAGCACTGCCTTCACCTAGCTGAGTAAATGAAAGTGCAAGGCTACTAGCAGAGGGAGCGGGGAGCGAGAGCACTGCCTTCACCTAGCTGAGTAAATGAAAGTGCAAGGCTACTAGCAGAGGGAGCGGGGAGCGAGAGCACTGCCTTCACCTAGCTGAGTAAACGAAGCACGGAGCTACCAGCAGAGGGAGCGGGGAGCGAGAGCACTGCCTTCACCTAGCTGGGTTAAATAAAGAAGTTCAACAGGACAGCTTAGCCGCAGCTGCTGCTAAGAATCAAGCAGCACGCAGAACACGCCAGATGTTAGCCAAGTGGCCGCTGCTAATAGTCAGAGTGATACGTTACAGGGCAACGTTACCGGGAGCGGGAGCGAGAGCAGCTCACCAGCTGAGTTAAATAATGAAGCTAAACGGTCCATGCAAGGTGTTAGTCAAGCGGCTGCTGCTAACAACCAAGCAAAATCAAGTCAAAAAACACAATGTTTAAGACCAGATAACTAGCTTCCAAAGAAGAGAACAGCACAGAGCTGTAGTTACAGTAGTAACCATGGCCAGCCTACACGGCCTAGAACTGTAGTTACAGTAGTAACTATGGACAGTACTTACACGGCTTAGAACCGTAGTTACAGTAGTAACTATGGCCAGTACTTACACGGCTTAGAACCGTAGTTACAGTAGTAACTATGGCCAGTATTTACGCGGCGTAGAACCGTAGTTACAGTAGTAACCATGGCCAGTACTTACGCGGCTTAGAACCGTAGTTACAGTAGTAACTATGGCCAGTACTTACGCGGCTTAGAACCGTAGTTACAGTAGTAACTATGGCCAGTATTTACACGGCGTAGACCCGTAGTTACAGTATTAACTATGGCCAATACTTAAACGGCTTAGAACCGTAGCTACAGTAGTAACTATGGCAAAAGTAACCGTGGCCGGTGAATGGCCACACATGCGGAGCACACAGCACACACAGTGAAGATTGTTCTCCGCATCTACCCATCCTAGTACTAGGAGCGGTAAATACAACAATATAGCGCTACTGTAGTCGCTGAGAATGAAGCTTAACAGTACATGCAAGGTGTTAGCCAAGCCGCTGCTGCTAACAATCCAGCAAGACCAGGTCAAAACCCAATGTTAAGACCAGATAATTAGCTTCTAAGGAATAGAACAGCCCACAAGAACCATAGGCCATGGTTACAGCAGTAACCATGCCGTAGTTGCATGGCCTAGGACCGTAGTTACAGTAGTAACTCTGGCCAGAACTTACCTTACTCTCTGCACCTAACAAAAAACAGGCAAAATATGGCACTGTGGGCTTTCCATACAAATTAAATGAGACGCAGCGAAAGCTGGGAACTCAAATGCTAAAGATAGCTCGGGCACAACGCCACAAGCAGAACTTTCAAAAGAGCATCATAAGGGCAACTTTATGGGAGAGGAGGCGAGAACACTGTCGTCACCAGAAAGTAGCCCGACAATAACAAGACAGCAATCAGGACAACTTAGCTGGGAGAGGGTGAAACACAGCCATCACCACAAGTTGACACGAACCTGTCCGTCGAGGTTCTGCACGGCGCACAGCCGGCCACAGCTCCAGGAGGACGCGTTAACAACCCGTAGCTCCGACTATCAGTCGCGAAGCTCCCCGCGGCCAGCTGTATGCAGAGAAATCCCTCAGATCAAACGTTCAAACCTGAACGCTGTAGGCTGCAAGAATGCAGCCACGGTACTCTCGCGCAGCGAGAAGATGAAAGGAACAGATCCTCTGACGACACCGGCTGTTATAGCCGGTGTCACGTGGGTCACAGGTGACTTTGTTGTTATTGGTACTCGAGCTGCGCATGCGCACGATGGACATATCCAGTGCTAAAAGCACCGCCTCTGGCGGTCAGTAGGGACGAAATAGAACCCTTGCATCCCTCACTTGCGTCGTTTCCCTGCGTTTAGTCCCTCCCACCAGGGAAGCATGGAGAGACGCAAGGAAACCACGAGAAGCAGGGAAATGAGTTTTAAGAGCAATGGGACGTCCTTTCCTCCGGAGCGTCACGTGAAGCGACGTCCGTTTGTGATGACACCGCACAGCTGATGTCTGACAGCAGCTCTGTCCCCGTTGTTTTCACACACACCCCCGCCTCTGTTAGTACACATTTACTGACATATACATTTGTATCATCTGTTGTAGACCCAAATAAATAAAATAAAATAAGAACTCATTCTCAAAAAAGATAAACGCCATTCTTAAAATGTATAAACAAAAAAAGCGATCATGAAAATGTTTCCAATAAATGAATACAATTATTTTTGAACACTTTGTTGTTCAGATATATCACATATTTGTAACTAAATGATACATTAATTGAAACAAAACTCTGTATAAACTGAGGAGTGACTCCTGTGAGTTTCATGTGTTTTCTTCACTCCGCTGGGAAACTGCTCTCATGTCAAGAAGCATCAGATCAGTGCATGCGCTGCATTGTCCAATCAGTGAGCGATACACAGTAAGGGGGCGGAGCGAGTGGCTGAGGATTTCACCGGAGGATGGTCTGGTGGTTCCTTGGTTATCGCTCCTCCATTATCGCTCCTCGATCCTCGATCAGAAATAAGCGCCATGGGACGCTACTCAAGATGGCGCAGACAAATCAACTTCCGGTGATACCAAGGAGCGAGGAAATGAAAATAACCGACCTGAGACGCAGCCAAAGGCATCAGGTGAACACAATAAGGTGATCAAACGGGAGGGAAGACACAAAGACAGGAAGTAAAAACAGACAGTGGGTGAACACTCTTCAAAATAAAACAGGAAACAAAGACAGATCGTGACAGTTTGGACCCTTGGTATGCAGATGTATGTCCCTTTGCTAATCTAAATTCTCCAAATGTTTTTCCAGAGGGTGGCGAGTGGCAAATCATACACAGGCCGTGCAGGAGGAACATGAACGACGATGACTATGAGGACATGACCTTCTACCTCATCCTGGAGAGGAAGCCTCTGTACTACGTTTTGAACATCATCCTCCCCTGCATCCTCATCACCATCATCGCCATCTTCAACTTCTACCTGCCTCCTGACGCAGGTATAGCAACCATACATAATGAAACATTCAAACCAGTTTAACTATGATATAATCTGACTGGTAGTACACACATTTTCCACTTTGATCAAGCTTGAGTTAGGGTTAAATTGCCTGATTATCGTCTATAGGCAAGGCAAGTTTATTTATATAGCACTTTTCAGCACGCGACAATTCAAATGCTTTACAAAACAAATTAAAATACTTTTTAGGAATAAATACAGTAAAAAAACACATTGTAGAATGGCATTTTACAACAGGCATTAAAAAGCAAAGATAATAAAATAAACACAACAGGTATACAATACATGTTTAAATGGCATACTGTAGTGCGAATATGAGCAGCTCAATTAAAAGCAGCGGCAAAGAGATATGTTTTCAGTCTCGATTTAAAAATAGTAAGAGTTTCTGCAGACGTGCATGATTTGGGTAGTTTGTTCCAGAGTGTCGGGGCATAATAGCTAAACGCTGCCTCTCCATGTTTTGTTTTTACTCTCTGAACCGATAGCAGACCCGTCCCAGAAGACCTGAGGCACCTTGATGGTTCGTAATTATGTAGGAGATCAACAATATACTTTGGTCCTAAACCATGTAATGATTTAAAAACTAGCAATAGTACTTTAAAATCAATTCTTTGGCCGACTGGAAGCCAATGTAAAGATTTCAGAACCGGACTGATGTGATCCACTCTTATAAAGCTCCTGATGCCATTTTGTAATTGTGTTTCTCTGGTCTGGGTAAATTGGGCAATCACACACTTCTCCAATTACTGTCACAAGGGTATTCCATTTCAGATTAGATATCAGTTTCCCATAGAGCACCGCAAAATCAATATCCACTCAAATGAAACAGTAGAAATCAGCCCCAGAATGTACTTCGTCCACAACACTTACATGGTTCAACAAGATTTTTCTTATCGACTTGTTTCACAACATTCATTGGGTAAGAAATGATACTTACAGACTGTTAACAAAACACATTCCAAAAAAGGTTCATTATTAATATTATTTACTTACTCACTTCAACCACTTCATCCTAACCCTGGCGCGTGGGTCCAATAAGAAACTTTTTTACTTTTCACTCACACAGTGCAAAACCATGTTAAATTACTCATTTAAGCTGTTTGAGGCATATACTGTATAATTGCCATACCATATAACTATAGGGAATTGGTCTTGTATTACATGGGAGATGACATTCCAAAAATTCACAAAAAATACAAATGTTTAGAGGTAATACAGTATATATTTTGTAAAAGTGAAAAAGAAAACCTATTTTTCCTCTTCTCTTCATAAAAATCACCTGACGAAACCTTTGACATTTTGAACTTTGCGGTGATTTACGTCAACGAAGTGATTGAGGGAAATGCCACTGCTTTGACATTTACCCACTGTCGGAGCGTGCACGGCCCTAATGCACATCCATTTCTATTTACCTGCCAGTGCCAACTATAGACAAGCTGTGGTACACAGTTTGTGGGTAACCACTAAGTACACCTTGATCTATTGGCCAATCAGCTTCACTTAAATCAGTAGATGAATTTTCCATTAGAGTAATTACTGGTGAATGACAGAATCAGAGCAGTTAGTGCTAAACTGCTATCTTCTTTGTTTTGTTTCCCCGACCAGGAGAGAAGATGGGTCTGTCCATCAACGTGTTGCTCACCCTCACTGTGTTCCTGCTGCTGCTGGCTGATAAGATCCCTGAGACTTCACTGGGTGTCCCCATCATCGTCAACTACATCATGTTCACTATGATCCTGGTCACATGTTCAGTCATCCTCAGTGTGGTTGTCCTCAATCTGCACCACCGCTCGGCCAACACCCACTGCATGCCCATGTGGATCCGTATGGTAAGGTCCGACACTTGGTTACCCCCATAGGCGATTACGTATATGCTAAATATACACATTTATGAGCTCCTACAATACAATACAAAAAGACGTTGCAAAAAAAAGTGAATTTTCTATTAATCCAATCAATTGCAGTAAATAAGAGCAAGCAGATGCATACACATTTCAAACATTGAGGTCACCATGTGCAAATAATAAAAATCACCACCATTTTTTTAATTAATGAAGTCATTGAAGCAAAACCTCAGTCAATGTAGTAAATGGTGGCCTTTATTAATGAATGTAATGGACATTTTTATACTCATTTAGAGATTTTAGTAGTTTAGGTCCAGGCAGATTATTGTTTTAGGTTGACACAGTCCTCGCCAAATGTCATGTTTTACCATTAACCTCCATTAACCGTGCTAATTACTGTACAGGCCTGAGCAGCAGTGCTCTGTGGAGTTCTGTCGTGTTTATAGGGAACACTCACGTCAGAAAGGCTTATACACAGGTGATTTGTATGGAAGTTTCCTGCTTGGCTTGACAGGAGGAAAGTACATTATGGGTTCTGCTTCCTTTCCTTTCTTTTCCTGCTACCTTTTTGACGATCAATGTCGTCAAATAGGGATATGTGTGATTCAGTCGTTTTTGTACAGTGCAAAATCCCAAAAGCCAGACATATCATGCAAAGTTGAATGTATTCTGTTGTCAACTCAGCACTGTATGGAGTTACTTTATTGAAAACAAATTAAATTATGTCTTGTTAGGTACATTTAAGCATCACTGACAATATTACATCTATCCACAGATTATTACAAAAATGATACCTGAAAAATTGACTTTCTTTTATTACAGTATTAAGCTTTGATGGCACCACTTACAAGCTCGGCATTTAGCCCTGCTACTTTTCAAAATCAATCTTCACATTAGATACATTAGGTCAGAAGAAGTCTTAATGTTTAGATACATTTAAATTCCAATGTCAAAAATCTGCTAATTTCAGTGTCAGGAAACATGTGACGAGTCCTAAAACCCGGAAGTGAGTTAGCATTTTACCACTACCGGTTCCCTCGTCTCAGAGTCAATGGGATTTCTCCATAGGATTTTGGAAAATAGGGGCAGGTTGGGCACAGCCCCACCTAGTGTCAGCAAAAAGTAATTCAATTAAGCATTCCAAAAAAATGCAAATAAATGCAAAAACAATACATCTCAAAATATATTTTAAGTTCATGTTTAATCATCTGATTCGTCTGTACATTGCTGTTTTAGTCTGTGTTCTTCTGATTAGTGTCTACAGTGTGCCTATTGAGCCGTTTTGAGCGACGTGGGTCAAGCCCCGATCTAGCCCCTACCTCTCACTGTCTAAGTGAATGGGTGCTGTAAAAACTACACTACGCATGCTCAGAGTATTTTTCTTTTCAATGTGTGCGGCAAAAAAATAATCACCATAGGGGCACTGTGCTGGCATACCTACCAAACGTCATCTCATAATTCAGAGAGCTGCAAAATATTTAAATTGTATTTTCGGATCCTGAACGAGACCGAGAACGTTACCTGCAGAAGGAAGCCAATGCAGCCCCGCTCTCTTTAACTCCAGGCGACTTTCTGTCGCTTTCCTCCGTGGTGCAGTGCTGATCGTTTCACCACAGAGGAAAGCACTTCACAAATTGCAGTACCCATAAGGAGCTGTACAAATGCCGCAGTTTTTGCGTGGCTGTGTCTTTAGTTGAAAGCCCAGTGGCGATCTGCTCATCTCTCATCTAAATAATATGCTACAAAGGGGCGGACTGGCCATCTGTGTGTTGAACTTTCCCGTCGGCTCCCAGACCGTAGTCGAGGAAACAGGGGGGATGACCAGGGCCGTCCCTGGCCAACTGGCGGCCCCACGCAAAGTTATATGATGAGGCCCTCTGTTTCGCGAACTTCGACGGGGGGGGGGGGGGTGGGTTAGCGTGCTAATGGAGCCTTGCGATACCATACTAATTGCTCCGCCGCATTTGCGGCTCAGATGGGGCTCAGTTGCGGCTCCTCCCGCAAGATGAGGCACCCACCGCGAGGGGAGGCCCCCTCCGCAAGGTGAGGCCCCACGCAGTCTGCATGATCAGCCTGTAGGGAGGGACGGCCCTGGGGATGACTCTCTGTCGTCTCCCAGGGCAGAAGCAACAAGTTTCAGGTTCAATAACCCACTTTAGCTTAAATGACTGGAGAGAGGCTGTCACGATCTTGGTGTTATGTCACGGTTTTAGTGTTGTCTGTCTGGCAATGGGTTTTGTTTTGCTGTTCTGTTCTTCCTGTCTCTTGTTTTCCTCCTGTGTCTGTCTCATTGTGTTCACCTGTTGCCCTTGTGTTTCTGCCTCCCTTACCCAGCTGTTTCTCGTCCCGTGATTACCCCTCTCTGTATTTAGTCTTGTCTTTCCCTGTGTTCCCCTGTCGGTTCATTGTTTGTCTTTCCTGTCTCCCTCCATGTCAGTCACGGTCAGGTTTTTGGTAATGTATCTTCCTTGTGCTACCATTGTGTCTTATGCCATGTTATTTGCCATCAGCTTTTAAAATAAAGCTCGCTTTTGTTTTCTAGACCTTTTTACCTCTTTTTGTAGTCTGCTTTTGGGTCCTACCTTTTCCGCGATCATAACAGAGGCGAGCTCTTCTTGGGAGGCCGTTACATTTATTTAGTTGTTCTTCTGTTTCAAAAAATACATCACAGACCTCTGTTTTTCTGCTGCCTCACTTCACTTCCAGAAACATACACACTCTCGCTCTACCATACGCACACGCCACACCCCTCTCTCTCTCTCTTAAAGGGACAGCGATCTCATCTCACTCTACATGACCCTAATATCATAACATGTGTGTTCTGGAGAATCACAGAACGGACGACCGTCCTCATTATTATGCCGTTTAAACCAATTATTTAAATGTGTTTGTTAAATTCTGCATCATGTAAGTTGCGCTGACAGGTCCACACCAGGCGCTTCGCCTGGCCTGGGCTTAGTTTATAGCATAACGTTAGCATTTTGCTTCTGGCGATTAGATTTATGATTATAAAAGTAGAGTAGACAATTGTGGAAATTATCCGGCTGAACAAAACGTGCATTTATCAAACAGGTTCGTTTTCCACAGACCTTATTTCGCGCTATTTTCCCAAATCCTATAGAGAAATCCCATTGCTTTTTTGTCGAGGGAACCCATGCGCAGCTTACTTCCGGGTAAATACGTCATCCCTGCACCACTCTATAGAATCTCCATTGACGGTAGCAATTTAAAAATTGTGGGTTAATGTAGGTCCTGCAGAAGTGTTTTAACTCCACCTTCTAGTACAGCTCAGATCAATGGAAACCTTGCTACAAAAGACAATATGCAAAATAAATGGATAGGGATAATAGGGACCACATAACAAGTATGTTTCCGAGCGAGTCAGGTTGAGTAGCACGTTGGCTGTGTTCTTGTGGTCATGTCACAATGTGTGACTCACTGCTCTGCTATATTATATTTCCCATAGAGGACAGTCAATGGGAAATATGACATGTGTTGCAGTATACCGGGAAATGTAAGGACGGGAATGAAGAATATGGACATATGGGATTCTGAGTGGTCACCTTCCATTTCCTTGAAACTACTGTACAACACCAGTCATCCTGTTCACCTCACATTACATTCTCCATTGTATTTACAGTACAGTATGGTCCTTGGGGCGGTGGTGATTGACATCTATTGGTCAATGCAGGCTAGCCAACACAAACAAACAGCATTTATGAAATTGTTTGAGACATTTGCCCCAATGGTTAGCTATTTATGTCCAGGTCAAATGTCCTTGACAGCCAAGTAGTAACTGGGTTTTATCAGCATGTATCTCTATTTTAATTAAGCACATGTAAGATTAGCCCAGTATAGCTTTATTTAAAAACTCCACTGGAGTATCCAGAGTTGATGTTCTTAGTTCGAGGACACCTTGATAGTAGACTGTGAGGAATTGGAAAGCATTACCCATTTGGTTTCCCCGCCCACGTCATTCAGCAGCAACTGTTCTCAAAGGTTATCTCACCGCTAAAGTCAACATTTGGACTAATTTCTCAGCCTTAATAGGCAAGTACACTTCAGCTGTCCCATAAATCGCGGAACAGGAATCCAAACAAATAGATTTTTATTACACTACAAGCTATTGACTGAAAGTGAAAAGTATACTTAAATAAATGTATGTTTCCCATGTGGTTTGGAGTCAGAGTAATACACATGAGTGGGTTTCTTGTGATATCCATTTTTAAAGTAACAACGCTAAGAAACTGATTTTATTTGGAATTATCGAGTCAGCCTTACACTTTTCACCTTTCCTTTCCTCCTAGATCTTCATCCACATTCTGCCTCCTGTCCTGTGCATGCTTCGACCCAAAGTAGAGACCCCCCTGTCCCTGAAGACCCAACCCAAAAAAAGGATTGTCACCATCAGCAAGGTGGCTGATGAATACTTCATTCGCAAGCCCGACTCCTCCATCTTGTTCCCAAAACCACACAGGTGAGACAACAACTGCTCTGGGGTTAGGATGGTAGTACAGGGACACGTAGGTATGAATATATTGCATTTACATTTTCAGACGGGCGTTATGCACGCAAGTCGGTATGATGAGATTTTAAATTTACACAAGCTTCATACTGAACTGTTATTTTCTTTACTTCTATTTTACAAAGAGGTAAGTATATTTCAAGACAATTGCACGTTAACGCTTTGAATTCAAATGTGTATACCGATGTAATACATAATCCATATCTGACTGTCTATAACAGGGCCGTCCAAACTTTTTTCACTGAGGGCCGTATACAGAAAGAAAATACGAAGGGCTGAGACCCTCACTAAAGGTGAGGTATATTGCCTCAGAAGTTAAGTTATAAGTTAGAAAAATCGATCAATTTTGCTTGATACTTGAATAAACTTAAAGAAACAAACAGCCTACATCACAGCTCTTTATCGGGTTTACTTTATTTTGTTACAAAAACTGTTGTTAGTTCATTCTTTACAACAGAAGCCTCAGATTGCTTATAATAAGGGGAAATAGGAAGGGTATATCGGAAGCTTGTTATGCAAATAAGTTATTGGGCTTTTTTTTTTATCAATTAAGGTTGTTAGAAATACATTTCAACTTGAATTGACTGAATTTATTTGCAAAGTATAGTTAAAATAGTTAAAATACTGCTGTGAAATATATTTTTACATATACATTGAAGAAGTAAAATAACAAGTTTCATGTGTGGGCCATTCTCCATTATAATTTTAAATTTGCTGAGGGCCATAAAATGGACAACGGGCCGCAATTGGCCCCCGGGCCGTAGTTTGGACACCCCTGCTCTATTACATGGGTTATCACTCTTTGTAAGATACTTGCCATTTAAACTACATTTACTGTTAAGCTCTTTACTTTCTGATCTTTTTTCTAGAGTCTAGACTTTGAGATGTTTTCAGCAGGACGGATGTGCTCCATATTTAAAATAGAATATGGACAGAATTACATTTAACAAATTGTATTTAGACGTTAGAATCCAAAGACCTCTACTGAAACCCATACTGATGACTGCTTTGCCTTTAGCTTTTGAGCTGAGCGCACTGCTACAGTAGCTGACAAACCCTTCTATCAGTCTTGAAGTTGGTGCACAGGTATCAGATGACCTTGCTCAGATGAACTTGGTAGAACAAGGAACTGCACGTCCAAGGAATTAGCTACTATGAGACATCCTCATCCATTCAGCTTCCCTGCCGCTCTATTAAAACCAAAAACCTCCCTCACAGTCTGTCGCTTCCTCTCTATATCTCCCCTCCTGTGAGATCTGAAATATGTCTAGCGGGAAAGTCTTGAGGCGGGTGAATCGTTGCTAAAATAATAATGGCCCGCACAAATTGACACATTAGAGCTAGGTGAAAGAACGGGTGACGGAAGTGAAGGGGAGGAGGGGGGGGCTCTATTAGAGCAATTTGAAGAGACAGCAGCATCTCTCTTGAGCCCGTATTACACACACATGCCTTCTTAATTGGGTTTAGTGCGTGTCTTGGCACCAGTCAGTTTTAGTTGAATTAGTCTCCTGAATAGTAATTTACTTCTCGCTGATGAAGGGCTACTTTGAGACACGAGGGAGGGAAAAGGGAGGAGAGGTTAGGAGGCCAAATTGTGTCTCCCTGGCTCTCTCTTCCTCCTTCCTTTATCCCTCCCTCTCCATGTGATGAGGCTGTACCCCTCCTAGGTCGCAGCCTCTTCACCTGCCACACTCACAGGAGCAGCGCTGCATCGTAAACCCCAAACATTGCAGCACTGAATACCAAACTGCTCCATACTCTCACCTGACTGTGAGGTTATACTCCATTTGAATGTTTCCTTAAAAGACATAGTGCCATACTGCCCTCTGGTGGTGGGCTGTCTGACCTGCAACTCATGTCTGGAATAAAACAAATGATAGGATCAAAACAAATTAAGGGTGTTTAATATTTGAGGTGTTTCATAAGAAAACAGATGTTTGGATATGGCAGCTGTTCAAGGGGGATAATTTGTTAGTGCCGGACAAGGTCAAGGCAAACACTAACGGGCCGTCTCCACAGCAGCGTTAAAAAAATCTTGAAACGCTTCTGCCCATTCACTTTGAATGGGGTGACGTCACTTTCCCTCACTTTTCGCCGAAATGCATTGTGGGCAGGCGAGCGGAGATTCTCAGGATTTTCAAGATTCAAAGTTGAACAATGTTCAACTTTTGAAGCTGAGGTGGAAGCGTCAGCCAATCAAATCCCGTGTACGCAAATCTGGCAGTTCAAGCTCTAGCCAATCAAACGGCGTGTATGCTGGGAGAGACATACCGCAGGTCATTTCCTCATATTCCAAAAAATGGAGGAGAAATTAGCGGTAGCGAATCAATCACCCGGTGCTTTATGACCAGACCTACCGGGATATAAACCGGAGGAGCCAGGCATGGAGGGAGGTGGCAGAGACAGTGGTAGGTTTTCGCCTGTTTTGGGGAGTTTATATCCAGTTTACTTCGGGCTTTTTGGCTTCGTATGTCGCGGGCGGGAGATTCATGTGATTGGTTGATCGCAAAAAAATCCCCAAGCCTCAGATACGCCCACCTCCAAGATTTTTTTAACGCTGCTGTGGAGACGGTCCGTAAGAGTTGAATAGTTTTAGTGACTTTGATAAAGGGGAATACTGCTCAATCGTAAAAGTAATTTTTTTGTTTGTTATTAAAAAAATAACAAATGCATACTTAGAAACCAATGTCTCAACTGTTTTTTCTGTGTGCATATACGTTTTGTACTCTTTTTGTATGTAATGCGCCCAGAAATGTCATTGAATTCAATTCCTTTCTTATTTTCATAACTTTAACCTTATGTCCAATGCATTACATCAACAATTGGAAAATAGTATAGTTCACCTTTAATTAATACCCAAATCTTTCAATGTACACAAATGACAGACAAACTCAAAGACCAACTTCCTGTTTGAATTTGACCAATAGTGAACTTGGATGGATGACTACATTTTGGGTGAAATTACGCTGTACAATTATGCTTTAATATCCATCAGGGAAAAATCAGAGCAGAAAAGGTTAATGAGTAACACGTTGAGTTTCTGGGACAGCTGTGTTTAATGGTAGAAAATCAGTCTTTAAAAAAATGTAAAGTTGAATTAAAAAGCAATCAAAGACCATAGCAAAGTTCAACACATTTAAGGGCTTTACTTCTTCTATAGTATGACCAGTAATTGTGAATAAAAACAACTTGGACCAACTGTTAGAGATGTCATGTGAAAAGTTGTGAGTGACAAGCAGAGTTACGAAGGCAACCGCTAGCACGCTATCGGAGATGACGGTTGGTAACTGAGGGCAACGAGTAAACACAGAAACATACACACACACACAAACACACACAGAGGGTTTCCACGCCAGAGTGGCACAGTCAGCAGATGCAGAGCGGTGACTCCCAGCAAGCCCAGGGAGCTCCTCTGACCTTCTCTTTATACCTCTCTGAATAACAGCCGAGTGAAAAGGAGACGTGCAGCCCGCCTCGTAAACGCTTGACTATTTTACAGCTTTTAATTAGTCTGGTCTGACATCTGCTCGCACATTGCTACATTCTGCAAGCCCCTGTTTGCCTTTGTTCTGTTAGATGTTGACCTATAAAATGTTGCTTCATGGTTATGGTTGTTGTTCTGTGTGTTGTCGTTAAGGTATAATCCAGAGGGGATGGTTACAGATATGAGAAAGTTCATTGACGGCCCCAGTAGCTACCTGAGTCTACCCGAAGAGCTCAAGTCGGCCATGGACGCCATCACTTATATCGCTGAGGCCCTGCAGGCGGAGAAGGACAATGATGCTGTAAGTTTCCCTGTCCGAATTCGCTGTAATTCTCTTCAATGTTTTTTTTAAAGGTCATGCACTTTTTGATGTCTTTTATACATAAATATGTGTCCCCGGTGTGTCAGGGAACTCACGAACCCTCTCTCTTTTCGGCCAGCAGCTACTGACCCAGAATCAGAACTGCTCTAATGGCGCTTTTCCACTGCAGGACCTAGCACGGCTTAGTACGGTATGGTTAGGCCTTGGTAGGCCAGGCTCACTTTATGCTGCGTTTCCATTACAGTGTAGTTACTGGGGTAGTAACTATAGTAACGCAGTGTAGGCGGGGCGATCGGCTGTTCGGCGGGCGGAGAGACGCTGCATAAAACTGCCGTGACGTCATCTTCAATGCGAACCACAAAACCAAAACATTAGCCGTTAGCTGTTAGCACTCAGAGCTCACACCTCCGCATATCTGTTCAGAAACTAGACAAAAGTTAAACAAGTACAAACCACAGACTGTCTGTGTCATGGCGAATACAGTCGCTGGTTTATTTATGTCTGTAGGCCGTTGTTGTGAGTGTGGACGGAGCATATACAACGTTAGCTTAGCCTGATCGATCCGATCTCCATTCAGAAAAACACGCATTTTAAAAGGTTTTTCGCCTGCCGTCTTTGAAACGTGTATTCCAATTAAATCACGCAGTGGAAAAGCGCCATAACAGGGCTGAAACAGAGGGATATGAGGGATGTCTAAAATGCATGATCTGTTTGGTATTTTGACCAAAACACATCATAGACACGTTTTTTATTTCAAAAGAGCCATGTCTAAATGTCTTTCCCCGCCATCCAACCAATTATACTACCTCATATTCACTCG
Organism: Trematomus bernacchii; assembly: GCF_902827165.1. Taxonomy (NCBI): domain Eukaryota; kingdom Metazoa; phylum Chordata; class Actinopteri; order Perciformes; family Nototheniidae; genus Trematomus; species Trematomus bernacchii. Next base: position 1,029,490 of record NW_022987683.1, read on the forward strand.
TTAATTTTTCTCTTTTTCACGGATCCCCCCTCCTCCAGCTGAAGGAGGACTGGCAGTACGTGGCCATGGTGGTGGACCGCATGTTCCTCTGGATCTTCGTCGTCATCACCACCGTGGGGACTTTGGCCATCTTCGCTACCGCAAGTTTTAACCACACGCCCACCGACCCCTTCAAAGCCCCCTGAGGCTGCAGGACATTTGGTGTTCTTGAGCTCTTGATTTACCACCTCAGCAAATACAGAAGAACCAATTTCATGAAGTTTGCGAACAATTTTGACACTCATAAGTACATGCACGACACTAGCCGAACTAGCAACAACACCTCATCAAGCACTTTCAATTTACTTTCTTTTATCTGACTTGCTACCAAAGATTACCTCAAGATGTTCATTTGCCTTTAGCTTAAAGAGTGAAATGTTTTCAAATGTTGAAATAAATCCTTATATAAAAACAATTTGTAGGTTTCCATTGCGTCAGTTCTTTGCTGTTTCAAAGTGGACAAAATTGGAAAATAAGCGATATTTTAAGACATTAAGCCTGAACAGAAAGGCATGTATCTTAATTATCTACCTAGCCAAGCTCTAGGTTATCCGAATTAGCTTTCAAAACACTCTTAAGGTTTTGTCTCCATTCAACCTCTACCTGCAAGTAAATGCAAATGAATGAACATCTGGATTTTCCACAGCTGAATGACCTACAGTGTTCAAGTTCTCAGCCTTTATCACAGGGAAATGCATTGCCAATAACTATATGTCTTCAACATAGATATATTTAAAGGGGACCTATCATGCAAAATGCACTTTTTGATGTCTTTTATGCATAAATATGTGTCCCCGGTGTGTCAGGGAACTCACGCAGCGTCAGAAAATAAAACCCTCTCTTTTCTTCCGTACCCAAATCTCTAAAAACGGGGATACAACGGAGCTGATCCAGATTTGCGTCCGATATGACGTAATATCGGAAATGTGGACCCACGGCACCATCAGAAACGTTGCTATCAGAAACAATGCCCGACTGTTTTGGACGTAATATGGTCGTGTTTACATTAGCATCGCTAAAACTCAGAGCTAACCTGTACTGGAGAGCATGTGTGTGAAGAAGCTGGATATAAAAAGGAACTCACCTTGTGGTATAACCGGCAAGAGAGAAAGCCTTTCTTACTGTTTCAGAAATAATCCTTGATAATCCATGATATGGCGTTTCATCACGGCAGTATTTCGTTTAGACAGTATCTGCCGGGTCCTGCATGAGCTCAGCCCCCTCCTTTTCTATTTTTTATACCCAAAATCAGCTCTTTTGAAACAGGAAGGGAAATAGAGGGATATGAGGCATGGCTAGAATGGGTTATCTGTTTGGTATTTTGAGCAAAACACTTCATAGACATGTTTTTTATATATTTCTATATATCTGAGACCTATGCTATTGCCTAAAAATTGCATGATAGGTGCACTTTAAAGTAGCCAAAACTGCATCATGTGTTACAGGCCTTTGATATTGCATGAAATATACCAATATGTCATCTGTATAAAAGTGTGTTTAGCTCTAGTAGGACTCTGGGTCTGAAGAGTGTGGAACGGATCCAAAGCTGGATATTCATACGTGGTGTTCACACATAAACACCAGGACAAACCAGATGCTATAATGAGCACGCTGTATGCCTTTCATTTGGCTGTGTCAGAATGTGCTGGAGTGTGGCACATGCTCCACGGATATTTCTGCGACCGTAGTAATCCGCTTTGTATTTTCGGCGCTAGTGTATGTGTGCACGGAGGCTATTTCTATGTCTGGGTGCAGGCCAACTCAAGTCACCAGCTGCACCAATAGCCTGTGGAATTCCCATTATATAGAAGACCTGTGCCTCTCAATATCTAGTAGACAAACACAATACATACATACTTTTTCTATCACGTGACATTAACACACCTGCCATTTTGTGGTTTAAAAAAAAGTAAAGATCTAAAGGGAAGTTGTCAAAGGCTCCATCTGTTGTCAGAATGCTGCTGTGAGTTGCGACCAGTGGCGTTTTTATATGTACAAAAGTGGTGGGGCACAAAAAACGTAGATGTCTATATATAAGCTTCTGCAGTGACGTGCAGTGAGGTTCATGGCTGGTGAGGCACTGGCACTGACTCTTCAGGTTTACAAATATTATATTTTGACCTAAACCAAAATATAATATTATTTTCAAAAGCTTTTTTTGTCTGATGCTTCGATTAATTTTAAACAGACAGTTCAACAAAAGGATACCCAAAAAATGTAATTTTATCATTTAAATATTGAATTGTTCTCTCTTAGTAAGATCCCATTTTCAATCAAATTGCGGTCTTACCTTGACTTGAAGATGAAGTCCATTTGCCTATCCTTCTGGACAAAAATGTCTATAACTTTTTTGTAAAAGTCCTCCTTATGTTCTTGTAGTTTCAAAAGTCTATCATAAATCTAATCCATAGATTTATGATAAAAAAATTATAAAAGTAGGGTAGACATGTGGATGTTATCCGGCTGATCAAAACGTGCATTTATCTAACAGGTACGTTTCCCACAGATCTTATTTCCAGCTATTTTCTAAAATCCTCTGGAGAAATCTCATTGCTTTTTTGTCGAGGGAAGCCATGCGCAGCTTACTTCCTGGTTTTAGGACGCGTCACTGCAGCTCTCTCGTCTCCTCTTCACACACCACACTTTTCGCGGCACACGTACTTACAGCCAATCAGCTCTGAATGATTTGAGATGACGTATGGTGGGGATGGTAGCTCCATGCCCCTCTGGTCATTATTTTTTTGCCACACACATTTCATTACAAAATACTCTGAGCATGCGCAGTGTAGTTTTTACAGTCACCGTTCACTTCACAGCGAGAGGAAGGGGCACGATCAGGTTTTGTCCCACATGGCTCTAAACAGCTCAATAGGCACACACTGTGACTGTAGACACACTAATTAGAAGAACACAGACTAAAACAGCAATGTACAGACGAATCAGATGATTAAACATGATCTTAAAATATATTTTATATATTTTTTTATTTATTTTTTTGCATTTTTGTAATCATTATTTGTAATACTTTCTGCTGACACTAGGTGGGGCTGTGCCCCACCTGCCCCTAATGACCAGTCGCCACTGGTTGCGACCAACGCTTGTCACTTGCCTGCTCTGCTATTTATAATCCTACACACACAGACACACACTGTCAGAGGTTACTGGACACTGCTGCATGGGCTGTGTGTACATACACTCTTGCATATATTGTATGCAGTTTAATATGAAGGATTTGCAGTCATTGTTTAAGGCTCATTGTGGCAAGAGTGCCGATAGAACTTAATTACTACAGATCTGGTTAATTCTGGTTTGAATTGCAGCTTATTAGGTATGTTTGACCTTGCATGAAACTGTAGCATTGAGAAGACAGGCTATTCAACAGATACACAAAACACACATTGGTTATTCTGACTAAGTGTCCGCATGCAGGAGGGAAAGTTGGAGGAATTTTCCCAGCCTGGGGTCTGATTTATGGCCTGTTTGTGCTCCTGCAGTGGAATCCCTGCCCAGCATGTGGGAGGGAGGATGGTATGAGAGAGAGTAAGTACTGGGAAGAAGGTGATGATTTTCTTATCTTGTATAACAGACTTTAACTTCACGACCCTTGAAATACAGACATGACCTTGATTAAAGCGACATATCCAAGAGTTCATTGCAAGGCCTTTGCCTCATTGATCGTAACACTTGTAGTCTTCACGTCTCCTTCTCACCATCTCTATGGCAACAACGTCCATCTCTATTTTTACATCTTACTGGAAACGCTTATATGCTCTTGCTTCTCGCTCACTCTATATCAGCAAGACTGAGATGCTCTTTCTCTGCTCAAACTCATTTTTCACACCGCTGCTGCCAAAATGTTTGGAAGTTTTTGGAGTCTGCTTCCATAACTTCATCCTGCAGGTTTTCACTCCCCAGCATCTGTACTGTAGATTTGAGCCTTTTCTGCTCTTCTATCTGCATTTTTGTATTTTAATTTGAGGAACTCTCATCACTATAGTAATATCAAAGTTATGGTAATTCCAGGTTCCATCTAAACTATTTGGTAAGCAAATTAAAGCATCTTAGATTATATGTGCAATTGGGTTAGGGTTAGGGTTAGGGTTAGGATGCTGGAAAAATTAACTTTTGAAAAATGTTGCCTTTCATTTATTGTGTACATTTTAGTCAATAGGTCAAAGATTAACATTGATTTAAAAACCAACAGCCCATCATTTTTACATATATTTTATAACAACTTATAGAATTCTTGAGAACCAATTCCACCCTGTGATACAATGCACAGCTTTGATTCCACTTTTGTGACCAGTAACAATGTAGCACAATGAAGAGTGTGTGGAAATTAATATGTGAAGGGATGAAGGGAGGAAGAGGAGATTAAGATTGAACAGGAGAGAAGGGGAGACTTCAATTAAAGGATGATGAAGGCAATAAAAGGGAAATTATCAAGAGATGCCACCTATAAACAACTTCAGCTCCGAACCACTACCAATCATTCTTCATCCAAAGAGAAAGTCCAACATTCAATGAACTCCATGACCAATTGTCCTCCCCCCCCCCCCTAAAATATCTCCTTTGTCATAACCCATACCCATTCCTTTACCCCATCCCACCCCCTCCACTTACTCTTCACAGCAGTGAAAACCACACATTGGCGAGCACCAACAGGTGCCTGCCCCAGTACAAACACATTCCGCCCTCTTGTCACTCCCAGCGTGCCCACCCAATCAGGCCGTGGTTTCACCCATGGCCACAAAGACACGCAGGGAGACAGAGAGCTGACAGAGTGTGCTGCTGAAGGTGCTAACGAGCTGCAATCCAGCTGAAGGTGTGCATGTAGCTAAGAGCCAGAAAGGTGTTTCTTTTCAGGACGCTGTATCGAGGGTTCTAGAGGAAAGCGCAGTTGGGACAAAGTGGGGCCTTTGATTGCATATAAACATTTTAAGATGTCATGATTGGACCAATGAAGATGAGGACGATCATTCATGCAAGGATGAACGCATTGATCATCGTATGCAGCTGCCTTTGCATCACTTTTACCGGTAAGGACATTTTATGCGGAGCTTGTTGCAATGTTTGGGCATATCTGTATATATGAACATTCACCCGATCAGAATTGAACTCATATCATTTCTAGTCACTGTTACTACAGTAAATGTTTATCCTTAATTTTGTTTTCTGTTATTTTTATCCCTGTGTATATTCTCATGTTTATTGTCTGTGTTTCTCTCTTATTCTGGTGCTGCTATTACACATGAATTTCCCTATGGGGATCAATAAAGATCTATCTTATCTTATCTTTCTCGGTTTGAAATCAACTGATATTGTTTAGTTTTCATTATATTTGATCAAACTGAATGTATGTTCCTTAATCTAATTCGTTGTACAAAAGAGGTGTAGCATTTGTTGGCTCTAATATTGCAAACCCAATGTCACGTTTAAAGGTCCCCTATTATACTCTTTTTCATCAATATATTATAGTCCTCAGTTATATACAAAACATGTCTCTGAAGTGTTTGGCTCGAAATACCAAACAGATCATGCATTGTAGCATCCCATAAACCCCCATCAGCTCATTTTCATACAGGTTTTTATATACAAATAGAGGGGGTCTTTGTTCCTGAAACTTTCAGAATCTCTTTACACAGAGGGGACACATATGTATGTATAAAAGACATGAAAAAGTGGATGCTGCATAATAGGTGACCTTTAATGGTGAACTGTACAGTAACAAGGAGAGATAGGGATACGTTGAAAGAAAAACAAAAATGTTTCACAGAATCTGACCTTTAACCCAATATCAGGCTTGGGAAAACAAACAAATGCCCTGTGCTTGTTGGCGTCCTGTGGTGCAGTCTTCACATTCCTATGTCACACCAACACATCAGGCCTACCTTTTTACTTGTTTGGCTGCCTAGAAGATAGACCTTTCCATCTCTGTTTGTGAGGAAACACTTAAAAAGTTAAGCAGTTTTCTACTCAGGTTAACTTCATCAATTAAGATAACAAAATCTCACTGCTCTCCGTCAGTTCAGTTGGTATTGATTCCACCACTTCTATTCTTTGTGGATAAAATCATAATTAGAATCGATTTGCAACGCCTAGTTCTTATCAGAGCTCAGCTAAAGGGACCTTCTGATCCCTCAATGGGAGTAGAGTAAAAAGCTGCTTTTAGACCTCCGATGGGGTTGTAATACATTGTTCCTGTCCCCTCTTACACCTATGGCGATTTGAATTCCCCAAAGAGAACTGCCAACAGCATCAATACAGAGAGAGAAACAACCCTTAAAGGGGTAAATCACAGTAGAAAGAAGAACTTATGTCTCGTCAAATATTCATTAAAAGGCTAAAAAAAAACAAGACTGTTCCTGCGCTGGAACATTTAATGAATCATATTAACACATCATTGTTTGTTAATCAGTCTATTTTTGGCCCTGATGGAACTGGTATCCAAGACATCCCTTTGATCCCATCCCCCTGCTGCATATCAATTACATTAGCTCAGTCACCTTTGCTACCCATACGCACCTGACCTGCGTCTTTTGCATGTCCTCTCTGTCCTTCTCTGTATTTTCAGTACATTGTTTTCTTACATATCTTGGAGGAAGGTCAGTCCATCATCTTTTTTTATTGAAACACATCATGTAATGTCACACCTTTCCTCAAAGTCAATAAAGGTAGTAAAACCCAATTCATGTTCCCGAGACTCCTCTGCAAGGTAAACAGATCGAACTCTCATCATTTCTGTTCCGCATATATTTCCAGATTAAAGAGTAATAATGTGCGTATTAATACTATTACACTATGAGTCAGAAAACAGTCCACCCATAGTAAGTATACATGAGCATACAATATTTTTAGCATGGGTCATCCCAGTGGGAAATTAACCCCTGACTCACTGATCCACAGAGAACAAACACACTGTGGTCTTGGTGGGGGTCATGTGCTTTGGTTGTATTGTACCCTGTGTCATACCAACAGCTGTGGTCTTTCTCACTGATCTACTTGAGATCAGGCCCTGCTTCTGCTTTAATTTTTTTACTTTTTGCATTAAGTATATTCTTTATCAAATGTTATTTTGTACAACAATAGCAAGCCAATTGGAAGGTATTCAGAAATGATTGTCAAGCCAGTAATCCTCTTGTCAAAGCAATTTAAATTGGATGAAAAATATCACTCCCTTCTTCTCTTACTTTTACCAAGTGTTGTGTCTTGTTTCCAAGTTGTGTTGGCTCTTGGTTCATTAGGTATGGCTTTCCCCTAATGCTTCCTGTCTCTTTGCATCCACCCTTTCCTCCAGGAGCCTCGGATATAGAAAAGTTGCTCCATCAGAAGCTCTTCAAGAACTACAACATGAAAGTCAGGCCTGCTCGGAACTGGGAGGATAAGGTTATGGTACGAGTGGGAATGACGCTCTCTCAGCTTGTCAGCTTGGTAAATACAAACACACATCCACGCAAAAACATTGGTATGAATTATTATGATTATTTGTTAACTCCTTGTGTTTCATTTGCTCTCTATCCCACTACAGAATGAGAAGAACGAAGAAATGACGACCAACGTGTTCATGAATATGGTATGAAAACATTCATCCTCATCACTGAGCCATACTCTGCCGTCTTCTCTCTCCCTATCCACTGCTCCGCTTCTTAAAGGACTTGTCACTTACTATAACTAAAAATGATTTCTTGCTTTATCCCTCTTATTCTCTGACTCGCTCTTTAATTTCTGTCCCTCGCCCTCGCTATTTGAAACTCCCAACAGCTTGAGTGTTTGTGACAGTGTGTGTCTGGGTCAGTGGGATTGAAATGACTCGAAAAGACACAAGAGTGTGTGACAGATACATCTACTGTCTGCTCCACTATCCCTGTTATTAACTCTCTTTCTACTTGCTCCCTTTTGGTCTTCCTTTCTTCCCAGGCATGGATAGACTACAGGTTATCATGGAAACCTGAGGAATATGACGACATTGCAGTTTTGAGGATTCCTCCGAACAAGGTGTGGCGGCCTGACATCTACCTCATTAACAAGTGAGTGTCTTATCTTCGGGCAAATGTCCATATCAACCAGCATACAGTAACTAACAGAGGTTTTGCCAACAATTAAAAACACAGCGACGTAGCTCTATAGACGGCCATGTTGGTCTACCTTGGTCCACTGCTTGTTTGGAAAAGACAAATATATTCATTGTTTGGGGACACTTTATGGTCCATGATTCCCATGTTCTTCAAACGCCACCATGACGTTGCATTTGTTGTTTTGAATCAAATAACAATTGGTGAACTTGCAGTGGAGCCGAAATTCACACAATAACATTCCCATCAACCTCATTTCCTGTTACGAACCAAGTATCAAATGTTAGCATGATATAAGCTAACATGTTACAAACCGGCTAAACATCAGCATGTTTAAGTTGTCATTTCCAGAGTGTTAGCATACTGCCGTTAGCATTTAGCTTAAAGCACCGCTAACCTTATTTTTTAAAATCAGCCTTATTTTTTTTAATTGGCTGGCATAAAGGAGAAAATGCTTAAAATGAAGGGAATACCTTTGCATAGTGCTCTTATAAATGACAGAGATTAGGAGGGGCAAGATAATGATACATCTGTAACAGGCAAGAGTCATGTAGCCATATTGACTGATTTGCAATTTGCTTTTGACACGATAATAATGTTGTTAACAGATTTGTGTGTTGATAGATACATTTATGTCCCAGTACATCCGTACAGTATCAACAGTATACAGAAGGGAATTGTATTTACAGGGTCCAGGTTGTAGAATGACTTGTCAATTATCATGGTATGCTAACATGTGCACCACATTTTTTTATTTTCTCCCTACAGTAATGATGGCCAGTTTGACGTGGCTCTGTACGTCAACGTCTTGGTTTACAGTGATGGGACAGTCAACTGGCTTCCCCCAGCCATCTACCGCAGCTCCTGCTCTATAGAGGTAGGCTATTGTTAAAAAAGCAATACCATGTGTTTTTACTCAACAATATATCATTATATCCACTCCCATAGGTATCGTACTTTCCATTTGACTGGCAGAATTGCAGCATGGTTTTCCGCTCGTACACCTACGACGCCTCTGAGGTGGAACTGCAGTACTTTCTGGACGAGGAAAATAAAGAGATTCAGGAGATTGTTATTGATGAGAACGCTTTCACTGGTTGGTGCCTACATTGACCTCATCCAGAACCTAAAGCCCAGTTTTTTTAGCACCTTATAATATTGCCTCTATATACTCTTAGTAACACATATTCCACCTTGTACGTCTCTTTCTTTACAGAAAACGGAGAATGGGCAATCTGTCACAAACCCTCCAGAAAGCACATTAAGGAGGACTTGTACGAGGACATCACTTTCTACCTCATTATTGAGAGGAAGCCTCTTTTCTACATCGTCAACATCATCATGCCCTGCATCCTCACCATGGTGTTGGCTATATTTGTCTTCTACCTGCCTCCTGGAGCAGGTCAGTACATCTGACATGTTTTGACACTGACTACACATCACTAAGACAGGATGTAGGAAAGGAGACTCTGCCTTGATGCATTGTCTTATGTCATGAGAAGAAGCATGAGTCCAATACATACTACATCAGAAGGCAGACAAACCTTTGAAGGAATGTATTGATACATTACAGATTGAAGGAAAGTGACCTTGTACAGGAATGCACTTTGTCAATCTTTGGCATTGTAGAGCCTGATTGCAAAGCAATGTTTTACTGACATAGCGAAAAATATGGATTTACCAGGAAGCTAAAGGATTGATGACAAGTTTTAGCATAAACTCGATTCAGGTCATATGTGACAGTGTTACATTGGGAAGTTGTCAACCATCTTTAAAGATAAAGCTGATTCATTAATTGCAACAAAAATGTAATGTAACCATGCAGTTGGGGTTTGCTGTTAAAATGTATCTCCCTGTTGTCTGCAGGAGAGAAGATGACTCTTTCCATTTCGGTTCTCATCGCTCTGACTGTTTTCATGCTCTTATTGGCGGACAGGGTCCCTGAGACTTCCCTTGGAATCCCAATAATTGTCAACTACGTCATGTTCACCATGATCCTGGTTACTTTCTCTGTCATCCTAAGTGTTGTTGTCATCAATTTACACCACCGAACGCCCAGTACACACATTATGCCCAACTGGGTTCGAACGGTGAGGCAAAAACATTCTATGAGCAACCATCCAGGCTCTTGTAATGCCTTCGAGAAACCCTGGTCTCACAGATGTCTTTATATTATGACAGGTATTCATTCACTTCCTGCCTAAGTACATCGGCATGGCAAGGCCAAAACCAGAAGAACCTATGTTGAAAGAAGATTCTAGTGATGACTCTCCCAACCCATTCTTCAATGGTAGGCAGCCTGGAGGAGAGTACTTCTTTCGCAAGATCAACCCTGATCTCGTCCTGCCGTGGAGAGAAAGGTAAGGATACATTTACATCATGCCAATTACTCTAAATTACAAAGTATATTGGAACTGGCAATTTGTTTAGTAGGTAAGGTGTTTTCCAATAACTCACAAACTGGAATAAAGTTAATCTGGTTATTCAAAGAAAGTATCCACAATAAGTTTGTTAGCACACATTGAACATGTCAAATATGTCCTCTTTAATTGTCACACATGATCATGCACACAGCACACACAGTGAAAGTTGACCTCTGCATTTAACCCATCCTAGTATTAGGAGCCGTGGTATGGTAACTCCTTAGAGTACAACTTATTCTTGACAATGTACAGTGTAATAACTGTACCAATACATTTAAATATAAGGAATCAAGGTTTTTTTAACCAACAGGTCCATAATATAATGTGTTATACTGCATTAGGACTGACGGAACTACAATCTGATGCAGATCTCCTAAGGATCCCTCATGGGGACCTTTACATCTGAAGTATGGCAATTCCACACATTTCATCTAATTGGAAAGAACCATGAGAAAAAGATGGTCTGCATTAAGTCAATGAAGCCAAGCTGCTTCCAATTCCTAATTAGGAGTCAGTCCCTACACCCTGCTCGACAGGAGATCTCAATTAACCTGCAGTCAACTCAGGGGAACTGTGACATTCAGCTCAAATATATGGGGAAAAGGAAATGACGATTATCAAATAATGAGGGATATTATTTCAATATGTTTGCATTGATTCAGTGTGGATTTGAGGTTTTCCAGCTTTGTTTTCTTGTGACGGTGTCTTTTTCTCAGGTCTGTCTTGCAGCCAGGGAATCATAAGACTGCCGAACTAAAATATATATTTTTTTAAAAGGACTTTAGAATGAAGGGGGTTTCAATAAAATAATAGGGTATGAAATAGTTCTAAGACGGCCCTGATACAGGGTTACCTAGTGGAAAGTTTTGTATAAATATTCTCTCCAGTTAGGTTTTCAGAATGATCAAAGTCACCCTAGTTAAAACAACATTTCTAAAGGGCATAAAAACCAGCTGGCAATATCTGCTCAGATGATGCTTGCATTAAGTGGCGGAAGGATCAGCATGTTGGTTTCTCTTCCTCTCTTAAGCCCTAAACAAAAGGCATCCTCACTCTCTGATTGGCTGAGATGGAAATGCACCAAGCTGCTCTCAATTCCTAATTAGGAGCCAGTCCACACACCCTGTGCAACAGGTGATCTGAATTACCCTCTAATCAACTCAGTGGAATTGTGACATGCAGTCAAAATTAATTGGGCCGCAAAAAATAAAACAAATTCTGAACTGTAATAAATGTGCCCTTACTTGTGTGCAAATGCTGTGACTCCTAAGAGGAACCAAGGTCTTTCTGTGGTTGAGTTTTTGAGAGATAAAGTGCCAAAAAACTAATACCTGTCAAGACTGTTAAACACCAAAGACTTGAAGTAATCCCTATCAGTGTAATTCATCTTCTTTCCAGGCTGTGATACGCTGATCCTGACAATACAGCAGAGAGCCATTTCTATTAACGTTAATAAAACCAAGTGCAGCCATGAATCTTCTTTTTAAGGAAGTGCCAAAGTGTGAAAGTTGGATTTGATGCCAGGCTAGCTATTACAGTAGAGTACACAGCGTGCTAGACTTGGCAGGATTACAGCCATCTCCACAGCAGCTCAGAGAATCTGTAACCGTGTGTGCCCTTTATTCAACCCTGTTTAATACAGCTATATGAAAGGTAGCCTGAAGGATCAATTGGAAAGATTAATGAGTATGTCGTGTGTATGTGCATTAGGATATCTTGAATCATGCAAGCGGCAACATCCAGGTTTAAGTGCCTTAAACTTGCATTTTTTAATATCAAGGGGGGACTCCTCTGTTTTAAATAAAGGCCAATTGTTTAGAATTCTATGAGAAAATTACCCGATTTCTCACTGGATTTATTACCTCGAGACATTTTGAAAACCGGCTAAATCAGCATATCGACATTACGAGGTTCATGTTGTAAATGTTAAGATGCTAAAGCGTTGTTTTAAAACACAACAGCATGCACATACCTTTTTTTCCATGCTAAAAACGTGAAAACAACATCACTCCGTAGCTTGGTACCGGACTGAATTATCTAAACTTTTAGACGGATTCCCATGAACAACGATTGTAACTTTTGACTTTGATTGTAACTTAGGACATTTGTTACTGGGTGCGAAATACCTCCACAGTTCATTGGATGGTCACAACATTGGACATTTGATCAACGAGCTGACATGATCTGAGCATAGGATGAGTCCCTACACTGAAAAAACTGAGACGTTGATTTTAATTAAATGTATTATGTCAACAAATTACACATAATTGTATTAGGTTAGTTGAGTGTAATATTATTGCTATCAACTAATACTAATATGTGTAATTTGTTGACATAATACATTTAATTAAAGTCAACGTCTCAGTTTTTTCAGTGTATTCTGTATATGCAGGGTATACCAATGTCTTCACTCTGGCTAATCTACACCATCTGTACCAGTAGGCCTCAGCCTTGCCAACATTGGCCTTATAAACAGCTCCAGCCCTCTGAACCAGACCCTTTTTGCTGGGCATCTCTCATCCCGTTCCAAAGGCATCATATTCATTCCCGTCTAAGCCCCACACCCGCGGCCCACAGTCGCCAGCCTCTAAGCCTCTGTTTAGGTTGGACATTAGGGGTTAATCCCCCAGAAAGGAGGTGGAGAGATTGCGAGGAGCAGATAGGGATAGATGAGTGGAAGGGAAAACCGGTGTTGAGTGATAGGGGCAGGGGGGGGAATTTGGCGTTTTTGATGTGGCGGAGACGGTGGTCAGACCCCATCATCCCGTCTGTGTCGGCTGGTTTAGCTTTTATTCTGTCAGAGGGCTGGTTAAAGCCAGTTGGTGTCCTTTAAAAACACATTTATGAGAATAATCTGCATGTTTGAGGACGCTTAACTCCATTTTAAAACACTGTAAGTGCTGTGAAGTTACTAAGTACATGCACTCAAGTACTCTACTTAAGTACACTTTTGAGATACTTGTACTTAACTTGAGTATTTCCATTTTATGTACTGTAACTTTGTATTTCTACTCCACTACAATTCAGAGTTAAATATAGAGTAGTAACTTAAGTTACTTTGCAGATATAGATTAATGATAAACAATATGATCAACACTTAAATAAGCCTTTAGTTATACCTGGATTAAATTCACATGCAACCCAACAGTACATTTATTAATTAAAGTTAGTTTCACCTTTACCAGCGTGATAAACACATCAAAACATCAATACTTATAATCAAAACATATATGATGTGATCTGCCAATCTGCATATGGAGAACTTTTACTTTTGATACTTTAGGTATATTTAGATGCCAATACTTTTCTACTTTTACTTGAGTATCATTTTGATTACTGGACTTTTACTTGTAGAGTAGTCCTACACTTTCTACTTTTACTTAAGTACAAGATCTGAGTAATTCTTCCACCTCTGAAACCAACACTGTACATGTGCTTGTGTGAGGGTGTGTTTGTGTGTGTCATGGTGAGAGAGGCTCCATGCATCAGCAGTGTAAAGCTGTGGAATGTGATTGGCACGCAGCGTGTGGAGCAGCGCGCTCAGCGCCGCTCAGCCCTGAGCTGTGGCCACACACACACACAGAGACACACACACACACACTTACACAACACCATTCCTGCAGGAGCTCTTGGTCCCTCGTTTTTATTGTCCCGCAGTCCATCTGTTGTCACGCTGTCTCTCTGGGACCCTGATAAGTTGTCCCGCTCCCTCACTGACGCCTTCCCCTCTCTGGTGCCGGAGGGGCAGCACGATCGTGACGACCTTAACTCAATGTCTAGGGGACAGGTAGCACAGGAAGTTTAAATAACCTTTGCAAAAAATCGGACCAATAGATTATCTTTAACAGAGATGGAATGGAAGCATATCATTTTGCAATAGCTACAGTATGTCCACATTCACATTTATCCATGCATTTATGCGTTTATGCATTTACACAAACACGACCTCACAAACACGTGACTTTCAACAAAGGTTTTAGCTTCGTTTTCTGTATAATTGTATTTTACCAAGTGAGTGGGGTCTTGAATACACACACTACATTCACAGTTAAACATGACACAACATTTTCCTTCCTCACCAACACAACATAAGGTAAAAGTCAAGAAAGAAAATGTACATACATAAAAAATATACTGTATTTGAAACAATAATACATACATACATTTGTTTAGGAAGGTAGATGAAAAATGGTAGTCATCGACTAATGTATGCATGCCTTTTGATGCAAAGTAAAAAAGACTTTGGCAGGACTGATATTCAAAGATCACAAACATGCAACTGGAAATTCAATTTTTAGTACCCAGAAAATAAGATACCCACCTGCATGGCATTTATTATTTGATGACAACGTTTTAACTTCCAAAAAGCTGTGGCTGCATAGGGTTGGGATATGTCTGTGTACCAACGGACCGACCAACCAACGTTAAGCTGCTGGTTGCAGCGAAAATATGGTCTCTTAAAAAAAATGAACACAACGAAAATGTATTTGATTAGTCTGCAGAATCAAACCAAAAGATAACACCCAGCTCCCTCAGCAAACACAAAACAGGACACAAAGAAGATGAACCAATACAAGGAGTCCTTAAACGTATCATAAGTCAAAGGATGAGTTAACGGTGCTGTTTCAAGGTGGTATCAAAAAACCCCAATAAGGGTTTTATTGGATTTAAACTCAACAAAAGTAGAACCAGCCCGATCACTGGTTCTGGGAGACTTCAATTATTTTCAGCTGTTGGTAATTAGGCACACAGAGAGGGGCGTGGCAGACCTGAAACACAGTGAGGGGATTTTAGAGATTGAGATTGTTGTAGATTTCAAGAATAAAACTTGGATATTCCGTAACATTTGAGTGGTAAATATGTGGGGTGATAAGGTTTTTTTTTTTTTTAATACTTTATATTTATTGGCTTATTTCAGAGTATACACTTTGATTTTTTACATAGGCTTGATCTAACCTGAAGTGATGAAGCAATGTGATTTCTTGCAAAAAAAATTATCAAATAGTTTCATTGTGATCAGGATCTTTAATGAAATGGCTGTTACCCATTTTAAAATACACAAACTTAAGAAATAAATGAACATGACTAAAATAAATAAAATAGGATGTTGAGTTACAGTTTTCAGCTGACAATAAGGGTTTTCAAAACACACCCAAGTCTTACAAGAGGTGAAGGGTGAACGGGGTGATGGGGGGTGATGGGGGGTGATGGAAGCAGGAGGAAGTTAAATCTGTAACAAACAGTTAGCGCCTTCTTCGAGTGTGGTCGGACACGCGTCTCCGTGACCTCACCTGCTGTGTTAAAAAAGTATACGTGTTGGGTCAAGTATGCATAAATAAATGGATGAAGAGTGAGGGTGAATAATGAGGGTGTGAATCTACTTAAAGGCTACACATATATTCTTGGAGTTTCAAATGTTTTCATTGTAAAACCATCATGCATTGCTTTTTTCCATATAAACAATAACAAATCTCAAAAAACACGGGAAAGAAAAAAAAAATAACAGTAATAAGTAAAGAAAAATAAATTAATTAATTCAAAAACAATATATTTAAAAAATGTAAAACGTAATATTTATAATTGTACAATCAATTATTGAAACAAAAATAAAATTAATGACTTATTAAATGAACATAAGTTATTCCTTTAGTTATTGTTTATTTCAATAATGTAAATGTTTGATTATTATTATCAAAGTATTTTATAATTTATTAATTAAAAATATAAGCATTTTATAATTATATAAACTATTTGATTATTATATTAAATATTTGATTTTATATAATAATACCTAGCCCTAACCCTAATTTCATATGTATTTGATTTTAGTTTTTTATACCTTCTACATCATTTCAAGTGAATTCAGAGATGAATTTCTAGGCATGACGGCACTACAGGAACGCTGTCAATAGGACTCCCTCACAGCTCATATGTTTTGGTTTATGGAACAGCTGTTTGAAGGGAAGAATGAAGGAGGTCAAAGGTCATGGTATCACATGAATGTTGACCCAGCGTTGTGTCAGTGTGCTGCTGCTGTCACTCACCGTTGGAGGAGCCACATGAAGGGCCGCAGCGGTTGA
Source organism: Trematomus bernacchii (assembly GCF_902827165.1). Taxonomy (NCBI): domain Eukaryota; kingdom Metazoa; phylum Chordata; class Actinopteri; order Perciformes; family Nototheniidae; genus Trematomus; species Trematomus bernacchii. The sequence continues at coordinate 1,046,104 of NW_022987683.1, forward strand.
TTTGTCAGGAGCCAGAGGGCACACAAGGGCACATAGTGTACGCTACGAAGCGACAACACGGACATCTACGTATCTCTGCCCGTCCTTCACCTGACAGATAATGTCACCCATGGGTTGTTTTAGCAGAACCATGCTGTGCTGGTGACACTCACACATACATCTGAGCTTATTGAGCGTTTGTGAAGGGGGAAGCTGCATTTGTTAAAATCCACCAGAGGACATGCATCGGAATATTAGCATGGCACTACTCACAAGACATTACATTACATATCATTTAGCCGATGCTTTTATCCAAAGCGACTTACAATCAGTGCAAAAACAATAGAGATTCAAACTCCGAACAACAAGGAAAGTGCAGGGATATTCACTTCAAGCAAGCAATACCATATTAAGTGCTGGGTTGCGGTCGAATAGTCCATTTAGCTTAGGAACCTTCCTAACGGAGTGAAATGACCCGGAAGTCCCTCAGTGGCAGCCATGATAAGTGCCGTTCTAATTCTCTAGATGAAAGGAAAGGAGGTTTCAAACTTCCTTTATAACCTCCTTTAGCTTAGGAAGCACTGGACCTTCCTTTACGAAAGGAGAGGAGAAAATGCTGCCCCACAATGCCTTGCGGCCGCAGCATTTGCCGTCACACAACAGTCGGCCGTTCACGGAAACAACCGATTATGACAGAGAAATGATATCATGAAAGTTACGGTGCTTATTAAGCTTTTTAAAACGTATGTGGTAAGTTGCCAAAGTGCTTTGTTTTGAACGTTCATCAGTATTATAATCAAAAAGAGAAATATGAACGTTAGTTTTTACTGAAATTATCAAATAAAGTCAACATACAGTCTTTACTGAGCTGTGTGGGGTTTGTTCAACTTTTAAAATATGTTTGAATGGTGATATACACAGTGATAGATGTTAAGGACTAACGTTTATAATAAATACATTTGTATTGATTTGAAGATCTTTTCACAGTTCATACAATCATACGTATTGGGATCATTTGTATTAATGTGGACCGGAGGGAGAGGGTGACGAGCATAAGTTTCACTTTCCTTTTTTATTTCAATTCCAACTTTGGTCATGAAGAATATGTTTCTCTGTTGTCCCCGTTCATAAAGCATAAAACAACAGCATCAGAGCACGGTGCAGAGTCTCTAGATGAGTTTACAGTAGTCCCTCGTTCTTATTAAACATCCATGTTGTAGTCCGCTGTATAGAAAACTGTAGTTTCCATAGTTTCCCCACAGCAGCAGACGCACATTTATGACCTCTGCTGGCGCATCATAAACACGTTGGATAGTAAAAGTGCAGTCGGATTCTCTAAAGTACCGCAGTCTCTTCTCCGAAGTCCTTTTGAATTCTCCTATCCACTATCCCTTAACCCCGTGACGTTTCACTCAGAGGTCAAGGAATAGACGATAGGGATAGACGTTAGGAGCTGATTTTTTTATTATTCGACAACCCTGGTGAATAAGTTCCAAGGCCTAAATCAACCTTTGATTATTTCTTCTTCTCACCAATAGCTTAATTGCCATGGTACAATCGAAATAGATGCATTTTCAGTTTGTTTTGGAAGATATGCAGAGTTTCTGCTGTCCTGATGTCAATGGGGAGCTCACGTCACCATTTAGGAGCCAGGATAGCAAACAGGCATGTTTTTGAGGGGTACCTGGGTCCCAATCGCAGTGATGGAGTAGCAAGCCGATTGGCAGACGCCAAACGTAGTGCATGTGATGGAGTATATCATGGTTTAACCAAGGCCTGGATGAAGGAAGGGGCTGATCCCCTCACAGCTCGGTAGGCCAGCACCAGTGTCTTGAAGCGGATTCTTGCATCCACTGGCAGAGAAATAATCACTATTTCTACTATTTTTCATTTGTATATAAAAGTTTGTATATAATGATCATAAAAGCTCAAATATAAAATTATCTAATATATTAATCTTAATTGTACTGTTAAAAACTACAAATTAAAAGCATAAAAAAAAAAAATAAGTATCAACTTTTGGTCAGTGGCTATGGCTTGTGGCAAAAGTGAAAATCTAAATCAGTGCATAGAAACCATTGTAAAACAATAAAAAACCATTATTAGAAGTATTGTAAAGAGAGAAAATGCTTTTAACAGTGTATGTAAAAATAACAGGAAACACAAGTGTGGAAACCATCTTGGAATCTTAGCTAGATTTGAAAAGAGTTTGACCAAGACTAAATGTGTTGTTGCAGAAATGTCTTAATATCAATGCATATTCTTTCCCTACTTTCCCCGCTTGTTTCTCAGGTCTGAGAGCCCAGTGCAGCTCCAGCGGCTCCCGAACACTGACCGCTTTTGTCTGATCCTCCCCCCCCACCTGAAGTCAGCCATCGCTGCGGTGACATACATGGCCGAGCAGCTAAAGAAGCAGGACACGGAGGACACGGTGAGAGCAACACACTCTCTGTCAGGCAGCTTGTTATTCAGTCTGTCTGCAGCTCCAGGTCACACAGCGTCCCACACACTCTGATGTTCCTGTGTCATTGCATACACACAGTATTTGCTGAGTCACTGCTTACAGTAAGTCTGTGTTCCCTGCAGATAACAGGAGACTGGCAGTACATCGCCCTCGTGGCGGACCGCCTCTTCTTCTGGCTGTTTGTCATCATCACCACGCTGGGCACCTTGGCCATGTTCTTGGACGCCAGTTTTAACTACACCCCCGACAACCCCTTCCCATAGAAGCCAAAAACACAAGCTTGATACATTTTTCGGATGTCACCTCTTCTTATTGGTGATTTCTGAGACCTGACTTTCCATTAATACCGATTCCATATTTATGATGTCTGCCTGAAAATGTCATATTTGTGTCATATTTGCATAAAGTACCCGACATGATTAAGGATTCCATGTAGATGTATTGGTAATCAATTAATCAAGATGTACAGTACCTAGTTCCAGAGTTATGGGCGCATCAGGGTAAGAAGAGAGGCGGATGAAGTGATGTACCCATCATGCCTAGTGCCTACCGCACAAGCCTATGGGGGCAGTGTTATGATCTGGGGTTGCTGCAGTTGGTCAGATCTATAGGTTCAGCAACTTTATTTTCCCAAAGAGTGAGGTCAGCTGACTACCTAAATATACTGAATGACCAGGTCTTTCCATTAATACCGATTCCATATTTATGATGTCTGCCTGAAAATGTCATATTTGTGTCATATTTGCATAAAGTACCCGACATGATTAAGGATTCCATGTAGATGTATTGGTAATTGTAGTAACACTCAATGGTTTTTCATTCTTTTTTTTGTCTAAATGATGTATTTAACACATTGTGGTATCGGTTAATTGAGTCTTTCAATACATTTTTCTCAAAAGTGACATTGTCTGTTCCTTCTGTACTTACACAGTGATTGTTATGTTTGCCTGTGGGCAGTAGAGGGCAGTAACATGGTGTTCATTTAGAACACTGCAGTTCAAAGGGACTCAAAATGTACATACACTTCCCGTCCAAATAAAAAGTCACCAACTGGATTTAACTAAGCAAATATTTTAGAGCCTTCCATTGGATAATTACTGCAGTGATTGATATGTTTCAGCTGGCAACAAGTTATTAAACCCTACAGCTGATGTGGTGACTAGCTTATCATTTCTTAAACAGCCATGTCTGAAGACATCAATCAGTTTCAGAAGGGTCAAATTATTGGCCTGCATCAAGTAGAGATAACAACTAAGGAGGGTTAAGAACTGGCCAACGCATTATTAAAACCAAATCAATGAATCAAGATGTAAAGTACCTAGGTCCAGAGTTATGGGCGCATCAGGGTAAGAAGAGAGGCGGATGAAGTGATGTACCCATCATGCCTAGTGCCTACCGTACAAGCCTATGGGCAGTGTTATGATCTGGGGTTGCTGCAGTTGGTCAGATCTATAGGTTCAGCAACTTTATTTTCCCAAAGAGTGAGGTCAGCTGACTACCTAAATATACTGAATGACCAGGTCTTTCCATCAATGGAGTTTTTCTTCCCTGATGCGACTCTCCCATCATCAATACAAGATCTTGGCGGAAAATTCAAGCAACTCTGGACAGAAATATATTTTGTTACATTGCAGAAGATTATCGATATGATGCCCTGGCGACTGCGTGCCGCATTCAAAGCTAAAGGCCGTCCGACTAAATATTAGAGTGTGCAACTTTTTTATGAACAGGCAATATATTTCTACAGTTATTGTTAGGAGGATGGTCTCTGGATAAAGGTTTTATCCCTTATGTTCACCGATATACCCTTTCGAACATTGGCTTTATAAATATGTTGTCAGGATCTCGACACAAACTGATGAACCCAAATGCACGACCCAGAGACAAGGTCTTGAATGTAAACATTTTTTAAACATAATTTCACAGATCAGGTAATCCCTCTTAACAGAGTAGGTACTGGAAATAACAAAAGGCGCTCACAAGGAGGAAAAAACTAGCATAACAAAAAGAGAACTTAAGCCTACAAAATTAACAAAAGAAACAAAACCTGACATGAGTGAAAGCGATCCTTTCTGAGCTGAGGCTTGGCACGACCATTCGGAGAAACAAACAAGACGAACTGACACAGGACAGGGGAGAGACAGGACTATTTAAACATGAGGTGAGTGGGAACAGGTGGAAACAATCAGGGCGGGGCAGACACTGATGATGGCGGGAAAAACACACAAGGGGAGGAAGAAACGGCCTGAAATGAAAGACAAGAGGTAAGAACAAAATAAAACAGGAAATGACAGACAAAATACATAAACATAACTAACACATTTGACGAGACACAACATATGTAAAAATAAAAGAAAACAAACTATGTTTTGTTGGTGAATGACTATGAGTTAGGCAGCGTTAGTATACTACCTTAACTTTAGTATTAGAAGAAGTATAGTGTTCAGAAATCATGAAGGAACTTTCCTTTATTGACATGCTGTGGAACAAGATCTATTTTTATAAGTATGAAAACATTTTGAAGGGCTTTACAGGAAGTTGGATCTTGAAGAAATGACACACTATATGACTCAAATCCAGCATTTCTGACACAGTGAGGAAATAGGAAATAGGAATAGGAAACTATACGTGTTTTGAGGCCTCAGATACAATTTCTCATGTATTCTTGTGACTGTTTGAAGAGACCGTGATTTGGTCAGATGATTGTAGACTCTTTGAGTGTTGTTGTACGGAATGAATCATGAACTGAGGCAATACTGTCTTGACTGTCCAAAATGAGTGTCCAGTCAATCCCCAGGCAATAGGTGTTTAAAAAGCCATTGTTTTTCTATTGTATCGACTACAATGAAGCCTATCATATTAGCCCTTTTCTTTTAATCTGAGCCCCAATCTCACCTTCCCATTTAAAGTTTGTAAATCCAACAGTGAAATAAAAAAGAACCGGTCAACACCTGATATTGCATCAACGCTAGACTGACCGAAACTGGGTAAATCTGGACTCAGCACAATTGAAGCAGCGTACTGTGTTGTTATTAACTTAGTCTTACAGTAAAGTGCATTCCTGCGACACTGTAGTCATGTTCACGCTCACTGAGGTGCAGCACAAAGCCACAGAGCCAGTGATTGTATCCATTGTGTCCAAATATGTCTCCACCCTGCATGTAGCACTTGCCAAACCTCTGAGGAGAAGAGAGTCTACAACACCGAGAACACAATCTATTGGCCCGGTCCTGCTACTGAGTCTTGTTGCATAAGAAGACTGAAGGTGATAAAGACGTAGGACATGTAGCGAGGGGCGCCATCCCCCTCATTTGTGCACTCGGGAGCTTTTCAGGGAAAAGCAGCGGGCCCGGTGTGCTTTATTGCTAATGCCTCAGTGACTTCCAAGGGCACTTAAAGGACCTCAATCATTGGACTTGCACTCCACTTGCTCACTTCAGACCCAGAGGAGGCCTCAGGAATGGGAGGGAGAGGCCCCCCGAGAGAATGTTGTTAGTGCCCTTCTTCGGGCTGAGTTAGGTGTTTTCTTTTTCAGTTCCCATTGAGCAACAGCAAGCAAGACACATGTGAAAAAGGGAAAGTAGTAAAAGGGAAAGGGGGGGAAAGAGCAATGTTCTTCTTTTTTGTTCTTTGCTACCTAGGTCCTTCGTGGAAAAAGCAGCCAAGAGGACATCAGATAAATCAGGTAACCCATAGCAACAGCATTGGTAGGACTTGGACTGGCCCTTGATATTCTTCCTGTTGCACAGCTTACCAAACTCACCTTTTCGTACCTTTAAATGTTTTTCTTTACTTTTTTCTTTCATCTTTCTCAACTCTTTCCATCACCCAGAACACCCCCGCCTCCTCTTCTTCCTCCTCCGCCTCTATATCAAAGTGATTCCTTAAGCTATGGGGTACTTCTTCCCCGGCAACAATGAGGCATTTGTTTGGCCACAAAAGCTACGACTTGAGGCCTATTACCCCGGCCTGGATACAGTATAAGGGAAAGAGTTATAGTGGGAGAAAATGTGGGTGAAGGTGGGGGGGGAGGAAAGGGCAAGAATGTGAGAAAATTAAAGAAGTGAGGAAAACAGGAATAACAGCAAGGACTCATTACATTTTAAATTGGTAATCCAGCCAGTAGGTGAGCACATTTCCATAAACCTGCAGTGGGATTACTTCCTGCAGGTTTATGGGTTATTACTTCCTCTCCCATTGCTGTAGCTATTGTTCAGCCTCAGTGTGAAGTCAAAAACACTGCAGTGCCAAAAGCCCGACCACTGGTATCGACAACGCTTGTTATTGTGTCTTGGTATTTGGCAACTAATGGAAAACATATATTGTAAAATATTAGTAAGTAGCAACATGGCAACTTTTAACATAAATAGTGAACTATAGTATTGATCTCAATCTCTCAATCTTCAGTAGGAATATAATGATTGAAAAAGGCAGTTCTTCTTTTTTTCGTTCATTATATGTGGTCCATACCGTGGCCCGCAGGTGCAAAAGTGCTACAAATGGCCCAAAACACGTGTTATGCCCCACCCTTAAAATGGCCCAATGGGAATAACAAAATTCCACCACTGACCCAAATACAACACGAAATACACCTTTAAAATAATAAAATCCATAGGATTTATTACAATCAACCATGTGAGATATACAAATATTCATCCTGGGTTGAGAGACAGGCCTTTCCTCCTCTGCTGCTGAACTGCAGCCTTTAACCTCTTCCTTCTCCAGGTGAACCTCATCTAAACCTCTTTGCAGCAATGCAGCACACCTGGGAAGAGGAACTAAAGGGAAAAAGGAACAGGGAACACATACAGCCGTAACAAGGAGAAACACACTGCTTTTTAAAAAACGATGCACGTTTTTTGGATCCCAAAACACTCATTTCCCGAAACGCATGCAGCACGTTTCTCCCAATGGAAGGGTTTTAGGCCATTGTAGCTATTGGCACCTGTCTGCCACCGTAGGTCCAACCTGACAATGTGAGCTATGTAAATATAAAGAATTTTAAATTAGCATGTAAAACTACTTCATATTTCTGATATGGTGGTTATATTTAGCTTTATAAGAACATCTGTCTGGTCATTCTCTGGCCATTTGAATGCCAATAAAGCATCCTAGTGACCATATCTGTAACTTTCAGAGTTGCAGAGTTTAAGAAGTTAGTCTTTGTGTTTTTGGACATTATTAGGTCATGAATCTGCTCTGAAGCAGTGATTGGTGAGCTGTAGTAATTGACGGTTAGGAGTTTAGTCTGGTACACTGACAGTGAGCTGAGTTATAGCATCAATCTGGGTCAGTGGGTAGACTGTATTCATTTTCTGTGCACACACACAAACCCTTTCGAGTCTAATTCATAGGTGACTCCTGAGGCCTGTACTACGAAGCCGGATTTTCGCTTAGCCGGCTGACTTCAGGGAAAACTCGGGCTTTCCGGTCCTACGACGCTGGTTCTCTTTTTAGCGGGCTAGATCTCCATGGTAACTTATGCTGAGCGGCTAACCTCCTCGGGAGGAGGTTAGGTTGCAGGCTAATGGCGCATTTCCACTACACGGTCGGCCTCGGCCACACTCGGTACGGCTCGGTACGGCTTGGCCGCGTTGGGCCTTAACAGGGCCGACTCACTTCATGCTGCGCTTCCATTACAGTTTAGGAACTGGGGTAGTTACTATAGTAACGCAGTGTAGGCGGAGCCGTGACGTCATCTTCAATGAGAAATCCAGAAACACAACACAGCCGTTAGCTGTGAGCACTCAGAGCTCACAGCTCCTTATATATGTTCAGAAACTCGACAAAAGTTAAACAAGTACACACCACAGACTGCCTGTGTCATGGTGAATACAGTCGCTGCCTTATTTATGTCTGTATAGGCCGTTGTTGTGAGTGTGGACGGTCGGGGCATATACTGCGTTAGCTTAGCCAATCTCCATCTAGAAAAACACGAATTTTAAAAGGTTTTTCGCCTGCCGTCTGTCTGCAGACTTGACAAAGCATTAATTCATGGTTTTTACTAACCGGTATCAGTATGTTGTTACTTCGGCATCATTTTGAAACGTGTATTACAATTAAATCACGGTCAAATATGTCCATCTTGTTGTAGTTCTAGCCCTCTTGCCAGCGCTCCTCTCTCTAGTTTAGCATACTCAGCCCGACTCAGCCCTGTTTGTTGGCCCCGATAGAACCACAATTTTCTAGGGCCAGAAAAGAGGGGAAAAAGTGGCCCCGCGCCGTGCCGCGCCGGAACGAGGCCTAGTGGAAGCACAACCAAAAAAGGGGACGGCACGACACGGCACGCTTAAAGCGAGCTACGCGCTGCAATGGAAATGCGCCATTAGAGATCAACTCAGTGAAAGCACCGCCTGCTGACCAATCAGAGCTCCGTGTGCAGAGTTTAAAGCTATCAAGTCATATTACAGGATAGAGGAAATAGAGAAAAACTGCCGTTGCAGGAAAGACGGCCGGCCAAAATCAACTGACTGTGTGAACGTGAAAATTAATAGAATATCCCCTCCCATCTTCAGAGCAATCTGACTATTATAACATTAGCGTTAAGAAAGCTTACTTAAATATCTGCCACAACATAAGTAACCGGATCAGAGTAACATTAAGTACAGTCCGCGGCACTGTGAGTGCAGACGTCGATGTGTCCCATTATCATTCATATCATATCACATCATAATGTATCATATATTTCCTTATTTGAGTCAGCTTCTTGAGCCGTATCTGGCCGTGCAACACTCACAGTGTCACATACTGTATGCAGAAGTATTATTTTAAGCAACACATTAAGTTGACGAAACACTTGAGTCAAATGTAATTAAAGTCAGATCCACTCGTGTCTTGGACAGGGCAGTGATATCATAAACCTGTTGATGTACGCATTCAAACGCTTTTTCTTTTACCAGCTGTATTCACCTTGCAGGTACAGCTATGTGGCTTTGATCCTGGATAAAGTGTTTAAGTCATGGATGTTTAAAGTTTAACTTCTTCATAATTTGACTAATATTAAAGTTCACTTTTCATTCAGGAAGTATGACGCTGCGCTGTCAGTACGCTTGTCCATGTTTGCGATTGGTCGAATGCTCCAAATACCACCCCTTTCATGTGAACGCACACCTAACTAGATAGGACATGGCTGGCTTGAGCGATCCACTTGATAACCAGCGTCGTAGTACAGCTTAGCGAGAGCGCGTATGTTTTGGATTGGGCCAACCGGCTAACTCAAACATATCCAGGTTAGGTTGAACCAGCTTCGTAGTACAGGCCTCTGGAGAAAAGTGTAATACACATTCACTGTTGTTGTTGTTGTTGTGTTCAGGAAGGGTAGAAGGTAAAATATATAACTAAGCATCATAAACCTTAAGTTCTCCTTAAGTTACCATGTTTTTTTTCTAAACTACAATCATTTTATAAAGTCTGTTTTTACTTTTTCCTATACTTCATATGCAGTGGTGGAAAGTAACTATTTACTTAAAGGTGGGGTAGATAATTTCGGAGAAACCAGTTCGAGTGTGCTAGAATTTGAAAATACACAACCGGAGAAAATCTGCCACTTCCTTACAGAGCCCCTCCTCCAACACACACGAACGCGCACATGACCAATGAGGGCACGAGATAAGTTTGTGCACAGATGGAAGGCTGACAGGCAGGTAGGCCATCCAGTTATTTTAGCCGAGCCAGCTAAAATGATTGGTCGTCCTTTTTACAGTATTACGGCTTCCACAGATGACATTTTTTTATGGATTTTTTGTCAAAGCACTTAAGATATTCATTGCTATCAGGATGTTAAGAGCATTCCATGGAATATAACAAAAAGTGTATCTCGAGCCGGTTTCTCAAACTTACCTATCCCACCTTTAAGTATTGTACTTTTAGTATTGTGTAAGTACTTCTTTGTATGTGTTTGTACTTTACTTGAGTAATTCCATTTAACGGCATTTTATACGTCTACTCTACTACATTTTATATCATACTTTTTATTCCACTTCATTTATATTAACACTCACACAGTTATTTTGTTCATATATAGGACCTAATATGCTGATATTGTATAATGCAGTACTGTACTACTGTAGTAATCTATACGGTATTTCAATGATCTAAATTAAGTTTGCGTGGACAATCTACAATACTAAAACTCTTACATGTATTAAAATGGAAAAATATAATAACCATACCAATAAAATACTATGAGAAGATCCATTCTGCTTTTGGTACTTGAAGTACATTTAGCTGAAAATACTTCTATCGTTTATGTTATTCGGGAATGGGCCATTGTACTTTTACTTTTTGTTTTTTAAGTATACTTTGATGCAATTACTTTTACTTAAGTAGAATTTTGAAATCACAACTTTTACTTGTAATGGAGTATTTTAACCTGTTAAACCCCAAAACCCCAAAAACGCATAATCTGCAGGAAACAGCGTCTGAGGGCTTCTTAATATTTAATAAACTATGAATGTTTTATATCCATGTAACGGGAAGAAACTCAGCTAACTGATCTTTTTTTTTTTTTTTGCAAAAAAACCCACAAAGCTAACGCTTAGCCTCTGAATTAGCCACGAGCGAAAAAATGCTAACGGCGGTTGCACAGAAACTCACTCATAACACCCTTATTACTTATCGTAGCTGCACACCCAACCCATCGATTAGCATCGTGAGAAGACACAGAATCGATAGGTACCTACATCATCACTCTACAGTATGATAAGAACTCGCGACTTTATAAACAAAAACAGACATCACAACACTTGGCGCTAGGTAGCAAAAACGGGAATATGGTTTACCTTCGTTGTTGTCTGATCAAAGTTGTCTTCAATGGCATTAAAACGATAAAAACGTTGCTGAAGGTTAATCCATAGGTTAATCCAATGTGTCTGTGTCACTTTGAAATTATTTCTGATAATCCATAAGCAGAGTTGGGTGTAACGCGTTACAAAGTTACAAAGTAACGCGTTACTGTAATAATATTACTTTTGTCGGTAACGGAGTAGTGTAACGCGTTACTTTTATAATTCAGTAATCACACTACAGTTACTAACATTGCCCCGACACGCGTTACTTCGTTACTTTTATAAAATCAGTCATAATCACACTGACAGACAAGAGGGGTTTCCGCCGCAGGTTTATATGTACGTAATCTGCGCGACTTGCGCGTCCACATCTCCACGTGCAGTGCTGCATAAACATGGCTGAGTCAGCGATAACTTTCGAGGGGTGGAGGTATGCCCATTATTTTGAGTTCGTCCGAAGAATAGACAGGAATGTGACGGTGAGGTGCAAACTGTGTCCAGACCAGAAGCTGTTATCCACTGCTGTAAACACCACGTCAAACCTCAACAAACACCTGCAAAGAACACATGCTAAGGTGAAGCTAATAGCTAAGGACCCCCGAACCCAGAGTGAGGATGTTGTGAGTGCGCCGCCGCCGACTCCGAAGCAGCACAAATTAGAATTTGGAGGACCGGTAACCAAAGCAGAGATGGACAGGCTTGTAGCATCCTTCATAGTAGAGGTAATGTTGCCCATTTGCACAGTGGAATCACCATCGCATCGTTCAGAGATATACTGCGCAAAATACAGATAGCAGGAGACAGAGGACAGCCATAGTCAGAGCTATCTGGATCAGTCTTATGCGACAATGGAAACTGAACTAAAGAGAACATTTGAAACTTTAGCAGTCTGCGTGATCTGCCTGTAGGGAGGGGCGGGCCGGCCCTGCGAGTAAAGTAATGAGTAAAGTAACGAGTTACTTTATGTGGAGAGTAACGAAGTAGTGTAATATATTACTTTTTTAAAAAGTAATATGTAATATGTAATATATTACTTTTTTTTAGTAACGACCCCATCTCTGTCCATAAGCAATAAACCTACTTTTCCATTTTCAGATTTCAGAGCGTGAGACAGGTTCGCTCTGGGCAAAACTGCATGCACGAAGCCCCCACTTTTTTTTGGTAACGTGTGTGTGTATGTGGAAATTCCCCTTCGATTCTATTGGCTCTAACGGTTAAAAAGAGATGTCAATCACCAAAATCGACCAATGGGTTCCAGAGAAACGGCAAAAACGCCCATTTCCACCCAAATCACCCCAGAGGTGGAGTTTGATTTGCTAAACCTCTCTAAAAAGGTCAAATGTCACTTGTTTTGCATCAATCTTGATACAGGGTACTTATTATATGTTGTACTTTGGATTCCTAAAGCTTTTAGTCTACCTTACCATCATCCAAGGGTAGTTTTCACTATAAGTAAAAAATAATTTTTGGACGGACACTATATTTTACAGTTTTTTACTATGTTCAATTCCGGTTATTAACCGTCCCCTTGTGTGTTATGTAGCTTTTTATACATGTAAACGGTCTGCAGAGTCAAAAACCCTCAAAGTACACCCTGTAGCGAGTAAAACTCTAACACAGAAAAGACCTGTCTGCTGACCCAGAACGCCTCGTTGGAGATTTTTCTTTTTCCATTGTTTTCTTCTTATAGTGTAGTAAGTACAGTGACATATTGGGTATAGTGACGTAACGTCTCCGTGGATTGGTCCAAATGGACCAATCTGCGGACTTCCTCACACACACACACTCAATCTTTTCTCAGCTGCAGCTCCGCAGATTTCTCAGCCTGAACTCAGCCTGAGACGGCGAAACGCGGCGGGGCTCGGCCTGGGCTCGTTCTGAGCACACACGCAAACTCACAGCCAGGCTGCAGGTGTGTGTATGTGCTCGGGCTGGGTTCATGCTGGGTTTCACTGTGTCTCGCTGTCTCGCTGTCTCGCAGATCCCCCGCAGCAAGCCAGCTCACACTGTCCGCTCCAGCAGCGAGCCCCGCAACGTCCCGCCAACACGGCACCCAGACCCCACGCAGCATTCTCATCTGTTTGTCATTGCTGGTGTCAGTTTCTGGTTGCTAACGCCATTGTAACACATAATCACTGATGTTCCGCTGTAACGGTGGTGGACTCATCAGAACAGAGTTGGCGAGCTGACCAATCAGAGCACACTGGGCTCATAGGGAGGGGGGGGGGGTGGCAGGAGCTCCAACAAGCCGTTCAGGACAGAGAGTGAATACACATACTATAATACAGAGATGCTGTATGAGAAACCAATGTGAGTTTGGAAAATTGCACAATATAAATCTATTTTAGTATACCTCAACAATGGAATTATGATCAGTAGAAATGGCCATGACATGGGACCTTTAAATAAAGGATCCGCGTACATCTTCCAACACTGTTCATATGACATGATGCGTAAATTGGGTAAATATTTAGCAAATATACATGTTTCAGAAATACATATTAACAGAAATAGGTATATATTTGATACGCAGTTGCATGTTATGACGAAGCCTCTGAAGTATTTTGAAAAGGTTAGAAAGTGTTGAAGTGTTGAGTGCATAGACATCCTGTTGCTTTGCTGGAAGCGGAGGGGACATTTCCCAGCAGAGCACAGAACATTGCGTCTCCATGCATCAGCAGGCATGATAACAACACACCCACTTTACACCATCACCCACATCTCGAGTGCCCATCCCCGACTGAAGACCCCCAACTCTGGACTGTAAACCAGCTGCGTTTTGCGAGACACTTTTCCGGAGCTTTCCTGCAGGAGAGGGATCCTGCGTCATTTAAGTTGATTTTAGAGAAGGACACTTTGTTTGCAAACCATGGCAAACTCCGGTATTCAGCTATTGGGGTTTTTCATGTCTTTAGTTGGCATTTCTGGACTGATCATCGGGACTATCCTGCCGCAGTGGAAGATGTCTGCGTACATCGGGGACAACATCATCACAGCCGTGGCCATGTACCAGGGACTGTGGATGTCCTGCGCGTTCCAAAGTACCGGACAGCTCCAGTGTAAGATCTACGACTCCATTCTGCAGCTCGACAGTAAGTAGTGTGATTGTGGAGTAGTCGATAATGTCCAGTGCTGTAAAGTAACTAAGTCGATGTAATCAAGAACTGTACAGAAGTACAATTTTGAGGTACTTTACTTGAGTATTTCAACTTTTTGGAACTGTGTATCTTTTACCCCACTACAATTCAGAGGTAAACAGTGTTCTTTCAATCCACTACATTTATGTAATACTTCCTTTGGTTACTTTGCAGATTTTGATCAATTATGTGAAATATAATAAACTCTTAAATCAGACTTTAGTTACACCTGGAGTAAATTCACAAGCTACCCTGCAGTATACAATGTCATTCAAACTAGCTGCACCTTTACCATCTTTGATAACACTTTAATGATCAATAATTATAAAACATAAAATATATATTATATGCATAACATGTACTTTTACTTTCGGTACTTAAGATGCCAATACTTTTGTACTTGAGTAACAATTTTGATTGCAGGACTTGAACAGAGAATGTTTGGCCCTCTTGTACTTCTACTTTTACTTCAGTATAATATCGGAGTACTGTTTTCACTTCTGATGATGACATGTCAATCACTGGTTTTAAAGCAACAGGTTGGATTGTGTAGTTGATTTTCCCACAGTGACTTATTCACGGCAACACACCTGGAGACACACCTGGTGAAACACCTGAGTGAGACCTCAATGGAGCACACTGTTATCTCTGATTAAGTTCCCCACCTCAGGGTACCTCCTCCTCATCACTCCATCATTACTAACCACACTATTATCAGCAGTAACAGTCCACTGTGATCTGTCACTACAGGGGGACATTGTCTCTTTCGCAAGTGACCGATTCCTTAAAAAAAGTCACAAGGGAAAGATTTATATTTATTTCTGAAAGCATTCCTTCTAATCCTCACCCACACATTGTCACATTCTGGGAAACCCACCCACCCACCTCACCTCACCTCCTGCCATAAGGACTCACTTCAACAGACAAAAATACTGTAGAGTTATCAAAATTCAAGAGCTAATTCTGTGATCCATCTCTTTGCAGGTGTTTGCATGAGCATATATAACCTAAAGATTATACGTTGTCACTATGGCCGTGCCTTCCCAGGTTATCCCAAGAGATGCGTTACTGAGAACTTTGTTGACACTTCTGTTCCCAACTATGATGAATACGCCACAACAGTTGTTGCTTATTCCTAAAAAGGGGACTCTACAATGACATACTAATACTAACAATGGCTTCAGAACATAGTTCATTCAAAAACTGGAAGTTGTTGTTTTCAACAATTGAATACCCATTATCCTGGACAAACACTCCTACTTTTTAGATGATTTTTATTTAAAACTGATAATTTCTCTGCTGATGCATCCAATACAAAACATTTTCTTTTGTGAGTGATTCACACACTACCTACTGTGTGCTCTGCCTACAGCAAGCTTGATGCTGAGCTGGATTAGTCAGGAATTGGGCCTCAGACCCCCCAATGTCCATATTTCCATCAGTCTGTGATAGTATACTGTATATGTACATGTGTTTTGGAAGGGATTGGAACTACAATATTATTAAAAGAAAAACATTAACCTTTTTTCCATCGAGTATTGTCCAACAGTGTTTAAAAAAGGCCCTTTTGAAAAATACATTGTTCAGACTGCTAAATAAAGTTTAAAGTTTTACCAAATTACACGTTAATAGAGACCCACAGTCTATTTTTCTAGTGGGCTGTGGCCTAATGGTTTACCTGTAGATCATACTTTTCTTAAATCATGTTTTTCCTTAGTACAGCTGGTATGACTTGCATTAAATACAGTATGTCAACATACATTTGCTATACAGAATTGAGAAAGCTAAAGTAGCCTCTACCACCTTGAAAGTATTAAACAAATAATATGTATCCCATTATAGAGTAGGAGTGGACATTGAAATCAATATAAAATACATATTTATGTCATTTAACTTAAAGATAGGGTAGGTAAGTTTGAGAAACCGGCTCGATATCGCTAGAATTTGAAAATACACAACCAGAGAAAATCTGCCACTTCCTTACAGAGCCCCTTCTCCAACACACACAAACGCGCACATGACCAATGAGGGCACGAGATAAGTTTGTGCCCAGATGGAAGGCTGACAGGCAGGTAGGCCATCCAGTTATTTTAGCCGGGCCGGCTAAAATGATTGGTCGTGCTTTTTACAGTACTACAGCTTCCACAGATGAAATTTTTTATGGATTTTTTGTCAAAGCACTTAAGATATTCATTGCTATCAGGATGTTAAGAGCATTCCATGGAATATAACAAAAAGTGTATCTCGAGCCGGTTTCTCAAACTTACCTACCCTACCTTTAAATAACAAATATTACACAAATGTTTTTTTTTTAAATATAATCTCTGTTAAATGAAAATAAGATAAGATGATAATATAAATATAACTTGTTATCTGTCATTGTAGGCATACAAAGTGGTATGTTTGGTAACTTTCAGTAACCAGCAGTGAGTACTGTATGTACGAAGTAATCAAAACCAATCTAGTGTCTTCACGTCTCTTGTTCTCAGTGAATAGCAGCAGATGTGCAACATTTGTATTGACACTACAGAGCTTCCTCAGACAGCGCAATGACAATAATGAGAGCAGTGTTTTAGCTCCAATCCAGGATACTGTGCATCCTGCTCTCTATCTGCATTTACTATATAATACAGGCTATTGTTCCCCATGTCTCGCTACTTCATAGAGTTACCCCTCTCCTCTGCACCCCTCCTCCCCTGTGTCCCTCTACTCCCTCTCTTGGTCGAGGGGTTTGTTTGTTTGGGCTGGGCAGGGATGGCCTAGACTGGCACAGACTGGTTCTAGGTGGACCGAGGGGGAGAGACAAAGGGGGGACTCACACTGTGATAGGTTTATAGCCTGAGGAGGGGCACTGACAGATAAGGGGTCCGGCAATGTTTCAGCAGGCCTCCACCTCTAATTAAACGGCAACAAACGGGCAGAGACAGTGGGAGAAGAAAGAGTGTGGGATGTGTTTTTTTCTTTCTGTTTGTGCGTCCATGTGTATCCCATGGTTTCGCTTCCAGGAACAGCTCACATTCAAACGTCCTGACAGGCTAATGTGAGCATATTTCACAACCCCTGGACACACACATAAAGCCTCTCTGAAAGGCTGAGGTCTGTTTATTCTTCATTATTTATCAGTTTGTGACTTTATATGATCTTTTTATGCTGTATTTTCAAGATACAGTGCACTCCCACGATCTCCAAAAGCCATCTCTCCACTGCCTTCCCTAATGGAACCAACACAGTCTTTGTGTACTTTTCTCATTCTTCATATTTTTTTCCTTTCCTCTCTGCCCCAGGTTCACTTCAGGCCACTCGTGCCCTGATGATAGTTGGCATCATTGTGTCCATCGCAGGCCTGGGTGTGGCCTGTATGGGAATGAAGTGCACCACCTGTGGAGGGAACAACAAACTGCGCAAGTCCCGCGTCGCCATGACAGGAGGCATCATCCTGCTGGTGGGAGGTGAGGAAGCCATAGTGATGTTTGATGACATGCAGATGGATGAAAATTAAAAGGAAAAACAACATAAAGGTGTTGTTCCAGCACTGAGGACTGCTGCTGTGTGTGGGACTACAAATGTCACTCCAACTCGTACATGTTTGCAATTAAGTTGAGACAATGTGACTGGGTTTTAGCATCTTAATCACGTGATTTTTTTCCAAATCTTTCATTATACCAGTCATTCTTTTGTCTGTAGGTCTGAAACACTGCCAACCTTAAAACTAGACTTAAAGTCCATGATATCCTGTGAGGCTGTAGTAGGGTACTTAGAGCAAATGCTGCTGGTAAACACTTCAACATTTCCTAATGTCTTAATACTATGATATAGTGTAACAAACTATATATACACTGCTTTCAAATGCTAAAATGGGCGACTTAAAGTGGACCTATCATGCTATATTTGAATAATATATTGTAGGGCCATACCTATATAAGGTATATTTATACGTTTTCTTTTTCAAAATACCAAACAGATCATGCATTTTAGCCATGCCTCATTTCGCTCTATTTTGCTCTCCTCCACCCTGTCTTTGCATGCGCTGCAGCTGACCACGCCCCCCTGCAAAGGAGGGGGCCGAGTTACGAGCGTCGTGTAACCATGCTGTTACCATGCCACAGCAACCTCTCATTCCCCTGATAGGGCAGCTCCTCCGTCCTGACGTCAGAGAAATGTTCAAATCTGGATCAGTCTGTATCAGATCCGTTGCAGCCCCGTTTTTAGAGATTTGGGTATGGAGGAAAAGAGAGAGGGTTGTGTTTTCTGACACTTGGTGAGTTCCCTGGAACACCGGGGACACATATTCATGTATAAAAGACGTACAAAAGTGCATTTTGCATGATAGGTCCCCTTTAAAGTAAAGTATCATTAGGAACGTCTCACAATACCACAAAATAAATGAAACATTTGAACTTGGTGATACAGTTCACCAAATTCTTTAGGAAACATACAATACTTAGAAATCCCTAGGACTGCACTGCTAGTGTGACTACAAAGCTTATAACTTTCATAACCTTCCAGCTAGTAAAGTAAAAACAAATATATTGACAAATGAGCAGCTGGCATGGTGATGTAATACATGAGAAAAGTGTGGTGACCATATCATTTTTCAGTCTACATGTTTCTGCTTTTTGTTTCTACATGCCACTGTACACTATGGAATTGGGACCTACGCTAATCCATATTAATTTATTAGTATGGAAAATATGACCAGTTTCATAATATTACATCAAAGCTTAGCTCGTTATCACATCCTTGCTAGATCTAGAGCACATCATACAATAAGTAGGAGGAAGTTTGATCCATTGTCCAAAAAGCTTTCCTCCCACTCCTGTGCTGCAGCCCGGAATGAATAAGTCCATTACTCCTGGCACTGTTTCTGACATAAGAGGTCTAACGGGCTCCGAAGAGAACAGAAACACTAAAGGCTAATTGTGCTGGAGTCAATAGCTCGCCGCCTGGTGACTATAAAAGCATGTCTCCCCTCTCAGGGTTTGATGTTGTGTCGATGAACTGATTGATCTTTGTTGTTGGCTTTCTGTCCTCTCAGGGCTGTGTGCCATCGTAGCGTGCTCCTGGTTCGCTCATAATGTGATCCGGGCTTTCTACAATCCCTACACTCCAGTCAACACCAAGTAAGTAACACAGTGTGTCCAAGAACTGTCATTAGTTTTACATGATCACATAATTGCTAATCCCATTCTTTACAAAAGTTAAAAAGACACAATTGAGTCCCTTCAGATATGAAACGTCAGGCTAAACAGATAGTTTAGCTTAGCATAGCATGATGAGTGAAACAGGGGAAAACAAATACCCAGGCTCCATCCAAAGGTAATCTAATCTCCTTGTCCACAATTAAGTAATGATGACACATTGTTGTGTTACAGTAATGTGCTGGACTATTTCTTGTCACTGTTTCCTGTTTTATGCTAAGCTAACTCAAATGTAATTGACCGATAAAACAGTGGAATGTGGCATGTTTCCTAAAATGTTGAACAATTATTTGTAGTATTATTTTTAAGGTCCATTCCAGGTAGATTTGACCACTAATGCAATACAGCTTAAAGGCAGGTATTGCACTTTTTAAATCATTATATTTATTTGACACCTATTGTTGGTGTCACTTAATGAAGCATTATAAAATGTAATTTAGTCTTTAGAAATGATGGCTGTTGATGCTTTAGTATATTCGGCCAATACTACTGTAATAAGTAAACTTATTTTACTTACTTTTATTTATAATCAATAAATTACATTTTTTTAATTACCCATGTGGCCACCCTCTCTCGTGTCCCAGGTTTGAGTTTGGCGCGGCCATCTTCATCGCCTGGGGTGGCTCCCTGCTGGACGTTTTGGGCGGAGCCATGTTGGCTGCTTCCTGTCCGCGAAAAAAACAAGTGGCCAAGTACCCGTCCATGGGCGGCTCCCGCAGCGGTCCACCGAGCAGCACTAAAGAATATGTGTGAGAGCGCCCCCTACAGCTCGGGACTCCAACAGAAGCTGTCAAAGAAGCTCCTCCCTGCTTTTTCTGCAGCACCAGCGAAGAAAACCGAAGGTGTACGGGAAGTTGTGAATCATAGAGGCAAAGAATTACTGACTTTGTTTTCTTTTTTTCGTCAGGCTGACCTTTGATAACCCCTTGATTATGACGCAGCACTCAATTGTTTCATGAATGATGTCCCGCACCCCGTCGACACATTCCACAATTGTTTACAAGTGACCTTCACAAACACATTATAATTGGATCCCCCTGATTAATAGACAGGCACTTGGGGTGTAACCTGTTGAATTGTAGCCTGAATAGTGGATTGTAGCCAACGATAGCATCTCCGTGTTAGCACCAGCGTCTGTTAGCGTTTGCCATGTAATTGAAAGTAATCAATTCCAGTTTGGTGTCTAGGCTGCGACTCAGGGGCTCCGTACAACAGAGACACATGGTGACAAAACATTGTTTTATATTAACTGTTGATGGTTTTAAAATAGACATTATGATGAGCAGGGTGTGATTTCACACACAGGCCTTTTACTACAACACTCACTACAGGCCTCTTCATACCAGTCCGCTACAAACCCTGCTCACATATGAAATATTTTATTATCTAGTCACCGTGCTGTTTTTACTCTTAATAGCTTCCGTATCAGCCACTATGAGAACAAACTGCCTCTATTTATTTGGACAAATGTAGGATGAAGTTTTGGCTCTTCTAAAGGTAGATCACTGTGGCCCAGTTCTAGCTTTTGGATATTATAAAGTCATTTTTCTATTGTGATGTTTTGAGCTCTGAACAGTGTCGACTGTTTTTTATATGGCATAGTTTTATACACTTGGCTCATTTAGCAGATAATGAGAAATGAGTGAAAGAAATGTTTTAACATGTCCAACAGTACTTAAATAATAAACATATTGAAACATTGTTAATTGTGTGCTGGTCATAGTGATTGATTGTATAGAAATAAAGAATATTAGAGAGCAACAAGAAAACAACCTTCTTTTCCACCAAACTTTTTTAATTTATGATTTTACAGTTACTTAGTTGTGATGAGAAAAAAATTGTTTTTCTTTTTGTTACTTTACTTGCATGTTAGAGCCTGACTTGAGACTGACACAAGAGGTATTTCCAGATACATCTGCTGAAGGAGGAAAGATTCCAGTATTAATATACTATATTTATACCTCACATTAAAGTAATTTGTGCTGTGAACAACTTGAAAACATTGACAACTTATAGGGAGATTGTAGTAACTAAACTAAAATATGTGCCTTGTCCCAATTCTTAAATGAGGAAAACTATGTAATTTTAAGAAGTTTTATTCTGTATCAGACACAAATTAATGTTTGAACCAGAGATATTTTGTGATTTTTAAAACATGTTTGAAGAGGATATTTGAGGATACAGTATTTAAGTGTGTTTACTACTCAATATCTTGGCTATAATTTGCATTAAGCACTTCACACAACTGTAATATTCAGCTTTAAAAAAGCTCTACGTAATAAGTCCAGCCTCGGCATGACTGTAGTGATGTCATCCTCAATGGAAAAAAAAAGGCAATTCATGTTTTTACATGAGCCTCACCAGAATTTATTTTCCCACATTAAATATGTATCTCACCTGCAGCTAAATGTATTTTCTATTGTCCTGTTATTTTAGAGGGAATAATAGAGCATGTAAAAAAACCTTTACACATGTCTGGATTTTGGTTATGGTGTCAAGTTTTGAACCACATATTCACAATTTGAATGAGTGAAACATTTTTTCCAGTTAGGAATGAAAATGCTAGGTCTTCCTATGTGAACGTTATGTTTAAGTTAAAAATAACTGCATGAAATAAACAAAGCAGCTAAGTTAGCAACAAATGCATCAAAACGACAGAGTCCACAAAGATTCGTCTTTTATTTCCAAAGATGCATTATGAAAAATTGACCATTTCCATGCAAATGGTAGAAGCCACAACTGCAGACAATAATCTCAGAGTCAGAGACTGGGAAATGCAGTGAGGCAAAAGAGTAAAGTGATTTAGTAACAATTTCACAGCCAACAAAGTAACATCAGCATGAGCCTCTACAGACAATAGCATCTCATCTCAAAGTCCACTGCAATCTTTCAAAAAAACAACCCGAAAAACATCAGAGTTAAGATTGTCTCAGCAGTGAGCGCTAACTATAGAGTGCTGCGTGTTCTCATTATCTCATACTGTAATTGTAAAGTTCACCTGAACCGGTAAGACACTATGACGCCATCGAGCAGAGTACTGCTGTAAATATGAATACAAAGTAAGTGTTTCCTCAATTCTTTTCGATAATCAATCTGATAAATATAATTTGGCAATTTAAATAAGTAGAACTATACATGTCTCGAAAACCCTGCCTTTAAGAACAAAACCTCCATAAATAATTGTTGTTTAAGATATTTTGTCTGCCGAGTCAGCAAACAACGAGCTTAGGAAAATGTCGACTCAGCGTTATCTAAAGAGCATAACAGCGCTGTGGTTTGAACTACATAGCCCTTAATAAGAGGATACCAGTGTTGATGCTTCTTCAACAGACTCCATGCATAGAACATGTCACTGCACATAACAGGCATTCCCACAAAAGTGCACCATTTTGAAAAAAACATAATAAATCTCAGTAATAGAGGACCGAAGCGATTTCCATTCAGGAACGAGTAAAAAACATGTAGAAGCCATTACAATACAACCATTTTTTTTCCAAACAATAAATAATTAGCAGTAGTTTTTTTTCTCTTTCCTGTAAATACAAGCTTTCATCCACCGGATATTAGGACACCACTTGAATCAGTGTGAGAGTGATAGTCCTTGCACAACGAAAGTTTAACATTTCACCTGTGTGTGACACGTTAACAGTGTTCCGCCACACGACCAAATCGCAGACGATCTCACCGGAAAACAAGCAGGTGAGAAGCCGCTTCTCTTCGAAACTCAGTGCAACTTTAGAAATGTAGCCCTTTTTAAGAAGCTCTGAAAAATATAGACACTTTCTCCAAAACCGTTCCTGATAATCTACCGCCAAGGTATAGAGTAGAGAGCGATGCAATACAATTCATTCACAGTCTGACTTAAATAAACACTATGTACAATCAGGGGCCTAGGCTTCAGCTGCCGCTAAAATCAGCCGTTTTTTTGGTGCCTTTTGTCTGAGCCAATCAGAGGCTTCAGGAGGACACACGACAGGATCAAGGCCAACATCACCCACGTTGAGATTTGGCGTCCTGGGAGATTTAGAGATTTTGTTTTACATGGCACTTCTTGGTGAAGTTTAGGAGATGGGCGATACAGGACACTGGCCGTTGTTGTTCATGATGTCATCCAAGTCTTCATCGTCCATGTCCACTAAAGAGGAGGAAAAGGCAAAGGTCAGGGATGTGGGCCTCTAAGCAAAAGAATACTTTAAAAAAAAACTTGTTTCTGTCAATTTAGAGAAATGTTCACATCAACATCCCATAATATGCATCACAATTTGTATTTCTCTTTTGGTAATTTCCCCCACAAAACTAACACACATATTTGATTGCTGCTCCGAGCCCTTCTTATACTCAAGCAACAATTTGGGGACAGTGTGATGTTAAAAGCAGATCTGTATTCACAACTGTTCTTTTTCATAAATATCATAATGACATAAAGCCTCTTATTAAAAAAAACAGATTTTACTCCCTTGTTTACCAAATGAGTGTTTTAGTTTCACGATAAAGCTGAAAAAAAATCCTCTTTGTAGAGACTTCAAATTTGTTTTTGCGGTGTGGTCTTATTATGTAATAACAAAAGTACTGATTTGTAAAGACATTTGACTTTTCTTACTGTTTGTCTGTGTCTTGCTTTTCAAAAGAGCTCACATATCCTCATTTACTGTATATCCTCCCTGAATTTGCTTCAAGTGAACTTCATGATTGATTTTAAGATACACCATATAGCCCCAGCATACAGCTGTTGACTTATACTATTTAAATCTTACTGCGCGCAATCTCAGATCATAGAAGAAAACACATTTAACCATTCCCTGATCTGGACTTCAACTTGCAACCTTCCTGAAAACTCATTTTAATGAATTTCTGTTTTACCTTTGTGCCATATTTTCTTATTACGAGGGTCGAGTGAGGTTAATTCTTTTTGTATTATTGGTATACCACCGTTTTGAAAGGTGCTATATAAAAGCAACATTATTTTGCACGTCATGTTTTATTGTAAAATTGTGGTTATATCATCGATAGCATACTTATCTTTAGTTATATTATCTATGGAAATGTCAATACTGGTCTATTGTGTGTCATATTTATAATGTCTATAGTGCATATGTTATACTGTTTGTACTACCTTTATAGTGTATTCAATAGTTATAATATAGTGTTTACCTATTAATACTGTTTATAGCTCCTTTTGCCGTCATAATGATATACTTATATTATTCCAGTGCTTTACTGCTTCTCTTGCACTCATGTTTGGATGTATTTTGTGGTCTATTTAATCTATGATCTGTCATTATAATAAATGAATGTATACACTATACATTCATTATGTATGTATGTGGCTGTTGTGTGTGTCACTGTCATGTTTCTGATCTATGCAAACAGACAAAGCAGCAGTCACACACCTTTCTTGGTTCGACCAATCTGGCCCAGTTTGGGGGCCCTCTGCCCGAGTCTCTGAGGGTTGGCCCCCCCTCCATCCCCGTTGACCTGGGGGTGTCCCGGGTTATACTGGCCCGCCGGACCCGGCTGCCGGGGCGGCCCGCTGGGGGGGATGAGCTCCGGGATCCCAGAAGCTCCGTACATCTCTCCGGGGTGCGCCTTCTCCTGATTGGCCGCTAGATGTCCACACTGCCCAGGCTTTGTGTCGTGTCAAAAGGCTTCTCACTTCCGCAATGGCATTCAACAATGAATGTATGAACGACACACGACAGAATGCTGGAAATGACAGAGGGAAAGTCCTCGTAGCCTGTAAAAGAAAGTAAATACGTTTGTCAAAAATAGCTCTCATGCGTCAGAGAGCGGCCGGCTGTGGACAAGTGCGCAACACTTCTGCGCTGTTTATACTGAAATAAACGATGTTTTTCTAACATGTTTCCAGTCTTATACAATTAACATGTGTAGAAAATGTCTCCCTGGTCTGTATAATAGCAGAACAGCACAATAACGTGTGTACTGTTTGAGCTTCTCGCTATAATAAACTGCTTTTCCGCCCTTTCTGAAATAAACATCTCTCTCTCTACAATCCTTTAGGAATACTGGTAAATATGGTTGATAATACCTCACCTTTTGTTCACTGAGGCCGCAGTATGAGCTGGATCCAGTGAGAGCGGCTCCTGACTGAGAACACTGTTGTTGTTTATCAGAGCTCTCTCCCTCTCTCTCTTGGCATAGCACCGGGGAAGCGTCGATTTAAAGGGGCCTCTCTCCCTTTGCTCTGCCTTGGGGATTTCCTCGTATTGTGTCTTGACTCATAGCGGCGTGGGGACGTCACGCCGTGCGGGTGATATAAGCGACAGTGCTGACTCTTCGGATAACATGGTGGAGGTGTGCCAAAGTTTCGAGGGTGCAGTGCGTAATTACGCACCTTCGGTTGTGAGAGAGAGAGTGACTCAGGCGCCAGCCAATGACAGAGCTGCTCAGTAATCCCATTAGTGTGTTATATCAGAGGTAGCAGTTAACTCACCTAACTGAAGTCCAACATGTCCAACCTGGTTCCGTTGTTCAGTGATTTATTATTTGTTTGGTTGGTCATTTCTCATCAACTGCGGTTTCTTAAATGGACTTAAAATCCGTGTCAAAGTCTGTTTCTACATTGATTTGAGTTTTCCCGTAAATTACACCCCTACCAATAATCTCTGCATCACATAACCATGACCTGTCCCTCAAATGGTCATCTCTAGTTAATAATAACAGTTTTCTGATGTTTCTGGCTTGACTTTTTGTAAATATGATGCAAATTTCAAAAAGCAATTAACTTTGAAATTACTTAGCATGTACAAGCCATAACAGCAAGTCCTTAAACCCAATCAATGTACCAGTGTCACTACAAACTTCCACTGTGCAGCCAAACATTATTAAAACTTTTATTGGAGATCCAAACGCTTTCAAATACCAAAACTCTGGAGGAAACTTTGGGATTGTAGCCTTTGCAGACCATTTACATGCACAAAAACCTATATAACACAGGAAAGGGAAAACCTAAAAAAGCATTATAGGGCCTGTTTAAGCTTATTCAAAAAACAAAACATTATGATTTTGTAAACACACAGCAAAATACTATTACAAATGTGCACGACGCTTATTTTAGTACATTTGATTGTCACTATGACCACCAAACAAGTCTTAGGAACAAGTTTAACCGATTGTTTGTGTTTTTGTTCATCTACCTGTATGTGGGGAATGTGTAATCTCTATTATCTTCACACTGTAGGAATGAATCCATGCACAGTTGAGAGATTACCCCCTACCAAAAATCCCCTTCTAGGCCTGCCAAGTCTAATCTGATCAAAGTTTGCAGCCCTCCATGGTAGCTGGTTTGTATATAATTGAGTTTTTAGAACAATTAAACACTTTGTCGGGAACGGAGCTACACACTGCCATCATGTCCAGGATCATAGGTGTTACGTTCCTGCTCATCATTCTGGTGGATAACTTCAGCAGCACAGGTACATTCACAGAGATGTTAATTATTTCTTCATAATCTATTTTATCCTGACAGAAGACGGTTGTTTGGTAATGGAATATTGTTCCACACAAGTGATTTATTTTTCCACTGTGTGCAGCTTCACATGCAGGATTGCATGTGTCCAAAGTTCACATCCGCAAGTGCAGGTGCAGAGGTGAGTGTCCATTGGTCTGTCGTACATTTTGGTTAAAGATTTGTTAAAAACCAGCAAATAAAAAGTTCCTAATCATCGTAGCTGTTATGATATTGTATTGGGGTCTTTAATAGGATTTAAAGATGGATTTTTTCTGCCAAAATAAATTGTGTAGTCTGCAGGTAAAGCAGCCAAAAGGCATTATAAGTGGTTATCACCTAAGTTGTTGTGTTCTGCATCTCGATGACCACCATTGTTCTCATTGCAGTTTCAACCAATGGAACAATTGAGTGTCGCAGCCCACTTTTCCCCACAAACCACAAAGAAAAAAAGAATCCGATGAAATGTCTTTGCAGCAAAACAAACCAACACAGTGAGTGATTTTGTATGTGGGTGTGAAATACAGTGAGGAATTTCTCTTTTCTGTGCTAATATTCAGTAAAGATGTTTAATTTATTGCCATTTATTTCTCCTTATCTATAGAGTTTCCAGCCTTAAAGGCCGCCTGCACCACACGGCGTCATGAATTTCCAATCCCCATGATATGAATCAGTGGAATTATGTGGAGATAACAGGAGAGAAGACCTTGTCATGATCAATCGTTATCAATTAAATTTCACACAAGATCATATTATCAAATTATGTTAGCCATAACATCCCATGGCATGAAAGTACATCACAATATGTATCACGTCCTCCTTGTATTGTAAAATAGCCTACTTTACATGTCAGTGACCTTAATTGTAAATAAATAAATGTTCTATTAAAGACACTTAGTTTGTATTGTTTGTTTATGTATGTTTGAATGTTAGTGGAGCATAGCAATAGTTTGACATTATGGGAAATATGCTAACTCACTCTTGCCAAGATTTATATGAAAAGATCATAGTTTTGTTTACTGAAATGGTTTCAAAATAAATTACAACATTGTTGAAAAGGGAGATATCTTAGTATCTCCACAAACGGCTAAATAACTTTTTTTGCAATCAGACGCGACTGGGGAATTTTCCGGGAGATGTTCTTAAAGAGACAGGTGCTAAAATGGAGCGTTTCAGGCAAAGGGTGAAAAAAGCTATGTTCAGACAGACAGTATGAGAAAATATTGTGTATTTTTACATTAAAGCTAGTACATTGGTCTAATATTGTCCCAAAATACAAGTATGACCCTGACAATGAGAAACATGTGTCCCCTTTAAAACAGTCACAGTTTCAGGCATATGCATACTATTCGTATTGCATAATATATTGTTCTGAAACCCTTTTGAATATGTTTTCAAATTGCATTGTCATTGTCCGTTTGACTCTGAATGTTCCACATTTTGGAGTGGATGTAATTTTAGACACCATGAATGTCACCTTTAAACCTGTGTGTGATCATCTGTGTCAGCTTCAGCCCTTATGGAAGAGGAGACAGGTTTTTTCTTGATAGGGGTAGGATTCACTCCCGTGTCACTCAGGAGTCAGGACAGTGAGAAATCAGATATAACAGTAGAGTAAATATGCTGCCTTTTAATATGGTTACAATTCCATTGCTTGTGTGAACAATCTCATTTGATTTGAGGTGTTTCTTAATGAGCAGTAACCTTCAAAAGCAACATCCTAGCGATCATCATAGCTCACTTTTGCAAAAGAAGAAAACTACTGTAACTCAATTTAATTAACTGTGTAATACAAAAAAAAGTGACATTGTAATGACATAGTGTCAAATTAACTTTTTTCAACGGCGAAAACATGGATAAAGTGGAAAAGACCGGACAATTATAATGGCATGATCTTGTAAATTATGGTATAATTTAAGACTTCAATTTATCTCTCACTATGGTTTCTAAATACACTTAAAATCTAAATGCAGGTCAGCAGAGTAGGGAGCACAGGGCCTTGTTTACCCAGCTTATCTGGCAGTTTGGTATTTACACCAAAACACTGCAGTGAAGCAAAGAGCACCCGCTGTGAGAAAAAGTCTCACAGTAGATAACAAAACTGTGGCCAGTACTTGGTTTCCGGGGATTTTAATAACTAAACTCAGACAGGTAAGTCATTATGCTTTATCAAAACAAGCTTGGTTACACATTTTTAGTCATACTGTAGGGACGTGAATCATTCTTTAAGAAAAGAGGGAAAGCTCCGGTGGAATCTTCTTCTCCTTTCACTGAGGAGCAGAGCTAAAGAATAACTCAGGTCAGGAGACAGTTGGTTTAATCCTGAGTGAGGGAGGGGCGTGGACTCTGTTCAGAGCCAGCTCCTCACTGGTGTGTTGACCTTATTCAGTGAAAGAGTTAATGGTTTCCTGTGAATGTTGGCTTTGGTTAAAACCCAGGATTATGGGTCACGGACACTACATTTGCTGCTTTGTAATCTCTAATCTGACTGGTGTTAATGTGCAGAGCTGATCAGAACAAGCAGTGTGTCATTTAAATCAACTTTATACTTCTTATACATAATATTTGATCACATTAATTTATAAACACTACCAATTATATGAAATAAAATGACATGGGTAAGCACCATTCAGTAGCATAATGGGACATTTCACAATAATATTTCTAACATTTTCAATGGAGGGTTTTTAGTTGTAATAAAGTTGTATTAGTATGATGTACTTCTTCAATCACTGGATAATATAAACCTGACTAACTAAATACTTGGGGAGAATTGTCTAAAAAATAACCATAGGAATCTCAAATCATGCTTAGCAACAATCTGAGTACCATTTTCTTCAGACTAAATATGTTAATGCTAATGTAGTCTAAAGTAGGTTGCAAAAGGACACAGAAATCTGTCGTCATGTTTATACAAGTGTCATATTTTAATATTACTGGTATATTAACAAAATCCTCATAAAAATGAATATAAATAATTAAATGAGCTGTTGGAAATTTGGACAACTCATAATTTCCATGTGGAGCTCTAGCTTTCATATGCTCTGAATTGGCTCTGAATGCTAACACTTTAAAGAGATTTGTCAAAAGTGCTAAATGTATAAACAGGATCCAAATTCAGGTGCTGGGACAGGCAGATATGTGAAAACGTTTTTATTTTATGTGACAAACTGGTGTTGGATGTGGTAGGGGAAAAGTGGGGTTCAAGGAACGTAAGGCTGGTAGGATTGCAGAGATGGTCTGGTTTTACTGAAAAGTTTAGTAGTAGGATAAAGTATTCTGGCAGCAAAGAAACATTTCCATTGGAGCTGGGTTTGAGAAGTAAAGAGCTGTCTTTTTTGATAGGCAGGTGTGCTGATTGCTGGTTCTGGCCAGATGAGTTGTGAGACAGGACAAGAGTGGGGGAAGGGAAACAAGAAAACGGGAAGATGAAACTTGCACCAAGCACACAAAACTCAAACTAAATGGCAGAAAAATTATAAAAAAACACAGACAGGAAGGTGTCACAGAGGAACTATGGCAATGTATCATATTTAATAAATGATGAAAGAGCTGATACTTCATTTTGTAAGAATATTCTACAAGCATTCTTTTATATTGGAAGTACACATAAAGGTTACACTATTGGTTAGCTGAAGAACAGCATTTCTGTGTTAATTATTAACCAGTTGAGCCCCGAGCCTGAGGCTCGAAAATGACATTCCCAGAACAAATGACAATAACTTCCCTTCTAAAAGGGGTAAATTAATAATCTTTTTTCTCAAAGCAATGATAAACCTGTGAGTTGGATGTAGAAGAGTCAGAATCAATATAGATTTTTTTTATTTTAAAGTAAATTCAGATTGAACATAGTAAAAAAATATAAATTATAGTGTCCGTCCAAAAGAAAAACATTACTTATAGTGAAAACTACCCCTGAATGATGGGATAGTAGACTAAAAGCTTTAGGAATCCAAACTATAACATATAATAAGTACCCTGTATCAAGATTGATGCAAAACAAGTGACATTTGACCTTTTTCGAGAGATTTAGAAGAAAGAAACCTACTTCTGGGATTTTCAATATCTCTGGCCCCCCTCGGTGACCGTTAGAGCCACTAGAATCGAGGGGAAGTTCCTAAAATCCATCTAAACATTACCCATTGGTAAATAGAGTGATGCGCAGCCAAAATACCCAAAACCGGAAGCTGTCATACACTCTGGTAGCAGCTAATATGAAATCTCCGTTATTGACATAAATATGAAGATGGATTATCAGTAATCATTTCAAAGTGACACACCTGGATTAATCTTCAGCAGCGTTTTTATCGTTTTAATGCCATTGAACACAACTTTTGATCAGAAACAGCAAAAGGTAAGACAATGTCCCGTGTTTGCTACCTAAAGCTACGTTGTGTGAAAAAAAAAGTGTTATCCATGTCGCGAGTTCTGGTCGCTCAGTGATGATACTTATATTTCTGGAATCTGTGGAATCTCAGCTTGCTAATCGATATCTTGTTTGTGCAGATCCGATAAGTAATAAGGGTATTTTACTGTGAGTTCTGTGCTAAGTGCTATAGCATTTTTTCGCTCAGGGCTAATTCAGAGCCTTTGTTATTACCAGGGGTGCACATAACTGGTA
This sequence comes from Trematomus bernacchii, assembly GCF_902827165.1. Lineage (NCBI taxonomy): Eukaryota > Metazoa > Chordata > Actinopteri > Perciformes > Nototheniidae > Trematomus > Trematomus bernacchii. The sequence goes on from NW_022987683.1 coordinate 1,077,754, forward strand.
CGCAGGTACGCATGCGCGGCAACAATCTGAAATGCGTACCGTCACTTGTGTCACAAAGCGCATTTGCGTACCGACGTAAATGTGAAGCTTTTCCAGAAGGCGGTTAGTTCACCGGACGAGAGTCGGTCTCCGTGTGCACAGACAGGGCTGCTGTTAACGTCGGTCTGTACAGCAGCCCTGCGCTAAAACAGCTGATCACAACGTTCACACGCTCCGCGGTCACGAAGCTCTGTACTCTACTACCACCCCCCCCCCCCCCCCGTTGACAATCGCGAAGCGCTGTACTCCACTGACGCCACCCCCCCCCCCCATTGACAATCGTCAGAAGTTGGAGTACCAAACACTGACTCCAGGTACTCATCCGAGTACCTCACTGAGAAAGTTGTGTGCACCCCTGGTTATTACCCTTGTGTTTCGTTTAGCTAAAAATTGTTAATATTGTCTGATAGCTGAGTTTCTTCCCGTTAAGTGGGTATGACACATTCATAGTTTATTAAATGTTAAGAAACCCTCAGACGCTGTTTCTTGCAAGATGTTGCGTTTTGCCCCCGGTACCGGTTCCATACAGTATTAAAAGCATTAAAACCATAATTTAATCCTGACTCTCCTCCGTGGTTCTGTATTGCCTAGCTATGTCTCGACAGGTGGTCCAGGTCCAGCCGGAGAGCAGGGGTCAGCAGGAAGGTCAATGGAGTACTGGCCTGTGTGAGTGCCATAAAGACATGGGAGACTGTAAGTGTCCCAACATGAGTAAATACCCTGATACAGAATATAATGAGATGTCTGACTCCATCTATACTTGATGATAAAAACAACTTCCGGAAATAATGAAGTCTATAATAAAGTGTCATGTTTTTGTGAACTGTGAGCTGTTCTGATATCTGTATACAGGCTGCTTTGCCCTGTGCTGCCTCCCAGTGTTCACCTGTAAGGTGACCAGAGCAGTGGGGGCCTGTGCCTGCCTGCCTCTGCTCGACTGTATCGGCTGCGTCCCCCCCGCCTCTCTCGCCATGAGGGCATCTGTCAGGCAACGATACGGCATACAGGTAATACTGCATAGATTTCACTCTGAAATAAATCATTTAGTATTTTACAAATCGTAGCTCTTCGATATATTTTCCCGTGATTGTCTTTGGTTCATTTAAGTATCCTCCCATTGACTTCCATTGTTTTCACATTGCCTTTACAACACGGTAACTCCAATGGGAATCTTTCAATGGGAATTTTAACACAACACAAAGACTGACATTGTGATCCTATATCATTTTAACAATGTAGTCATTACAGCTAACTAGCATCTGATAGCTACCATGAAAGCTCATTATAGCTTTGGTTTTTCGTGTTGATAGAAGAAGAATTTACTAAAATACAGCTAGTGCATACTTGTTGGTGTTGTCGGGCAAAAAATCTTAACTAACTTTAAGCATATTGCAATTCAAGTAGTTCTTGAGGAAAGGCAATTGAAAAGGCAAACTAGCTACAGCCAGGCTAATCTATAAGCAATATTTCCTTAAACCTCCGAAACTCTTCACTGAGATGCACATTTGTCTGTATTTGTTAAATAACCAATGGGAAACCTCTCCATCTGAAAGGACCTGTGATTGGCTTAAGTCTCACGCCACAAGCTTAAAAAACGGAAAACAGAGCCAACAGGTCGTGCGGATATCTTGTTTTCTCTCAGACTATAAAAAAATACTAAAAAGCTGTTATGGAATATTCTCCCATTGATGCAAAGGTAAACTGCCTCAGCTTTAAATGATTTCAGTAAAGAATAATGGTCCTGGGATGTTGTGATAAACTTGCTTGAACAATGCAGCTGATGCGTACCTCACCATATCCCTAGCTCAGTTACACCTGAGCTGCTGGAGCTCAGAATAATTGTGCTTGCTGCTGAGAAGATGGAGATTTTTTAAGTTATAAAACACAATAACAGCACTCCGGGGAAATATCTGCAACATCACTTAATGACAAGGGTTATTACTTTAGCAAACCAAACAATGCTTCGAGCAATGTCGTGACATCGAGATATGATACAGTGAAATCAGGACACGTGTATTAAATCAATAGCTCTGCACTCGAGTTATAAATAACACTAATGAATAAACAACAAACTGTTATTGCCTTTAAGATAGAGCAGGCTGCACACACTGCCCACACGGTTTCACGGCTTAACATTCCATAAAACTGCGTGCATGACGTCAGATCTCAACAGACATCAGTGCATATTCAAAACAGATGTTTGGTATGCAAACAGCAACATGCCGGGACCAAGTTGGGACTCTGTTTCTGGATAAGCGGGCAGGTGGTTTCTGGGACAGTGAAGAGAAGGAGAGATAAGCCTGGAAGGTGGGAGTGGTTGGAGGCCAAGCAGGCAGAAGCTGGAGCAATGCCATCGGAGAGAAGGAGGGCGGTTGGAAATGTTGGCTTTTCTGGAGGTGGAGTGGGCCGTGGATCGCTGTCGATACTGCAGAGCGAGGAAGGTGCCAGAAGATCTTATGTAAACAAGTCCCAGCATGTAGGCAACAACGCTCTCATGGGTGAAAGGACACAATGCTGTAACAGTGAGCATCATGGGAATACAACGGTGGATTGTTTCCATTTGAATTAGCAGTTATGGATCATCTATCTTCTCCATCTTTTTAAGTCTTTATTTCTTGATCTTGATGATGGTATTCTTGGCTATGTATGTCTGCAGGGGGGGGGGCAGTGTTGGTTGGTCGGTCTACCACTTTGGTACGGACTGAAATATCTCAAGATGAGTTACCGCACAATCACGTGTATGTTCCCCAAAGGACTTCTCCTTGTGCAGGTTTACATTTGTATGCTAGAGTTAAGTGAAAAGTGGTTGATTTTCTGGGATATTTGGTACAAAACTAAATCACTGTCACTGTTGGTTGTGTCAGACTGTCAGATGTGTTGGGGGAGGGGAGTATGTGAGCAGGAAGTTTTTATACTCAATCCGGTGTTGTATAGGGAGCCAGTGCAGTTCGATGAGGATGGGGCTGATGTGGTCAGAAGAGACATCAAGGTATCAAATCCTTCCAACACCTCATCCAAATTTCGTTAAGATGATAACAAAATATGTTTATTGTGATAAGGTTGTATTTGCATATTTGGTATCCACAAATATGTAATGTGCGTAGTGATAATTTTAGTTGTAAATGTCACCCTCCCACATTCAATTCACATGGAGGCAGAGCAGCTGGGAGGAACTGTGCTACTGAATAGAACCAGGTTTGTCGCACACGTATGTAAATCTTCATTATATACATGTATATTATGGCTCTTATAGTTGTATCAGATCAAAACGATGCATTCAAATCCTTAAATCTGTAAGGATTATTATGGGTGGATTGATTATCTGTCGGTATTGTTACTTTGAATGCAACTGTTGAGTGTATTTGCAGTGGTAGAAATTGTCTTAGGAATTGGAGTTCGTGGACCCAAATACAGAAAACTGAAGGCAATAGGCACATTTAAAATAAACGGTTTGGTTCGAGGCAGGGCTAAAAAGAACCTCCAACACACACAGAGAGATCAAAACTCGACTGAAGAGGCACGCAGGGCTTACATACAGACTGATCAGATGCGAAGATGAAGAGCAGGTACACATGAGGTCAGCTGGCAGCAGGGATAATGGAGGACAGGTGAAACTAATGAGGCCAATGAAAAAAGGCGGGAAAACTCTGGGAACAGCAAAGGAGCTGATTGGCTGGGAAGACTAACAAGGCTGATTCAGAGCAGGGGTGTTGAGGAGCAAAGGCAGCACCGAAACACACAGACAGGAAGTAAAACCAGACATGCCAGAAAGATTTCAAAATAAAACAGGAAACAGGTTAACCAAAATGCAGGACAAAATTAGTAAAATAAACATAAACTTGTCTTAAAGGTGGGGTAGGTAATTTTGGAGAAACCAGCTTGAGTCCGCTAGAATTCGAAAATACACAGCCAGAAAAAATCTGCCACTTCCTTACAGAGCCCCTCCTCCAACACACACGAACGTGCACATGACCAATGAGGGCACGAGATAAGTTTGTGCACAGATGGAAGGCTGACAGGCAGGTAGGCCATCCAGTTATTTTAGCCGGGCCGGCTAAAATGATTGGTCGTGCTTTTTACAGTATTACGGCTTCCACAGATGACATTTTTTTATGGATTTTTTGTCAAAGCACTTAAGATATTCATTGCTATCGGGATGTTAAGAGCATTCCATGGAATATAACAAAAAGTGTATCTCGAGCCGGTTTCTCAAACTTACAGTACCTACCCCACCTTTAAGTATAAGTGCTGACTCATAAAGGAACGTGCACATGCTGCAGATGGAATGATAGGATCTGCGTTCGTGATGTTTTTCAGACTTTATCGATTTATCAAATCTCACCCACCAACATTTCCAACTTTGCTTACAGCTCTTGTTGCTAAGAGCTAATACTTGGCTGCAAGAAATCCTCAGAGGGAGGAAGAGCAGGATTATTACTGTTACACTGACAAATACAGTGCCATCTATTGATTTACAGCAAGCATTTCTGTATATTACATTTGATATCTCATAACTGTGTGTTTACCTAATTTGGTATTTTCCTGCAAGACAAAAATAAAGGTGGTATACTACGACAAAAGTAATCTCTTTAATTCAGTATTTAACTTTGAGTAATGCTTTGAATTACAATAGAGTTGAGTATACGCTCATACCAGAGTACAACGTGCAGAATGAAACACATATCTGCTGCGTTATATATCAATAAAATGTATTTATTGCACCTGAATGCTAATGTTAACCTTTTGTCCGAGCCTCCCACCTGTGTTCAGGCCTCTCTCCGTGTGTCTTACAGGGGAGCGTGTGGAGCGACTGCCTGTACGGATGCTGCTGCTATCCGCTGTCTTGGCTCCAGATCTCCAGAGAGCTGAAGAGAAGAGCAGCATCCCACGCCGCCTCCTCTTCCTCCTCCTCCTCCTCCCCCTCCTCCTCCTCAGCCAGATACAGTGCTCTGTGCTCCCTGCAGGGGGCGCACTTGGTCTAGCCGTCCTCTCCGCTGCAGCCTGGCCTCCAGGGTACAGGAGTAGATTTAATCACACTTCCTCTGATCTGCAGCCACTCCCTGTTACCTCGCAGAATTCAGCAGGGACACAATCTGTCCCGCAGAGAGGAACACTCTTAATTTCCCAAGATAATACAAAAAAAAGCGTGATGAAAGTAATTGTTGCATGTTATTTTGGGAAGCAGATTTAGCATGTATTTTATTATACTTGTTATGCTGTTATATGATGACATCATTTTATATAATGTAGGTACATTTACTCAAGAACTGCCCTTAAGTGTGCTTTTGAGTGGATTTTCATTTTCATGTCACTCTATACTTGTACATTTATTTTTAGATTAACATTTTACCACACAGGCAGAGGTGGGAAGTAACTAAGTACATTTACTCAAGTACTGTACAACTTTGAGGTACTTGTACTTTGAGTATGTCCATGTTATGCTACTTTGTTCTTTTACTCCACTACATGTATGTAATACCTTTAGTTACTTTACAGATGTGGATGAATGATGTGAAATATAATCAACTCTTACATCAGACTTTAGTTCCACCTGGAGTAAATCTACCCTGCAGTATACAAAGTCATTAAAACTAGCAGCACCTTTACCAGCTTTGAGAACACTTTAATGATCAATCATTATAAAACATATCATATATATTATTCTGAAATGGACCAATAAGTCTTTCTACCTTTGGTACTTTAAGTTTATATTGATGCTAATACTTTTCTACTTTTACTTGAGTAACATTTTGAATGCAGGACTTTTACTTGTAACGGAGTATTCACTCTGGTACTTCTACTTTTACTCAAGTACAAAATCTGAGTACTTCTCCCACCTCTGCACACAAGTTTCCCTAAAATGTGTTTTCATTTGTAATAACTGGTCTCAAATTGGTTTGAAAAATATTAAAGTTTTAGTATTTCTCTTTTTTGCTTCCATTAATCGTCTCATGGCCTCTTCAATTTATATTGTGACCCGTTGCAGAGGGCCAAACCACTGTTTGGAGACCACTGGATAGAGCTATGTCACTTAATCTAAAGTGCATACCAGCTACATTTAATTGAACAAAATTAATTTATAGAAATATATCAGTTACAGAGGTCCATTCTCCGAAGAATGAGTACCTCAACTGTAATACAGTATGTAGGAGTTTTTAACAGTGTTGTATTTGCACTTTTGTTTAAGTAAAATATCTAAATACTTCTTCCAACATGGACTAGAGTTAAGGATAAGATATGAATCCCAAAATGTATTAAAACTAAAACCACGAAAAGGCACATTTATTCACATGTTATAGCAAATCACTATAGGAAATAGAATATTGCAACTTTCCCTGAGCTGATATTGAACATTTTATACTCCTCAAAAATAGAATTGTGTGACTTGACTGGTAAGGCAGCATGCATTACATTAATATTCATCTTTCAAGTTATCTAGTTTGTGTCTTATTTATTTTAAAGCTCTTCTGCAGGCAAAAGACAGGGAAATAATGAGAGAGAACATGAGTCAGAAAAGTAATTCACTTGATTGTTGGTAGTCACATTATTTCTTAAGGGCCCATGTCATGCTTTTCCGGTTATTACCCGTCCCCTTGTGTGTTATGAAGGTTTTTATGCATGTAAATGGTGTGCAGAGTCAAAAACCCTCAAAGTACACCCTGTAGCGCAGGGATGTCAAACTCAATTTATTCGCGGGCCACATCAGCATTATGGCTGCACTCAAAGGGCCGGTTGTAACTTATATATATATTACATTATTGCCTCTGCATTGGATTATTATTGGATAGGGTAATAACGTCATAATTAACTACGTCTGAAAGCAGAAGTCTGGGGCAAATAATTGCAAGTCTCTTCAGTGAGAATGTCACAAAATGATTTCAAAAGAAATGCTGGAAAAAAAGTCAAAATCAAAAAACAGAAGTGACATTTAAAAAAAAACTGACATTCAAAAAAAAAGAGTCAAATTCTGAGAAAAGGGCACATTCTAAGAAAAAGGCATATTTACTGTAGAAGAAAAAAAGTCTAATTCTGAGAAAAAAAGAAAGAAAGACGCGTTACACCCAACTCTGATAATAAACATATTATATTCTTTGCAAGCTCTTGTGGGGCCACAGAAAATGAAGTCACGGGCCGGATTTGGCCCCCGGGCCTTGAGTTTGACACCCCTGCTGTAGCGAGTAAAACTCTAACACAGAAAAGACCTGTCTATGCTGCCCCAAAACGCCTCGTTGGAGATTTCTCATTTTTCATTGTTTTCTTCCTGGGATCTGTGACGTGTGAACACCCAAATCAACAACAAATGACCGGATCCGGACCAATCCGCAGAGCACCTCACACACCAGGATCCCTTTGCTAACTAACAGGGAGTCCCCATTGACTTGCATAGAGCTCCCTGAACGCTGGTAATAGACGAGTTGGGATGGCGGAGAAATTCTCTCCGCAGACCCATTCTCACAGCGTTATAAACCTTACTCAATATCAAGCCACCCTTATTGTTTTTACTGTGGCTGTGAGTGTTTGTGTGTGCTCAGGATGAGTTTCGCTGTGTCTCGCTGTATCGCCGACCCGGAAACCTGTCCGCTCCTCGAAGCAGCGAGCCTCGCAACGTCCCGACCAATCAGAGCACACTGGGCTCACAGGGAGGGGGGGGGCAGGAGCTCCAACAAGCCGTTTAGGACAGAGAGTGAATACCTGGTGAATACACATACTATACAGATGCTGTATGAGAAACCAATGTGATTTTGGAAAATTGCACAATTTAAATCTATTCTAGTAGACCTCAACAATGGAAATATGATCAGTAAATGGCCATGACATGGGACCTTTAACAAAGAGGGCATAACACATAAACGTACGCTAACTATTCAATAAGTTAGTACTGTTCCGACAAAGGCATTGAGCCAAATCAGGATAAGTACGAGACATTCCCTTCTGTCCTAATCACATACCTGGTCTAAGAACAGAGATGCACACTTTAAATGAGGTAATCTGCATTTTGTGGCACAATGACGTCTGAGGTTTTAAAAGATGCGTGACCGACAGATATCCAGATGTTTGACTTTCAAAGGTGTCGACAAACATTTAGGACTGGACGGACTGGTCGGTGACATGCTGTGCTGCCCTGTCACGTTCACCGTTCTGAGGCCGGTATATAAGATGCCACGCTTAACCGTTAAATCCATCACTTCACTGCCGCCTCTTTATCCCGGGACAATAAGGTAAGACAATCCACTTTAAAGTGATTGTAGTGATGTAGGTATAGAAATAATGCAAATATGCAGCTCAAAACCTATCCCCATCGTTTTAAATGTATATTAAGTCCTATTGTATCCACTGAGAAAAACTGAAACGTTGACTTCAATTAATCTATTATGTCGACAGATTTCATATATCTGAATTAGGTTAGTTAAAAGCAATAATATTACGTTTAAATAAAATATATTTGGTTCAACTAACCTAATACAGTTATGTGAAATGTGTTGACGTAATACATTTAATTTATGTCAATGTTTGAGTTTTTCAGTGTGTGTATTAATTGGGAAACTAAATGACGTGTGAAGTTTGTATTTCATTTATTTGTATTTTATTTAAATGTTATTTTAGAATTGATTGTCATTCAGGTGGAGGGTTGTGTGACTCCCCAAAGATGTTCAGGACATTTTGCAACTTGTTGATTTGGGAAATCTTCCAAAAAAATAAGTAGTTGAACTCTAACCTACAGACATTTTCATGTGCTTATCTTGTTTTGGAATGTTAAAGATATGAAGTGTGTGCGTCATAACAGCAATGTGTCCCTCTTATGACCCGCATGTTCAGTATACTGCATTATACTTGACTGTATGCACTTCCCTTTCCTTGACCACTTTTTCTTTCCTAGAAACTTCAACAGCTTTACATTTTGTGTCATTCCCAGTAATGTAATACTGCACCTGCTTATTGGAATCAAGTTTTGGAAATAAAACTTTGAAATGTACAATTTCACAATCTACCTCACTGTTCTCTCAGATTTAAAAAAAATAAAAAATAAAAATTACGGAATGAACTTCACCAAATATATGATGTCTTAATATGTATTTAATTCCCCATAGGGTGGAAAAAGGTTCTCTAAATAAATAAATCCACAAAACATTAAAGTAGTCAGAACAGAGTTTAACATCTCTAATGAGGACATGAAGTAGTAAGAGGTAAAGGACAGAACATGACAACATGTTTACAGGCACTACATGGATTTCACCACATTGTTATCAATTTCTTACTGGAAGCTGAAATCATGTCTGAAAAGACGGTTGTGACCCAGCCCAGGGCAGGCCCTACATCATGAACAGTAGATCCGGCCAGTGGACCTCTGACATCTGTGACTGCTTGGACGACCTGCCTCAATGTGAGTGCAGTTTGTCAGATAAAATGGGTTAACCTTTTCTTAAACTGCTTTGAAAAACATTCAGACTTGTTCGTGCAACAGTATAAAACATAAAGAAACTTAAATGTTCCAAAAACGTGTTTTTATTTGACCTCAGTGACTAAGAGAAAATCGGAATTTGCAAGTTACACCTTTGAGCATTATGTGATTTCTTTTTTTTAGGTTGTCTGGCCTTTTGGTGTTTACCCTGCTTCGAATGTAAGACAGCACATGAGGCCGGGGAGTGTGTATGTCTACCTCTGCTGGATGGTTTTGGATTGATCCCTCCTATAGGCACCTCCCTCAGAGTGTCAATACGTCAACGATATGTCATTGAGGTACACACGCTATGCTAATCTAGTTTTAATATTCTAACCTTAATGGCATCTGCAATTATAAGCATACTGCAGTGATGTGAGTCACTGCTTATCTGATACCGATCAGTCTTTAACATACTTTGCTATTTGAATGTTTAATTGTGTCAATATAGCTGTGTTATGCAAATCCCATTACAAGTCTAGTCTTGCAAGCTGTTCAGCAAAAATACAGACACTTATAGTACATGCTAATGCACCTGGTTCCCAAAAAAGGCATAGCTGTCAAACTATTAAGCAGTGCGGTGTTTTGATGCCAATAAGCACAAGTGTAATTAAGTCAACAAACCAGCATTTAAAGGGTTAAAATGCCATAAAAATGCATGGATATTCGGAAGTGCAGGGCGAAGTTGGTTTAAGATTGAATGAGAAATTGGAAAATAACAATATATCATTTTATGGCAGATTTGACGTTTTAATACTTTCTTTTTTAAGGGATGCATAAAGGTTAGAGTTAGTATCCGGAAAGATATTTACTGGTAGCTGTAGTGTCCTGTTAATAAATATCGGACCCTTGAATCAATTGTCCCCCCTTCCCCCCTTATCTTCTCGCCCCTAACTGTGTCTGTGTTCACAGGGTACCATCTGCAATGACTGCGTGTACGCCTGCTGCTGCGGGCCCTGCAGCTGGTGTCAAATTGCACAAGAGATCAAAACTCTAACATGCTAACATGCTAAACTGAAAAGGAAAACATGGAAAACATTAGCTGGTTAAAGTCAGCCTTGTGACAGCATTGGCACTGAGCATGTTGATGTTAGCATTTAGTTCAAAGTTCACTTATATTGTAGTTATATTGTAGAATATATTGTAATTTGCAGTTTAAGTTTTCATAGTTATAGCTACTGTAAATGCATTCATAATTCTTTATTACACATGCTTCGTATTTGAATTATGTCAAAGTTTTGCATGATATGTGAGTTTTCTTGAAGCGTGCAATACAACTCTGTTTAAAGTTCAGTTGTGAGTCTGTGTGCTCTATCCAATGCAAACCATGCCTTGGAGTGGTGCCAACATCAGGTAAGTGCATATCAAAATAATATTTAAATAAAACCAATATTGTAACAGAGACCATTGCAAAACAATAGGCCTGTATATGAAGAGGATTATAGATGGAATGCAACCGTAATGATATGTATGCATGAGTTTGCAAGTTGTTTTGATTTATGGTGATGTTAAGCGTGTGAGTAAATGGCATGTCATGAGGATTGAAATGAGCCGTATCATGACGCAGAACAATTGAAGGAAGGAAAGCTTTTGAACCAGCAATCGTTCCAGGAGCTTTGTTCAGATATGTGGGCTTGGGGTCAACCTTGAAAGGTGCAATGAATGTAAAAGGACTCCCGTGAGAAAACAACTTTAGTAATGAGTGTTTTTTATTCTCAGGCCTTCTTATTTTGTAAACACGTGTTGATAGCAACCACTCAATTTCCATGTGAGCTACCAGAGCATATGAGTTCTACAGTTGCGGCCAAAAGCCATTTTATTTTAGGTCACAGTGACCTTGATTGTTGATCTTTTACAACCATTTCAAAACGGTAAACCTTTAGGCACATTATCAAATCTGATTTAATAACTGTCAATCAAGTTTGAGGGTTGTGGGTTGCCCTTTTTCAGTGTGCAATAATAATTCGAACAATTTGAAGTGAAGTGAAGTCTTGTTTTTTGTACGATACGGCCCTCGCTATATGCAATCTTCCCAACTATAAAGGACCTGTTACTGCTTCTCAGATAAGACCAGTTGTAATTATAAACCCATTTGAACCTTTGATATATGCTGTGGGCCAGATGGTGTTTGTCCCGGTTTGCACTATACCTCTATCGCAACAAATTCCAGGTGATATTGACCTGCGGAAAATTTCATTATTGCGGCAAGACGCACATTATTGCTGACTATTTTCCGCAATACGTCTGCTTGTCTTCACCTCTGCTGTTACCTCGAGCAGATTGTTCCCTGGCTCAGGTTTATATAAGTCCACAGAGGCAGAGGAGTGGAAGGCTGCAACTCGCTGATATGACTGTTGAATAGTGACTCGTGCTGTTATTGTAATCACCAGTGCTTACTTTATTTTCCCTCCGCTGCCTGACCTTGCTGCTTCCTCTTTCCCTCGTTCCCTGCCACTCCCGTCTCACACACACTTTTTTCCCTTTTTTCTCCCAAAGTTGCCTCAACAATCAGATTAAAAACGGTGCATTTAACTAACATGTCAGTCTGTTTACCCTTTTAACAGGCTGTCTACATTTTTTATGTGAAGATTAAAACAGGAACCTGAAACATTAGACAAATGTTGGATAACTCAAATTACAAAGTGAAGTTATATGCAATATCCTTCTTGTTTATATAATGCTTTTATGTCATCCACAATGCACAGACCTTTGAGATGAACCCTTAACCCACATTCTGGACTTAGACCTGGTCTTGTATATTCATTATAACACAGGGTAGTGTGTGTTAAAGTGAAGCTGTGTGCAGGTGCAGTTATCACATAGTATCCTGGCTCACTGAGGACCTGGAGCTCATGCCACACTCTTGGATTTTGAGACAACAAAAACCAGGTGAGGCATTAGATTAACTTTACATTTCAACAACTGAACATTTAACTAAACATCTGTTATGCTGTTGGACTGTGGACTATGTTTTTGATACAGGACAATATACTGTTCCAATAGTATGAACAGTGACAAAAACTGTGTAATATGCGTTCTGTAAATCTCACCACAAGTGGGTTCGAAGACTAAAGGCTCACTTTGATCCAAGTTGTGTTCATGCCTAATCTATGCAATATCATAATGCCTATATGTGCTAGTGTTTCAGTTTACTGTGCGTCGTCGGAAAATGCAGAAAATGATATATGTCATTATGACAAGTCCACGTTCAGCTGTAATTAAGACCCAATGCCTGTTTTTTTAATAATAATCAAGGTAGCTTAACACTTGACCGTTTACCAACCAGCTGCTGAGGAGTTAGTGTTAGGGCTACTAAGCTATAGTATTTCAAAGTAGAGGCAAATTGGTATTTACATCTCACGTATCAGTCTGTATAAGGTCCACATTGGTACATAAAGACCCTTGTGAACCTGTATAAGAAAAAACTAAAGATAGCCTACAGCTAGCAAAAGCACTAGACCACATGGTGAGTGGCAGTAAGGAATAAGGGACATACATTGATGGATCCAAAAAGATACAATTTGATCCTTCAGTGATATGTTTGCTGAACTTCTTTGCATTTTCATTGTCAGTTTTATGGTAACTCATTGCAGAGGACATTGAACTCAGTAATGAAGATAACCTTTTGACCCCCCCTTTCTCTTGTGGTGCTGGATATCCCCTGCTCCCCACAATGACTTGGCAAGCATTTAGCTTGCGTTCCAGTAAATCAGAACTTCACATTTAAGCTACATATTTCTGCTACCTTGAACCACTGTTTAATTGTACCACAATTTACAGCACATATAAGACATGCCGTTTTCTTTTGTTTGTCATATTTATGTTTAGATGGACGTGTGCTTCTACTGAGTTTAACAATTATCTTTATTTCTGTCTGTTGTTTCTCCAAGGAAATGTCCAGCATGATTGCTATAATCCTGTCAGGAATCTTCTTCCTGTTGCTCAGTCCCACTTGTAGTGGCAGCAAGATCCTAGTAGTGCCCGTTGATGGCAGCCACTGGATCAACATGGAGGTGATACTCCAAGAACTGCACTCCAGAGGCCACGAAATCACTGTGTTGCGCTCTGCTAAGAGCTGGTTCATCCCTAGCAACTCCCCAATTTTTACTTCTATTAATGTGACCATGCTGCAAGATGAATCAGATTTGGACTACTACAATAAAATGCTACTAAATGTTATGGAACGTCGCAGGTTGCCAACCTTTTTACGCAGCTTCTACCAACAACACTTGATCACATCCATGTTGTCACAAGGCCATGAGATCCTTTCCAGAGCCTCTGCTACAATGTTAGATGACCCTGTTTTTATGAAGAAAATGCAAGATGCCAAGTTTGACTTAATGTTAACAGATCCCGCTCTGACTATAGGGGTTATTCTGGGTAGTTACCTCAAGCTGCCAATGGTTTTCAATGTGCGCTGGATTAATAATGGGGAGGGCCATTTAACCATAGCTCCCTCTCCTGTCTCCTATGTCCCTGTGTCAGGAAGTGAACTTGATGATCAGATGGACTTCCTGGACAGAACCAAGAACATGTTGCATTATATCTATAGTTCAGTAGAACAGCACTTTTTCATCAACCCTTACTACTCAGATCTGTTCCAGAGGCATTTCCCTCCCGGAACCGACTTACTGTCTTTAGAGCTTGCAGCCGATATGTGGCTCATGAGGACTGATTTTGTCTTTGAGTTCCCACGGCCTACCATGCCCAACGTAGTCTACATTGGAGGGTTCCAGTGCAAAAAGCCCCGTCCCCTCTCTGATGAGCTGGAGGGCTTCATGCAGAGCTCTGGGGAGCACGGGGTGGTGGTCATGTCTCTGGGGACGCTGGTGTCAGCACTGCATCGCGAGGCCACAGAGGCCATCGCTGCTGCTTTTGCTCAACTACCTCAGAAGGTGGTGTGGAGGTTTATTGGTGAAAAGCCGTCATCCTTGGGGAACAACACCCTGCTGGTGAATTGGCTGCCTCAGAGAGACCTCCTGGGTCACCCCAAAACTCGTGCCTTTGTAGCCCACGGCGGCACCAACGGCATGTATGAAGCCATTTACCACGGCGTTCCCGTTCTGGGCCTGCCCCTCCTCTTTGACCAGTTTGACAACGTACTCCGGCTGAAGGTACGTGGGGCAGCTAGGTTGTTGGAGGCCAATTCACTCACCAAAGAAGACTTCCTAGAGGCTATAACAGACATTCTAGAGACTCCCTCATACCGTGAGAACATACAGCGTCTCTCACGGCTACACCACGATCAGCCAATGTCACCCATGGACACCGCCATTTTTTGGATTGAGTACGTGATCAGGAATAAAGGAGCCGCCCATTTGCAGTCAGTAGGTTTTAGTCTGCCTTGGTATACCTACTTCAGCCTGGATGTGGCTCTTTTATTAATGGCTCTCATTGCAGCCTTTGTCTGGGCTTCAGTCTCTGTGTGTAAGATGCTCTGCTGTCGAAGGTCCAGGAGGAAGACAAAGGCAGAGTAACTGATTGTAACAGGAAATACATATATATATAATCTGATATAAACTGAGTTTTATATTACATCAAACATATTAATCATATTTATCAAGATTTCACAGACAGATTAGGTGACAGCTTCCATCTGACTACTGTGAGTTTAGCATCAGTTACACCTACTTCCTGTGTGACACAAACTCTTTGCACAAAAAGGAACTTGCTCACATGGACTGCTGAGACATATCTTCAAGAAAAGACACTGGAACACCATATTATGCTTTATTAGAGCAATATCTGTACAGGGCTCCTACCTTGCTGAAGAAATGCATGTTATTACAAACACTCTACAATGTATTTCATGTGCTCATATACCAAATTAGCATCAATATAATATGTGCATTTTGTCATCGTTCTATAAATGTAAAAATGTATGAATGCTATACTGTACATTTAAACATATTGTAATGGCAAACACACTTGAGTCTTATCATGAGATCACTTCCACACACACACCACACACACAAATGTGAGATTGGGGTCTACACAATTGTTTTTGAAACAGCTACTTTTGGAAAAGGAACTAAATACCAGGTCAAGCAATGACCCGAGCACTGAGGAGAAAGAATACTCACTGGTATTCTTTAACTATAGCATACCATATACTTGTCACTAAACTATAGCAGAGATGAAGATGTTTCACCGTAATATAGTCAAAATAATACAAGCCTGTTTGGAAACATTGTTGTTGGGTGATTTGGCTAAATAGGGTTGTTTTTCCGAGAAAAGGTTAGAAAAATCGAAGAGGTGATAACTTTCCATGTATAAAGGGTTGCATAATAACATATAGGTAGAAGGATGAAGCAATAAGGTTGTCAGTTTTCACTGTGGCGTCCTGTTTGATATTCGTTATGATTGGTTATGATTGGTCGTACTTTTTACAGTACTACGGCTTCCACAGATGACATTTTTTTATGGATCTTTTGTCAAAGCACTTAAGATATTCATTGCTATCGGGATGTTAAGAGCATTCCATGGAATATAACAAAAGTGTATCTCGAGCCGGTTTCTCAAACTTACCTACCCCACCTTTAATCAGAACAACAACAGTCCAATGGATTTGATTCTAAGAGTACTGTTTAGTTACAATTTTGTATTATTCAATTAATCAGAGATTGGTGACATTTTAAAGGTAACAAAGTGAGTGATTACACCCTCCTCCCTTTAGAACCACAGGGTAAAAATACTGCCTAGCTCCCATTGTCTCAACATAGCCATTCTTACCCAAAACAATTTCAATTGTGTAGAATTGTTTTTGTTCTAGTTGTGCATGAGCAAAGTTCACCCTGGGTCAATTTTAACCCACTCACTTTCCATAAATTCACCACTCATTCACTTTTACAAGAATAAATGTGTTTGTTCTAGCAGGCTGTTTTTGTGTGCTCTATTTCTGTGGTCTTAATCTCGTCCGTCAATCAACTCTCCTGCAAGATGCACAAGATAAACATGAAAAACTGAACTCTCTATTCAGGAAAATAAATGAAGACAGCATAGCAGAAGAGTTAATGTGTTTGATGGCACATAGTCAGCGAACGACAATCTAAAGGGCATTAGTGGACACCGTACATCAGTTCCTTTCCTCACAGCTTATGTCCACCGTAATCATCCTGTCTGGAATAAAATAACTGAGACATGGAGAAAGAGAGAGTATATGTTTTTGTTCTCGGGCAGAAAGGCGTGCTCCTGCCTCAGGATGTTGCTTTTAAAGCTGAAGAAGTAGGTTTCCTGTGGAGGAAACGATCACAGAATAGACTTGGTCCAGACACCGTGTTCCCAGCATTTCTTGATCAAGGTCACCCAGCTGCAGATCAGGCAGCAAGCTTTTATGGAACTAAAGAGGTGAGTGTAAAGTCTTTGTTGGAATTGCACGGTTTAGCTGCTCATGCTGCTGCTGATTTGAGAATGCTCTCTTCTATCTGCAGGTGTTTTATCCCCTGATGGATCCTGGACGCTTTGGAGAATGATTTACTGATACCACGTAAGCTGACCTTTTCCACAGGAGAATGCGTTCATGAAAAGTATGCAATTGTCACATACCACATGCAACTGAGACTTTAGCTAGAACAAATGAATGGGTATTTCTACACCAACTCATCATCCATGTTTGAGTAAGGTCAACTCCAGTTTCCTATGTCAGGTCCTTGACCAACAAAGACATGTCCAACGACAGCTGCGACCTCCCGTTAAACACGGACACATTTGGCCTGACCTGTATCTACGGCCTGATCTTCTCTTTGGGTCTCCCGAGCAACTTGCTATCTCTATGGGGACTGTACCACCTGGGTCGTTCAGGCGGAGGAGGCTGCCAACTGGTCTACATCCTCAACCTGTTGCTGTCAGACCTCCTGCAGCTGCTCACCCTGCCACTCTGGATCCTTTATCTCCAAGGTGGGCACCAATGGCCCTATGGCCAGCTAACCTGCGAGCTGGTGGGATACGCGTTTTACGTAAACGTCTACGCCAGCGTCATGTTCCTGTGCCTGATAGCGCTGGACCGCTGCCTGGCCATCGTGTACCCGTTGAGCAGCCGCAGGATACGGACTGTTAGGGTGGCAGCGGTGTCCGGTGTGGTGGTTTGGACCCTGACCTTTCTGTACTGTCTGAGCGGGCTGCTCCCGTCAGTGTTTGACTCTGACAAACTGCTGTGTCTGGAGAAGTATCCCGTCAGCCCCAGATACGCCCACTTCAAGATCACCACCATGGCCCTGGGCTTCATGCTGCCATGTGCTATACTTGGGTGAGTAAACCCTATGTTTTGTAATGTTGTGTTTCAAAACCTGTTCACGTAAATGTTTTGTAGTCAAAAGAGTTTACCGTTTCCAAAGCACAATAACTTCTTGGTGTCTGCACAGTTCAAGTGGTCAAATCTGTGCTTCATCAAAAGGGAAGCTAGCTATTTGTCATCTTCAAATTGTATTAATACAATAAAAAGTAGTTTCAACTGAAATGAAAACTGATACAATTAACCCAAACCCTAACTCGTTTTAGGCAATTGGTACGCTACATGTAGTCTACAAAGTATTTTTAAACATCATCCGAGGCGTGTCCCATGTCTCACCTGCACCACCTCTCGGCCTGGGTTTTAAACACTGTAGGGACACTTGGTTGACTTTACTTTAAAATATTTTCCCTCCCCGTGTGCCTACTAACCCGTGTGTATTTTACATTTTACATATTTGTTTTATATGTTACATATTTTATATTTTTTACCTTATATATTATATTTCATAGTTCTATATATTATGTTTTATATATTTTATACTTTATGCTATCTTGGAACATTTGGGTTGATATGATTTTTATTACCAGCACTTGTTTTTAAAGCACTTATTTCACTAAGCACTTTTATGTATTTATTTATCATGAATCTTTTCACACAAATTTTATCTGCATGCCGATTTTAAACAAAGTCAACCTCTGTACTTTTAGCCAGATGTTTTTAACTTACTTACCAGGTCTTTTACCAGATGTTGTGGGACACAACCTCGGACACACCACCGGGGGACACCCCCTCGGGGGGGCAGGAGCACAGGTTTTAACCCCGCCACACACGCTCTGTGCTTCAGCCGCTGGTCTCTTCTATCACTTTTATTGCATTTTCTTTTTTTAACACAGACCAAACAGGGCTTTTATGAAGTTGTATTGGTTTTATTACAGGAGTTTTTAAATAGGTTTTTAAACAAAAATATTTATGGGTTCCCCAAAACCCTAACCCTAACTCGTTTTAGGCAATTGGTACAATGTCCATGGGGAACATAAAATCATTTTGTGAATTCTAAGTCTTTTAATATGCAACTCTGCTTCCCTTTAGCTACACATCAGCCCACATTGGGGTGACACTCCGACGATCTCCTTCCCTGTCTGACCATGAGCGGCACAAAATCGTGGGCATCCTAGTCGTGATCACCATCAACTTCATTGTTGTGTTTGGACCCTATCACCTCGTGGGCGGATACAGATTTGTATCCTTTCTGCTGACAGATGAGCCATGTGGATTTGAGCGTTCCATATTCCTCGTCTATCGTCTGTGCTACGGTCTGACCAGCCTCAACACCCTGCTGGATCCCCTCTTCTACATCTTCCTGTGCCCTGATGCCCGGCTAGAGCTGCAGAGATCCCTGCCCTGTTTGGGAAGGGGGCAAAACTCCCGCAAAAAGATTATCCTCAGTACCAGAGCTCAACCAGACAACAAGATAGAGACTGCAACTGGACATATTAATCTTCTAGGAGTATAGCTTGGATTCAACTATAGAGCTGACTCAAAGCAAGTGTGCCACCCAGTGGAAGAGCATGATCACAGTGATGTTACTTTTTAATTTAGTCTTATTTTATTCAGTTCAGTTAAGAGTTTCAAATCCAGTCTTTTGTGATTTTCCATACCCATTGTCACCTTACATTAAACATATAAGGCCATAATAAATACAGTTTCTGATTAATCTATGAACTACATTTCCTTTCTAGCCAGTGTATGGAAATAGACCAATGCAGTCATTTCACATATTTGTTAATGTCATTTAAACAACGAATAAATATTCATGCTTCGTGACATGTTTACGCTCAGGCCTTTCAAAAAAAGAATTGGTGTGAATCACTACGGAAACACGAGCATGGCTGTGGGTATATCATTACAACATCTGTCTTTTCTCTTTTTTATTTAAGTTTATATGTCAAAGCATTAAAACAAAGGAATTGCATGTGCAGAATGCAATAATGGACAATTAAGATATATTTTCCTTATTATAAACACAATTTGCAAATGTATGAAAACAAGAAGAGCATAGTCTAACTCTAAAATGTTGCTTGTGTCATTTCCTGCTGCTACTGATAACATCTAGCAGGAGACACCTTATGTTTCCGTGACCCATAGTACAAACTGTTTTTACCAAGTGATAAAGTGATACAAATGAACATATTTAGCAAGCATTCAAGTAAAAATAAGAAAATCATTCAGAACCCTGTATGTAAATGTGGAGGTTAAGAAATGCCCTATAATCACAAGTGTACGTATTCAGTACTGACTAGAGTAATGCTTAATAAATCCTTATACTTTCTGTATTATAAAGATGTATTTATCAGTCAGATAAGGCTAAAAGTTTGAACAAATTGTTCACACACTTGAAGTACCATGCATTTGTAGACTAAAAGCCAGTATTCATAAATTGTTAAATATAGCAGTGTATGTTGCCATTGCATACAAATAAATCTACAAAAACTTGGTAGAAAGTATTGAGGACGGATTGAATGATTTACAATGTAAAAGCACATGTTACACTTCTTATAATGTAAATTGCAACATCACTTAATCAGAACAACAACAGTCCAATGGATTTGATTCTACCTTTTGAAAAATAATGATAATTTAATCAGCACTTTCTGCTGATTTTTCTAAATAAAAGCCTGCCAAGAGCAGAAGCATTTATACCAAGTAAGCTTCCAGGTCAATTGGTTAATTACATTTCAATTTAATGATGATCTATTGATATTTATTTGATTTATTATGGGTATTTGTTCATTATTCATTAACTTTTCATTTAATTCCAGCATATTGTCTTGACTTGTGAATAAATGTCAGTATTTGTGGTAAAATAAAACCTGCTTGCTATCCATCTCGACAAGGGTAGCTAAAAAAATTCAGTTTCTAGATTATGTTTTAATTTGAGACATTTGTGCAAAAGAATCGACTGTAGTTTAACCTTGACAAAAAAAAAAACTATCCAAGTGGAAGTTACGTAATTAGGCATCGACTTGAGGTGAAAGGAAACTGTATTACCAGCGGAAGTTTGGTGAGTATAAAGGACTCTTTTGTTGTACTGACGAGAGTGATTCTTTGTAATGAAAATGATTAACAATTAAGAGGTATAAGAAACAGCATCAAAAGGAATTTTAAACTATAGCACACGAAAAACAACAAATAAAAGGTCTGTCTATAGGCCTCATTCAAAAAAGTTAGAAAAATGAGTAGGGCAACTATAAGAACATTTACGGTACACTTTCAGACCGTTCTGGGCAGTTTAGCAGGATTCCTATTCTACTTCGGATCCTCTGCTTTCAGACACAAGGCTGTAAGAGCATTTGGCTTCAACAAAATCTCGGTGGTGCTGATGGAGGTGCGAGCGGTGCTGCGGCGTCGGGCCAGTTCTGCCAGATCCTCAGCCAGAACAGTCTCCATCACTGCGCTCAGAGAGTGTCTAATCTTCTTGCATAGGTCAGGGCAGCTGAACACATACAGGATCGGGTTGAGGACACTGTTAAGGAAGCCGATGGTTGCTGAAATTGGGAGGGCCTTGCCTGCGAATATCTGCGCAGGATGCCCAGTGGGTGCCATCACCTCTACGATGATGAAGATGTGGTACGGAGCCCAGCAGAGGACGAAGCTAACCACCACGGCAATGACCAGCCGAACAAAACGGAAAGGACGTCGGGAGCCTCTGCGCACCAAGCCGATGTTGACGGCAGTATAGCTCAGGATGATGATCAGTAAAGGGATCAGGAAGGACAGAAAGAGCCTCATAAAGGCCAAGGCCTCCTTGCGCTGATTACACAAATGTACAAGATCAAAAGGTTCAGCAGGTAGGAGTCGAGCGAAATTGTAGTAACACAGGACCTTGCCGTTAGGGAGGGCATAGGTGTCACGGAATATGTAGAAGGGAATCGTGAAGAGCACAGCCAAGGCCCAAATCACCCCACAGACCTTCCCCACGAGCTGGACGTTCCTGTAGTTCTGCGCCCAGACCGGTCTCAGCACAACCAGGCAGCGGTCCATAGAAATGGCCGCCAGCAGGAAGCCACTGACAAACATGTTGAGGAAGAACACGGCGGAATGGATGCGGCAGAAGGTCGTGCCCAATGTCCAGGTGTTTCCGCGGGCCATGTAGAGGGTGAAGAAGGGTAGACAGGCGGTGGCCAGCAGGTCGGAGGCTGCCAGGTTCAGGATCCAGATGCTGATGACAGAGCGGCGGACCTGGAAGCCCACTACTGCGAGGATGAGGACGTTCTCTATGATGCCGATGGAAGAGAACAAGCCATGGAGTGAAATGGTGAACATGTTCAAAGAGGTCATTGAGGACGTTTGGTTTGATAGGGTAAGAAGGCTGAGGTTTGCATCCTGGCTGACATGACAGTGCATCTTGAAGGAAAATGTCTTGGTCTTTTGATGAGCTGATGTCCTTTAGCTTGGGCTTTTGACTTCACACTGGTGATCTAAAACAGAGAGAGACATTATGAGACTCAGAGGTTATAGGGAAGTTTGAGCTCTTGGAGACTTAGTTCAAGGTAGTTCTATAAGAATACATTATCAGTTTCATTGAGTTGCGAAATCAGTTGAAGTTGTTCCTGACAAGAGAAGTATGCATTCTCCAACCCAGCAGTTCTTCATGCTTCAACACATTTACATATGCTTCTCTAACACAAGCAGAAGTGAGAGGAACTTGAATGTGTGAAGTTTTGCAGCTGGCTGTTGCATGCAAATGAGGTTTCATTTGAATCGGTTGTGAAACCTATAAAATGAATCCTGTATTTAATCAAAGGTTAATCAACAATCCATTAAGGCTTTATTGATCAGTAATAAGAGTTTAATTAGAAAGGAATTTTTGTTGTTACTTTAAAATCAAAGCTGAGCTTATAGCATTATTACTTGGCTATAGTGCATTAATACATTATTAATTAAATATATATTTATGTTAAATTAATATAACCAAACAAACAGCAAAACAAAATTAAAATATAAAATAAACATGTGCACAAGACAAGTTTTCTTGTAAAACTATAAATTCACTTTTTATGTGTGAATCTTAAGTTGAAGAGATACCTTTTGTTTCCTGTTAAAACCCAGTTGTGTTTGCAGTCTGTGTTGCATCTGTATTTCTTTGCATTCTTATCTTTTCCATTGCCCACATCTAGGGATGGGTATCATCTGAAATTGATCGATTCCGATTCCGATTCTGCTTATCGATTCCGGTTCATATCGATTCCCCGTTTCGATTCCAAAATTGTAAAAGAAAGAGTTCAAATGTTTAGATAACAAAAATATCTTTATTCTTTTAAGCTTTAACTGACATTTTTACAAATAAAAAAAATACATGCAATACAAAAGTAATAGCTGTGCTTTATTTTAACTGAGGTAGCAGCAGGAAACCTACTGACGTAAGTGATATAAGTCCTGTTCGAGAAAAGAAAAAGTGAGTCCGAGCAACAATAGGGGCCAAATGCTTGAACTGAAGTGCATTCAGTGCACAACACCTGGCTATTTTAAAGATGCATCTCAACAGTTCTTGTTAAGAAAAATCAGCATATCAGCCTTTTCTGGTAGTATGCCTAAGTTTTATAACAGTAACTGGTTTTTACAGTACAAGTACCCTACTATTGGCACACTTTTTTTTAACCTTGCATACCTAAATGACGGAGCTTCGACAACCGATAAGGGATGTAGCCCTTTGACAACAAATGCTGTTACCGCTCTGTGACACTCCTCCGTTTTTTCTTTGGTCAGCTTTCCTTTTAATGCCAAAGAGAACGGTGTGTCGCGGCTAGCTGTACCTGGCACTTCTGGACATGCAGGCGGCGGGGTACTAGTGCTGGCTATTGATGCCATACTTGGGCTCGGAGACCACAAGCCATCAAAGACTGTACATTCTTTTATCTCGATGCCATGCTGTCTTAAATGTTTGCTTAAAGGTCCCATGTCATGGCCATTTCTACTGATCATAATTCCATTGTTGAGGTATAATAAAATAGATTTATATTGTGCAATTTTCCAAAATCACATTGTTTTCTCATATAGCATCTCTGTATAGTATGTGTATTCACTCTCTGTCCTAAACGGCTTGTTGGAGCTCCTGCCCCCCCCTCCCTATGAGCCCAGTGAGACACAGCGAAACCCAGCCTGAACACACACACACACCCGCAGCCTGGCTGGGAGTTTGTGTGTGTGCTCACACACCGACTCACAGCCTCGCCGCGTCCCGCCGTCTCAGGGAGGAGAAATCAGCGAAGCTGCAGCTGAGAAAAGATTGAGTGTGTGTGTTTGAGGAAGTCCGCAGATTTATCCATTTGGACCAATCCACGGACTTAACGTAACGGTTCCGCGGACGTAACGGTTCCGCGGACGTAACATAACGGCTCCACGGATTGGTCCATTTGGGTATGGGCACGTCACTGTACCCAGGAAGAAAACAATGGAAAAATTAAAATCTCCAACGAGGCGTTCTGGGGCAGCATGGACAGGTCTTTTCTGTGTTAGAGTTTTACTCGCTACAGGGTGTACTTTGAGGGTTTGTGACTTTTCAGACCGTTTACATGCATAAAAACCTTCATAACACACAAGGGGACGAGTAATAACCGGAAAAGCATGACATGGGACCTTTAAATTAGAAGTGCAACCTGACGTACAAGCTATTAACTTGCCAAAGGCATTGCACTTCTTTTTTAGTGTAGTGGAGCCACACTTTAGAGCGTTTACCGCGATCCATCTTTGGTGTTATGAAGTGACTGAGCCGTGCATGCTGGTATCTAAACAAATAAAATCACACGCTGCTGTTCCGTTGATGCGTGACGTCGTCACGTTACTACAGGTCCTTACAGATAGCTACGTAGCCTTATGGCGCGTTTCCACTTCACGGCCTCGCTCGGCCCCGCTCGGTATGGCTGGGCCTCGTTAGGACTGGCTCACTTTATGGCGCATTTCCATTACAGTTTAGGAACTGGGGCAGTATCTATAGTAACGCAGTGTACTGTAGGCGGAGCCGTGACGTGATCTTCAGAGGACCCCAGAAAAACAACAGAGCCGTTAGCTGTTAGCACTCAGAGCTCACAGCTCCTCATATATGTTCAGAAACTAGACAAAAGTTAAACAAGTACAAACCACAGACTGCCTGTGTCATGGTGAATACAGTCGCTGCTTTATTTATGTCTGTATAGGCCGTTGTTGTGAGTGTGGACGGTCGGAGCATATACTGCGTTAGCTTAGCCAATCTCCATTTAGAAAACAAGCATTTTAAAAGGTTTTTCCCCTGCCGTCTGTCTGCAGACTTGACAAAGCATTAATTCATGGTTTTTACTAACCGGTATCAGTATGTTGTTACTTCGGCATCATTTTGAAACGTGTATTACAATTAAATCACGGTCAAATATGTCCATCTTGTTGTAGTTGTTGCCCCCTTGCCAGCGACGCTCTCTCTAGTTTAGCATACTCAGCCCGACTCAGCCTCGTTGTCTCTGGCCCTGGACCCACGATTTTATGAGGCCAGAAAAACTGTGAATTAGGACCCGCCGGCCGGTACTAGGCCAAGTGGAAACGCAACCAAAGACGGGCCGCTGACGTCACAGCCCTCTTAAACCGGGCTGCGGGCTGTAGTGGAAACGCGCCATTAGCCTACGTCCATGCAGATATGTAGGCTTTCTTTGCAATACTAAAGGGTTAGTTTACCGCGTTTAGGAACCGTTAATCAGAACCGTTAATCAGAACATAATACGAAAATAATGTACTTTTTATGGGTACCCGGTACCCAGCATTTTCTTATCGGTTCTCATCTGGAACCGAATTTCGGTTCCCAACCCTACCCACATCCCCCCCCAGATCCTGTTAAATGTACCTGTTAGTCTTTGTAATCGGATCATACAACCCAACATGCAAAGATTTATGAAATATAAAGCAATACACTCAAACATCATTTCTGATATACTCTTCTTTTAGGTTACTAAGCATGGTCTATATGGAATATCCTGTTAAACACAGCCTTCACATTGGAAAAAAAGTGTAATGGTGAAAACACATTACACTAACTGCCTGGCCCTTAGTGGTTTCTGCTACTGACTCAAACTCTGCAAATGCGAAAAAAAACAAGCATTGCAAAGAGAATTAAAAGCTTGTCATTATATATATATTTTTTTTAATTGTCCTTTGTCTATAAGAAAGAATAATCAAGCTTTTGCAATGTTCATCCATTTGACACATCACTCTTTCGAGACACTAAGGCTTCTCCCTTTCCCCTTGTGTTGAGATTTTCCTGCAATAAATAAATAAATTCTTACCTATTCCTATGTCTCTGGCAGGTCCGATGAGATCTCTTTCATGTTGTGTTACTACATGACACAACACCCAGCACTGGCCTCATGGGCGTACATGTACAGTAATAGGAAGTCACAAACCTCAAAAGGAACCTAAAGTTCTTAGAAGATGAAGTTGAGCTAAGTGTGAAACCAACTTAATTTGACTCAACCTCTAAGAGTTTGTTATAAATAAAGCCCTGTGGTCTCTAAGAAAACTGATGAAGAAAATTATTAATTCATAGTTTTATTTGGTTTATTTGGTTTTCAGCCTCATAAAAGTGTCTCATGGCCTTTAACCTACCGCTACCAAAATCACCTAAATGACATGATGTAAGAACAACAAAGGATTCTACTGTGAACAGAACACACTGACCTGGATATGCTAAAATAACAGGAAAGCAACACAATTGTGATCATACGGCACATATTGAAGATTAAACAATTACCATCTAGTCTATAAATAGTTAGCAATTAACATAGCAAGGTATCAAAAGCGTTAGATAATACTTTTCTTTTCTATTTCTCATTATTTGGGTTCAGGAACGGCATGTAAAATATAGCTTCTATACAGCAACTGTGTAAAGACAAGTCTTAATTTAATTTTGTATAGTTGGGATGTCAACTTCAAGTGTTGGTCAAAGATGAAGAGAGAGCACAGTTTATGACAACAGATGATAATAGAAGCAGGATCTTTTCAGAGTGGTTCATTTTTCTTAAATGTGTTACCTAAATAACACATTTTTAGTTCCATCTTTCAAAGTTGTTTACAATCTTAGATTTAGGTTGTTGCAATATTACTTTAAAGTAAATTCATTTTTTTAACCTTCCCATCATCAAAAACATAATCTTCTTAGCAACGAAATATAGAGAAGTAAAAAGTAGAAGAAAACGGAAATACTCATTCGTTTAAAATGTATACGTGCATGACTTGTCTAAATGTTACTGTCAACCACTGAGGTAAACACACTCACTTTTAAAAGTATCAATCTATTCTAAATAAATCTTGCTATGACGAAGAGTTGACACTTCTGTGAAATTCTAATTAAAGCAGACCGTTTGAAATAAAAATCTGGTCTTGATATTCTCTGTGTGTATAATGAACCTGGATTTTATTTTTGCAAGATATAAGTAATTATAAGATTAACTATATTAGGAGTTGTCTACTACAGTGCTCTTACACACAGTGTTAACATAATGCTCAATACCCAAAGGCAAGCAAAGCAGAAGTTACCAAACATAAGAGCGAGAGAAGCTGTCGCATGATGAAACGCGAGAAAACATGTGCCAATCATTCCTTTACAACGGTACCAACAAATACACCCATCAGGCTTCATTGTGTTGCATTTGAGGTTTACACTGACATCTGCTGACCCACTGGGGTATTGATACAGTTCTCCTTTTTCTAGGCTTCCTCATTGATAAAAGCATCAAAGCTATTACCTATGTGCATTTTCACATCCTCTTGCTCTCTCCTATTCCGTTTCTTTTTTTCTTGTCTCATTTTCTTTCTAAATACGTGATACAGACTTGTTTATATGGTGATTGTGCAAGTTACAAAGCCACATGCACTTCTGCTTTTTGTCCCACTGATGTTTGTTGTTATGTGTCTGTGTGTGTGAGATAAAGGAAAGAGACTTGACATACTACTTAGTCATTGATAGTACAAACAAAAACATCTCTCTGGTGTTTTTGTAATGTGGAAACTTGCAATTTATTAATTCAGTTGATTCCACATGCCACCAAGGGCTTGGCCTTGGCTATAAAGAGCAAAATTATAGAGGGGAAAAATCACATTCCTTAGCAAATTTGGAAAACTAGCAGTGGCGACTGGCAGGCTTGGATTTTCGTCATTTTAGGGGCAAGGCCATTTGGCCTTTGGTGTCACACATTTTTTCAGGGTGCAAAGGCCACATGCCAGGGCACAAAGGCCATTGAGGGAAACATTTGGATTTGGAGCTTACAAATAAATAACTTTCTGATAAGAAAAACACACGAATGACATGGAAAACAAATCACTTTTTTAATATCAATAATGTCAAACATTATATCATCATATAGGCCTATGCCTCCTTAGTATTACCGTATATAAAATGAAATACTCTACTTTGAATAATTAGTGTTTGGTATTTTTTCCATCTACTTCTCCCATTCACAAATCCAAAATCCAAAATCAAATCAAAAAATCTAAAATTCTATTAATATGTAACAAATATATTCCATTTCAGAGCAGAAGAAACAGCCTTCAAGGGTCAAACTCTGCACATACATCATTCAGCAGTGCACAGTGAAGCTCAAACATTCAACTGTACAGTGGCGGTTCTACGGGGTGGCAGCTGCCACCTCAGAAAAATGCCTTGCCACCCTAGTTGCCACCCCAGTTGGCAGCTTTGTTTTGAAAGAAAAGTTGTGGCTCATCGGACATTTATGAGAGAAAGTCTCTAATGTCCGAGTGCAAGTGAATGCAGCACAAGACGCGAGCCTTGTAACTTGTAACCCCTCCCCCGGCCCTGGCGCGAGCGTGAAAATATGATTGGCGGCGATTTCATCTGAACGGGGGGACAGCGCAAAACGAGAAGCATTTCGGATCCAAGCAGACGGAAGGAATGAGGTATTTGCGGTCTGCAATGACAGAGAAGAGACTGTCAAGTTTGGCTGTACTCAGCATTGAATCAAAACGGACTAAAGCTTTGGATGTTAATCAGTTTGTGAGGCGTTTTGCTGAACAAGATGGTAATCGCCGCATTCAGCTGTTATAGGCATGCCAACTTGATGCTCTGCTCACGGATGACTCGATGAGCATACACAACTGTTAAGATGATGACCTTATGTGTGTATATTATTTTTTTCTTTGAGGGGGTCTGCCCCCAAAAAACAGTTTTAAGTCCTGAGAAAGTCAAATAAGACGGTGTGTAAAACTACACTGCCCAGCGAAAAAAAAGTAACCACTTTGATTTAACTAGGCCAGTAGGTAAGGACTTTCCACTGGATAATAACTTACTGCAGCGATGTATATGTTTTAGCTGAATACACGTTTTTTAACCCTAACTGATGCAGTTAGTCACTTCTTTAATGTTTGTTCTTTCTGATGTAAAGTCAAGGTTGTAACTGTTTGCAATGAAGTCGTGGGGCGCTGAACTGTTCCTTTGATTCTTTTGATATATGATAGTAATTACTTGTCTTTCAAATTTGAAGGAGGGTGAGCAGTGGCGGCGCCAGGGTATGGCTGGGGTAGGCTACAGCCATACCAAGAAATGGCTTAGCCCCACCTTAGCCCCACCATGAAAAGTGATGTTAAAGTAAGCAAATTCAATTAAATAATAAGCTAAATGCAAAATGTTGAGAACACGGATTGCGAAAATATACGGGTCGTGTCCACAACACACAAACTGATCCTGCTGTAACAACAAGTGCACGTTACTGATGCAATATGGTTGAGACCATTCGGGCTTATAGAAGAGGGGTGCAAGGAATAGTCTAAGTAGTGGGGGAGTTTTATACACTAAAGGTGTGGAAATTCTCTGGCGTTATAATATCAGCGCGGCCGCGGTCAGATCAAAATGCCTCCGAATGCAATTTGAATAGACCTTCAGCCAATCAGAGCAACGCAACGTTGGATCTGCGTCATGCCTTATTGATTGAGATCAATCGGAACCGCCATTCAGTATCCCTATTGGATCTTCAACATGTACTATCATACGTCCGTTCACAGTGATCCCTTTTTATTTACTATAAGACAAATGTGCCGTTTTATTTCATACAGTTCCATTTTGATTGAGAAAGGGAAATAATCTAAACCTCACGTGTGGCATTTCACTGTTTCACGGGGTGCGATATAGCGTGTATGTAATTAAATTGCAAATACTGACTTGAGCACCACCACTGTATGGGTTAGCCCTACCATAGATTACCCAACAAAAATACCCTGGCGCCGCCACTGAGGGTGAGCAAGCATCTTGAGGAACATTCATCATTAACTCCTCCAAAAAATATAGTTTATTTAATAATTACACTGAATATGTGAATCATAAAAGTGATTGACAGCTGATAGGAATAATATGATTGTTAATAGTATCATATTAATTTAGACAAACATCGACGAGACAGTTAATTAATGTACTTATTGTAGCAGTCTGCATAGATTTGGTACCCCCTTCGGCGTTTTTATATGTACAAAAGTGGTGGGGCACAAAAAACTTAGATGTCTATAAGCTTCTGCAGTGACGTGCAGTGAGGTTCATGTCTGGTGAGGCACTGGCACTGAGTCTTCAGGTTTACAAATTTATATTTTGATCTAAATCAAAATATAATATCATTTTCAAAAGCTTTTTTAGTCTGATGCTTCGATTACTTTTAAACAGACAGTTCAACAAAAGGATACCCAAAAAATGTAATTTTATCATTTAAATATTGAATTGTTCTCTCTCAGTAAGATCCCATTTTCAATAAAATTGCGGTCTTACCTTGACTTGAAGATGAAGTCCATTTGCCTATCCTTCTGGACAAAAATCTCTATTACTTTTTTGTAAAAGTCCTCCTTATCTTCTTGTAGTTTCAAAAGTCTATCATAAATCTAATCGATAGATTTATGATTAGAAAATTATAAAAGTAGGGTAGACATGTAGATATTATCCGGCTGAACAAAATGTGCATTTATCTAACAGGTACGTTTCCCACAGATCTTATTTGGAGCTATTTTCTAAAATCCTATGGAGAAACCTCATTGCTTTTTTGTCGAGGGAAGCCATGCGCAGCTTACTTCCGGGTTTTAGGACGCGTCACTGCACCTCTCTCGTCTCCTCTTCACACACCAGACTTTTCGCGGCACACATACTTACAGCCAATCAGCTCTGAATTATGTGAGATGACGTATGGTGGGGATGGCAGCTCAGTGCCCCTATGGTCATTATTTTTTTGCCACACAAATTAAATTGAAAAATACTCTGAGCATGCGCAGTGTCATTTTTAAAGTCACCATTCACTTAGACAGTGAGAGGGAGGGGCATGATCGGGTTTTGTCCCACATGGCTCAAAATGGCTCAATAGGCACACACTGTAGACACTAATTAGAAGAACACAGACTAAAACAGCAATATACAGACGAATCAGTTTTTTTTGCAGTTTTTTGTAATCATTATTTGTAATACTTTCTGCTGACACTGGTGGGGCTGCCACCTAATGACCAGTCGCCACTGGGTACCCCTGCTGGTCTAAGAGTCAAACTCATTCAGTTATTGTTCAGTTAAAATTCATTCAATTATGTCTGCCACCTTATATATTTATTAGGGCTGTCAAGTTAACGCGTTAATAACGCGTTAACGCAAAAAAAAATTAACGCCACTAATTATTTTAACGCGATTAACGCATGTGTATTTTTTGTCCTCGGCCGCCGTAGTTTCAGAGCGCATCGAGTGTAAAATACCATCTACAAGCTGATGCTGACAGCCTCGCTCCTGCCGCCCGCTTGTGGCAGAGTCAGACCACACTTCCACGCTCACTGGCAGGCCCGGACTGGCCATCGGGAGGACCGGGAGGGTGTGTGTATGTGTGGCGCGACTCGCGCAAGCGAGGCACACCTTACGTGTTGATGTTGTTGTTAGCATCTGGTGCTAGCTAGCTGCGCTAACGGATATAAGGAGCTGTTTCAATGACATTTCGCCGACAACTGCGCCGAGCACTTGACTTTATGCAGGTAGCCAGCCAGTGGGACATTGTACGAAAAGTCAGCACACTCAGCACGGATAGTACGCGCAACATGATTGCAGCGTCCAGGCAGCTCCCATTCGAGCATATATGCCTTGAGCTGCACATAGCTCCAACGATCCATCACAGTGTCTCCACACACACACACACACACACACACACACACACACACACACACACACACACACACACACACACACACACACACACACACACACACACACACACACACACACACACACACACACACACACACACACACACACACACACACACACACACACACACACACACACACACACACACACACAGTATTATTGTATGAGAGAGGTTCCAGGTTGAATTGAGGCGAATATTTGTAATGTTCAGAGGTTGTTGTGTTTAATATTCATGAGAATATTTGTCATTATTCAAATGATAATAAACAAACATATAAAGCATATTTGTCCACTCATATGTTGATAAGAGTATTAAAAACTTGAAAAATATCCCTCTAAGGTACATTTAGAACAGATAAAAAATGTGCGATTAATTTGCGATTAATCGCGATTAACTATGGACAATCATGCGATTAATCGCGATTAAATATTTTAATCGACTGACAGCCCTAATATTTATATGTAAGGCTTTACTGATGTGCCACAATAATGTCACCTATGTTATTCAGTTAAAATATCAATATTGTGGCTTTCCAAGTTAACATTAATTGATATGACTGCGATTAAATCAACATATACTTCTGCCAGGGGATGCCACCCCTGAAATTCTCCTGCCACCCCATGAATATTTTTCTAGATCCGCCCCTGCAACTGAATGAACAAGCAATACTTTGAAATGCAAAAGTGTGTGTATGTGTATGTGTATGTGTGTGTGTGTGTGTGTGTGTGTGTGTGTGTGTGTGTGTCTCTTTAATCAACTCCTCACAGCTCCTCATATCTGTTCAGAAACTAGACAAAAGTTAAACATGTACAAACCACAGACTGTCTGTGTTATGGTGAATACAGTCGCTGCTTTAATTATGTCTTTAGGACGTTGTGAGTTTGGACGGAGTTGATACAGGTTAGTTTCTGATCTGATCGAATGGAGATCGCTCCATTCAGAGAACACGCATTTTAAAAGTTTTTCGCCTGCCGTCTTGTCTGCACACTTGTCAAAGCATGGTTTTTACTAACCGTTATCAGTATTTAGTTACTTCGGCATCATTTTTGAAACGTGTATTACAATTAAATCACGGTAAAATAGGTTAATTTTGTCGTAGTTGGTTTCCACCACAGTATTTACATGGATATAAGCCCCGCCCCCTCTCGAGCGCGTCCCGTTTGAATGACAGGAGTAAACACAGCTGAAAGCCGCGGTGAAACTCCAGCGGTTAGAGCGATGAGAATATTCGCATCGCGTCCGTTGTGAACGCAGCATAATGCAGTTTAGAAACCACTGTTCTGACGCTTTTAAAGCAACTTCGAGATTTTAACAGTATCAGGTGCACACAAGCCATGGTGGCCGTAGGACGTACAATTATTTTCGGGGCTTCACGGCCAGACCTAGGGGCAATGACGGCATGGCCGCCGGTGAAAATCCTACCCTGGCGACTGGTCATTAGTGGCAGGTGCCCCACTTAGTGTCAGCAGAAAGTAATTCAAATAATAATTAAAAAAAAATGCAAATAAATGCAAAAGAAATACATCTTAAAATATATTTTAAGAGCATGTTTAATCATCTGATTCGTCTGTACATTGCTGTTTTAGTCTGTGTTCTTCTAATTAGTGTCTACAGTGTGCCTATTGAGCAGTTTTGAGCGACGTGGGTCAAGCCGTCTAAGTGAATGGGTGCTGTAAAAACGACACTGCGCATGCTCAGAGTATTTTTCTATTCAATGTGTGCAGCAAAAACATAATCACCATAGGGGCACTGTGCTGACATACCTACCAAACGTCATCTCATAATTCAGAGAGATGATTGGCTGTAAGTAAGTGTGCCGCAAAAATAGTAGTTGTTTTTGAAGAGGAGACGAGAGAGATCAGCGTATTGCGATTCAAATCAGTAAAATGGAAAGAAAATGAATGAAGTTGACCATCTACTTCAGCTTTGGTAAGTTCATTTTATGTCATATCTTTTGTTGATCTTTTGGGTTTTGCTTATAGGCTATTGCTCTGCTGGATCGATTTATATTGTGACCCCGGTGATGAGAGTCTGTGTTTTCTTGTTTTTTATACCCCCCCCCCCTCTCTCTCTATCGGAACCATGGATAGCCTACAGCTATTTGTTTACATGTTTAAAAAGGCACCAGAAGCTCAGACACATCTAGGTTGTTTGTGACCCTCCACTTTTGTACATATAAAAACGCCACTGAAAACTGGGGATATGGTACAAAAAAAGAATAATAATAAATGAATCTATCGGTTTCAGATACTCATAACTGACAATGGGTCACAACAAACCTACAACTGAACCACTTTTCAAGCTAGATATCAAAAACAATATGGACATGGGGTCTTTGAATGCAACTTCAAAACCTAATTTCTGTAATTGTAAGGTAGTCAAAATATAGGGAAGAGTGAGTGCATATCCAGGTCACAAAAAAATATTTAAATTCTACTGTATGTTGCCAAATGTTTCCATTTGTGATGCATTTGTTATCTTCAGAACAAATTAAGAATAGGGATGACTACATATTTGGTAATTACAAAAATGACGTGGAGTTCCTCAAGGCTCTGTTCTCGACAGTATGAAGCCTCATTTCATGCACACAACTGGCAAATGAGTGCACCAGCCTGATGCCCCTTATACATCTAAAACACATCAAAACCACTGTGTGACATATTTAGCCGAAAAGGAAAGATGTTCTAAAAAGATTTGCTGTTAGCAAGGGTTAAAGGACCAATACAAATAACAATCTAAACGTTTTCACTTCCGTTAGAAGAAGTATTGACAACCACAATTCTGCAACACCTGGGTCACTCAAACGCGCCTTTTTTCCGCTGACAGCATTACAATTTAACCTCGACACTTTTACTGAAACCTCCATCACACTGGAAGAGTCTGAACAACGGAGCGTAAAGGATGTTCAAGATTTATGTGCTCTTAGTTACTCTCTTCAGAGCCTGTAAGTGTTCTTTTAGTAAATCTTACATAGGCATTTTGAAATTGTGATGCATGAGATTTTAAAATGTGTTTAAAGTGACGCATTCAATGGTAATTAACTGTCTGTATTTCAGATGGCGCTCTGCTCTACGCTGAACCCGGACAAAATGTGACTTTGAAGTGTTTCTATACCTCCATTGACAAAAACCTGTGTTGGTACAAGCAGGTACCAGGGAGGCAACCTAGAATGATGTCCTCTGTCTACATATATTCAAAGAACACCTTTTATAACGAGTTTAAAGACAACCAACGCTTTGCAGTTCACACTGGATTGGGGTTCAACCATCTTAACATTTTTAATGTCCAGGACTCGGATTCAGCTATATACTACTGTGGAAAAACCAGTGGCGCAGTCACTGAATTTGACAATGGAACTTTTTTGGTTTTGAAAGGTATTTTGTTTCTGATTAAGGACAGTAAACAACTTTTTTTCTGTGTCCTCAATTTCATAACCCTTTCTGTCAATTTCTATATTTCAGAGTCCAGTCTCAGGTATTTACTCCAGCAGCCGGAGTCCAACTCTGTGAAGCCTGGAGGCTCTGTTACTCTGAACTGCACGGTGCACACTGGAACCAATGACACAGAACACAGAAGTGTTTACTGGTTCAAAAAGGAGAATTCAACAAACTCCAAAAATGTGGGAACTATGTACATCCACACAAACGGCAGCAGTCAGTGTGTGCAGAGCCTGGGGTCCGAGTTTCCTGCGTGGAGCTGTGTGCACAGTTTATCAAAGCAGAATGTAAGCCTGTCTGACGCTGGGACGTATTACTGTGCTGTGGCTTTATGTGGAGAGATAATCTTCGGGAAAGGAACAAGACTGGAGGTTGGAGGTGAGTGCCATTAAAAAAAAAATATGAATCAAAGCCATTTCTTTTTACACTTTTAATTATTTTATGTTTTACAGAGAAACGGCAAGACATCTTCCCTCTCTTGGTGCATTGTGTGGTTGCAGCTCTGATTGTGTCTGTTATCTTGAACATCATCGTAATCGGTATCCTCTGCAAAGTGTCAAGGAGAGAAAACCTTCATTCTGGAGGTACATTTTATTATTATTCAGTTTTTCATTTTGTCTGTTTTCAGAAAAAAAAGAGGAAAGATTTTTGCTAAATAACTAAAATGACTAAAGTATATTTTCTTAGTTTTATCTAGCCACGCAGATATTTTTGGTGTTTTCCCTGGTTTTGAGGTATCCGTTTTGAGGCACTCTAAGAATTGTATTTGTGTTGTTCATAGCATTTAAAAAATAACGTTTCTCTTTTTCAACTAGTTCAATATTAATACTGTCAATTTGTAGGGGTACAAGAAAATAAAGTTAGTTAAATATATATTTTTCAGAAACAATGTCAAATTGTCATTGGATAATCCACACACCTCATCATTTAGGTCAAGGGTCCAATTAATTACATTGTTTGGAATGTAATGACTATAACATTGGATTTTTTTATTACAGGGGTGTCTCCCCCCCACACTTCGGTCGCAGAATACACTCCTAACATTGAGGTAAGCTCTAAAGATTTTCCAAACATCGATCATATTTTATTATAAACAGCCACATTCCATAACTATAAAGGTATAGTATCTGTTTTCTATAATTGAGTTCCTTATTGTCTACAGAATCAGGAATCTAAAGATTTGGAGTACGAAGCTCTGGATTTCAAAACGATGCGAAGCAAGAGCAAAAGAAAGAGAAGCACAGAGGATGAGACGGTTTACTCTACAGTAAGACTGTCAGACCTAAAGTGACCACACTTTCTACACCAGGGGTGTCAAACTCAATTTCATCACGGGCCACATCAGCATTATGGTTGCACTCAAAGGGCCGGTTGTAACTTTAAGACTATATCATTAATTAATATAACTTCATAATTAACTACGTCTGAAAGCAGAAGTCTAGAGCAAATAATTGCAAGTCTCTTCAGTAAGAATGTCACAATATGATTTTAAAAGAAAAGCCACATTCTGGAAAAACATTGATTGTGACATTTTGAAAAAGAG